>NC_048590.1:24250912-24955912 GCF_013265735.2 Oncorhynchus mykiss
AACTTTCATTTTGATATCATGGCTGGTTGGTCCTTGCTTCCATAGTTCTGTCTATAAATCCCTCCGCTTTTTACCAAAACAGAAGCGAGTTGTCCGCTTTGTTCATTGTTTCAACTGAAGATTGGCCCTTTATTAGAGGACACTGCTGAATCTAATTCAGAGATCACCGCTGCACTCTCTCAGACAGCTCTCTGCAGAACAGAGCAGAGCTAAGGCTTTAACAGAGGATTACAGCATCAACCATCACTCCATGTTCCAATACTTTCCTCCTGGTTCCCCCTCCTCACTGTAAGGCTCTGTCACAGGCTGTGCTCCAAGCGCCCTTCTTCAGCCTGACCATCAATTACCCAGCAGGCCAATCATGGCAGATGGAGTGTTGGGGTGGTAAACCTCAGCTGACATCCACACAGCCTCTCTCACAAAGCCACCTTTGAGCACTCTAAAATGACGAGGCTCAGTTTGGAGTACTTGGCCCAATTATGATCATGTGCTTCGAGCCGAACTGGGATTGTTTTGAGTCAGTCACAGCCACAGTCCGCGACAATCATGCCTGCACAGACAATGGATAAATTGAGAGTGTGGATGTATCTCCCAAAATAAGAACGAAAACAACTCTATCTTCTCTGTTGTCATTATGTTGTTACTGAAACAGTAATACGTGGACTGGATAGGTCACTGTAGCTACAATTGCAGTTGAGCTACAAAGGACCAAATAACAATTTCAAAGAAAAGGACGAGGGGTGGGTGGAAACCAGTGGCCTTGCACCCTGAGGTCCAACAATTGTGCCACAAGGTTGCCTGTTATATTCTACTTGTCAGCATTTGTAAATATGAAAAGTGTTGAGCTCTATTCAAAAGGAAAAGTGTTCTTTTACAAGTGCATTTACTCCTAAATCACGTCAGGTGTTAAGGCAAACAATGTTTCAAAGCCGATTCTGTGCCGTGGTCCAGCTGCAATCTGCTGTGACATCATGAGCTATGGAACCCAACAAAAGGATGTGATTTTACTCTAAAGCTTGTAATTACTGTTGCTGGTCCTCATTGTGCTCTCTCCATTTCAAACACAGTGTGTCCCTCGCTAATGACTTGTTCCTGATGTGTTCATTCATCCTTTACGCTTAGGCAATCTGTTTACCCAATAATTCACTCGATAGCTCACTCATCCCACATTTTTTCGTTCTTCCTGGAAGAAAAGACTGAGATTACTGATCATTGTTGCTGTATTGAGCCCATCTGTGACCTAGAAATGTTTAGCAGACCCTTCAAGCTCAGACTGTTATCAAGCTAAATTAGCCTACATGCTGGAGGCTGATGACGGTGTGACAGTGCCTGGGAGAGAGGGCTCACGGTGGGTTAATCCTAGGCAGAACGTCTCATGATAGGATGTGAGCTGGGTCACCATGGAGATGAAAACAAAATTCGTAACATTTTCAAGTATCTTATCTTAGTGGATGTGTCAGTCAAAAAGGCTTTGGTTGGTAGTCAGTGTTTGCCATTCTTTTGTACTCAAATCCATTTTATTTTTTACAAAAGGGATTTATTTAACATATGACTGGAAATTATATGCCTCTGTTATTGGGTGCTTTATTAATTGATATCCAATTAAGGCAGTTAAATTAGGTCAGTGTCAGGCGTTCAGGCGGACTGGTGTAATGATTCTGACAGACCATACTTTTCTAAACACATTGATTCAATTAAATCCCTTTTTTTTCAGGATGAGTAATCAACTAAACAAAGCCATTCCATTCCCTCTGGGTGTGAGAATCATCCGGCATTAGTTTAAAGTCTGCAAATCATTCAACAGACAGGTTGGTTTACCCATTCAGCTCGCTGCTTAGTGCCCCCACAGAGGATCTGCTCCCACAGGGCTGACTGTTAATAGAGGAAAACATAGCCCTGGTACTGAAGCTCCTGTGGCATACAAAGCTGCCCAGCCAGGCCTGGCACACCCACACAGAAACCTATGCACGCCATACACAAACCTTGCAATCTGTTTACCCAAAGCCCTATTTATTTTATTTATTTATTTCACCTTTATTTAACCAGGTAGGCAAGTTGAGAACAAGTTCTCATTTACAATTGCGACCTGGCCAAGATAAAGCAAAAGCAGTTCGACACATACAACAACACAGAGTTACACATGGAGTAAAACAAATATACAGTCAATAATACAGTAGAAACAAGTCTACAGTACGATGTGAGCAAATGATGTGAGATAAGGGAGGTAAAGGCAAAAAAAAGGCCATGGTGGCAAAGTAAATACAATATAGCAAGTAAAACCCTGGAATGGTAGATTTGCAGAGGAAGAATGTGCAAAGTAGAAATAAAAATAATGGGGTGAAAGGAGCAAAATAAATAAATAAATAAAATTAAATAAATACAGTAGGGAAAGAGGTAGTTGTTTGGGCTAAATTATAGATGGGCTATGTACAGGTGCAGTAATCTGTGAGCTGCTCTGACAGCTGGTGCTTAAAGCTAGTGAGGGAGATAAGTGTTTCCAGTATACAGATACACAAGTCACATGTGTGCATTAGATATACTAGAAAGAAATCAGGAAAATGAGGATGGGCTGTTCCAAAACTGGTTCAAATGCAGATGGTTGAATTCACTACCACAGTATGACCTATGATAAGAACAGAACGCTTTGGGTTTGTAAATAATACAAATCGGTACATTTTGCAAAAATATTGCATGATAACACCTTCCATCGCTCCTCTGTTGTATGATGTACTGTAGCCTCCCTATAGTCCCTGTGAGACCTGATAAAATTGTTTCCTCCATCTGTGAACAGTTGTTGGTGGGCACTGCAAGGCTTTGTTATTTTTCTATTTTCTAAATAGACGCTCTACATATTTATGTAAGATTTTGTCCTGTCGCGATCTGTCAGAGATTATGAAGCTCTTTGATGCCAAATGGCTGTGTTTGCACTAGAAATCACCTGAGCAATCAGTTAGCACATCAGCTGAATGATACTGGGTTTTTAATCAGGGTATTTGTGTAGTCAGGTCTTTGGGACTGTTAATTGCTCCTTTAAAGTCATTGCGCTGAAAGAATTAATTAGGGTTTTAATCCCTCATGCAGACAGGGGATTGCTTTTCTGATACTGCTCATTTGATGTCACAATGAGCAGTTGAAAGAACAGAGGAAAATAGCAAATAGCAGAATTAGGTGGGGAAAAAAGGATCATTTACAGCATATCTCAAGGTACAGCTAACACTTTTTCAGCTCGTCAACAACAACGTTGTTCCAATTCCATATGCACATGTTCTGAGAAACACTAGTCTTAATTGTGGAATGGTTTGGGGAAATGTATCACTTACAAACTACATGAATGCTGAGCATTTTTCCATTTTACAATAGATTGCTTATGAGAGCCCGATGTGTTGATTAAGGTGCTCAAATGTCAAGTGTTTGAGGCTCGAATTTTATGTGCCATCAGCAAATCAACAAAATCAATGGTGTTGTGGGCTCAAGGGCTTTCTATTCATGAGACCATAAACACTCATACAGCGTGGTGGGTGCTGATGAGGAGTATTGAGGTTGATTTTGCCAAGCCAGGTTGATAAACTACCCTGCTAGTTTGACTCCCTGTACAGAGGGTGAAAGTCAAGCTTCATTACGGTGGATTTAATGTGAAGTAGATTTTCTTCATACTAGTAGAATGTAGAGGTCTCATGAATCGAATCATCATAGTGTGGCATGCACAGTGGGGTTTGACATTTTTGACACCCTTAATAAAGAGCAAAAATGACTGTATAAAATAAACAATACAAATACTGAACTACATTGTAGGCATACGCTTAAAATAACAAGGGATAATTTTCTTTCTCAAAAAAGGTAGGGGTCAAAATAATTGACACCCTTGTTTTTGATACCTTTTAATACCACACCTTGCAAGGTTAACGGCATGGAGCCTTTAAAAAACATTTTTGAGAACACATTGGAAGGGATCTTAGACCATTCCTCCATACAGAATCCTTCCAGATCTTTGATATACTTCGTCTGCGCTTATGGACTGCCCTCTTAAACTCAAACCATAGGTTTTCAATGCGTTTCAAGTCGGGAGACTGAGATGACCATTGCAAAATGCTGATTTTGTTGCCAATTAACAATTTTTTTGTGGATTTCGATGTGTGTTTGAGGTTATTGTCTTAATGAAAGATCTACTTGTGGCCAAGTTTCAACCTCCTGGTAGCCTCCTGGTACTGAATAAAGTTCATGATGCTGTTGACCTTAACACTGGCCCTAGGACCAGTGGAAGCAAATAGCCCCATAACATCAAAGATCCACCACCATATTTTATAGTAGGTATGGGGTTCTTTTCTGCTTATACATGATCATTTTGACACCAAACCCACCACTGGTGTGAGATGCCAAAGAGCTCTAGTTTCATGTCATCTGACCAAAGTTCCAATCCAGGTGCCAATGCCATTTAGCAAACTCCAGGCGTTAACATTTGTTGGATGTAACAATGAGCTCTTAAGCCACGCACATCAGTGGTGGGTTTGGTGTCAAAACAAGAATATATGAGCAGAAAAGAACCCCATACCTGCTGTAAAATATGGTGTTAGATCAAATCAAAATCAAATCAAAGTTTATTGGTTGAGGCCGCAGTTTTATAGTTGTTATCGCAGGTGCAGCGCAAGGATTACTGTATGTTTCTAGATCCAACAATGCATCAATATCTAGCAATACAATAACAATACACACCTAATCCCAATGTATCATTTTTTTTAAAGAACAATAAATTAAGACATCAGAATGAGCAATAGCAAAACGAGCAATGTCAGAGTCCGGAATATAAAAAAACATGTACAGTGGGGCAAAAAAGTATTAAGTCAGCCACCAATTGTGAAAGTTCTCCCACTTAAAAAGATGAGAGAGGCCTGTAATTTTCATCATAGGTACACTTCAACTATGACAGAAAAAATCCAGAAAATCACATTGTAGGATTTTTAATGAATTTATTTGCAAATTATGGTGGATAATAAGTATTTGGTCACCTACAAACAAGCCAGATTTCTGGCTCTCACAGGCCTGTAACTTCTTCTTTAAGAGGCTCCTCTGTCCTCCACTCGTTGCCTGTATTAATGGCACCTGTTTGAACTTGTTATCAGTATAAAAGACATCTGTCCACAACCTCAAACAGTCACACTCCAAACTCCACTATGGCCAAGACCAAAGAGCTGTCAAAGGACACCAGAAACTAAATTGTAGACCTGCACCAGGCTGGGAAGACTGAATCTGCAATAGGTAAGGAGCTTGGTTTGAAGAAATCAATTGTGGGAGCAATTATTAGGAAATGGAAGACATTCAAGACCACTGATAATCTCCCTCGATCTGGGGCTCCACGCAAGATCTCACCCCGTGGGGTCAAAATTATCACAAGAACGGTGAGCAAAAATCCCAGAACCACACGGGGGGACCTAGTGAATGACCTGCAGAGAGCTGGGACCAAAGTAACAAAGCCTACCATCAGTAACACACTACGCCGCCAGGGACTCAAATCCTGCAGTGCCAGACGTGTCCCCCTGCTTAAGCCTGTACATGTCCAGGCCCGTCTGAAGTTTGCTAGAGAGCATTTGGATGATCCAGAAGAAGATTGGGAGAATGTCATATGGTCAGATGAAACCAAAATATAACTTTTTGGAAAAAACTCAACTCGTCGTGTTTGGAGGACAAAGAATGCTGAGTTGCATCCAAAGAACACCATACCTACTGTGAAGCATGGGGGTGGAAACATCATGCTTTGGGGCTGTTTTTCTGCAAAGGGACCAGGACGACTGATCCGTGTAAAGGAAAGAATGAATGGGGCCATGTATCGTGAGATTTTGAGTGAAAACCTGCTTCCATCAGCAAGGGCATTGAAGATGAAACGTGGCTGGGTCTTTCAGCATGACAATGATCCCAAACACACCACCCGGGCAACGAAGGAGTGGCTTCGTAAGAAGCATTTCAAGGTCCTCGAGTGGCCTAGCCAGTCTCCAGATCTCAACCCCATAGAAAATCTTTGGAGGGAGTTGAAAGTCCGTGTTGCCCAGCAACAGCCCCAAAACATCACTGCTCTAGAGCAGATCTGCATGGAGGAATGGGCCAAAATACCAGCAACAGTGTGTGAAAACCTTGTGAAGACTTACAGAAAACGTTTGACTTCTGTCATTGCTAACAAAGGGTATATAACAAAGTATTGAGATAAACTTTTGTTATTGACCAAATACTTATTTTCCACCATAATTTGCAAATTCATTAAAAATCCTACAATGTGATTTTCTCTGGATTTTTTTTTTTTACATGTACAGTGAGGCAAAAAAGTATTTAGTCAGCCACCAATTGTGCAAGTTCTCCCACTTAAAAAAGATGAGAGAGGCCTGTAACTACTGCTGTACACTCATTTTCAAATCACACACGGTCTATACTCTCTATACACCCCATTCACATACATACAGTGGGGCAAAAAAAGTATTTAGTCAGCCACCAATTGTGCAAGTTCTCCCACTTAAAAAGATGAGAGAGGCCTGTAATTTTCATCATAGGTACACTTCAACTATGACAGACAAAATGAGAAAAAAAATCCAGAAAATCAAAATTTTGGAGAAAGGTGTATGTAAACATCCGACTTCAACTGTATATAGTATGAGCCATGACTAGAATGCAGTACAACGTGGGTAAAACAGTATGTAAGCATTATTAGAGTGACCATTGTTCAATGATTTTATGTACTGTACATAGGGCAGCAGTCTCTAAGGTACAGGGTATAGTACCAGGTGGTTCATGGCAGATCTTTGATGTTATGCTTCCACTGTTCCTAGGGCCATTGTTAAGGTCAACGGCATCATGAACTTTACCCAGTACAGGACATTTTATAAAAATACCTGGTTGCCTGTGCCAGGAGACTGTATCTTGGCCACAAGTAGATCTTCCAGCAAGACAATAACCCTAAGCACACAACAAAATCAATAAATAATTGGTGAATTGGCCACAAAATCAACATTTTGCTATGGCCATCTCAGCCTCCGGACATGAAACCCATTTAAAATCTGTGGTTTGAATTGAAGAGGGCAGAGTCCATAGGTGCAGACGAAATATATCAATAATCTGGAAGGATTCCTTATGGTGGAATGGTGTAGGATCCCTCCCACTGCGCTCACAAACTCATAAAACATTTTAGAAAAAGGCTCAATGCCGTTATCCTCGCAAGGTGAGGTATCGAAGGTATTGAAAACAGGGTTGTCAATCATTTTATTCATACCTTTTTGAGATTTATTTTATTACTTGCTAAAAATCATCTGACAAGTTTCTAAAAATGACAATAAGTATTGTTTTTAAACATGTAATTTCTGCTCATCTTAAAACCTATCTAGGGCAGGCGTTCCGCTAGCGGAACCCCTCGACAACATTCCGCTGAAAAGGCAGCGCGTGAAATTCCAAATATTTTTTTTGAAAAATTTAAGTTTCACACATTAACAAGTTCAATACAACAAATGAAAGATACACTTCTAGTTAATCTACCCATCATGTCCGATTTCAAAAAGGCTTTACAGCGAAAGCACAACATATGATTATGTTAGGTCAGAGCCAAGTCAAAAAAACACAGCCATTTTCCAGCCAAAGATAGGAGTCACAAAAAGCAGAAATATAGATAAAATGAATCACTAACCTTTGATGATTTTCATCAGATAACACTCATAGGACATCATGTTACACAATACATTTTGTTCGATAATGTGCATATTTATATCCAAAAATCTCAGTTTACATTGGCGTGTTACGTGCAGTAATGTTTTGATTCCAAAACATCCGGTGATTTTGCAGATAGCCACATCAAATCCCAGAAATACTCATAATAAACATTGATAAAAGATACAACTGTTATTCACAGAATTAAAGATAAACTTCTCCTTAATGCAACCGCTGTGTCAGATTTCAAAACGACTTTACGGAAAAAGCATAATCTGAGTACGGCGCTCAGAATCCAATCCAGCCAAAGAAATATCCGCCATGTTGGAGTCAACAGAAGTTAGAAATAACATAATAAATATTAACTTACCTTTGATGATCTTCATCAGAATGCACACCCAGGAATCCCAGTTCGACAATAAATTACTGATTTGTTCCATAAAGTTCCATAAAGTCCATCATTTATGTCCAAATAGCCACTTGTTGTTAGCGTGTTCAGCCCAGTAATCCATCTTCATGAGGCGCGAGCACTACGTCCAGACAAAAACTCAAACATTTCCATTACAGGTTGTAGAAACATGTCAAACGATGTATGGAATCAATCTTTAGGATGTTTTTAACATAAATCATCAATAAGGTTCCAACCGGAGAATTCCATTGTCTGTAGAAAAGCACTGGAACGAGAGCTAACTCTGTCAGGACCGCGTGTCACGAGCCTGAAACACACTGCCAGACCACTGACTAATTCAGCTCCCATTCCCCCCTCCTTTATAGCAGAAGCCTGAAACAAGTTTCTAAAGATGGTTGACATCTAGTGGAAGCCGTAGGGAGTGCAACTTGACCCCATAGATACTGTGTATTCGGTAGGCTAAACTTTGAAAAACTACAAACCTCACATTTCCCACTTCCTGGTTAGATTTGTCTCAGGTTTTCGCCTGCAATATGAGTTCTGTTACACTCACAGACATCACTCAAACAGTTTTAAAAACTTCAGAGTGTTTTCTATCCAATAATAATAATAATATGCATATATTAGCATCTGGGACCGAGTAGGAGGCAGTTCACTCTGGGCACGCTATTCATCCAAAAGTGAAAATGCTGCCCCCTATCCCAAACAGGTTCAAGGGTTTCAATAATTTCAGACCCCACTGTATGTCTTCATAGTCGACTTTAAAACATCCTATTATTGTAAAGTAGTGTTTAAAAACATGTCTATAACTTCAAATTATCTGTTCCCTCCCCCCTCTCGCTCCTCCCTCCTTGCTATCTCAGGTGGTGTGTGAAGTATTTATCTTCATAGTGGAAAGCATATTCATGTATAGTTAACAGCATATTAAGTCAAGAACTTAATGTATTATGATGTAAACCATATCTTCTAAATGTCTGTTCTACCCTCTCTCTACTCTTCTAGGTGGTGGGTCAGATCGACAAGCTGACGTCAGACTTTGACTTTGACCTGGAGCCAGATGACTGGACAGTGGCCACAGCGAGCAGCACGTCCAGCAGCGAGAGAGGCCTAGGAGAGGCCTTCAGGCTGGACTTCCTCAACCCTGACGTGCTCTCAGACAGCTGGGAGTTCTGCAGCTATCTGGAGGCCTCCGTCGCTGCAGCAAACGCCGCCCACAAAGCAGGGCCAACGGTGCAGCCCAAAGATGCAGGGCTGGAGCCGGGTGCGGGGCGTGGGTGCATCCCCACCCAGACCCAGACCCCGCCACCCACAACCGCCTCAGCCTACTCCCAAATGAACGGGGGGCTGCCCATCCCTAACGGACCTCTCATAGTCACCCCAGACTCGTCCAGCGCCAGCGAAGAGGCTTCCAGCTCCACACACAGCCACAAGACCTCCCGCACGTCCGGCACCAGAGAGAGAGTCCGCTTCAGTGACAAGATCCTATACCATGCCCTGTGCTGTGATGATGACGAGGAGGATGAAGAGGAGGGAGATGATGAGAAGGGCGGCTGTGCGACCCCAGACACTGACGACAGTGAGCCCAGTCCTAGTCAAGCCGGCTCGCCCACACCACCGCTCTCCTCCTCAGAGCACTCCATCCTCCATAACTGTCTGGACCCTTCTTATGTCTCGTTCCCAGTGAACGTGGCAGCGGGGACTCATACGCTGCCCAGAAAGGGTCTTCTCAATCCCGCGAGCTGCCGGAAAAAACTGCTACGGAACAGCAGCACACAGACTGTTTCAGATAAAAGCACCCAAACTGTACTGCCCTATATTCCAGCCAAACAGAAAACAAAGGACCACTGAGAAACAGTAACTTTACAACGACAGAACTAATGAAAAGGGACTGTGTACTATTTAATATTAAATGCATAGATCATAGATTAATACACAACTAAATAAATACATATTAATTACTAAATAAATACATCATATGGGAAATGACTCACCTACCTAAAGTCATTCTGAGGCTCAGGGAAACAAAGGATAAAGGCAGTTCCTTAAGGCAGTAACAGAGAGAAAAGTGTTATTGACGGACCAAAAGGCTAGTGCCTGCTAATGTTAAGAAATGGACCGGATGGATTCCTTATTTATAATCATTTGCAACACTTATTGAGATGACTCAAGCAATCACTTTTCTAGGAAGTTCAAATTGTTCTGAAATCGGAAAGTAAGTGTGAAGAGGTCATTTCCCTCCTCGTACACCAGTATAAATCACAAGAAAATATATTGCTTGTTCTTTAAGATGTGGTTAAAAAACACTGCACATTCTGTACACTGAGAATCTGTATAAACATTGTCTTTTTCATCTTCCAATTATTTCAAATGTCAAGGGGGTTCCTGGTGTAACAACAGGGAGTGTATCTAGATGCACAAGTCAAGCCTCCTTCTCTCTTTGATGTCATCATAAGTGAGTCAAGGCCCAGAAAAACATGGTTTGACCTGCCCTCGATTTTATTAATCATTTCAATAATTTATCTCTTGGTCTGCTGCTGAAACTGTAGTTGTGGAAAGCAAGAAGAAAAACAGGTATTTTTGTGAGATTCTGTGCTCCAACTCCACATTGTGACATTTCCACTTGATCTATCCGTTCCTCTCTGCAAGGAAGCAAGGCTGCTAGGGGTGAGGACTTGAATAGAAGTGCACAAAGCCAAGATGCAAAAGGTTATGTCTCTCCATTCTGAATCCCAGTAGGGATTTGGACTCAATAGAGCAGCATTTTATTCACAGGGACTATGCCAAAAGCAGTGTTGATCAATAAGGCTGATTGAGAGAGTGCTGTGAGAGGTCTCTCTGCTGAACAGGCAGACCCTGCTCCTGGGGGCCCACAACAAAAACTCACAGTTAGACCTCCATCTATTTCCTCTGCTATTAGTGGCAGACATGGACAGACGCAGCCTTCAAGAAAGAGGTTGGCATTTAAGAAATGTGTGCCAGGATGTGAAAGAGTGGGTGGCAGACAGAGAGAAAGAGAGCGATGGAGAGAGGGGGGGTTGAGTGAATGCAGGGTAAAGGGCTGACCTCACAAAGAAAATGTGCTGCTAGATTGTTGTTAATCAACCCTTGGAACACAATAATTTCCCCTCTAATCACCAGGTGCTGACTCATGTCTCTGAGGATGGCCAGAGAGAACTCTCCTCTCAGAGATAGATCTATTACTGTACATAGGCCCCCAACTGCCCTGGGCCCCAGGTTATAGTACAGAAGAGATCAGGGTTGGACTCTTTACACATATTTTACATCTCAATATATTTTTGTTAAAATGCAAATAATGAACACATCTATAATGTTTTCCTACTAAAGAAAGGCAGATTATTGATCTGCAGGCTGGAGTAAAGGAAGCATAGCCTGTGTCAAAACCAAATACTTTGCTCGGTATCTAGACTGGTCCCCTGCTAGGTGAAACATGGTCATGCCTCTAGTCTCAGTGCTGTGCTGGTGAACAAGTGAAAGTTGAACTTCAATTGACAACACCTAACAGACTGTGAGTAATGCAGCGTAATAATACAAGATAAGGGAAACAATGTCATGCTATTTTAAAATGCTTACCCATTATAATACACTCTGACAAAAAGTCAATTAAAAGAAGTATGCATTAATTCAGTATTTGGCATACAAGTGCCCTCCCTGCATTTGGTGAATCAGCTGAGAATACTTTGAGTGACTGCAAGTTAAGGTCAAAAATTATAATTTGCATAATGCAATGCAAAAATATTTATCAGTTAGTCTGAGTCCAGCAAGAATGCATAGGTATTTTGTCCAAGCTCACACACGTACAGAGATTGTGGTTGTGGGTTTTGACTGAGAAAATTAGAGGTGCAGACAGTAGTAGGCCTATGTCTTTACTCTAAACCCAATATCAGCTGACACGCACTGCACTAAAGGAAGGTGATAACCACAGCATACAGTATAAACACAGCAGTTTCTCTCAATGGGAAACCTCCACTTTAGGTCGGGATACATTTCAAACCCACTTGGCAACAGGCATAGACATCTTGGTGATGAGTGAGAAACAAAATTAGCCTCTTCAATCGGTGAAACGATCATTTCAAATGTGATGCTGAGACAAAACGGATTGGATGGAATCATGTATAAATTATTTAAGCAGCAGGGATGTACTTGTCTTGTGGCACGCTTTCACATTCTCATTCCGTCTTGCTCTGTTAATCCAGGAAACAGTCTGTGTCTGTCTATGAGAAAGATGCATTGAACAGAGATCAATGGATGACTCCCGCAGCATCGGCTGCCATTTCCCTGCTAGACGGAACACCAACAGGTCATCACACTCATTAGCATAAACAAACAAAGCTGGAGCGGTGCACAGAAAAAGCATCAATCAGACCAAAACAAACTAAGCCCTTATTGTGCCTATACTGCCCCGGGACATTTCATTTATAGGGAGGGAATTTGACCTTTTAGTCTTTTTTAAAATCATATCCATGATGAAATCACCCCTGGCTGTAAGTATATAGTCGTTTGGCACTGGAGCGGAATACATTATCATTGACGATGAATGCTAGTTATTTGGACAAAACATTAGGAATGTTTCTCTTGCCAGTAGGCTCATTATTTATTTGTAATAAGGCATTTCATCATTCCTGGTCCGCTGTTGGACAAACTGGGGAGGCATCCAAAGGTTAAAGAATGTAAGCACACTGATGCCAATGCTGACTGGACTAGCAGGTGAGGTTGTTTTGTCGTGAGGCTTAATGAATGTGAGGAATTATGGCAATACTGTGTGTGTGTGTGTGTGTGTGTGTGTGTGTGTGTGTGTGTGTGTGTGTGTGTGTGTGTGTGTGTGTGTGTGTGTGTGTGTGTGTGTGTGTGTGTGTGTGTGTGTGAATTCATAGGACTTGAATTGACATGACCAACAGATCAATCTTAGAGCTGGGCAGCACCCTGATCAATGCTCTAATCATTGCCCAGAGGGCACTGTTTGTGTTTCAATGATCACCACAAGCTCACAAATTAGCACTGTTACACTGATGTAAGACAAATCTCCTCCATGTATCACAATGCAAATAGGTGACGTGACCATTTTAAGACAATCTGAATTGGATGTGATACTGTAGATCTTAATATTACAATGTACCGTGTGTATTGTACACGTGTCAATTGGAAAGGTGTTTTTTTCATATTCCAACTCGCCCTGAAACACCCTCAAAACATGGGGTCACAGCCAGCCATTACCAACAATAACCCTGGAGCAATTAGGGTTAAGCACCTTGCTCATGGCAAATCGACAGATTTTTCACCTTGTCAGCTTGGAGATTCAAACTAGCGACCTTTTGGTTACTGGCCCAATGCGCTAACCGCTTGGCTAACTTGCCACCCTAGTGAAATTACACACACACAGATATCTCTCTCTCTCTCTCACACACACACACACACACACACACACACACACACACACACACACACACACACACACACACACACACACACTCTCTCTTTAAAGGTCCCTTGAAGAAAATGGACGACAGATCTATGTTTTCTTTGCTGATTGGTGAGGTTCCATGAAGTGAAGAGCTCAGTCACACTGATTACTATAGATTGGCTAACGGCTGGGGATACTGAGGGTCGATTTGTTTAAGTTGAAAGCTTACCCTCTTTCCAAGCTCTTTCCAAGGCTTTTCTTCCAAACTGTAGACAATATCATACAATGATATATGAAGGGACTCTGAATTTGATGGCTGCTCACTGACACATTGCCATGTATTTGTTCTTGTTGGACCAACATTGCAGTCTCAATTATTGTCTTCTCTCGGTGAGGAGGGTCGACGTGAGTTGTGCGGTGACTGAGTGCCAAATTCAAAGATGTCACAAATTGCAATGAGTGGGCGGCAGAGGAAGATGGAGGATGGAGGGAACATAAATAGTTTGTTCTGGAAGCAGCAGGAAAGTTATGACACAGAGATTAAGACCTCTTACTATCAGACAGCTGCCCGTGTGGCAGGTAATTTTCCAATATAAAGTTGCCTAGTTCCGTATCTTGGAAAATACTACATACGGATCAGATAATGACTGCAGCAGCGCATTAAATGGAACCAATGAAGGGTCTTTGGATTGATAAACACGGGCACAGGGTTGGCACACAGAGAGTCCATATAGGGGAGCAACCAGGAGGTGGGAAGGTGGGCATGTGTCTGATAGGCACAATGGGGCACTGGATCCATACATGGAGGGCTCCCTCCAACCAGCCCAGACCGAGCTTATATGAGGAGGGGGAGCTGGACAAGGCCATGGGCTCTCGGAGTGATTAATGAACAGCCATGGAGCAGCCACAGATAAGATTAGACCTTCACAGGTGATGAAGGACATGGGGCAGGGCTGTGGTGATAGTGGTAGTGGCAATGGGGGAGAGATTACAATTCTACTAAATTAACACACAATAATTAAAACCCTGTCCATGAAAAAATATAAAGATTTAAATTGTGACTTGTGCAGAACAAACAACAACATTGAAAAATAAGTGAAGAAGGCTACTAAGTGTCATTTCAGCTCAGTTGTGGAATGGCAGAACAACAGTTGGCATTGGGGGAGTAGAGAGACCGAGCTCTAAAAAACAAGGTGCCCCAACCATGCTTCTCTCAGCCTCATCACTACAGTATGTTGGACCCAGAACCTAAAACCCATCCAAGAAGAACTCATTCAGATGGACTGCATCAGTAGAGCAGTAGAGCCACAAAACAAAGAACTGAACAAATACACCTCAGAAACTGAACTATGTAGGTGTCACTGTATAACCAGCCATAAAATAATGCAATATACACTATGTCACAACAGGTATACATATATGTGTCAGGACAGTGTTGTGACCATATTATGACAGGTTATGACAAGTTATGTCAGCTGCTATGACACACTATGACATGGATATGTCAAGTAAAGTTTTACCCCAAAATCAACTGAGTACTGTATAATACCCAATGAAATGGGCTCAAAGCAATCACTATATGCAATGAATTTCTACTAGGCACTGACTTCAGTTTCTTTCTGAATAGTTCATCTGCACGTAATCAATTGATAGTCATGAATACATTTACTGCACCGGTATAATATATTTCTTGTTTGAAAGTTACTGATACCTTCTCTGACTGACGAGTCCCAAAAAATCCCATGCAGTGCATTTACAATTCAGGATAAGTAAGTAAGAGAGAAAAGCGAGGAGTCATTTGCAGAAGAGAGAGAAGAGGGAGAAATATGATTGCAACTGATGAAACCCCAGTACCTGCTTAAATGATCCAGCCATACAGATGTATACAAGTTATATATTGCAGGAAATTGCTCAGAAATCAGGCATAACGTTTTCTTCAGCAGCTGGGCGACAGTTTCATGATGACATCATGAAAAAACAGAACAACTGCAACAAAGAACAGACACACAGTCCCCATGGAACGTCCTTGACTTTAAATAACACGGGAGATGGATGAGAAGTAGATGACACTCAAACAACTATATGGTGGTCTGGTAATGTGTTCCAGTAACTTCCTGTATTAGGCCTGAATGAGAAAGAGTGGGACCTGGATGACCTAAATACACAGTCAATTTCACTAACAGAAAACCACTACTGAATTAATTTTCAATAGGCCCATGGGCATAGATGACTCCAGAATATAAATGCCCAGACCAGCTAAGTGCAGCAGCAGCTACAGTAAGTGCAGGTAGGCAACTCTAATTCTGACAAAGCACTGTAGAATTCTAAGAAGACGCAGGCAGCAGTTCTTTCCTGGGAGCTCTGCTTTGGCAGACTGTCAGCATTTTCATGGCATTTACAGGTAAAGGCCAGGAGGGCAGAGTGTTTCTGACAGTTTAGTAAAACCAGCAAACAAGAGTTAAATGATGATGAAGACAGATGCTATGTACAAAGCACTCCCCAAGTGGCCCTTATGTTCACCTTCAAGGAGACGGCTTTCCCCATCTCTTACTTAAATGTTTTCCTGTACACCCCTCTCTATAGCACATCATTTATTTTACTGCCTCCTCTAACTTTAATGTGTCCTCCATTCTAGTTCTGGAGGCCATCATTGAGGTCTTCATCAAAAATAAAGTGATCGACAGGGGGCCAAGGACAGGTAAGAGTCACTCAAACAGGGCTAGGACAGAGGAGGAGAGAAGGAGAGATAAAGAAGGGTGATGTATAGCTGAGTATTCTGCAATAACAGATGTTGCAGGAGATGAATGATTCTTGTATGGATTAGCCTCGCCCTTCATTGATACACACAGAGACAAGTCTGAGCTCCAATGAGAATCTCCCTGAAATCTTTATTTTATTTTATTTATTTCACATTTATTTAACCAGGTAGGCAAGTTGAGAACAAGTTCTCATTTACAATTGCGACCTGGCCAAGAAAAAGCAAAGCAGTTTGACACATACAACAACACAGAGTTACACATGGAGTAAAACAAACATACAGTCAATAATACAATAGCAAAATAAGTCTACAGTGCCTTGCGAAAGTATTCGGCCCCCTTGAACTTTGCGACCTTTTGCCACATTTCAGGCTTTAAACATAAAGATATAAAACTGTATTTTTTTGTGAAGAATCAACAACAAGTGGGACATAATCATGAAGTGGAACGACATTTATTGGATATTTCAAACTTTTTTAACAAATCAAAAACTGAAAAATTGGGCGTGCAAAATTATTCAGCCCCTTTACTTTCAGTGCAGCAAACTCTCTCCAGAAGTTCAGTGAGGATCTCTGAATGATCCAATGTTGACCTAAATGACTAATGATGATAAATACAATCCACCTGTGTGTAATCAAGTCTCCGTATAAATGCACCTGCACTGTGATAGTCTCAGAGGTCCGTTAAAAGCGCAGAGAGCATCATGAAGAACAAGGAACACACTAGGCAGGTCCGAGATACTGTTGTGAAGAAGTTTAAAGCCGGATTTGGATACAAAAATATTTCCCAAGCTTTAAACATCCCAAGGAGCACTGTGCAAGCGATAATATTGAAATGGAAGGTGTATCAGACCACTGCAAATCTACCAAGACCTGGCCGTCCCTCTAAACTTTCAGCTCATACAAGGAGAAGACTGATCAGAGATGCAGCCAAGAGGCCCATGATCACTCTGGATGAACTGCAGAGATCTACAGCTGAGATGGGAGACTCTGTCAATAGGACAACAATCAGTCGTATATTGCACAAATGTGGCCTTTATGGAAGAGTGGCAAGAAGAAAGCCATTTCTTAAAGATATCCATAAAAAGTGTTGTTTAAAGTTTGCCACAAGCCACCTGGGAGACACACCAAACATGTGGAAGGTGCTCTGGTCAGATGAAACCAAAATTGAACTTTTTGGCAACAATGCAAAACGTTATGTTTGGCGTAAAAGCAACACAGCTGAACACACCATCCCCACTGTCAAACATGGTGGTGGCAGCATCATGGTTTGGGCCTGCTTTTCTTCAGCAGGGACAGGGAAGATGGTTAAAATTGATGGGAAGATGGATGACGCCAAATACAGGACCATTCTGGAAGAAAACCTGATGGAGTCTGCAAAAGACCTGAGACTGGGACGGAGATTTGTCTTCCAACAAGACAATGATCCAAAACATAAAGCAAAATCTACAATGGAATGGTTCAAAAATAAACATATCCAGGTGTTAGAATGGCCAAGTCAAAGTCCAGACCTGAATCCAATCGAGAATCTCTGGAAAGAACTGAAAACTGCTGTTCACAAATGCTCTCCATCCAACCTCACTGAGCTCGAGCTGTTTTGCAAGGAGGAATGGGAAAACATTTCAGTCTCTCGATGTGCAAAACTGATAGAGACATACCCTAAGCGACTTACAGCTGTAATCGCAGCAAAAGGTGGCGCTACAAAGTATTAACTTAAGGGGGCTGAATAATTTTGCACGCCCAATTTTTCAGTTTTTGATTTGTTAAAAAAGTTTGAAATATCCAATAAATGTCGTTCCACTTCATGATTGTGTCCCACTTGTTGTTCATACTTCACAAAAAAATACAGTTGTATAGCTTTATGTTTGAAGCCTGAAATGTGGCAAAAGGTCGCAAAGTTCAAGGGGGCCGAATACTTTCTGTATATGTATATACAATATGAGCAAATGAGGTGAGATAAGGGAGGTAAAGGCAAAAGAAAAAGGCCATTGTGGCGAAGTAAATACAATATAGCAAGTAAAACACTGGAATGGTAGATTTGCAGTGGAAGAATGTGCAAAGTAGAAATATAAATAATGGGGTGCAAAGGAGCAAAATAAATAAATAAATACAGTAGGGGAAGAGGTAGTTGTTTGGGCTAAATTATAGATGAGCTATGTACATGTGCAGTAATCTGTGAGCTGCTCTGACAGCTGGTGCTTAAAGCTAGTGAGGGAAATAAGTGTTTCCAGTTTCAGAGATTTTTGTAGTTCGTTCCAGTCATTGGCAGCAGGGAACTGGAAGGAGAGGCGGCCAAAGGGGGAATTGGTTTTGGGGGTGACCAGAGAGATATACCTGCTGGAGTGCGTGCTACAGGTGGGTGCTGCTATGGTGACCAGCGAGCTGAGATAAGGGGGGACTTTACCTAGCAGGGTCTTGTAGATGACCTGGAGCCAGTGGGTTTGGCGACGAGTATGAAGCGAGGGCCAGCCAACGAGAGCGTATAGGTCGCGGTGGTGGGTAGTATATGGGGCTTTGGTAAATAACCAATTGCAATAATTACTGCCAACCTGGGGGGCCACCAGTAGGGCCCCCTTCCATTCTATTCACCTCTTATGCTCTTTTCCTATCTAATTAATGCAGTTCTTTATTGGTGTAATTTGGTGGTTTTAGCCATTCCTAATGGATTCAAGGAGTGAAGCAGGTCACCAGCCTGACAGGGGTTCCTGTGTGTTGTGTTGTCGCTGCTGTGCATCGCCAATACATCAGAGCAGTGATCATTCTCAAATGAGAGCAATTAGTCAAATGTCAGGTTCCGGCTCGCACTCTCTGGGTGGCTTGCTGACAAAGTCGCTCAGAGGTACCCTGTATGTCTAAAGATGAATTGCTGTGAGATTTCATTAAGTCATCTTGCTTCAATAGAGCGGGACGAAAAAACAAAGAAATAATGTATACTACGTTTCTTTCATAATTAGCCACTGAGCACCAGTGACATTTGAAGACTCAGAGGCATCGACCTATCCTGAGTCAGCAGCCAGACAATACTGATACCGCCATATACCCGTCTAGTTCAGAGTAGTAGTGACATGCTAATCGTATCATAAAATACACTGTAAAATGCCCTTGATTTTAATACGATCAACATGGTCTCCACTCCCAGCACTGTACTATAGTGCTTTAGCCTGAATGTCACCTTAGGGAAAGGCATTCAGAGAGCAGCTGTAAGTTAGGGCGTATTGGCACCTTTTCAAAAGTGTGTTCTAGTGAATTGGTCAATCAATGCTCTCTTTTGCTTGTGTCCTCGCTCAGTGCGGTGCCCCAGCATCAGTCTCAGCCTGAGCCTGATGCACCTATAAAACCTATCAAACACAGCAGTTAAATTGCTCTGTGGGTCTGGGTAGGCTTGGTGTTTGGCATCAAGCCCTCTGCCACCCTCAGTGTTAGGCCAGGGGGTTTAAGAGCATGTCAGGTGTAAATCTCCAGGCTGACTGATCTCCCATGTCTCCAGCTAGGATTTACCAGCTGCACAGAGAGAGGCAGGGAGAGGCCAACCTCACTAGATGCCAAGCAACACGGAGCAATTAGATCAATTATTGTTTTACGTGCAATAGACACTTAACAATCAAGCATTCAAACAAGACTTACAATCCTTCAAATTCTTCATAAGTCCGTCTATAGTGGTTTTAAAACAGAGGCAAAGTGTTTTTGACACAGTGGAACATTCACTTTGGGTAATGGTTTACTGTGCCATTTAAAGCTTTATTCCTCTGTGAATGTGTCACAAAACTGTCACTGGCAGTTTGTGGGAAGAAAAGGGAATATTTAAGGCAGAGTCTACAACATATACAAATAAAGTATGAAAAAAGACCAAAGGCGAGCTGTCAGAGTGTGAGGCTGAAGAAACTGCAAGGTCAACAACAACACCACAAGAGCAAAAACAGAGCTTGCACTAAAATTCTCCTAAAGTGCTTCACTGTAAGGATAAAGACTATGGACTAACATCAAATCACAAAACGAATGAAAGACTGGCAGCACTTTTAGGCAGAGTAAAATTTTATTAGCCTTTTGGCAAGAAGTTCTGAGTTTGAGCGATGACAAATACCCAATTTAAATCAACTGGCACAAGTGCTGTCCAGACCTTGTCCTTTTTTGTGTCTCCCCAGCTAGCACGTTTGGCTCCTTGGAGGTTGAGGGAATGTACGTTTTCTGTTTCCCACTGGTTCTTGGAACGAGGCCATATGCTTCCTGACCGGTACAACTTCAAGTTGTTTAAACATTCTGAGAACGGGAGTGAAAATTTCACCTTTTCTGGGAATGTAGAGTTTTTGGTTGCAGGGAGGTTTTGAGAAAAATGTACTATGGTTCCCTGAAAGTTTTAACAACATTGTGAGAATGGAAATTCTATATTTGAAGGTAATTAAATAACATTCTGAGAACATGTTTCAATAAGACTGCTAGCTTAGGTTAACTGTTTTGCACTCCAAGCACAGATAGGACACATGGAAATGAGTTTGAATAGGCATTAATCATGCAAGCAGATTTATTTTTATCCTCTCTGGGATAAGATTTGTTTTTAAAGCATCAGTGAGATTTGAACCTGTGATTTTCTAGTCCCTAATCATGTAATTAGTCCACTGTGCCACAAGGAATGTGCCAGCACTGCAGATTTTTTAAAACTCATACAAAGCTGTTAATTTTTGTCCATTCAAACAGACCCGATTTCAATGAAGACAAGTACTCATTAAGATCACACTTAACAAGATAGAGGATAGAGAGAGTTTTGTTGTTGCTAAGAATGTAATCTATAGTTACATTTTTTAAATACCATTATTTGAACTATCTTTGAATGTTACTTTTTCTTGTGTTTTTTATGTAAAGTTTTCTTAATGTTTTGAGAATATAACTTTAAATAGATCAGATGCCCACTCCTTGATGAAACCTGAAGAAAACATTATGCTGAAGTACTAAAATTCCCACAGAAGAACATTGTTTCTTAACGTTCTCTGAACGTTCTGAGAACATGACTTTAACCCTCCTGTTGTGTTCGTTTCATGTTAATTAATATTGTGTTCCCGGTCCAAAATGACCACCCCATTATAGATGATTATAAATCCATAATAATACATATTTTATCACCTAACGTTGTGTTAGATATTTTTAGCAACTTACGTTCTTGTGAACATTACAAGTTTTGAACTTCTATTCGCTATTTATGGCTTGTAGGCCTCATTGACCTGAGCTCATACAACTCGTTTTTGTCACGTTCGTCATAACGAGGAGACCAAGGCGCAGCGTGATACGAATACATTATTATTTTATTACACAAAGAACACTAAACAAACTAACACCAAAACGACCATGACGCTATACAACACGAGTGCTGACAGGCAACTACACATAGACAATAACCCACAAAACCAAAATGGAAAATGGCAACCTAAATAGGATCCCCAATCAGAGACAACGATAAACAGCTTCCTCTGATTGGGAACCAATTCAGGCCACCATAGACCTACATTTATCTAGACATACCAAAACCCCATAGATATACAAAAACCCTAGACAAAACACACGTACCAACCTCAACACACCCTGACCTAACCAAAATAATAAAGAAAACAAAGATGACAGTTTTTGAGTAAAAAAGCATAATGTATGGATTATTTTGACTATAACAAATACTCAGATTAAACATATTGTGCTATTTATCACATACTACTTGTGTCAAAGTTTAACAAGGACATTTGTTTTGAAACCATTTCAAACATTTTTTTTAAGTGGCACAAAATAACATCTGTTGTGTTCCCGGTCAAAACTGACCGGTATGATTTTATTAGTAAAGAAAGGACATGCCCAAAACAACATATGAAAACTTTACCATATTATAAAATTAATGGCTGAACACATTAAATAACAACAGTAACAATAACAGTATTACCAACAATAACCAAAACATGAAAATGTTCACAATTTGTCAATCAATGGTGGTTACATTTTTGTCTCTTCTGTCTCTGGCGGCCGTAGATCTTGCTTCTGGCCCTTGTATATCTCTAACCAATCCAGCAGAGGATGGTGTTGGAGGAAGGTGTTTGTGCCTTTGAATGAGGGGTGCCACCATGGCTTTCCCCAACTCTTCTAGGAATAGTCTCCTCTTGAAGAATTTCCCCTGCTTCCAGCCTGAAATCACCTCCATCCACACCACAAACGCATTGTAGGCCGACACATCTAGGATATTGAAGAACACCATGTGCAAACCAACGTGTCGTCATCCTCTTACAAGAGTATGTGCCAGTAACCTGCAAAAGTGCAACAATCGGTAAATAAAATAATGAGTGCATACAAGTGATACTTCATGGCTTGCATAGTAACGTGAAAAATTGCATCAAAGCGTTGTTTTAATTTATCACATCGTAAACATATTTACATATTCAAATGAATAGAATTGCCTCCATATTGTTCACAAATTCAATAAGCATTTCACCAAACAACAACAGGTCTCATTTTTATGATGCAGATAAAACAATCTGGTAATAGAAGAAAAAGTACACATACCTCATCAAGGTTGTCAATTCCCTCTTTGTTCCTGTTGTAATCCAGGACAGCGTTGGGCTTCCTGTCCTCCCTGATACTCACAGAGGCATCACTGTGCAGAGTTGTCATCAGGAGCACATTCCTCTTTTTCTTCGGGCAGTAGGACACACGAATCTGTGTATCGGTGGAGGCAGATTTAGAGGAAAAACGATCCCTGTCCTTGGTAGTGAGTAAAGCAGTGGGCAACTCAGGCTTGTACCTTCTGACAGTCCCCACCCACCATGGTCGTTTTTTTTGGAGCAGCTCCTGACCAAGAGCAGAAATTGCAGAAATTGTCACATGTTATGTTGTGCCCCTGGAGACCTGCAGTCATTTCCAGGACCACCCGCTCTCCCTGGTTCCTTTCGGGAACACCGTCAGCAGGTTCCAGGCATAACTTGTCCTGGCATCACATGCAGCCCATATCTTCATTCCATATTTAGACAGTTTGCTTGGCATGTACTGTTTGAATGGGTAGTGTCCCCTAAAAGCGACCAGACACTCATCCACTGTGATGACTGGACTTGGGTTGTAGATGACTGGCAGGCGCTCCACCCACTTGTGCGAAACCTCTCTGATCGCTGCCAGCTTGTCTTGTTGACACAGGCCTGGTCTTGTATCACGGTTGTTGAAGCGAATCATTCGTGACAACACATGAAATGTCTGGAGTGACATAGTGGCACGAAAAATTGCCCTACCAGACTCTGCATCCCATAAACTGGTGGTTGATTCGTTTCTGGATCTGTACACACCAGACAAAATCAAGAGACCCACGCATGCTTGGACGTCTGTCCGGTCTACCTCCTTCCAGTTGTCTTTGTAATCGCGTCTCCCCTCCAAGTTCGTCATGTTTATCACTACAGTTTCGATTGACTCTGTCAGGAACAGTTTGAAGCAGGATTTAATGTCATCGCCCCCGGATATGGCGTATCTCGTTGGCCCTGGGGTCATCCTGATAACATTTTCAGCCGACAGCCGACCTCTCCTCTTAGGTGGGGATGAAGACCAAGACATATCCCCATTCTTTGGCCGGAATGTAACAACAACCTCAGCAGGGCCCTCGTCCTCATTACTGGATAGTTCCAGATCGGTTGTCTCTTGGTCTGGATCATATTCTGTGTTGTCTTCAACTTCTGACACTTCCTCCTCTAATGCATCTTCACTGTCAGTTTTCTGGCCTCTCACCTCCTCACCAGTGTCATGATCAAAGATATGATCAAGAGCCTCACATACAGTACATTGTTTGGTCATTGTGCTGCCACAGAATGAATTGTGAGCAAGGCCTCAAAAAAGCTTTCTATACCAGAGCTGCGAGAAAAGTTCTATATATTATTGAAACAGTGTTGCGATTGTTAGTGAGAATGCCAACAGGTGTGGTTCCCGTGTGGGAAACATTCTATTGGGGAAAGGTTCCCGTGGGGGTTGCCATGGAAGCCAAGAAGGGGAGTAAGGTGTGTGTGTGTGTGTGTGTGTGTGTGTGTGTGTGTGTGTGTGTGTGTGAGAGAGAGAGAGAGATATCTGTGTGTGTGTAATTTCACTAGGGTGGCAAGTTAGCCAAGCGGTTAGCGCATTGGGCCAGTAACCAAAAGGTCGCTAGTTTGAATCTCCAAGCTGACAAGGTGAAAAATCTGTCGATTTGCCATGAGCAAGGTGCTTAACCCTAATTGCTCCAGGGTTATTGTTGGTAATGGCTGGCTGTGACCCCATGTTTTGAGGGTGTTTCAGGGCGAGTTGGAATATGAAAAAAACACCTTTCCAATTGACACGTGTACAATACACACGGTACATTGTAATATTAAGATCTACAGTATCACATCCAATTCAGATTGTCTTAAAATGGTCACGTCACCTATTTGCATTGTGATACATGGAGGAGATTTGTCTTACATCAGTGTAACAGTGCTAATTTGTGAGCTTGTGGTGATCATTGAAACACAAACAGTGCCCTCTGGGCAATGATTAGAGCATTGATCAGGGTGCTGCCCAGCTCTAAGATTGATCTGTTGGTCATGTCAATTCAAGTCCTATGAATTCACACACACACACACACACACACACACACACACACACACACACACACACACACACACACACACACACACACACACACACACACACACACACACACACACACACACACACACACACACACACACACACACAGTATTGCCATAATTCCTCACATTCATTAAGCCTCACGACAAAACAACCTCACCTGCTAGTCCAGTCAGCATTGGCATCAGTGTGCTTACATTCTTTAACCTTTGGATGCCTCCCCAGTTTGTCCAACAGCGGACCAGGAACGATGAAATGCCTTATTACAAATAAATAATGAGCCTACTGGCAAGAGAAACATTCCTAATGTTTTGTCCAAATAACTAGCATTCATCGTCAATGATAATGTATTCCGCTCCAGTGCCAAACGACTATATACTTACAGCCAGGGGTGATTTCATCATGGATATGATTTTAAAAAAGACTAAAAGGTCAAATTCCCTCCCTATAAATGAAATGTCCCGGGGCAGTATAGGCACAAACACCACAGGTGTACCTAAGTTAAATAAAACACCCAAATGTTATGAAAATCATTCAAATGTATTTTGTGTGTTCAAAGTCATTGAGCCTTATGACAATCATATTAAATTAACTAGATTTTTCAAAGAGAGAACTTGTAAATCGGTCCATTTCGACCGGAACACAACAGGATAGAACCATGAGGAAACCTGTAGAAAACATTATGCTGAAGTACTGAAATACCCACCAAGAAAAATATGGTTCTTAGAATGTTATGCGCTAGCTGGGTCTAATTCATAAGGTTCTCACCATGATGTTCTGACCTGGGTTTAATGCCAAATAAAATACTCATATACTCTACAATATATCTTAGCCTAGCTGTCCAGTGTTCATTTTTACATGCTGTAAAATGCTCTTCTAAGTAGTCACTGTTCATTTCAGGCCTGTCTCTTTGAAGCAGTTCTGTGCATCATGTTCTCTTTTCTCTCCTATCAAAATGTATGGATTATGATTATAGGGAACAGGAACAGGAACTGGATAGTAATATATCCTACATCCTTCACTTCCACTTTCATTTTCTGCTTCCTCTACCGTTTTAGTGTCAGAGGCTCATGTACTTATTGCCCTCATTCATCCCCTCACCCTGACTGGACTGGTGAATTGAGAGTGGAGATCCATTCTCAGACCATTACCAGCTATTTCCCCAAGGTCCGGTCTGAGGAGCCCCATCACACAGTGTTTTTAGAGAGTGTAGAGAAAGGTACTTGGCAGGCTAGAAGAATACATTTCTGCTTAATTAATCCCATTCCTTACTTTAGGTATTAAAAGCCAATGGTCTGTTTAACAACTTTCTGCGACACTAAACGGGCAATTAGTCACAGCCTAATAATTTTTCATACATTTTATGGACATGTCCAGGGCGGGGGGTGCTCCCTGGAGGGGCGTCTCACTACTGACCATCTGACTTTAGTCCCCCCACACCGCAAGATTAAGTCATTTCCTCTATGCTTCTTGGCCCCACTCCTCAGCAACTTTATCATTAATTGTGTCATGCTCCATGATCAGATACCCACTCCATGATAGCCCTCTCCTCTCAGCCTCCCAGCCTGGGCTAGCTGCCTGAATTTGATAGCATGGTGGGGAGACAAATGTGCTGCCTATTTCAGAGATGGGGACGTGGCGGGAACCATCCGCCTATCCTCCTTTCCAACGCTTTTGAAAAAGGCAAGAGGAGATCGACGGAGGCCCGGGCGTAATCAGCTGTGGCACATTGATAAGCACTCTGTGCCAGCTGTTCCAGCTAGGTAGACATTCCATTCATGGAGAGTAGTGTTATGCAGCGAGCTTTTCTGACATTCATTCAAATGGCAGGGAAATTAAGACCACTTAAATGGAGAGGGCCGCCCACTGCCCAGGTGTAAATATGATTTTGATAACGCTCTCTGTTCTCTGAACAAGCACAGCTGTTCATCTACACCGCCAGCATTGTGACTCCACACAGGCCCAGGGTCAGATTGTTCCTCAGAGAACAACGGTCACAACATTAATAAAAGAGTGAGCCTTATCTCTCTCTCTCTCTTATAATATGTTTTAACACCCACAGAACCACAGGCTATACATGAAATCAACTAAACACAATTGCATGTCTTTGTAGCCCGGTTCCAAAATCCATCTGAAAATGTAAATCTGCTAAGCATTATATATTCGAAGCCTCCATGCAAAACATCATTAATGCCCTTTCATCATAAAGTGTTTTTCTCCTCTTTCTCTCCTTTTTTTTTATCTGATACTCCCAACGTTTGCCAAATGGAGTTTCAGATAAGACATATTTTTTGTCCTTCTCAAAGCCATTATCAGTTTGGAAGGGTTTGTGTGACTCACAGCACATCCATTACCAACCTCCAGCCAATCTGGAGTGGTGTCATCAGTGGAAGGTGATGTAATAGCTTGGGCGGACGCCCCATTTCATCTGTAACCAGCACTTTGTTTCCAAGGGTCAGCGAACACAGGTCTCCATGTCAAATTTTCATGAGCTATTCACTGTCAATTAACAAACGGCCCAAAATCATCTAAATCAGCCCATGTCAACTAACTATTGCAAAATCAACATATCAATCAGCTTTGAACACGCAGGAAAGCACCAGGCTCTGGCCTGGACTATTAACCCCTCAAATGCTGAGGTCACCTCTGAGTGGAATGTTCAGCTAAGGTATCATATGTCAGCCCCAGTGGTCCCCAAAGCGCCTGTCACTGTGGGGAACTTCATTTAGCCATGACATCATGAGTGAGAGAGGCAGCCGCAGTGGAAGAGATAATTTTTTACAGTGGGTCGTCTATTGCACAATTAATCTCTGGTAACGTCAGTTAGCGAGCATTTCAGTCTGTTTTTCTCCCTCCATGTAGTACATGTACGGTATGTTAGTAGAGTATGGACAGTCATGTCAGGTGATACAAAGCTACATAAAGGGAGCGAGAAGGCAATATACTGTGATGGCTGACGCCAACGTATGACACACGTACAGTGCCTCCAGAAAGTATTCAAACCCCTTGACTTATCCAGCAATTTGTTGGAATTCAAAATGAATGAAATAGATGTTTTTCTCACTGTTGTGGAAATCTTATCGAAAGAGTAGGCAAAGACTATGAGTATAATACTAAACCTTTAATCAAGTAATTGCTAGGGAGGTCTGTCTCTGGGAGTAGCCAGGGAAGAACTCAGAATACAGATAGTGGTTCCACAACCGTTTTTTTTAAGCAAGCAACAGTTACAGAAAACAATGGCCTTGTGCTTAGGGTGCAGACAGATATCAGAGTCTATGAGATGCAGTTCATGCAAGGACAGAATACAACATTCAAGAGTTCCAATTTAGCTTACCCCCCAAATTCTGCCACCACAATTCCACCTTTGATACTATGGAAACCAATCACCATACATGATATATCTGAGCTGTTGAAAATGGACATTTTTACACAAAAAGGGGTAATTTAAATGGAACTCTTGAAGGATAACTTAATAAAAATAATCTGGGAAAAAAGGAGGGGCGTAGGGATGGGGCACTATCGTCTCCCATAGGGCAATCTGCATCCCCAATGAAGGGGGAGGCAGTGGTGAGATCAGTCAGGTTATTTAAGTTCACCACTGTCATGACCGTCTGGTGGGAAGGAGATATCGCTGTTTGACACAATCTCCTCACCAAGGCCGCCAGGCATGAGAACAGACAGAAGGACAGCAAAAGGAATCCAACCAGCACCAGGAGACGCTGCAACGCGAGAGTTCCAAAGATCCCCATGCTAGTTTTTATCCATGCAAAAAGGTCCCAGCCTCATTCTTGATCTCTCTTTGCAACAGCAACTTCCTTTCTGATAGTAGCAACTGCCTCAGTCACCGTAGTGGAGGGGTCACAGATGTAAGTACAGCATTCTTGACCCACCATCGCACAAGTCCCTGCATTAGATGCTAAGAGAATATCTAGAGCCATTCTGTTTTGTAATGCATAGCTACTAATACAGCAGTCAGCTCCTCTATATCTTTAGCAGTAGCATTATCCATCCTTTCTACTTCTCTAGCCAGTTCTCGAATGGAGTCAAGCACAGTTGCCATGCCATAATCGGGAATTGATGCAGATGCCTGTTTTACAGGGCCAGCTACAATGGTCCTCCTGTACAAGTGGGAGAAAGGATGATTTGGGTGTTCTGTGGTAGCGCGTACAGCAGGAACAACATAGGCAGCATAGCATGATCCTGACCAGGTTGTAGGCAGATAATAATAAGCTTTCCCCTCACACACATAGTTCCATTTACAGAAGAAGTAGGTTTAGCATTGGTATTCTTGAGCTTATAATGTTTTCCCAATGACATGATCGGGTGGAATGTTACATGTTTCAACAGCAGGGGTATAGGGCAAGATTAATGTAGACGGAAAGATTATACTTATGAAGCGGTTCCATTTGCTATATAACACAAATAACCTGGGGGTGAATAGGCCATGAAGATGGGTTGTTTAGGCAGGGAGGTGTGATTAGTCAAATCAAATCTTGTCATATAAAACACCTCATCTTTTACCCAACCAAGCTCTCGGTCTGTAAATTTACCTGCTTTGGTCCACGTCAATATTTCATAAGCATTAATGGGTATTGCGAGCAGTGATATAGTCTCGGCACTATCTGATGATAACCCACAAACCCAACAATCTGATACATTTTGTAGTACAGAGACATTGCTAGCTCATTGTAAGAAAGTGTTTGACTCAGGGAAACCCCCATAATGTTCATGTCCTCTTTTCCTTCTTTTCAGGTCAGCGGGGTCATCGGAGGTCAGGTCACTTTCGTCTGCTTCTGGGCTTCTCCATGTGGAATACTATCACATTCACCTGTCTCTGGCTCGATGTTTGCTACCACCCAGAGGATACTCACAGTGGCTGCGGGCCCCAGGGTGAGCAAAGTACCCCTACTTGAATGCAGGAGCAACATCTTCTTTCGGCTCTGCTACAGTAGTTCTTCCTTTAAAAGTTTTGAGCTTATGCCGTAACAATTTGTGGTAGATAGGGGCAGATTGTGGTAATTGCGTCATTCTGGCAACAATGGCTGACACTTAAATAACGTGAATTCTGCGACACCCGGCAAGCTGTGCTGCAGTACGCCATAACTTTTAAAGTAAGAACCACTGTACAATGGGAGGTGTGGATGCAGGTGTCTTTTCCCAAGCACTTTACCGCCGTTGGGGTGGTGAGGGCGATCTGATGTGGTCATTTCCACCTGGGTTTTAGGGGTTCTTTACCTCTGTTGTGCCTCTGGACCATTACTCTATCTCTAGGCTGGAGATTGTGATGGGAACTGTTGTGCGGGGGAGTTTGGGCAGCAGAGACCTGTGAGTGAACAGCTCGGATATAGTTAGTTAGAGCTATACAGTACTTCATCATAGTGTCATCTAGCAAATTCAGGTCTGGGATAGCACATGGAGGGGATGCTGGGGTTCTCAAAGGCCTTGCCAGATATCAGGCGCCGGAGTCTATGAAATGCAAGGACAGAATACTTTGAAGAGTTCCAACTTAGCTTACCTCCAAATTCTGCCACCACATCACCCATCTACACACGATACCCCATAATGACAAAGTGAAACATGTTCTTAAACATTTTTGCTAATTTATTGAAAATAAAATACAGAAATATCTCATTTACATAAGTATTCACATCCCTGAGTCAATATGTTAGAATCACCTTTGGCAGCAATTACAACTGTGACTCTTTCTGGGTAAGTCTCTGAGAGCTTTGCACACCTGGAGTGTACAATATTTGCACATCATTCTTTTTAAAATTCTTCAAGCTCTGTCAAGTTAGTTGTTGATTATTTCGAGACAGCGATATTCAAGTCTTGCCATTGATTTTCATGCCAATTTAATTCCGAACTGTAACTAGGTCACTCGGGAACATTCAATGTTGTCTTGGTAAGCAATTCCAGCAGTGGAGGCTGCTGAGGGGAGAACGGCTAATAACAATGGCCGGAACGGAGCAAATGGAATGATATCAAACACCTGGAAAACATGTATTTGATACCATTCCATTGATTCCTCTCCAGTCATTACCACAAGCCTATCCTCCCCAATTAAGGTGCCACCAACCTCCTGTGCATTCCAGTGTATATTTGGCCTTGTGTTTTAGGATATTGTCCTGCTGAAAGGGGTATTTGTCTCCCAATGTCTATTGGAAAGCTCCCTAGTTCTTGCCGATGATAAGAATACCCATAACATGATGCAGCCACCACCATACTTGAAAATATGAAGAGTGGTACTCAGTGATGTTTTGTGTTGGATTTTGTGTATTCAAAACATAAAGTGATTTTTTTTTTTTGCAGTTTTACTTTATTGCCTTTTTTCAAACAGGATGCATGCTTTGGAATATGTTTTATTCTGTACAGGCTTTCTTCTTTTCACTCTGCCATTTAGGTTAGTATTGTGGAGAAACTACAATATGTACCATGTCAGTTTTGTCGTATCACAGCCATTAAACTCAATAACAGTTTTAAAGACACCATTGACCTCCTGGTGAAATCCCTGAGCGGTTCCTCTCTGGCAACTGAGTTAGAACAGACGCCTATATCTTTGGATGGTGTATCAATACACCCAGTCACTACAAAGTGCAATTAATAACTTCACCATGCTCAAAGGGATATTCAATCTCTGTTTATTATATTTGGATCCATCTACCAATGGGTGCCCTTCATTGTGAGGACTTGGAAAACCTCCCTTGTCTTTGTGGTTGAATCTGTGTTTGAAATTCACTGCTCGACTGAGGAACCTTACAGAAATTGTATGAGTGGGGTACACAGATGAGGTAGTCATTAATTTTTTTTGCTCCTGGCCTCCTGAGTGGTGCAGCCGTCTAAGGTACTGCATCATAGCGCTAAAGGCGTTACTACACAACCGGCCGTGGCTGGGAATCCCGTAGGATGGCGCATAATTGGCCCAGCATCATCTGGGTTAGAGGAGGGATTGGCCGGTGGGGGTTTACTTGGCTCATCACGTTCTAGCGACTCCTTGTGGGGGGCCAGGTGTCTGCGGGTTGACTGCAGTTGCCAGTCCTCCAACACATTGGTGTGGCTGGTTTCCGGGTTAAGCTGGCGGTTAGGCGGGTCATGTTTCGGAGGATGCATGACTCCACCTTCGCCTCTCCCGAGCCTGTTGGGGAGTAGCAGCAATGAGACAAGATCAAAAATAAAACTTTTTATAATTATTATAATAATTTTAAATAAAACTATTTTTACTCCTGAACTTATTTAGGTATGACATAAGGGGTTGAATACTGATTGACTCAAGACAATTCAGCTTTTCATTTTTTATACATTTTTAAACATTTCTAAAAACACAATTCCACTATCTCATTATGGGGTATTGTATGTAGGCCAGTGACACAAAATCTCAATTGAATCCGTTTTAAATTCGGCTGTAACACAACAAAATGTGGAAAAAGCAATGGGGTGTGAATACTTTCTGAAAGCACTGTATGTGTCCATCACTCTGAATGTATAAGTTACTCTTTAACATCCAGTACTGTCTGGGGTTACCAAAACACAGAGCCCTGTTAGCCACCACTATTACCCTACGTGTGTGTTGCTACACCATTGCTTATTGATGGAAGGTCACATTGAGGTCGAGGCTGTGTCAAAGCCACTCTCTCATCTCAAGATGGGAGAGAAAAGGAGAGGGTAGCGAGTGAGGACAAGAGGACAAGAGGAGAAGGAAGAAGCGATAATGATGAGGAGAAGGAGCAGTCATTGTTAGGCTGCCCTCTGATTGGGCCAGAGTTCAGTACGAGAGACATCACACACATCCTCGACACAGTAGTAACCCTAGAAGAGCGTTGTAATGGTTTACATGAACAGGCTGCTCTAAACCCCTCAAATTAGACTCTGTCATGGAGAAGAAATGTAGAGGTGATAGATGGACCTCCAGTAGCACACATTACGGTTGCATTAGAAATAGCTCCCTTCCACATTGATCCTCAGATTGTACACATCAAACACCAACCATTTACTTCATACATCCTGATACAATAACCCCCTTCAAATGGAAGCCATTTAAAAAGTATTATACTCTAATACCAGCTCCAGCCCCTCTCTGGCAGGAAGAAAGCATAATATGCAAGTGTGAGTTTCACACCATTCAGCTCTCCCTCTCCCTCAGTGTGGCTGCCTTACAGCAATCCCACAGCCGAGGTGCTGGCATAGTCCTGATGCTGAAGATTAGGAGTCATCATTGGCCAGCCTGTTAATGTGAATGTTATTTATCCACAGTATTTATAGCGCACATTCCATCATCTCTGTGACGCACAGAGCGGAGAGAGAGAGAGCCCCCACACTCTGAAAGGCTATGTGCGTGGCTTCCTCCAGCAGCCAGAAGTCATGCTCCCAGCATCATCACACAAGTGGGATTAGGAGTGAGTTTTAGTGGAATGATACATATTCTAATCACCAGCCTCTCCCTGCAACATGGAGCAGATCACTTTCTGGGGCCCTAAGCCTGCAATCAAGCGAATGCCACAATGGTACACCATTTTCCTGCCCATTCAACCGAACGGATAAAGAGAATGGTTAGACAATAATATTTAATGAAGTAACAAGGGCACATTCTGTGCACTGACTGTACTTGCTCTGAGATTCTGTAATTCTAATTTACACTTCTGGAAAGAGAATCTTTGTTTTTTTGGCTCCCAGATGAACTTGTTTGATCACAGCAGAGAATGAAGGCACGTTTTATTAATGGATCTGAAACATTATCGTAGCCTCAGCCTGCCTGTTTGTTGCCCTACATGTTGTTTCTGCGTTGTTACTAATCCTCTTGCCTTAATTAACGGAACAAAAAATTCTTAATGGTTCCTTCTTATCTTTATTATCGTGTCTTAAATCCCTTTAGCAGCTGAAAAGCTTGCATAATCCCACAGAAATGGCTTGTGATTGTACGTGTCATAGTTATTTTATTTTTCACTGGCAAAAATAAGCAAATAATTAAATATGCTGAGAGAATTAGATGTGTTGCATGTGTTTTTAGGGGTAAGAAAAGAACAATGGAATGACACAGTGAATAATATCTGCCTGTTATCCTCTGCCTGAGGTGGGTGGCATGATTCTGTGTGTTTATGAACACATCTGACAACTGTTGCAACAAATTACCTCCATAGAGTAATAACTGCACAAGGAGCAGCCATTACGGCCATATGTTGACATATAGCACTGTATGTATAGGTCATGCTGAGATCATCTCTTATTGGCTGTCAGACTCCATCAGTAATGAACATGGTTCCACTTGTGTGGAAAACCAAAAGCAGCAGTAGAAAAGGCCTTGGTTAAGTCAGTGGAAATCATGACAATATTCAGTATGAATCCATTATCGGATGTAAACTGAAATAAATGTATTAATAATGAATGCATACATGAATGATTCAATAGAAAACCAGTCAGTTTACAGTAGTGCCAGTATTTCATATGCAGGACAACATTGCTTTGAGCAAAAAGACACACAAAAAAAGAGACAAAAAATATTAAAATAGGCTAACAAAAGCAGTGCAAGGAAGTCATTGTCAAGGTCCCACAGAACCAGGTCATTGGCTACTTTGCTGAATGTGTACCAACTGCTTAAACCTTTAAGGATTTCTTCGTATTCATAAAGAAATGAATTTCCTTTCTTTGTGCTATGCAGTCTGCATTGACTGTATAGCTCTCAAAGAAAATGACAATGTGGTTCATTTCCATGTGTTTGTCATTCAGTGTATCTCTCGGGGCTGTGCGATATAGAAGTGATCTCTCTATGCTGTATACAGCAGCTGCACCATGACCCAACTCAACTCTCTGTTATAAGGCCATGACCCAGCAGTATATTGAACTGCATTCGATAAGGTTGTGTGCAAGCAATATGCGTGTAAGTGGTTGGGGTGGAGTGCTGGTGGGGGAATCACATAGCTTTGTACATGCATATGCTGTATATCACGGGCTTTACATCCCAATTGTAATTTCACACCAGCTCTATTCATCAGGCATGGTGATGCATCGTGGGATTTTCAGTATCAGCACAGTCTACAGAGCAGTAAATCAGATGGGCTGAGAGAGAGGGAGAGAGAGAGAGAGAGAGAGAGAGAGAGAGAGAGAGAGAGAGAGAGAGAGAGAGAGAGAGAGAAAGAGTGTGTACGGAGGGAGAGAGGGTATGTGCACACCGCGCTGGCGCTGTCAGGAGCAGCAGACGTTAAGTTGAGAGCGAGGAAGCGATTATAATTGATTAAACGCTGCCTTGTCATTTAATTCTTTAGCGCATACTAATGGTATTCATTTACAAAGAGTGCACTTCATAATAGAGTTGGAATGCTCTAAAAACGTCTCTGAGACAAAGGAAGCAGCGACGGAGGAGGAGGTGCTTCTGCTGCAGCTGATGTGTGTTTGTGCAACTGAGGCAGGACGGGATATGATATAAGAGCCTTTTTCCCCATTACAACCCATCACTGTATAAATTATATTTGATTAGATCGCATGGCACAATGAGCTGTTAGCATGCGAAACCACATTCCATTTTCCCGTCTCCGTATACTGGGTAAATATCATTGGGTCCTGAAGCTCCATCCATTCACACTGCTCTGTTGTGAATGCTATATACTCGAGTCAGAATAGCTCGTCAGGAATAAACACAAACGTCAATCTCGGTGACATGAGGCTCTTCATTATAATAGTTTTCTGAGAAAGAGACTGTTTCTGATTGGATTCGAATCCCCAAATGTAAAGCAAAATAAGATGAGGTATTTGACGTACATTTGGCGTGACGTGTCATTTTTATGCCGTTCCACATTTGTGTCTTTGCTACCTGATTTAATGATGTAATACTGTAGGGCTACAGCTCTCCAATGTTCTCACATTTCACTCTATTTTTCACTCTTTATAACTGAGTTATGGGTCGTAACTGAGTTACGAGGCTTTACAGTAAATATTGGGTTGAGTGTTAGAAACATGATAGCTAGCTTTGATTGTGTTTCCAGACATCTCGTGGCCCGTGTGTTGGTGGAGATGATTGTGATTCTATATCAGAGTTGTCAGTCCCTGTGGAATAGACTGGGATGCTTAGAAGACTAGTAATCCACTTCGTCTTTCTTAAATGACTGGTGATACACTTTACCACAGACAATGGCTGACTACAGACATCTAACACTAAATCCCGACCTGCTTCTCTGTTAGCCCTGTATCCAGTTCCTTTGATTTCTACTCTGTCATCACTTTTCTCTTCTGGCTACTTTGATGGGTATAAAATATTCAAAAGACAGGTCCTTGCAAAAAACAGCATTGATCGTGTCTTACAAGATGATATATGACTTGGTTTGATGGTTTATTCATTACCAAACACAGGTCTGCACTAAGCCATTCTCCTTATTGGTATATCCAATCTGCCCTCCGAAATCCCACTGGACAACTGGCCATGTACACTACACAGCAAACACGATACATTAAAACAAGCAGGGGCGCAACTTTGGTATTTTGTTACTATTTTGTTTTTTTTCAGTCGGATAAACACTCCAAATAGCCAACCACACCGCTCGGTGATGTCCGCATGGTCCTAAAGCACACCGTTGCCTCGTTTATGCAACACATTCCAATGAGAAAACTGTCCGTCCCCGTCCCGTCCGTTGCACCCCTGAAAACAAGTACACTAAAATATTCAGGTCTTCTACTGAGGACTACATTATTCCCTTATTGTATTGTTGGCTTGCTTCATTTAACTTTTACTTACGCACAATTGAGTGGAATTAGATTGCTTTTTAGCCAAAGCAACATTATCAATTATTCTGTGAGAGCCAGTGGCCAGGAAGTCGATACAACGTATTGTATTACATGCTGGCAAGGATGAGGTGAACAGTCTGAGGGGGATCCTATGGGCTGAAATGCTGCATACCTCCGAGACCTGGACTGAAGTGTGCACTGTGCAGTATTATATGGGGAAGGAAGGATTGGTGAAATAACCACACTACTCCATGGAATGGAGCTGGAGAATAGAGCACAGATCACATGGATAAGCCACTTCAGAACTTCCATTTCAGTGCACGAGAGCATTCTGTTTTATCAGTTCTTTCATTCTACTGATTCTATCCTACTCTTGCTACAACCCTCATATTTCTTCTCATGTTATGTCTGAAGCACCACGATTGCATCCTCCCGATCCAACCCCAGTGCTTAATTAAAATCTTAATTATTCAATTGACCCTGCAGCTGGTGATCAGTGAATAACCAAGCAGCGCATCTTTCTCCCATTTAAAATGAAGTATGAAGAGGAGGGTTTTATTAAAAGCTGTGATGGTAAATTATACAACCGATGTCAACCCAAATCTGCATTAGTTAGACGACTGCATTATGCTAATTGGAACAAGTGCAAAGTACACATCTTATTAGACAAACACAAGGTGCATGTGCAGATGTATAGCACAGACAGCACAGTGTGAGAGGAGAACGTTGAGAAAGGTAATGTTGCTAAGTAAATACACATGCTTAGGAGAGGTAATGAAATTACAGACACGAGGACTATTGCTGGCCCTGCTCCAATGAAAGCAGAGTAAAATGAGCCCATGCATGCTGTCCCACATGCTTCACCCTCTGGTGGAGACGGATGGATGGCGAGAGGGAGAGCAACACTAACAGCTCATGGCAGTGCTCAAAGCACGCCACACCAGGGAGTGACGGGTTAGCACAAATTCTATTTAGAGTTTTTAGACCGAATCACACCAACCCGCCACCCTCCTCAATCTCTGTTCCCCATTTCTAGTTTATTGGGTGATATGAGTGGTAATTCATAATATGAATATATCAATTTATCTTTTTAATCAAACCTTATTTTAAATGAAATTGGATCGAAAAATCTGATTATAGGAGCAATGGGTCCTTTCTGCCCTAATAAAGTTACTTGAGTTTGCTCAGCTCCGTCCATTTCACAGTATAAATACTACTCATATAAGCTTCCTGTGCTTGATACATGTGGGAGGCTGAGATACAAGGTGGACAGGTGCTATCTGGGGCGAGAGTGACTTCTAGCACATAGACATAAATAAATAATCCACACATGAATCCCGCACCCACCCACATTTACTGTACATTCTGTCCTATTCACGTCAGATCACCTGGACGAGCAGAGGTTGATACCTACTGTTCCTACAGTTTCCAAGTGACATCAGTATTTGTGAAGTGACAGTCACATGATGAAGCCCAGATGTTTCAGATACAGTAGAATACATTTCAACACAACACAGCCTGGGAGGACAACACCCTCATCTCCTGAGAACAGGCTACTCATTATCCCAATCTGATTGGCCAACGTTCTGACACCAAGGTCCAATAAGCCTATTCTCGCCGATCCATCTGTAGTAATTGCGGCAAGCGGCAGTGAGAGAGAGGAAATTAGCAGAATTACTCATATTGTCTAAAGAAATCAAACAGACAGTGTTGCAGAGTTGAAGCGCTGTCATTTCTTGATTTTCTGAACCCTTCTTCCGACTCATCAAGGGATTGCCTCTAACTTTGATGGGTCTTCAATGAAACACTTGTAATCGTTTTGTTCGCGGGACATAGCTATGTGATCGTCTGTAAATCTTCAAAAGGGTTACATTCCGGTCATGAGACTGAAAAGCAGTATGAAGAAATACATCTCACTGAGGTCAAAAGCTGAAAATAAGCATCTGATGCACTGCCTTTGGGGAAATGTAGGACACAATTACTTGAAAAGGCACACGCTGCCTTCTTACCAGGACATCTCTCTGTGATTTGTCGGACATGCTGTTTTCACACATTCCCCTCAGATATCCCCTTTCCCCTCACCATTACTTGGGACGTTGATGTTTGGCAGATGATGTTTGGCAGATAAGCACAGTTGCTCAACTTCACAGGGCTGCCCATCCATGTCCCCTACCTTGGACGTCAGTCATGATGTCGCCTACCTGCACCTCGCTGAGTGACAACAGATGAAAATGGTGGGAAATAAAGGTATTATAGTATTGTGGGCAGACAGGACTGGGACTGGGCCAGACCATACAGTATGTTCTGATGGGAGGGATACGTAACATATGTGATGCTACTTCAGGGTGTTCCAGAAGGGTGCTTGTGTCCTAACTCACGTTGCCGAATATCATGCAAACAGCCTGGAATCATCCCAGAGCCTTGACAGTGTGTGTCTGACTGGGGACCCGACTGCCACCATCACCTCTCTGGCACAATGACAGACTCAAAGCTAATTTCTGTTAGCAAAAATTAAATTTCACAAAGACACCATGCAAATGAATTTGTCTGTATTCTAACATGTATCTTCATCATCTGGCTATTTGTGCATGCAATGAGAAATGTATTCATATCTAATGGAGGAAACAGATTCAGCTAACAGGAAAACAACAAAAGGGCTTGCATCTTGATCTTTCTTAACTCCAGTAGAATCCAAGAGCTACTCCCTTACTCTACTTACCAGTTTAACGCAAAGGCAGGCACAGAGCTGGTTAATCTGAACACATCCCTCAAGTGTTCTGTCGTTTTGTCTTGAGACTGAAGGCTTTTTGGCCATGGAGTGAGGAAAGCCTCGGGTTGACTCCTGAATCTATATTATAGGCTCCTGGTTCTGTGAAGAAGGGTAGGTTGGAGAGAGAGATCGGTAGTACTCATTATAATAATTGATTGGAGATATATTTAGCTTTTTTCCAAGATGATCAAAGTGCTTTACAGTACATTGTATAAGGGAAACTCACCTTTCACATGTACAAGGTATGCGGGACCAAATCAAATGAAATTGTATTTGTCACATGCACCAAACACAACAGGTGTAGTAGACCTTACCGTGAAATACTTACTTACAAGCCCTTAACCAACAAAGCAGTTCAAGAAATAGAGTTAAGAAAATATTTACTAAATAAACTAAAGTAATAAATCAAATAAAAAGTAACACAATAAAATAACAATAATGAGGCTACTGTATATACAGAAGGTACTGGTACCGAGTCAATGTAAGGGGTTACAGCTTAGTCAAGGTAATTTGTACGTGTACTGTAGGTAGGGGTAAAGTGACTATGCATACAGAGTAGATAGTAAACAGGGGGGGGGGGGGGGGGGGGGGGGGGTCAATGTAAATAGTCTGGGTGGCCATTTGATTAATTGTTCAGCAGTCTTATGGTTTGGGGGTAGAAGCTGGAACCTTTTGAAAATGAACCCCAAGATTCAGGACCAGCTCACCTGTGACTTCACAGAGCGCCCCAACCCCCTCTGTCTCAGAGGGATGATTTGTGAAGAGAGCAATCTGGTGAGGGAGCAGGGAGAGTCTTCCCCCTAGAGCAATGCCATGGTCTCACACATTTACTGCATGCTAATCTCAGAAAGGATACCATGGCGACAGAACTGGACTAAGTATAACTGCACCACAATAGAAATATGTACATTCTGATCATAACCAGCAACTGGAATCCACCTTTCAAATGACATTGTGACTATCTAATATCTAATAGCTATGCAGTAAACCAAATAACGCAATATTTAATTAGGGAAATGGATCTGTAGACAACATTCTCAGCTCGTAGTTTTAGCTTTTGAATATCATAAATGAATTGGACACCTAGGCTACATTTATCTTCTGGCTGGCACAATGCCCAAAGCTGACTACTGTTTCTACACCTCCCTCTACTGAACTCTTTCTGACACACATTCTGCAAATGCCAGGCGCCTTCTACAACCAGAATCTGTGTTTTTCTTAAATCCCTGTAACTTTTACGTAATACCAAAGTGTACAGTTCTCTTCCCTTAGCAAAAAATGAAATTAGAAGTGCAGCTTTTGCAACTCTTTTTGGAAGTGATACAAGTGCAGTAATGCTAGCATTAAAAAAGTATGCAGGTGCTGCTGGGATTAATCAGAGGGGAGCTCAGGGGCTGAGAGGCAGTGGTAAGAGGTTACAGTACCTGGCAGAGTGGACTCAGTGAACAGGGTTTAGGAGTTGGACTTCTCTAGTTTGTACCATACAGAGAGAGATACAGTACAGTACATGCCTGGACATAGCCTGCCTCCTGCTCCTCCTGTGGGGTCAGATAAATAAATAAGCAGATAACTCATAAATTATCACTGGTTCCTCTTAGCCCAGCTCTGAGGAAAGGAGCCAAGGTGTCCCATGAATAAAACACAGAGAGTAGCCTACTTGATTCCCTCTCAACTCTGGGAGTTCATTAAATGTATCACAATTATCTATAGTGTACATTTACAGCTGAGGCAATGCATTCCATAGCAAACAGCAGAGGCTTTTTCAGCCCAAGACCCAAATGACAAATGTATTGTCCTTGAATGACCCAAATCAAGAAGAAATAGTGTGTGATTATAGTTTACTCATAACTCACGATCCACCTCTCCCACGCTCAGGACTCACTTTGGGTCCCAAACCATGGGTTAAGAAACCCTGGCGTACAGTATAAGCAAAGTATAACAGTATAAATAAAGACACAAAGACTTTCCACTGAGGAATGAGGGGCACACTAACCCAGGTGTTAAAATCTTTAAAGGGCGACTGCACTTCCTGATTTGACCACCTTTTAGACTGAATTCAAATGTGAGTTGGTTCAGGGTGTGGTTTGCTGTGGCCAAATTAGCCAAATCATTTAGCAAATTAGCTTCAGCCAGCTGGTGTGCGACCATGGCAAAATTGGTTTAACTTTGGATAGCCTATCTCTGGGGATAGTTAGGGACCATCAATAAATTACACAATGTAAATGGTGACATTTTATCTGTTGTCATTAAATGCTTTCAATGTCTGTATATGCATTTCAACAAATTTATAGTTGGTTTATGGTTTTCAGTCAAACTACATTGACAATGGGCATTACGATTAGGTCGTGTGCAGCTGCACTCCGAATTAATGATTACTTGGGTGCTGCCAGCTGTGAGCATGTGGCCAGGATTGAAATAAACCCAACCCAAGGAAAACTGTTACTGTATCTATCATTCCGTGACATAACATTTTATCCTATCATCTCGCGAATCGCCGTTTTGGACGAGACTGACCTTATGACCAAAATTATCCTGTTTACGCTTTGTAGTCAATTTTGATACTAGAATAAATGTTTGACTTATATCGATGCCAAAATAGCCATTTTCAAAACAGGAAGTTGCTTTATTAGGGGCTGTCGCTCTTTAACCTAACCCACTGAGGAAGTCTTCTAAGAGTCTGAAAGTGTATGCAGTCATTTAGTGCTGGTAAGAAGTAATTTGGATGTTGAGTGGGATGTGTGTGGTCAGAGATCTGGGTGTGTTTTGACCGTTAGTTTGGGAGGGCCATGAGCCTATCCACCATCCACTGAGGAGAATAAGCAGGTTCAGGGCATGAGGCACGTGATGTGGAGGCAGGCTAGCATCTGCTTGATAACGCTTTAGCTCTGCCACTTTAACCACAGCATTCTGTTGTTCTGGAGAATCATGGTGTGTCTTTTGCTCCCTCACCACACAGACCCTCATACACACGCTTGACCAGGAAATCCAATGTCAATTTGAGCATGTGGTATATTATCCTCGTTACATTTGCAGATTACCCACATTGGCCAGTTCACGCAGAGGACAGCTGCATTAATCCATGGATTATTAACATGTCTCTCCCAAGGATCCTTCCTTCCTCCTTTTTTTGGACAAATATTGACCATCACGCTCTATTTCCCAGAGAATGACATCCTCTATCCAGATTCATGGTGATCTCAACAGGATAAACACAAGAGAACAGAAAATGTCAGCGGTTCAGCAAGCTAGCTGCCTGAAGCAAACTTAGCTCTGCATTGTTGGGACACACATTTAGATACACATTTAGTTGTTTAATGACTTAGAGTTAGTTCACTTTCATTCAACATGATAGTGTCTGAATATTATTCTCACAATGCTCAGAATATATTTACTCCAGTATTCTGTGCTAGTGTATTCTAAAATGTTGATGTATGGTTATTCAGTTCTAACAGAACAAGCCCACTCACTAAGGCAGTACAAAAAATAGCCAGGTGATTGCACATTGTGCATTGCTCTGGATTTGGAGCACATGTTCTTAGGGACCGTTGAAAAGTGCTTGAAGACCCTGATCCAACTCTCTCAAGCCGAAACAAGGTGTGCAGATTTCTGAGTTATCTTCTGCTTTCAGAGTAACACCCAAGCAAGACCAACCACGTTGTGTGGGCGAGCGTAGGAAAATACATTTACGTGTACATGTTACTCAATTTCATCCACACTGCTCATACGTGTCAATGGGCGTCTGCATAGCCAGGCGCTAAAATAGAACTTAGTTCCATTTGAGACGGTTGATGCCCTGCAAGTCCCGCCTTTCCCATCAAATGTAAAAATAGAATCATTGTGGCGGGTAGCTGGTAGGGTAGCTGGTAGCTAGATTACTAGAGAGATGGCAGACACAATAGCCTTTATCGTGGAATAATTCACACTACGGGTTCAGGTGAGTGCCCCATTTGTCTGGTTATAAAGCCAACAACGTAGCTAGGTGATCAAGTTAGGCTCAGTTGATAAGAATGGACATTTCTCCAGCTCTGTCTTCACAACAAATATAAATGAAAGGGAACTACAATTACACAATGTGACCATATATTTTAACATATACAGTAAAGCCCAGTTTGTATCTGTGTGTAAAACAGATTGGTAGACAGCTCTCTTTTTTCCTGTGCCCAGTTGGTTTTATATATGTATATTATTATATTATATATTTATTACTTATGTGTAAAAAAATAAATCTAAAAATTATTTATTTGAAGTATTATAAAGGAGATATTGCGTCTGTCATTATAACTTGAGTTGGTATAGCCAAGAGTTACACAGTAGATTAAGCCACGGACGGTAGGCTATGCAAGATATCCTAAGCTTAAGAATGAAAGACCAACACACACAAGGCATCTTCAGCTGTTTTTCTGTTTTTCAAATAGAGCAGGTTCTAAGGTTTCTAAAACACCTACATTTTCCAAACAATTTTTGTTTTTCAAACATGGGCTTTATTTCAGAATATAACTTTGTTGGGTAGAATAACCACTATTCTATGGGTTACACATGGCAGCACTTGCGACAGCATGGCCATAGGCTACTAAGCACAGACTAGGGACATAATAAAACTAATATAAAATATGCTATTCTGGTCATTTGAAATACAATTTATTAGTTGTTTAACGTTTAAGAAGTAATAATGAATTCCTTTGTGATGTTGTATAACAATTGAATTGTGATGTTTTGTGTTTTTTACGTTTTTACATTGGCAATAACATAAACAAATATTATAATATTACCTAAGACCTTCATAATGATTATTTTTGAAATAGCATAGATAACATGTATTTATTAGACTGCTGGAATGCATTGGTTGAGAACAGGATGATTCGATGCCCGGGTTTTCTGGTGTTAAAAGTCGTAGTAGAGAAACACAAACTTTTGTATGATTCTCGAAAAATGTTGACAAAGATCCAACTAAAAAAAGGACCATATGCATTTCAGGTCTCCCAGGACAAATGAACTAGCAATTAGCAAGCTAGCTAAATGTCTGTGAATGTTTCATACAGTATGCATTTTGCCATTCCCCCAAATGAATATAGTTGGTTTACAGTTGGTTTTGATATTCTAACCTGCGTTTCATGATCGCCTCTGGTGTGGTTGGACCAAATCAACATGCGCACAATAGTGCAAGTGTGTCTCCAGTGTAGTCAGCATGTAAGACCCTCAGCAAACGGTTGTCATGGAAATGCTTCCTCAGACTATGACTTGTACGCACTGACTGTGTCCCTCACAATTGCCATAACAACCACATAAAAAAAAGCAAGGGTAAAGGAAAAGAGAAAGAATGTTACTGTGGGGGTGTTCTGGAAAGTAATGGAAATAGCCACGGTATCGCAGTAGGAATGGGCCTGAAAGCTGAAATTCTTAATTGGTGACACTGCCATGTCCATTTGGGTTATTACAACAAAAAAGTTACTGCAAACAACAAACACCGTCCCCCCCCCCGCTTGGACATCATCGCACGCTCGATAGGACAGCGGAATATGTGTCGCAATTTTTTTTCACCAAGATGCCAAATGCTCCTCCCCTTTGTTTTCATCAAGAAAACAAAAACAATAACAAAGGCACTGGGGTGAACAGTGGCACTGTTTCCCCTAATGCGGATTTGTTCTTTCAGGACAGCCCAGACCAACCCAATGAAAAAAAGATCAATTCAAAAGAAAATGGCTACCATAGTTAAAGATGATCGATAGTGGTGGCTCCTCCTTCACCCCAATACATTTACGGTGCATTTTGGGAGAGAGACAGAGGGAACATTAATGCCTAGTGATACACAATCAAAGCAACCTCTCAAACTGCCTGAAGGGACTTTTATATCAGCGCCCTGAGAGATTTATATTCACTTTACGATTGCATTAAGAAATAGACAACAGGGACCAGAGAAGTGAATCACTACACTAATCACCATCAAAAGCCTAAATTCTGACTGTGTCTTTCATTCCCAGTCCCACAGTTAGGGATCCCCAAGCTAATCAAAACAAACACAATGATAACATCATTTAGAGAATAGTTTAATGCATACTTTCACTAATGAACAGAAGAAGATCATTATTTGCTTTCAGTCAGTTTGCTTTCTTAAAAGGAAAGCCCCACTTAAAAGCCCCACTTAAAAGGAAAGCCCCACTACCATCTCACCACCTAGTCCTCTCTTCATTTGGTTCACTGTCATTTCTTTTCTCAATCACAGAGGTGACAAACGGAACAGGCAGGCCAAAGACCCTGAGCCTGCAAATAGTGATGAGAATCAGTATTGACACAAGGCCTAAGAGGTCCAGTTAGCCCTTGTTTACCCTCCGCAAGACCTGAGGTTGTGGGACTATTAATCTAAAAACAGCCAGTCAGAGAAAGTGCCGCGGTCACAGCCAGCTCTCTAACTCTCTGCTGATCTCCGAGAGAAAATACAAGGAACACTAATGCCTAATGCTCCATACAATTCTGACATCACCTTTCCACAGGAGAGGAGGACACACTCGATTTGATGGGCTAATTGTGTGTGGCAAAATTAATCAATGTCTTCTGAACGACAAATTCCCACTCGCATGCTCCCAATATCGCATGAATGCCGCCTTGAGCATAGGGGGTAATTTCATTTTCATTTATTTATTCTCTTTTATCGAGTGATTTAGTCATTATTGGCAGACACCTGTCACTTGTGCTCTGGGAGAGACAAGACTCCCAGAGACCTAGACAGGTGGGAGTCTTCACCTCACTTCAGTATACAGTGGCTGGACAGTGCAGTAGAAGATAGAGTGACTGAGTCAACACTACTTCACCTGGTCAGCACTACTCTACTGCAGTGCATTCCGACTCTCTGTCTCTCTCCCTCTCGCATGACTCACATCATTAGAGCCTGGCCCTTTCTTAATCAGGGGCTAATTAAACACGATGGACACTGCAGCAGCACGACGCTCAGCACTAAGTTACACTGCCACCTCAGCTCTGGGAGTTAGTTAGTCCACAGGGAGAGACAAAGTACAGAGGAGAGCAGGAAAACACAAACAAGCTAACATAAAGTCCTGCAATATTAGGCTGGTTTTAATAGCCAGACATGATATTGGCCTCTGCAGCCCATTCGCTGCAAAGAGGCTCTAAGGAGGAAAGATCTCCATTAAACAAGTCTAATAACAACCTTTATGCTTCATATTACACATAGAATCAGCTCGCATGCTGAAGAAAGACAATGTCATACATTAGTGATAAGAATCTCATTGTATATTTTATGACAATACAACACCATTGAAATAGATACAAGAGGACCATAATGCCAACCAGACAGGCAACAAATCTCTGAAATAATGGCAACATTAAGCCTAAACAGAATGTATAATGCACCAATGAGTATAAAAGCAGTAGTTTACAGGATACCAGAAAGAGGTTGAAGAGAGGAAATAAGCAATCTTCTCATTTCAGTCTCAATAAAAATACTTTATTAATTGTCAGCTATAAACTGGCTTCAGACAACTTGTCGGTGAGGCTTTAAAAGTTCAGGCATAGTTCTGCCTTGTTAGTGCTGTCTTGTAAGCTTTGGGCCCTGTTAACTGCAAGGTAGGGGATACATGACTGTAACTTCAGATAGTGGGCATTTATACTTTGCCAAAACCCTGTGATCTCTTGGGAACCAACATTAGGCTGGAATAGATTTCCTGTCTGAGATAATGGCTTAATACAGGAAACATCCACAATATAATGAAGCCCAAGATAATTCAACAGACAAAGGGTAGGATTGAGATTCAAACCACAGCAACTTGATTCAGCCGTCATCATCATACTAAGGAAACAGTCCACCCATCCCTTACCGCTGTGGGTTGGATTTCCATTGCTCAGCATCCGGATGAATTTCAAGTTTGTCTTGACTCAGTCGACTCATCCCCATTATGGCATAAACAAGCAATTACTGTCTACATGTATGATTACCAACGGGCCGTGACCGATTTCCTGGAATGATGGTGTGAGATCATTTGAATAAATCTCACAAATAGAAGTCGGGTCGATGTGCGGAGTGGTTGCAGAGAGAGAGAGACAACATTGTTTATGTTGAACTTCACGGTGGTAAACGACAATTTAGACTGTCACACTACGGTGACGAGTTACCCCTTTTCTCATTAAAATTCCACTGATTGGCAGAGATGGCTGTAAGTCGCCTAAATTAAGATTGACATAAGAGGCTACACTTGGTGAAGGAAGATTAATTCCACCACACTACATATCTTCAAGGTCCTCCTCACAGAACTTGTACTCCTCAGGTTTGCACAGGAAGGCCACATTGTTGCTACTGATGGTTTATCTAGGCTAGAGTTATATCACCCTCTATCTAAATTACAGTCAAAATTATACAAGCTATTAGTGTGGAGAAGAGAGTAAATGTAGATGTAAATGTCAAATAAAAAAATGCATTATGTCAGACCATTTTAGCCAGCACTACCTTATTGGATAAAATGAGCCAGCTGCATGAATTATATTCCTCCATTTCCTCCAGTCCACTAAATTCTTGATCTTTATACGTACCATATTTTCAAAATGGTATTGGTCCTCTCGACAACTCATTGTACATGAGTGAGAGAGGCCAGTGACTAGTCTGGCTGATCTGAGGCTGGGAAAGTGTTTCTGATAGGGATTACTGAGAGAGGAGAGACGAGATGCTGTCTGACGCTCTTCTCTTAAGGAATATGAAATGCCTCACAGGCAGCTGGGAGTCTCACTTTCGGAGACTGGATGGATCCCGTTGATGGCTGCCACGATCAAAGGGAGGAGATTTGCTACTATCTGCAGTAATTTCGAAGTCTTTCCCCCTTAATCTGTTTTACATTTCCCCACATGTAGAACTGCTATTGGCTATCAGAAAATAAGTTTAATAACAAACGACACAACGGGCTCCCTTATCTAAAGATAAATAAAGTGATGTTGCTGATAAGGCAGGTTTCACTTTATGATGATGTCTATAATCTTTAAATAGCACAGCCGGTATCTTTGTTGTTAGATCTACAGTTCTAATCACACAGACAGCATCTCCATACTGTACATAGTTTTTCCTACCAGCGTGGCTTGTGTTTACTATTCACCGTCCTTAATAAACTTTAAGGGACGACAGGCAGCTTTCCGACATCACGGGAAGTCCTCTTCGGGGACTGGCAATAGAAGAGAGGCAGATACGGAAATGGCCAGATGTCATTGCACTGTCATGCACAGCACTAAAACATTTACGAGCCATTAGGCTCCGGTGCCAGAGGACAATAGCATGTGAGGTCTAGGAACCAGTCACGGATGGGCGGCTTCACAACAGGTGCATCGAGCCAATCATGCTACTCTACAAGCCGCCTGCGGTTCTTTCTATCTATTCATCTTTCATTGTTTCAACAGTTCTTCCAGAAAATGCACACACCTCCCCCGTCGCTCCACCATCACCGACCACAGTATCAGGTTTTTAGAGATTTGCTAAGCCACGCATTGACCTGTAATAAAACACACTCAACACACAGACAGACACACATTGAGTGACAAAGCATTTTCAACAGTGTCCTTTCATCTGAAAACATTTACAGTGAATGAAAACCACACAGCCTTCCTTCTTGCATCATTGGAATAGAAAGGGCCAGTAGATATAGAAGCCAAATACCCATTCTAAGGGATTTCTCTGTAAGATGATTGTGTTCTCTGTGTGTCCGTTTGTAATTTTACTTTAAGACGAGATCTCATTTCACCATCCTGCCTGAGAAAGGCTTAGAGGAGATGACAGGCCTCTGTCAGAGGAGCCACAGCTCCAGCCAGGAAAATTAGGGTTACACAATTACATCGACTTCCACAAGCGCCACCAAAAGCCCTCCCCATAATTGGATCCATTTTAGGGGGTTTAAGGGCCACTTGCCTGAGATACAGAGGCAGAGAAGAAGCCAAATTCATCCACTTCTCCCTCTATCCCTCTTACTCCCTCTCTGTTGCAGTTGTATCACTACAAAGAACAACCAAACAGCAGTGGTCCCTGTTATACACAATCGTCTCAATTATGAGTAGAAATGAAACTACACCCCAACAAATAAATAGTTATTATTTTCCTTACCATGACATCATATTTACAACCAGCCTGTTTGATTGTGTTCTTAAATAAGAAACCCTTCTGCTGACGGTCGCCAAACTCAGCCTTTTCCTTTCCCCAAAGTAATAATATTCACAATGAAAAGGGCCCAAGACTCGTCAGATGTATCATTAATACTAACAGGCACTGGCTTTATCAATAAGTGCATCAACGACATCGTCCCCACAGTGACCGTACGTACATACCCCAACCAGAAGCCATGGATTACAGGCAACATCCACACTGAGCTAATGGGTAGAGCTGCCGCTTTCAAGGTGCGGGACTCTAACCCAGAATCTTATAAGAAATTCTGCTATGGCCTCCAACGAATCATCAAACAGGCAAAGTGCCAATTTAGGGGTAAGATTGAATCGTACTACACCGGCTCCGATGCTCATCTTATGTGTCAGGGCTTGCAAACTACTACAGACTACAAAGGGAAGCACAGCCACGAGCTGCCCAGTGACACGAGCCTACCAGACGAGCTGAATCACTTCTCGCTTCGAGGCAAGCAACACAGAGGCATGCATGAGAGCGTCAGCTGTTCCGCACAACTGTGTGATCACGCTCTCCGTAGCCGATGTGAGTAAGACCTTTAAACAGGTCAACATTCACAAGGCCATGGGACCAGACGGATTACAAGGATGTGTGCTCCGGGCATGTGCTGACCAACTGACAGGTGTCTTCACTGACATTTTCAACATGTCCCTGATTGAGCCTGTAATACCAACATGTTTCAAGCAGACCACAATAGTCCCTGGCCCAAGAACACTAAGGCAACCTGCCTAAATGACTACAGACCTGTAGCACTCACGTCCGTTGCCATGAAGTGCTTTGAAAACTGGTCATGGCTCACATCAACACTATTATCCCAGAAACCATAGACCCAATCCAATTTGCACACCGCCCAAACAGATCCACGGTTGATGCAATCTCTATTGAACTCCACGCTGCCCTTTCCCACCTAGACAAAAGGAACACCTACGTGAGAATGCTATTCATTGACTACAGCTCAGCGTTCAACACCATAGTACCCTCAAAGCTCATTGCTAAGCTAAGAATCCTGGGACTAAACACCTCCCTCTGCAACTGGATCCTGGACTTCCTGACGGGCCACCCCAGGTGGTGAGGGTAGGTAGCAACACATCTTCCACGCTGATCCTCAACACTGGAGCCCCTCAGGGGTGCGTGCTCAGTCCCCTCCTGTACTCCCTGTTCACCCACGACTGCTTGGCCAGGCATGACTCCAACACCATCATTAAGTTTGCAGACGACACAACAGTGAAAGGCCTGATCCCCGACAAAAATGACATAGCCTATAGGGAGGAGGTCAGAAACCTGGCCGGGTGGTGCCAGAATAACAACCTATCCCTCTACATAACCAAGACTAAGGAGATGATTGTGGACTACAGGAAAAGGAGGACCGAGCACTCCCCCGTTGTCATTGACGGGGCTGTAGTGGAGCAGGTTGTGGACACCAGGTTCCTTGGTGTCCACATCACCAACAAACTAGAATGGATGTCACACATGCAGCTAACACAGACATATGGAAATGTCTGCTCTACCCAAAATTACAACCAATTAATTGCAGCATTACCACAAAAATGGAAGAGGCAAGTAGAAGGGGGAAAAAGTAAGGAACTTGTATGTCGGCCATGTATTAAAGAACATAAATGGTTAAAGAAAAGTGAGATAAATAAACACATATACCAATTTCATTTAAGGACCAAAAAACTGACAGCTGTTTCATATAAATTGCAAAATAGTTGGGAAAAGAGATTTTTGATGTACCCATTCCATGGCACATGGTTTATGAATTGATACAGAAAACAACGCCGGATTCAACATTTTTCAATATAAATTACTATACAAAATTCTTGCAACTAATAGAATGTTATATATATGGGGGATAAAATCTTCCCAGCTCTGCACATTCTGCTGTGAGGAGGCAGAGTCATTAGATCATTTATTTTGGTATTGTCCATATGTAGCTCATTTTTGGTCACAGGTCCAAGAATGGCTGAAGAATTGCAACATTTGCCTAGAACTAACGCTACAGATAGCAATACTGGGTGATTTGAAAAGCCATAGTCAATCAATTAATAATATAATAATTATTTGAGCAAAAATGTTTATTTTTAATTTCCAATCTGTAGAAGCTATGAGAATAGGAAGGTTCAATTATTTGGTGAAGCATCACAGCACAGTTGAAAAATATATGGCAAATAGAAATCCGAAAGGGATGATGTTGAGATAGATGGGAGGGGTTGAATGGAGCTGAAGGGTGGGACTAATAACAAGATAAACAATGTTTAGCATACGGGATTTGTAAAATGTATATACACTGTAGGTTCGGAACTTATGTGAAATAGCATAGTTACAAATAGAAATCAAACTGGATGGACCACAGAAATAGAGAAGGACTAAGAACAAACAAGAGAGAACTATTGTCTGTAAAATGTGTATAAGATGTATAAATTGAAGGTAAAAGCAGAAGTGTTTATTTGTTTACTCCAATTGGGGGATCGGTGGTAGGGTTTGCGGGGAATAATAATAAAGGTATATTCTTTAAACAAGTATGTATGTCTATATAGGTATGTGTATGTATATATGTGCATATGTATGCATGCGTGTATGGATATATATATTTACCAAAAAAATATGGGGGATTGGAAATGATGCAGACAATTGCATTGGAAGCAACATTCTTTCCACAATATTAAGCTGATCCTACCTCAAAAAAAAAATAAGAAACTAGAATGGTCCAAACACACCAAGACAGTCTTGAAGAGGGAACGACAAAGCCTATTCCGCCTGAGGAAACTAAAAAGATTTGGCATGGGTCCTCAGACCCTCAAAAGGTTCTACAGCTGCAACATCAACAGCATCCTGACTGGTTGCATCACTGCCTGGTACGGCACCTGCTCGGCCTTCGACCGCAAGCCACTACAGAGGGCAGTTCGTACGGCCCAGTACATCACCGGGGCCATGCTTCCTGCCAGGCGGTGTCAGAGGAAGGTCCTAAAAATGGTCAAAGACCCCAGCCACCCAGACTGTTCTCTCTACTACCGCATGGCAAGCGGTACCGGAGCACCAAGTCTAGGACCAAAAGGCTTCTCAACAGTTTTTACCCCCAAGCCATAAGACTCCTGCACAGGTAATCAAATGGCTCCCGGACTATTTGCATTGTGTGCCCCCCCGGACTATTTGCATTGTGTGCCCCCCGGACTATTTGCATTGTGTGCCCCCCGGACTATTTGCATTGTGTGCCACCCGGACTATTTGCATTGTGTGCCCCCCGGACTATTTGCATTGTGTGCCCCCCGAACTATTTGCATTGTGTGCCCCCCGGACTATTTGCATTGTGTGCCCCCCCGGACTATTTGCATTGTGTGCCCCCCCGGACTATTTGCATTGTGTGCCCACCGGACTATTTGCATTGTGTGCCCCCCCCAACCCCTCTTTTACGCTGTGCTACTCTCTGTTAATCATATATGCATAGTCACTTTAACCATACCTACATGTACATACTACCTCAATTAGCCCGACTAACCGGTGCCTGTATATAGCCTCACTACTGTATATAGCCTCACTACTGTATATAGCCTCGCTACTGTTCTTTTCTCACTGTCTTTATGCTGTTGTTTTTTATTTCTTTGCTTATCTATTGTTCACCGAATACCTATTTTTTACTTAAAAATTGCAATGTTGGTTATGGCCTGTAAGTAAGCATTTCACTGTAAGGTTTACACCTGTTGTATTTGGAGCAGGTGACAAATAAACTTCTTTTTGATTTGAACTAACAGGTGCTTCTTGTGACAAATGACTACTGACTCACTGTACTCTAGCATCCTGCTCTAAGGACCAATATTTAAGACGTTATGCTACCCTTGCTTTCGTGGACGCTGGTATGAATGTCTATTTGCCACTGTGCTGTTTTTCTACAGGAATTGAAATATTAAATGTTGATACATCACATTGTACTGGTTTGACTCAGCAACTTAAGTAGTTTTGACCTGTAATTCATTAATTCTCCAGGTAGTTTGTCGGTATTTCAAAGTCGATTAGAGTGATGTATTACTGTATTTTTAGATTTCTGTACAGTCTGCATTTCAGGACTATTCCCGCCCTCCTCCACATTCTCTGCCTCTCAAAGAATATTCCAGACTAATATTCCAGAGGGCCGGTCATTCTCAGTGCAAAGCAATTTTGATGAGAAGTCTTTGAACCCTGATGAAATTTGTTTGGTTGAGAAGGATATTTAAAACTCTATCTGACTCAAGTCAAGGAGCTTGAAGGAATCATACACCGGCCCTTATTTGACCCCTTTTCAGAGCCAGAGAGGCTGTGGAGAGAGAGTGAGAGGACTTTACTTGACAACTCCAACTACAGTTTCCATCAGCCGATGGCAAAGACATGGTATGGTTTTCCAAAAAACTGTAATACTGTATTTCACACATTTTGCATTTTGCATCATGTACCGGTCTAATCTACAGTACATATCTCAGGTCTATACTAGCTATTCCAAGTGACAAATGGTTTCGAGCTAATTATTTTACATTTCTATATGAACACCTTAGGAAAAAAGCTAATGAAACACGCCTATTCCCCATTTTACAGTGTGACTAAGAGTGTTTATGTTCAGACATGAAAATACCTGGAAATATTATCAACCTTATCCATGTGGCTGTGTCTGCAGACACATCCACTCTGTATGAAATAATAATACAAAAATAATTTGAATTTATTTCATGTCAATCGCCTAGCTAAAGTAACTCACTAATTGCTAGACAACCTTTGAGATTAACAGTGAGAATGTCAGTATGGAAAATACTAGAAAATAAGCGTGCCACTTTTCTCTTACATTGCTTAATGGGTTGTTCCATGTCATCACATATTCCCCAGGGTGTTTGTCACTAACGTCTCTCTGCCCTTAAAGATCCAATAAACCACTGAAGGAAACGACAAAGTGATTGCAATGTTTATGAGGGCAGATTAGCAATCAGCCAAACACGGCTCAGAGACTTTCTTCACGAGAACAAGTCACATCTTTCTCATACTGAATGATAAATGCAGCTCATCTGAAAAGGCCATTTTCTTTTCTCTTCCAGGTGAGTCTATACTCTGTGTTCACCAAAAACCTCCCTCTGCAGAGATGAACCTTTTTACATGACTCATAAAAGCTGTTAGACAATATTGTAGTATTATATATTATATTATAGTACAACACTGTATGCCCTCCAGGAAGGGTAAATTAAACTTTTCAGAAAGCTATATAGGGTGAATGTAAAAACAGGGATTGCGTAGTTTGTAGGTAAATTATGTCTAGGCCCAAGCATAGTTGAAAGATTCACCGTGGTATTGTGTCTGGAGGGAGATAACTTGGATCCTATAATGAATTAGTTATAGACCTTCTACTGTAAATAATGTTAGAGTATTACAGGAGACGAACGCAGCCAAAATGGGTCATAATATGTCATCCAGAGCATTATCTTTGATTTGATGTTGCTTACACACACACACACACACGTACACACGTACACACACACACACACACACACACACACACACACACACACACACACACACACACACACACACACACACACACACACACACACACACACTCACACACACACACACAATCAAGTTGGCTTTCAACTTCATTAGAGTGCCTTGCCACCCACCCCCCCTTCTCTTCCAGCTCAACCCTTCTTCCTCTCTTCATTTTCATCAAAACATTGCAGATGAGGTCCTGAGCCCAATTAATCACTCTCCAGCCCTGCTACACGGCACCGTTATTAATCACACAGCCCACCACGCTGCTGCCTGCATGCATGCCTCACACCAACAGCCTCCTCAATGGGAGTGGAAGCTCAGACACACACAAACAACAGCAGCCACAGCATACAAATGCACAGCAGGTACTGCAGGTGCTCACACACATTGACTGGACTTCATATTCCAGATTTTGCCATGATAATGGGAAGTGGCTGAACATGAGGAATTCATATTTATTTTCTCTATGCTGTCATCAGGGAAGTGGATAATAACCTTAATATTGTCTTCTGAAACACTTTATAATAGATGTGAAAGTGGGTGTGAAGGGGCTGTACTTCAAGCACATTGTAATTTACACCAGGTCATGTTGCTCTGACCCAAGCAAAAAAAACAACATTTGAATACATTACAAGTATACTAAAGTATACTTAAATATACAAAAACATTTAAATAATATACTTCAAATACAAGATGTACTTTTCTGGTATATCGTAATTATAATATAAATATACAATATTTACACTTCAACACACTTATCAAAAGTGTACTTTATATGTATAGTTTTTTCAGTCTTTTAATATACAATAAATGCTATCATCACACTTCAACACACTTATTAAAAGCTTTTCATCATTTAAGTGTACTTAGTACATATTCACTATCATTACAATTAAACACACTCATTCTAACTGTACTTCAATTTTAAACTCTTTAATTGTAATTTAGTATTTTCATTCAAAATACACTTGGAGTTATTTTAAAGATAAATAATTTATATTTTGGGGGGAAATTCTGTGAGTGATCAAGTATACTACAAGTATACAGTGCATTCAGAAAGAATTCAGACCCCTTCCCTTTGAGCACAGTTGCATCCCGTTTACATTGATCATCCTTGAGATGTTTCTTCAACTTGTTTGGAGTCCACCTGTGGTAGATTCAATTGATTGGACATGATTTGGAAAGGCACACACCTGTCTATATAAGGTCCCACAGTTGACATTGCGTGTCATAGAAAAAAACAAAGGGATTATCTGTAGAGCTCTGAGACAGGATTGTGTCGAGGCACAGATCTGGGGAAGGGTACCAAAAAAAATTCTGCAGCATTGAAGGTCCCCAAGAACACAGTGGCCTCCATCATTCTTCAATGGAAGAAGTTTGGAACCACCAAGACTTTTCCTAGAGCTGGCCGATCCGGCCAAACTGAGCAATCGGGGAGAAGGGCCTTGGTCAGGGAGGTGACCAAGAACCCTATGGTAACTCTGACAGAGTTCTATAATTCCTCTGTGGAGATGAGAGAACCTTCCAGAAGGACAACCATCTCTGCAGCACTCCACCATTCAGGCCTTTATGGTAGAGTGGCCAGATGGAAGCCTCTCCTCAGTAAAAGGCACATGACAGCCTGCTTGGAGTTTGGGAGTAAACTCCCAATGCCTTTCATTCTCCTTGTTAACTTGCAATTGTTAGAAAATAAAAATTGATGACCTACTATTAAGACTATCCTACCAATGGGCCATTAAAAACTGTAACATCTTATGTTTCACCGAGACGTGGCTGAACGAAGAAACGGACAATATAGAGGTTTCCATGCACTGGCAGAGGGGTGGATGTGTGTGTGTCTTTTTGTCAATAACAGCTGGTGTGCAATGTGTAAAATTAAAGACTTCTCGAGGTATTGCTCGCCTGAGGTAGAGTACCTTATGAAAAGGGCTTGAAAACTACAAAGGGAAACACAGACGGGAGCTGCCCAGTGACACGAGCCTACCAGACGAGCTAAATGCCTTTATGCTCGCTTCGAGCACGAGAGCACCAGCATGAAGCATGCACGAGAGCACCAGCTGTTCTCGATGACTGTGTGATAACACTCCTGATAGCCGATATGAACAAAACCTTTAAATAGGTCAACATTCACAAAGCATGCGCGGACCAACTGTCAAGTGTCTTCAGTGACATTTTCAACCTATCCCTGACCGAGTCTGTAACACCTACATGTTTCAAGCAGACCACCATAGGCCCTATGCCCAAGGAAGCGAAGGTATGACACACAGCTGTACATTTCAATAAAACATGGTGAAGCCCCAAAATTGCCCTCGTCTGAAGCATGTGTTTCAGACATAAGGAAGTGGATGGCTGCAAACTTTCTACTTTTAAACTCGGACAAAAGAGAGATGCTTGTTCTAGGTCCCAAGAAACAAAGATAGATTCTGTTGAATCTGACAATCAATCTTAATGGTTGTACAGTCGTCTCAAATAAAACTGTGAAGGACCTCGGCGTTACTCTGGACCCTGATCTCTCTTTTGAAGAACATATCAATACTGTTTCAAGGACAGCTTTGTTCCATCTACGTAACATTGCAAAGATCTGAAACTTTCTGTCCAAAAATGACGCAGAAATATTTATCCATGCTTTTGTCACTTCTAGGTGAGACTACTGCAATGCTCTACTTTCCGGCTACCCGGATAAAGCACTAAATAAACTTCAGTTAGTGCTAAATACGGCTGCTAGAATCCTGACTAGAACCAGAAAATTGGATCATATTACTCCAGTGCTAGCCTCCCTACACTGGCTTCCTGTCAAGGCAAGGGATGATTTCAAGGTTTTACTGCTAACCTACAAAGCATTACATGGGCTTGCTCCTACCTGTCTCTCTGATTTGGTCCTGCCGTACATACCTACACGTACGCTACGGTCACAAGACGCAGGCCTCCTAATTGTCCCTAGAATTTCTAAGCAAACAGCTGGAGGCAGGGCTTTCTCCTATAGAGCTCCATTTTTATGGAATGGTCTGCCTACCCATGTGAGAGACGCAAACTCGGTCTCAACCTTTAAGTCTTTATGACTGAGTGTAGTCTGGCCCAGGAGTGTGAAGGTGAACGGAAAGGCTCTGGAGCAATGAACCGCCCTTGCTGTCTCTGCCTGGCCGGTTCCCCTCTTTCCACTGGGATTCTCTGCCTCTAACCCTATTACAGGGGCTGAGTAACTGGCTTACTAGGGCTCTTTCATACCGTCCCTAGGAGGGGTGCGTCACTTGAGTGGGTTGAGTCACTGATGTGATCTTCCTGTCTGGGTTGGCGCCCCCCCCCTTGGGTTGTGCCGTGGCGGAGATCTTTGTGGGCTATACCCGGCCTTGTCTCAGGATGGTAAGTTGGTGGTTGAAAATATCCCTCTAGTGGTGTGGGGGCTGTGGTTTGGCAAAGTGGGTGGAGTTATATCCTTCCTGTTTGGCCCTGTCCGGGGGTGTCATCGGATGGGGCCACAGTGTCTCCTGACCCTTCCTGTCTCAGCCTCCAGTATTTATGCTGCAGTAATTTATGTGTCGGGGGGCTAGGGTCAGTTTGTTATATCTGGAGTACATCTCCTGTCCTATCTGGTGTCCTGTGTGAATTTAAGTATGCTCTCTCTAATTCTCTCTTTCTCTCTTTCTTTATGTCTCTCTCTCGGAGGACCTGAGCCCTAGGACCATGCCTCAGGACTACCTGACATGATGACTCCTTGCTGTCCCCAGTCCACCTGGCTGTGCTGCTGCTCCAGTTTCAACTGTTCTGCTTGTGATTATTATTATTTGACCATGCTGGTCATTTATGAACATTTGAACATCTTGGCCATGTTCTGTTATAATCTCCACCCGGCACAGCTAGAAGAGGACTGGCCACCCCACAAAGCCTGGTTTCTCTCTAGGTTTCTTCCTATGTTTTGGCCTTTCTAGGGAGTTTTTCCTAGCCACCGTGCTTCTACACCTGCATTGCTTGCTGTTTGGGGTTTTAGGCTGGGTTTCTGTACAGCACTTTGAGATATCAGCTGATGTACGAAGGGCTATATAAATAAATTTGATTTGATTTGATTTATGTTCAATAGTTCCAAAACATGCAGTGATATTGCAGAGAGCCACATGAATTCACAGAAATACCCATTATAAATGTAAATGAAAATCCAAGTGTTATGCATGGAACTTTAGATACTCTTCTCCTTAATGCAACCGCTGTGTCAGATTTCAAAGAACTTTACGGAAAAAGCATAATCTGAGAACGGCGCTCAGAGCCCAAACCAGCCAGAGAAATATACGCCATGTTGGGTAGACAATATTAGTCATAAATAGCACTATAAATATTCACTTACCTTCGATGATCTTCATCAGAATTCACTCCCAGGAATCACAGTTCCACAATAAATGCTTGTTTTTTTTTATAATGTCCATCATTTATGTCCATTTATGTCCAATTAGCTTCCTTTGTTAGGGTGTTTGGTAAACAAATCCAAAAGCGCGTTCTGGTCCAGTCGGACGAAAAGTTAAAAAAGTTATATTACAGGTCGAAGAAACTTGTCAAACTAAGTATAGAATCAATCTTTAGGATGTTGTTATCATAAATCTTCAATAAAGTTCCAACCGGAGAATTCCATTGTCTGTAGAAAAGCAATGGAACGAGAGATACCTCTCATGTGAAATGCGCGTGACTGAGAACGAGGCTGCTGGCAGATCTCTTAGTCAAACAGCTCCCATCCAGCTCCCCTTCACAGGAGCAGCCTGAAACAATGTTCTAAAGACGGTTGACATCTAGTGGAAGCCGTAGGAAGTGCAAAATAACCCATATCCCACTGTGTATTTGATAGAGGGGAGTTCAAAAACTACAAACCTCAGATTTCCCACTTCCTGTTTGGATTTTCTTCTCAGGTTTTTGCCTGACATATGAGTTCTGTTATACTCACAGACATCATTCAAACAGTTTTAGAAACTTCAGGATGTTTTCTATACAATACTAATAATTAGTAGAGAGTCTTCGCCAGGAATTTACGACCTGAGATAACAGAACCTGGGTGTAGGAGAGAGTGAGAGAGGGGGAAGCCACGATCTATACCCAGAAAGGGCCACGTCATGACATTAGTAAGCATTTCACGGTAAAGTCTACACTTCTTGTATTCGGCACATGTGGCAAATAAAGTTTGATTTTATTTTAGCTTCCTGAGAGTATACTTTTTCATATCTCAAAAAAATACTCAAGTATACTTTCAAAAACAATATTTAACTTAAATGTCCACAAAATATATTTAACATACACTTTCAAAAATGCATGTGCCAAAAATGTGCATATTACCATTCCTCCTTTCCTGCAGCTGAGGTTTTGATTTAAAATATTATATTGTTACTCATATTAGGCTAATTCAAATGCGTTGATGTTTATTTTCAAACCAACTAATCTTGTACTTTTAATTACACATGACATATTACACATTTTATTAAAATGTTCATTTCAAATCAAATCTTATTTGTCACATGCACCGAATACAACAGGTGAAATGCTTACTTACAAGCCCTTAACCAACAATGCAGTTTTAATAAAATACCTTTAAAAAGTAACAAATAAGGAAAAACAAATAATTAAGGCGCATCAGTAAATAACAATAGCGGGGCTATATAAAGGGGGTGCCTGTTCGGAGTCAGTGTGTCAATATGCGGGGGCACCGGTGTTGAGGTAATTGAGGTAATTATGTACATGCAGGCAGGGTTAATAAAGTGGCTACACATAGATAATAACAGAGAGTAGAAGCAGCGTGGGGGGGGGGGGGGGGGGGGTGCAAATAGTCTGGGTAGCCATTTGCTTAGCTGTTCATGAGTCTTATTGCTTGGGGATAGAAGCTGTTGAGAAGCCTCTTGGACCTAGCCTTGGCGCTCCGGTACCGCTTGCAGTGCGGTAGCAGAGAGAACAGAAAAAACTATTTTTTTTGTGAAGAATCAACAACAAGTGGGACACAATCATGAAGTGGAACGACATTTATTGGATATTTAAAACTTTTTTAACAAATCAAAAACTGAAAAATTGGGCGTGCAAAATTATTCAGCCCCTTTACTTTCAGTGCAGCAAACTCTCTCCAGAAGTTCAGTGAGGATCTCTGAATGATCCAATGTTGACCTAAATGACTAATGATGATAAATGCAATCCACCTGTGTGTAATCAAGTCTCCGTATAAATGCACCTGCACTGTGATAGTCTCAGAGGTCCGTTAATGTTTGAAGCCTGAAATGTGGCAAAAGGTCGCAAAGTTCAAGGGGGCCGAATACTTTCGCAAGGCACTGTATATAGCGTGTTAACATTGGATGAGAAGATGCCTTGGGCGATCAAGGTACATTTTTATTAATTACAATTTCAAATGTGGTTAATGAGTAGAAGTCCATTAGTAAAAGTATACTTGAAACACATTATAGATATACTTTATTTGTAAAGAAAATGCATGAATTCTAATTCAAATAACATTTTATTATACTTAAAATGTATGAGAAATATACATAAAATGTACTTCAAATCAAATCAAATTGTATTGGTCACATACACGTGCTTAGCAGATGTTATTGCGGGTGTAGCGAAATGCTTGTGTTTCTAGCTCCAACAGTGCAGTAACATCTAACAAGTAATATCTAACCATTTCACAACAATACACAAATTCAAAACAACAGAAATACCATAATTAAAATTCCTCAAACATACAAGTATTTTACATTATTTCAAATATAAACCTTTTGTAAATCCAGCCACAGTGTTCGACTTCAAAAAGGCTTTACGGCGAAAGCACACCAAATGATTATGTTAGGTCAGTACCTAGTCACAGAAAAACACAGCCATTTTTCCAGCCAAAGAGAGGAGTCACAAAAAGCAGAAATATAGATAAAATGAATAACTAACCTCTGATGATCTTCATCAGATGACACTCATAGGACTGTATCTTACACAATACATGTATGGTTTGTTCGATAAAGTTCATATTTATATCCAAAAATCTCATTTTACATTGGCGCGTTATGTTCAGTAGTTCCAAAACATCTGGTGATTTTGCAGAGAGGCACATCAATTTACAGAAATACTCATAATAAACATTGATAAAAGATACAACTGTTATGCATGGACTTTTAGATCCACTTCTCATGAATAATACCGCTGTGTCAGATTTCAAAAGAACTTTATGGAAAAAGCACACCATGCAATAATCTGAGTACAGCGCTCAGACAACAAAACAAGCCATACAGATATCCGCCATGTTGTGGAGTCAACAGAAGTCAGAAATATCATTATAAATATTCACTTACCTTTGATGATCTTCATCATAATGCACTCCCAGGAATCCCAGTTCCACAATAAATGGTGATTTGTTCGATAAAGTCCATAATTTATGTCCAAATACCTCCTTTTTGTTCACGCGTTTAGTACACAATCCAAACTCACGACGAGCGAAAAGTCATATTAGAGTTCGTAGAAACATGTCAAATGAAGTATAGAATCAATCTTTAGGATGTTTTTATCATAAATCTTCAATAATGTTTCAACCGGAGAATTCCTTTGTCTGTATAAATGCGATGGAACGCAGCTAACTCTCACGTGAGTGCGCGTGATCAGCTCATGCCACCCTGGCAGACCTTTGACTCATTCAGCTCTCATTAGCCCTCACTTCACAGTAGAAGCCTCAAACAACATTCTAAAGACTGTTGACATCTAGTGGAAGCCTTAGGAAGTGCAATATGACCCCATAGATACTGTATATTCGATGGGCAATAGTTTGAAAAACTCCTCTCACAGACATCATTCAAACAGTTTTAGAAACTTCAGAGTGTTTTCTATCCAAATCTACTAATTATATGCATATATTAGCAACTGGGCCTGATTAGCAGGCAGTTTACTATGGGCACCTTATTCATTCAAGCTACTCAATACTGCCCCCCAGTCCCAAAGAAGTTAACAATATGATAGCCTTGAGACCATTTCAGTTTGTCCGGGATGTGTACACAGAGGAACTTCAAGCTTTCCACCTCCTCTACTGCAGTGCTGTCAATGTGGATAGGGGCATGCTCCCTCTGCTGTTTCCTTTGTTTTGTTGACGTTGAGTGAGAGGTTATTTTCCTGGCACCACACTTCCAGTGCCCTCACCTCCTCCCTGTAGGCTGTCTCATCATTTTTGGTAATCAGGCCTACTGCTGTTGTGTTGTCTGCAAACCTGAGTTGGAGGCATGCGTGGGTGAACAGGGAGAACAGGAGGGGGCTGACTACACACCCTTGTGGGGCCCCAGTGTTGAGGATCAGCAAAGCGGATGTGTTGTTTCCTACCTTCACCAGCTAGGGGCGGCCCGTCAGGAAGTCCAGTACCCAGTTCAGAACCAGGGCCCCAAGCTCATGATGAGCTTGGAAGGTACTATGGTGTTGAATGCTGAGCTGTAGTCAATGAACAGCATTCTTACATAGGTATTCCTCTTGTCCAGATGGGATAGGGCAGTGTGCAGTGTGTAGTGTGATGGTGATTGCATCATCTGTGGATTTATTGGGGCGGTAAGAAAATTGAAGTGGGTCTAGGGTGACAGGTCAAGTTGAGATGATATGATCCTTGACTAGTCTCTCAAAGCACTTCATGATGACAGAAGTGAGTGCTGTGGGCCGGTAGTAATTTAGTTCAGTCACCTTTGCTTTCTTTGACAGAGGAACAATGGTGGACATCTTGAAGCATGCGGGGACAGCAGACTGGGATAGGGAGTATGTCCGTAAACACTCCAGCGAACTGTTCTGCACATGCTCTGAAGACACAGCTAGGGATGCTGTCTCGCCGGCAGCCTTACGAGGGTTAACACGCTTAAATGTCTTACTCACGTTGGCGACGGAAAAGGAGAATCTACAGTCATTGATAGTGGGCACTGTGTTATCCTCAAAAGGTTGCGAAGACGGTGTTTAGCTTGTCCGGGAGCAAGATGTCGGTGTCCGCGATGTGGCTGGTTTTCCCTTTGTAGTCTGTGATTGTCTGTAGATCCTGCCACATACATCTTGTGTCTGAACCATTGGATTGCAACTCCACTTTGTCTCTATACTGACGTTTTGCCTGTTTGATTGCCTTACGGAGGGAATAACTACACTGTTTGTATTCGGCCGTATTCCCAGTCACCTTGCCATGGTTAAATGCGGTGGTTCGCGCTTTCAGTTTTGCGCAAATGCTGCCTTCTATCCACAGTTTCTGGTTAGGGTAGGTTTTAATAGTCACAGTAGGTACAACATATCCTATACACTTCCTGATAAACTCAGTCACCATATCAGTGTATTCGTCAATGTTATTCATAGAGGCTTTAAAAAAAGAAGATATTTAAACCTTTATTTAACTAGGCAAATCAGTTAAGAAAAATTATTATTTACAATGATCACCTACCCCGGCCAAACCCGGGCAACGCTGGGCCAATTTTGCGCCACCCTATGGGATTACCAATCATGGCCGGATGTGATACAGCCTGGATTCAAACCAGGGACTGTAGTGACGCCTCTTGCACTAAGATGCAATGCCTTAGACCGCTGCGACACTCAGCTACCAGGAACATGTCCCAGTCCGCGTGATCAACACAATCTTGAAGCGTGGATTGGTCAGACCAGTGTTGAGTAGTTCTTAGCACGGGTACTTCCTGTTTGAGTTTCTACCTATAGGAAGGGAGGATCAAAATGTAGTCGTGATCAGATTTGCCGAAGGGAGGGCCCCCGAGGGCCTTGTAGGCATCCCGGAAGTTGGAGTAGCAGTGTATTCAAAGTATATTTGTTTTGCTCTTTATCTAATATACTAAGAATATACTTAAGTACAAAAAAAGTGTCCCAATTTAGATTTAAATTAATTAAATGTTAAATTAATTAAATGTATTTAAAATTGTTCCAATTTAGATCATTTTAAATATTCTTAAATATAATTATCACAGACCTACTTAAATATATACAACTATAGTAAGGAAGTATGATTTAAGTACATTTAAATATATCCATCTTTCCCTTCGGAAATGCAAATGTTACCTTGCAGTAATTTACATTACGACCAAGAAAAGAACAACAACCAACACATCCTGCAGTATATTCAGCTAGCAACATCAAGTAGAAATTTAAATAGTAAAATCTGGTCTGCTCTGTTGTCACTGGATAAATCAACGTTGTTTCCACATAATTTCAACAACAAAAAAAGTGATGACGTTGAATCAATTTGTAAAAACTCCTCAACCTAACCTAAATCCATTGACATAGTGATATTTGTTTGAATTATTTCACGTTGAATGACAACGTGTGTTGAGTTGAATGACAACTCAACCAAATGTAAATCAAAACTAGACTTTGAACAGATGTCTGTGCCTAGTGGGCTGCTTCGACTCCAAAACCTGGGACACCCTTGCTGTCCTAATCAACAACAAAGGACAAATAAACAAATCATCTTCAGATGGTTTGGATTTGTTGGAATGCTCCTGTGAGTAGAGCAGCACTGTCATGTATGTCCTTGACATTCTTTTTAGCTAGATTATTATTATGTACTGACAGCAAGCACTAAGATTAGCCCTGTTGAGTTCTCAGGCTCCTCTACTCCTTTGAATCATCCTTGAATTATTTAACAATTTATATTTATTATTTTCTGCCATGCCTTCCTTTGCTCTTTAATGCAGGAAGCGTAGTATCATATTCCACTGGGTCCTGTCCCACACACATTTTTATTTCAAAATGAGGAGGAGATAAAGAACAGCTTGAGCATGACCACTCCCTTCATTATAATGCATTTGCAACTCTTATCTGTCTTCAGCCAACCTTGGCCAATTTTACACTACTCACCTATCGCACACACTGAAAACAAGCCATCTTTGTGTCAAATATCTGCTTTAAAAACACAAGACTAAGGCTTATCTATGGGGGTTGGTGAGCATGCTGAGAGAGCAAGAGCGAGAGATAGATAGATAGATAGATAGAGAGAGAGAGAGAGAGAGAGAGAGAGAGAGAGAGAGAGAGAGAGAGAGAGAGAGAGAGAACGATTGAGGATGACTGGCTTCCTCTGTTTCTAGTAAAACAACTGTCCCCAGACGCTTTAGGATTACTCAGCATTCATGAAACATTGATTTTCATTTCAGAGAGATATTCCTTGCATCCACTCACAACAATCCTGACTGTTGTCCTCCCTCCGCACTCATCACATTCTCTCTAATCTCAGTTCAATCAGAGAAAAGATTAACCATAGATAATCTCAACAAAATGAAAGTGTGGTAATAAAAGTGTCATGTCTGTTTTTTTTCTGTGAATACAGTCAGACAATGCATCAATTCAGCTGACAGAGATATGATTCTTAGATGTGAAGCCCAGTGTCTCAGCTCTCTCAGTGGCTACAGTACAACGACACAGCTGAAAAACCTGGAGCAGCCCTCTGCCGATCCAGCTTTCAGATCAAACTCTACAAGAGCTGAGAATTACCCAAAAGCCTCCTGCAGCGATGGCAAAAGCACATGCTGTACGCAGGGGGAAAAAAAAGGAAAAAAATGGAAGCGTTTCAAACCAAGATGGGGGTAGCACACTATGCTAGAATCCTGCAGACTACGGAGAATTCATTAGTCTCACATGTCCCTCCTAGGCATTTTCATAGTAGTGAAGTCAGAGGGGCTATTAAAGCAGGCATTTGAGGCCACCGGACATAGCAGAAGGAGCATGACGCAACATATCGGAGACCTTGGTCACACTCTCTAACCCTCTTGCATGGCCTTATATTAAAAGTAAATGTAGTTATTACTGCTTCATTGGACTTTCTAGGTTTTCATATCCACATCAATCTATATGCATTAAGTTAGCATTAAATAAATAAAATAAAAACATTAAATCAGTCATATGCATTAAATCTGTCATATCTCATGTCCTCCACATCAATCATCAGAATTCAAAGAGAGAAGAGCCCTGTGTGTATTATGATCAACTGTCAGCACTATGAGAGAATATTAGATCCCCATGTAAAGGATCTGAGTTTCGCACAGTCAAACACTGGAAAGTCATGGTTCCTGGTTGTAAAGGTCATGTGTGTGGTGTCTGCTATGAAGGGATGTGTTACATACAATGACCAAAGAATAGTCTTATTGGTGAGTGTGATTCTTTTTAAGATGATTTTAAAAAAGAGTAAAGTCAAAGCATTGTACATTTCTGTGGATCAACAACAAGTGCTCATTGCCAGAGCCCCTCGCCCCAACTATAACTCATGAGTTCTGAGATCACTGGATTCAGACATACCCCCCAGTGTATACGCCCCCTTGATAGAGTGCCAGTCTATTGCAATAGGGGATTTGTTTTGCATTGTCAAAATGGGGTCGATAAAATGACTGTCATTGAGTCATAGCCCACCAGGCACAGACGTCAGTTCAATGTCTAGTTTTGATTTACATTTGGTTGAGTTGTCAACTAACGTGAATTCAACATGAAATCCCCCCAAAATATTCACCATGTCATTGAATTTGGATGAAAATTCTGGTGAAACAAAGAAAACATTTGGTGGAAATGACGTGGAAACAACATTGATTCAACCAGTTTTTGCCCAGTGGGGGAATGGCTCAGGTTCTTTTACTGGTATTTCCAGCATTATCCACTAGGTTTGATGCAAGCAGAAAATCCTAGGAAATATTCTTTAACAAACTGTTTCCAATCAATTAATCAATGTCTGGTTCTGTGAGAGTGTTTGGTGGGGGGGAATTGCCTAAGTCAGGGGAGGCGTAGCTCTATGAATCTTAATTGAACGAAGCCTATTATTTGTTAGAGAATACTATTTGTAGATCAGTGATTCTATAACTCACTTCGCTCAAGCTTACACTCTTCGACGGACTCAGAAGTTGGAGCAAACTAGATCCCCATTTAGACAAGCTTAACACCTTCTTTGTCCACTTTGAGGATAATAAAGTGCCACCCACGCGGCCAATTACCAAGGACTGCGGGTCCCACCTCTCCTTCTCCGTGGCCAAAGTGAGTATGACATTTAAACGTGTTAACCCTCGCTTGGCTGCTGGCCCAGACTGCATCCCTAGCCGCGTCCTCAGAGCATGTGCAGACCAACTGGCTGGTGTATTTACGGACATTTTCAATCACTCCCTATCGCAGTCTGCTGTCCACACATTCTTCAAGATGGCCACCATTGTTCCTGTCCCAAAGAAGGCAAAGGTAACTAAACTAAATGACTATCGCCCTGTAGCATTCACCTCAGTCATCATGGAATGCTTTGAGAAACCAGTCAAGGATCATATCACCTCCACCCTACCTGCCACCCTAGACCCACTTCAGTTTGCATACAGGTCCACAGATGATGCAATCGCCATCAAACTGCACACTGCCCTATCCCATCTGGACAAGAGAATACCTATGTAAGAATGCTGTTCATTGACTACAGCCCAGCATTCAACACCATAATACCCACCAAAGTTATTATTAAGCTTAAGGCCCTGGGTCTCAACCTCGCCCTGTGCGATTGGGTCTTGGACTTTGACGGGCCACCCCCAGGTGGTGAGAAAAGAAATTGCAGCCCAAGTAAACGCTTCACAGAGTTCAAGTAACAGACACATCTCAACATCAACTGTTTAGGAGAATGTGTGAATCAGGCAAAGAAACACCTACTAAAGGACACCAATAGGAAGAAGAGACTTGCTTGAGCCAAGAAACATGAGCAATGGACATTAGACCGGTAGGAATCTGTCGTTTGGTCTGATGAGTCCAAATTTGAGAATTTTGGTTCCAATCGCCGTGTCTTTGGGAGACGCAGAGTAGGTGAACGGATGTTCTCCGCAAGTGTCGTTCCCACTGTGAAGCATGGAGGAGGAGGTGCTTTGCTGGTAACACTCTCTCTGATTTATTTAGATTTCAAGGCATACTTAACCATCATGTCTACCACAGCATTCTGCAGCGATACACAATCCCATCTGGTTTGCACTTGCTGGGACTATCATTTGTTTTTCAACAGGACAATGACCCAAAACACACCTCCAGGCTGTGTAAGGGCTGCTTAACCAAGGAGAGGGATGGAGTGCTGCATCAAATGACCTGGCCTCCACAATCACCCAACCTCAACCCAATTGAGATGATTAGGGATGAGTTGGAACGCAGCGTGAAGGAAAACCAGCCAACAAATTCTCAGCATATGTCGGAAATTCATCAAGACTGTTGGAAAAGCATTCCTCATAAATCTGGTTGAGAGAATGCCAAGTGTGCAAAGTTGTCATCAAGGCAAAGGGTGGCTACTTTGAATAATCTAAAATATAAAAATATATTTTGATGTTTCAACACTTTTTTGCTTACTACATGATTCCATATGTGTTATTTGATAGTTTCAATGTCTTCACTATTATTCTACAATGTAGAACATAGTAAAAATAAAGAAAAACCCTTGAATGAGGAGGTGTGTCCAAACCTTTGACTGGTACTGTGTGTGTGTGTGTGTGAGTGATTAAGAGAAATAAGAGAGAGAGAGCGATTGAGGATGACTGGCTTCCCCTGTTTCTAGTAAAACACTGTCCCTAGACGGTTTGCTGGGGCAAACCAAATGATCATGGTATCCAGGAGTCCTGAAACAAAGATAGACTGGCTAGCCACACCCTTCCTTTTTTGAACTCCAAACAGGAAATTTCCTCAGAGTAGCCAAGCAAGTATATGCTGCCATCTTGGGGTATGGAGTGAGATTCTGTTGTAGTGACAGTTGACAGTGGATTCAGTTAGTTTCAAGGGTTGAGAAGTTATGGGCTTGGACACAAACAACTACTATCCTTCACTTTGATTTCATCAAAGCCAGTGAATGCAATTCGCCTTGAGTCAGAACAGTCCCTTGGGGGAATGATGTCACAGCTAAAATCAATCAATCAATCAATGTATTTATAAAGCTCTTTTTACATCAGCAGATGTCACAAAGTGCTATACAGAAACCCAGCCTAAAACCCAGAACAGCAAGCAATGCAGATGTAGAAGCACAGAGGCTAGGAAAAACTCCCTAGAAAGGCAGGAACCTAGGAAGAAACATAGAGAGGCTCTGAGAGGTGGCCAGTCCTCTTCTGGCTGTGCCGGGACGAGATCATAAGAGTACATGGCTATTTAAGGCCAGATTGTTCTTCAAGGTTTCAAACATTCAAAGATGATCAGCAGGGTCAAGTAATAATCACAGTAATTGTAGAGGGTGCAACAGGTCAGTACCTCAGGAGTAAATGTCGTTTGGCTTTTCATAACCGAGGATTCAGAGGTCGACACAGCAGGTAGAGAGAGCGAGAGAGTCAAAAACAGCACGTCCAGGACAAGGTAGCACCTTTGGTGAACAGGTCAGGGTTCCCTAGCCGCAGGCAGAACAGTTGAAACTGGAGCAGCAGTATGACCAGGTGGACTGTGGACAGCCAGGAGTCATCAGGCCAGTTAGTCCTGAAGCATGATCCTAGGGCTCAGGGGGAGGGAGAGAATTAGAGGGTACATTCTCACACAGGACACCAGATAAGACATAGACTATTGCAGCATAGATACTGGAAACTGAGACTGGGGTGGGCCGGTGGATACCCGCGGACAGGGCCAACCAGGCAGGATATTACCCCACCCACTTTGCCAAAGCACAGCCCCACACCACTAGAGGAATATCAACAGACCACCAACGTACCCTGAGACAAGGCTGAGTATAGCCTACACAGATCTCATCCACCACGGGAGCCCAAGGTGGCGCAAAACCAGACAGGAAGATCACGTCTGTGACTCAATCCACTCAAGTGACTCGCCCCTCCTAGGGACGACATGGAAGAGCACTAGTAAGCCAGTGACTCATCCCCCGTAATAGGGTCAGAGGCAGAGAATCCCAATGGAGTGAGAGGAGCCGGCCAGGCAGAGACAGCAAGGGCAGTTCATCGTTCCAGTGCCTTGCCGTTCACCTTCGCACCCCTGGGCCAAACTACACACAATCCTAGGACCTACTGAAGAGATGAGTCTTCAATAAAGACTTAAAGGTTGAGGCCGAGTCTGCGTCTCTCACATGGGTAGGCAAATTATTCCATAAAAATTGAGCTCTATAGGAGAAAGCCCTGCCTCCATCTGTTTGCTTAGAAATTCTAGGGACAATAAGGAGGCCTGCGTCTTGTGACCATAGCGTACTTTTAGGTATATTTGGCAGGACCAAATCAGAGAGATAGGTAGGAGCAAGTCCATGCTATGCACTGTAGGTTAGCAGTAGGAGCTCTGCGGTCTTCGTCACCACCGGTCTACTAGCTGTCACCGATCCCTTTTCCCCTTTTCGTTTTGGTTGGTCTAATTGGTTTCACCTGTTCCTTGTTTGGTTGGCCCGCCTGTGTGTGTGCGGGCTTGTTTGCTGTTTTTGGTTCAGGAGTGTCCTTTTCATTTATGTCCGCTTACAGCGTGTGTACCGGTGTTGTACATTTAGTGTGTTCGGCGTTACCCTCTTTTTGTTCGCTGTTATTGGTCCGGAATAAATGGTTTTCCGAATCCTCTGCTCTCTGCGCCCATCACTCTTCTAAAGCTTACACTAGCCTTAACAGGAAGTCAATGTAGAGAGGCTTGCACTGTATTAATATGATCACATTGTTTGGTTCTAGTCAGGATTCTAGCAGCCTTGTTTTGTGCTAACGGAAGTTTATTTAGTGCTTTATCCGGGTAGCCTGAGAGTAGAGCATTGCAGTAGTCTAATCTAGAACTGACAAAAGCATGGATTAGTTTTTCTGCGTCATTTTTGGACAAGAAGTTTCAGATTTTTGCAATGTCACGAAGATGGAAAAAAGTTGTCCTTGAAACAGTCTTGATATGTTCGTCAAAAGAGAGATCAGGGTCCAGAGTAACGCTGAGGTCATTCACAGTTTTATTTGAGACGACTGTACAACCATCAAGATTAATTCAGATCCAACAGCAGATCTCTTTGTTTCTTGGGACCTAGAACTAGCACCTCTGTTTTGTCCGAGTTTAAAAGTAAAACATTTGTCGCCATCCACTTCCTTATGTCTGAAACACAGTCTTCAAGGGTAGGCAATATTGGGGCATCACCACGTTTCTTCAACATGTACAGCTGTGTGTCATCAACAAAGCAGTGAAAGTTGACATTGTGTTTCCAAATGACATCACCAAGAGGTAGAATATATAGTGAAAACAATAGTGGTCCTAAAACGAAACCTTGAGTAACGCCGAAACTTACAATTGATTTGTCAGAGGACAAACCATCCACAGAAACTAACTGATATCTTTCCGGCAGATAAGATCCAACCAGGCAATAACTTCTAATCCCTCCAAAAGAATGTGGTGATCGATGGTGTGAAAAACAGCACTAAGGTCTAGGAGCATGAGGACAGATGCAGAGCCTTGGTCTGACACCATTAAATGGTTGTTTACCATCTTCACGAGTGCAGTCTCAGTGCTATGATGGGGTCTAAAACCGGACTGAAACATTTTGTATACATTATGTGTCTTCAGGAAAGCAGTGAGTTGCTGCGCCACAGCTTTTTCTAAAAATTTTGAGAGGAATGGGAGATTCGATATATGTCGATAGTTTTTTACATTTTCCTTGTCAAGGTTCGGATTTTCAAGAGAGGCTTTATTACTGCCACTTTTAGTGAGTTTGGTACACATCCGGTGGATACGGAGTCATTCATTATGTTCAACATAAGAGGGCCAAACACAGGAAGTAGCTCTTTCAGTAGTTTAGTTAGAATAGGGTCCAGTATACAGCTTGGCAGTTTAGAGGCCATGACTATTTTCATGAATGTGTCAAGAGATACAAGATTAAAAAACTTGAGTGTCTCCATTGATCTTAGCTCCTGGCAGTTCTGTGCAGACTCAGGACAACTGAGGTTTGGAGAAATATTTGAAGTCCGTAATTTGCTTTCTAATGATCATGATCTTTTCATCAACAAAGTTGATGAATTTATCACTGCTGAAGTGAAAGCTATCCTCTCTCGTTGAATGCAGCTTTTTATTTAACTTTGCGAAAGTATCAAAAATAAATGTTCTTGTTCTTATTCTCCTCAATTAGGTTGGAAAAATAGGATGATTGAGCAGCAGTGAGTGATGGCTCCTCAATATTGCACGGTACTGTCTTTCCAAGCTAGTCGGAAGATTTCCAGTTTGGTGGAGCACAATTTCCGTTGCAATTTTCTGGAAGCTTGCTTCAGGGCTCGGGTATTTTCGGGGAGCAAATTTCTTGTGACAAGTCAGCAAAAAATTGAATTTTATCTGCCATGACTACAAGGTCCGACAGGAATTCAGGGAACTCGGCCCAGGAGGCCTGTAGACAGTAGCTATAAAAAAGTGATTGAGTAGGTTGCCTTGATTTCATGACCAGAAGCTCAAAAGACGAAAACATGATTTTTTATTTGTAAATTGAAATTTGCTGTCATAAATGTTATCAACACCTGTGCGGGGATATGGTCACTAGTGTAACCAGGAGGAGAGGCCTCATTTAACACTGTAAATTCATCAGGCTTGAGCCATGTTTCAGTCAGGACAATCACATCAAGATTATGATCAGTGATTAGCTAATTGACTATAACTGCCTTGGAAGTGAGGGATCTAACATTAAGTAATCTTATTTTGAGATGTGAGATATCACAATCTCTTTAAATACTGACAGGAATAGAGGAGGTCTTTATTCCAGTGAGATTGCTAAAGTTAAAACCTGCATGTTTTGTTTTGCTCAACCGAGAGTGAGGCACAGACACGGTCTCAATGGGGATAGCTGAGCTGACTACACTGACTGTGCTGGTGGCAGACTCCACTAAGCTGGCAGGCTGGCTAACAACCTGCTGCCTGGCCTACACCCTATCTCACTGTGGAGCTAGAGGAGTTAGAGCCCTGTCTATGTTCATAGATAAGATGAGAGCGCCCCTCCAGCTAGGCTGGAATCCGTCACTCCTCAGCAGGCCAGGCTTGGTCTGTTTTTGGGTGAGTCCCAGAAAGTGGGACAATTATCTACAAATTCTATCATTTGGGAGGGGCAGAAAACAGTTTTCAACCAGCGATTGAGTTGTGAGACTCTGCTGTAGAGATCATCACTCCCCCTAACTGGGAGGTGGCCAGAGACAATTACTCGATGCCAACACATCTTTCTAGCTGATTTACACGCTGAAGCTATGTTGTGCTTGGTGACTTCTGACTGTTTCATCCTAACATTGTTGCTGCCGACGTGGATAACAATATCCCTATACTCTCTACACTCCTCAGTTTTAGCCTTAGCCAGCACCATCTTCAGATTAGCCTTTACATCAGTAGCTCTGCCCACTGGTAAATACTGTGTGATTGCTGGATGATTATTTTTAAGTCCAATATTGCGGGTAATGAAGTCGCCAATGACTAGGGTTTTCAATTTGTCAGAGCTAATGGTGCGAGTCTTCGGTGGCTCAGACCCCGTAACGCTCGGCCTCTGTTAGCTGAATGAGCGACACCGGTTGAGCATGCCAACAGCATCTCTTTCCGGAAGCCTTGAGAAAATTGTCTGGCTGCGAGGACTGTGCGTGGGATTTATACTACTATCTGTGCCACCAGTAAGTACAGATAGTAGTATAAATCCCCCCCGCACAGTCCCCGCAGCCGGACGCTGTTTCATCCTTTCCCACACTTAAATTGAACTTGCCTAACTATTGCATCTGAAGCTGTGCTTGCAACACGGCTATCCTCACCATAAGGAAGTAGTTCTCCTGTATATTATGAGTACAGCGACTGAAATTAGAATGCATAGTGTTAATGTTACTACTTTGCTTTTTCGGCTGGTGGGGGTCCTGTACAACCACGTCCAGATAAAGCATCCTGGGTGAAAAAAATTGAGCGAGGAAAAAAACAGAAGTATTAAAAGTAAAAACCGAAAAGTTTGGCAAATAGCCAAGTAGCAACAAACAGCACGGAGACAAGTCTGGAAGTTGAGGGCGGAGCAACAGAAGGACATTAAAGGAATGACTAACAGTGAATTGCCATGCAACCTCCCACATCTGCTTCAGGTGCTGTCCTAACGTGGTTGCCCTGAGTACAGTGACGTCAACTCACTTTTTTCTCACATACATCATTCTAGTCATTGGGGAAGGCTTTTCACAGCATTGCAGCCATGATCATCCTACTGTTGAGCAGTGGTTCCCAAGCTGTGGGAAAGTTGTAATAGTAGAATGCACAATGTGCAATTTTGAAATCGAGTAGTGCATCATCAGTTTTCCTCTTGTCATGTTAGTCATTGCATACCTTAGATAACTATTTATAATGTGTCAGAAATGTCCAGATCAACTAGCCTATGTCAGCTAGCATTTTTAAGCTAGGTTCTTTATACCAGTCACTCAAATATCACATGAATACACATTAGACATGGCAAAATGCATAGAGTTGCAAGAAAATTAGCTGTAAAACGACAACATTTTCTCTGCACCCCATGACAAAATGTGTAGAATTGCTTTAAAACCTGCAAAATGTTATGTCTGCCAACAACAGGGGGGTGAACAGTTTGTGTCATGAACATGTTCCCCAATGCTGGAAGGGATCCTGAGTGAAAAAGTTTGGGAACCCCTGCTGTAGAGCAGTCATTACCTTGACATGGAGAACTTTTGTCCCTTTTTCTAATCCTTGCCACTTTGCAGCTCTATTGCTCTCTCTCTCACATGAGTGCCCTATTTGAGGGTCAGTCACACTGGATTACTCTGCCACTGCTGGGCACGAGTGAGTAACACCACTTCTGAAAGCATAGCTTCTAATGTTATTTAGCCTTAGCTAATGTGGGAGGCACTTAGTGTGTCCTTCAGCAGTCCCATGTATCTGAACTCTTTATGTTCGTGTTTCTCTCTCCTCTAATAAAGTTTCTCTCCTCCACAGGGAAGGCAATTAACAGGAAGGGGATAGAGGAGCAGCACACATACTTGCAGTGACCTAAAATCATAATTTGCACATCAAACAGAACCTGTCTTCATCCTGGACTATTTGCATATAATAACACGAAGGTACTGTTTGTCAATGTCAAGTAGAAGGCTTCCTTCTTATGATGCAGCAGTACCTTCTGTCTTTGTGTCTTCTGCTGGGATGCTGGGGCTTACGCACCAGTAGCAGATCAAGTTCATAGAGAGAGAAAGGAATAGTGATGGAGAGGGAGACTCATTCCATGGCTTTGAAGAAGGGGTTGATGGGTAACCTTCAGCAAGACAGGAGTCACGTCAGTCACGGTGGACTCCCTAAGCCAACTAAACCAACAAAGTAAGTATACTGACTGACCAGACTCCTGTTTTCTGTAGTCTAAACTGGTGTCTTAGCATATTCAACAAAGAGTTAGCATAGCGTAGAGGGGTTACTGGTAGTCGTTTTGGTAACACTTTACAATAACATGGTCTTAACCATTGTAAAATTATAATTTACTGTAGCACGGTTGTAATAACATGTCACTTGTAACAATATCTATGAATTCCAGACAATGCTAAAAAGTCTAGTCATCGCAACTTTCTTATTGTTGGACACACATGTATACAAGCGCATATATTTGGCCTTGCTGTTTGGATTTTTTTTGTCCTTGATGTATTTTATTTTTGCATTGTTGTTTCCCTTTTTTTCCTCTTTTGTTCTCTTTGTTAGTTGTTGGTGCATTGGGCCTGTGGTGATTTTGGTTGGGTTGGAGGGGGACGGTGGTTTGGGGAGGTTCGGGGGGACTGTGGGGGGGGGGTATGGGAACTGGGGGGGATCTTGGACGGTTGGTGGCCTGTCGGTTTTGCCCGGTGACCGAGAGGTCACTGGTTCGGGGCCGATTCGGCTGGCAGAGGGATCTGGCCTCGTGCCCTTGGAGAGAGCACTTGAGCCTGGTTGCTCCTGTGGGTCGCTCTAGATGGGAGTGTCTGCTAGATGGCTGAATGTTATGTAAATGTTGAGCCGCTTCACTGCAGGAAGATTGTACAATATGTTTTAAAATATATGTTTAAAATAAAAATAAATAAAAAAATGAGAATAAAAAAAGTTTTGTTTGAAATCTTTTACAAACCACACCATATGTCATTTCCACGCTCCCCATGTCATGTTTGATGACTCGACCGTGACACATTTAACATTTTCAAGCACCATCCATACCAGTGGGCTTATCAACTCAAATCTCAGAGGAACAAATACTGTATTTCTAACATCAATCCAAACAGCTCAACAAACTAGTTATGAGACATGCATTATGCATGGTCTCTCTCCTCAGTAGGATGCATTAAATATTTGTTAACTTATAAAAGCATCAAGCAACACTCTGCACCTCACGACTATTTATTTTTCACACTAAAACTCCATCTGCCACATTCTCTGTTCTCTTTTCCCTCATATTTTATGGCAAATCAGGGGTGATTTGAATATTGGAAGAGAAGGAATAAATCGGGAACCATTAAGACTGAATCCAGGGGAGCTATAAGACAAACACAGACACTCCACATGCATAGCACAATACTCAAACAAATAGGGAAACATTAAATATTCACAAATCAACATAAAACAACATTGCACATCTCCTAATGATATGCGTGTGCTGAGCCTCAATTACTTTTTCCCACTTTTCTAGTTAGAGTGAAGACTATGCATACAGCTCAGCTTCTTCGCAACAGGACATTGAGATTGTAGTTTCCATTTAATCAATTGGGTTTTATTCCACTCTGATTAGTTTGCTCAATAATAAACACCAATTCAAAGGATGGAAGAAACGCTGTGATTGCTGATGCTAAGTTAAATATTCAGTCATTGAAATAATTGTATGTTTATTTTTTTTCCATAGCAAAACTTATCGTAACAAATGAAATGCTTTGTTTTCTTTGCCCCTGAAAGAAAATTCAATTAATATCACTCTCACAGCATTTTCTCCCAGTGCATTGTATCTTGTAACAATGTATCTTTGAGGCAAAAAAATAAGTTCGCTTTTCTCAAAGTATGTTGTATGAAGAGAGGACACCAACCACTTGATTAATTTGTCTATTGCTTTTCGAATATGAAGAAAACAGTTGTTGAAATAAATTATACAATTAATCACTTTAAACCAATTAACATTCACTGCAGATACTCTAAATTAATGTTAATTGTATTTAAAGAGATTGGGTAATTACGTTATAAATAGAGTGTGGTTCTGGATAGAGTGATGAATTCATTTAGAATGAATGTATCAACAACATTCTTACAAAATATCTATACACTACAAGCTAGTTAGAATACAATCTTAATTATTTTTTGAAAATCTAAGTGTGCACAATCTAACATAGGAATGAATTGATATCTGTCTGGCAATATGTCTTGCAAAAGCAGTTCCATAGTCAATCTAAATCAAAAGGTGAGTTTGAGTAAGAGTAAGAGCAAACAAGCAAATTCAACCATCTTCTACAAAACCAGGGGAATGGTCAACAGGATGCAACGTTTTGGAATGTTTAGATATGAATATGCTGTAGTGGCTTGCGAAAGTATTCAACCCCCTTGGTATTTTTCCTATTTTGCTGCCTTTGAACCTGGATTTAAAGTATATTTCTTGGGGGGGGGGGGGGGGGTTGTATCATTTACACAACATGCCTACTGTACCACTTCAAAGTGGTAAAAATCCATTAAGTTGGGTGAATTTAGGCCCATTACTGCTGACAGAGCTGGTGTAACTGAGTCAGGTTTGTAGGCCTCCTTGCTTGCACACGCTTTTTCAGTTCTGCCCACAAATGTTCCACACTGTTGAGGTCAGGGCTTTGTGATGGCCACTCCAATTGTCACGTTCTGACCTTAGCTCTTTTGTTATGTATTTGTTTTAGTATGGTCAGGGCGTGAGTTGGGTGGGTTGTCTATGTTAGTTTTTCTATGATTTGCTATTTCTGTGTTTGGCCTGGTATGGTTCTCAATCAGAGGCAGCTGTCAATCGTTGTCCCTGATTGAGAACCATATTTAGGTAGCCTGTTTTCTATTGTGTTTCGTGGGTGATTATTTTCTGTTGTCTGTTGTGTCTGCACCAGCCAGAACTGTTTTTGGTCGTTTCTCTTTGTTATTTTGGTTATTTCCGTGTTCATTCTAATAAACATGGATACATACCACGCTGCACCTTGGTCCTCACCTTCTTCCACCAACAACGGCCGTTACAGAATCGCCCACCACCAAAGGACCAAGCAGCGTGGTAAGGAGGAGATTACAACATGGGACGAAATAGAGAGGTGGTCGGTCGACCCAGGGAGAGTGCCGGAGCCCGCCTGGGATTCTCTGGGACAATGTGAGGAGGGATACCAGAGAATGGAGTTGACACGGCGGTCAAGGAAGCCTGAGAGGCAGCCCCAAAAATGTATTTGGGAGGCACACAGGGAGTGTGGCTAAGTCAGGTAGGAGACCTGAGCCAACTCCCCGTGCTTACCGTGGAGAGAGGTGAACCGGGCAGGCACGGTGTTATGCCGTGAGCCGCACGGTGTCCCCAGTGCGCAGGCATAGCCCGGTGCGGTACATAGCAGCGCCTCGTATCGGCCGGGCTAGAGTGGGCATCGAGCCGGCTCAGCGCATCTGGTCTCCAGTGCGTCTCCTCGGGCCCATGGCACCAGCCATACGCATGGTGTCCCCGGTTCGCCAGCACAGCCCAGTGTGGGCTATTCCACCTCGCCGCACTGGCCTGGCTAAGGCGAGCATTCAGCCAGGTAGTGTTGGGCAGGCTCGGTGCTCGAGAACTCCAGTGCGCCTTCACGTTCCGGTCTATCCGGTGCCACCTCCACGCACCAGCCCTCCGGTGGCAGCCCCCCGCACCAGGCTGTCTCTCCGTCTCCTTCCTACAGGTGCTCCCGCCTGTCCAGCGCTGACAGGGTCTCCCTCCAGTCGTTATCTGCCAGAGTCTCCCTCCAGTCCGGATCTGCCAGAGTCTCCCTCCAGTCCGGATCTGCCAGAGTCTCCCTCCAGTCCGGATCTGCCAGAGTCCCCCTCCAGTCCGGATCTGCCAGTCTCCCTCCAGTCCTGAGCTGCCAGAGTCGCCCGTCTGTCCTGAGCTGCCAGAGTCGCCCGTCTGTCCTGAGCTGCCAGAGTCGCCCGTCTGTCCTGAGCTGCCAGAGTCGCCCGTCTGTCCTGAGCTGCCAGAGTCGCCCGTCTGTCCTGAGCTGCCAGAGTCGCCCGTCTGTCCTGAGCTGCCAGAGTCGCCCGTCTGTCCTGAGCTGCCAGAGTCGCCCGTCTGTCCTGAGCTGCCAGAGTCGCCCGTCTGTCCTGAGCTGCCAGAGTCACCCGTCTGTCCTGAGCTGCCAGAGCCGCCCGTCAGTCAGGAGCTGCCAGAGCCACCCGACAGTCAGGAGCTGCCAGATCCGTCCGTCAGCCAGGAGCTGCCGGAGTCTACCATCCATTTGGGACCCGTTGCTAGGGTCCCCAGTCTGAGGTCGGCGGTGAGGTTCGCAGCTCTAAAGAGGCCACAGAGGCAGGCTAAGACGCGGACAAGGACAATGGTGGAGTGGGGTCCACGTCCCGCGCCAGAGCCGCCGCCGCGGACGGACACCCACCCAGACCCTCCCCTATAGGCCGGAGTCCGCCCCTTTGGGGGGGGGGGGGGGTACTGTCACGTTCTGACCATAGTTATTTTGTTATGTCTTTGTTGTAGTATGGTCAGGACGTGAGTTGGGTGGGTTGTCTATGTTAGTTTTTCTATGATTTGCTATTTCTGTGTTTGGCCTGGTATGGTTCCGAGAGGCCCGAGAGGCAGCCCCCCCCCCCCCCCCCCCCCCCCCCCCCCAATTTTGGGGAGGCACACGGGGAGTGTGGCAGAGTCAGGAAGCAGACCTGAGCCAACCCCCCGTGCTTATCGTGGCGAGCATGGGACTGGTCAGGACCCGTGCTATGGGGTGATGCGCACGGTACCGAGGCAGAGTATTCACAGGCCAGTATGCTCGATGCCAGCGTCCCGCATTTGCCTGGGGAAGCTGGCATCCAGCCAGAACGGGTGGGGCCAGCTCTGCACTCGAGACTTGTCCGGAGCTGCCAGAGCTCCGGACAAGTAGGTAATGAAGGTGGGATACATGTTTGACAGAAACACTTGTTTGAATGGTAACAGCTCTTCCATTCCTGTTTCAGTGAGAAGGCAAAGTAAGCTGAACAAAGTTTATGACTGTAAGATTGTGGGTGGTCATTCCGAGCTTGTTTGACAGTGTTAGCCAGTGAGCTATCGTGTTTGTGAGTCGCAGAACCACTGAATTCTAATTTCAAAGCTGTGGCAAGTTTAGTGTAGTCGTTAAGAACGTGTTGCTGTTGTAGATGAATTAACCTCGTCACGTGTCTATTCGACGTTCACTTCAACAGGTAAACCCTGTCAGAACCCGTAGCGTTCGGGTAGCCAGCCAATGAGTCCTCTATGTCAGCTAGGAACGTTCAGTATCATTTGGCTGTCCTGGAAAGGGGTCAAAGGTGGGAAAATTATTGAATTTGTCAAGGTGTTCCACACCAAGCGGGCGGAGAGGGTTGGCCTCATCCTGTGGGGAAATTGGGGCCGAACGGCCAAGAGGAGAAGACTGAGGGACACATGAGAGAGGCAAAGTCTGAAACCTATCGTCTCACTCCTTTGAGTACCGTACTCCAGTTGCTTCGTTGGGTAGTCACGCTATAGCGCATGACTGTTCTCGAATTCCACCAGATTGTACCTAAGGGTGGTATTCTGCTGCATTGCAGAGTCCACTTGAGTGCTTAGAGTACCGATTTTGGACATGTGAGTGTCGCATTTGCTCCTTTCAGTCTCAAACGTATCTGTCTTTGTTTGCAGATAGAGGTCTTGTGTATGGAGTCAGAGATTCAGTGATGAGATTTCCTCCCTTTGCTTAGAAATCAATATTTCCATCTTCATCACATGAGCTCTCATAATTCATTTGGTCAGGGACTTCAATGAGTTCTGCTGATTTGTCATCCAACTTAGTCATTGTGTTCATTAAAAAGAATGTCTTTCGTCTGCAGCATTTGGAGTAGAACAGTGTTACTTTGAGTAACGTTGAACAAAACTGCATGCAAGTTATCAAGTTGAACGCTCCTGTTTGTGGATAACTCGTGAGATTTATCTAGTTTTGCGTGGACATCATCGTATTTGGTTTGGGCTAAATTGAGTTGTTCCTGTAGAAGGCGATTTGTTCCTGTCGAAGATGATTTTGTTGAAGAGTTTGTGCTTGTTCGTCGTCATAGGTTTTTGCAATAACATTTAATTGTTCAGTTTTCAAACGCAGTTCCATAGCTAGCAGAATTTTTCCCTTGTCTGTGTCTGTCATCAGTTTCCCGGTTCTCTGCACCTTGTTGTGCACTGTGGTATTGGACCGATGCCAATCTTGGATGGCAAGACATCAGGGCTAAATTACAAGGCCTGCGCCCGGTGGTTGATTTTGGAGAGCGTTTGTCACAATTTCTACTGTTTTTCCGCTAATGGCATAATTAGGGTTGGTATCGCTGCTGAGGTCAGAGATCAATTATTTTATGGGTGAGGTTTCACTAATTAGCTGGGGAGTGAGAACCACTCCTTCTGATAGCTTGCACATTATTAGAATATTTGAGAGGAGAGAAAGAAATAATTATCCTATTTTTCCAAAGTTTGGTTTTGGAATAGGTTGGAAGCTGCAAAGATGATTTTAATCTATTTATGGGCGTTAATTAACCATCAGTGCTGTACCAGTATTGTGGTAGTTTGCTAAATGAATTTGCAAAAGCAAATTGAATTGATTAGTCAATGATAATAATTAATCATAACTGGATAGGCTATCTGGGAATTTAAACTTTAATTAACCTAAGAAGTTGTTTCATCTAGGTCGATATTGGAAAGTTTAAATATCAAATTTAATTGGAAGAACTTGAAAAGGTATGTTCGACAATTTAACTTATTCCATTGAATGAGACAATTACCCAGTCAATTGAGATTGGCAGAATTATCATAAATTTGTCCGTAGTTACACCATATGAGCACACAATATAATATTTTTTTAAATATATTACTTGCGGTTCACCACTTTAGGTCACTGATCGCACAAAGCTGAACTCGAACGGAAGTACAATGGAGGAACAATGGCCCAAGACGGAAGAGTTTAGCAGGGACACAGGAAAACAAAATGTTTTGTTTTGTTTTGTTAGCTGTAGCATCTCGTGCCAGATAGCTATTATTATACTGTTCCCACAGCACAAAGGATTCCATACAACATGGAAAGGGTGTTTACTAGTGACGTCTCACAATAACCCATTTGGCATACTCTTTTCTAGCGCTGCACATAAAAACAGATACGCCTTTGGCCTACCCATGCTGGCTCAACACTATAAGCAGACAGATAACACTTTGGCTTTGTCACCGAACAGATCTATCCTCAAATTTCTAACATTACTGGATCAATGCCCTTGCTCTAGAAATGAATATTGACCGACAGAATTAGTACAGTTTGGCATAACGGACTAAATCTGGAATTTAACAACTCATAAGAAACTCTGACATCATCTTATACGCGACACCGGGACAACTAAATGAGCAACACACACCACACGGCTCTATTCGTATCTAACGCAGTCTGTTTGAACAGTAATCTGTTTGCACAATTAATATATATACTTAATTTAATCAGAATACCTCATTCTATTACAGATTCCTCACCATTATATTGTGTCTCTAGTATGATTAAAAGAGATGACATGCTATTTTCAAATCGATTACCTAACGTTTAATTATTTTATTAAATTAATCAGGCAATAACAGACTCATTAGGAATCCGGGGCACCACGGAAGCATTGATTTATATAGAGCGGCTATCTCCTGAATCCACTCTTAAAGATCTGAAGATCTTTTATATCAATAGCAGTCATTCATTAATTATTCTTCACCTTCTATCAGTCTGATCTGAACATCGTAAAATTCTTGGTTATCTGCATGAACCCTAGCATAAATTATGAATCAGCAACAAATTGGCTTAATTATTTATTTACTAACTAACTAAATAATCACAGAAATATATAATAAACAAACAGTAGATATTGGTTACTAACAATGATAGAAAAGTCCCTAGTGGGCTAAGCCAATATGACAGCTTGGCAGACAAAGGGAAAGGGGAGGGACCGAGAAAGAGCGGGAAAGACAAATGGATTCATTACACACAGTCTATAATTATATTCATTGAAATGCTAATCCTTTGCACATGAACGGCCGCTCATTCGAGAATACTTGCAATGTATTTATATATACGCCCGTATGTCATTGTCTTCTCTCTTGGAATCCTCAATCGCCCTGTAGGGTTCATCAGAGTCTCTGATTAACTTTCATTGGAATCCTCGATCGCCCTGTAGGGTTCATCAGAGTCTCTGGTTAACTTTCATTGAAGTCACAAAGTATTTTGTGGTTGTAGGTGTTGGATACTTCAGAGTACCATTCAGAAATATTCTCATAGAAGAGTTGCTTCGGCGGTTGTCTGTATTCTCGTCCTAGGTTTACGTAATTTATAGCTGCAGACTAGTAATTTGTGTTCAAGATTTGCTCTTATTCTGTAGAAATCGATAGTCTCCGAGTTTAACCATTTCCAGCCGTGTAACCGATGCTCCACGTGGTATAGTCTTGTCCTTTGGTAGAGTTGTAGTTTAAACCACTTCACACACCAGCGTCACCCGGCATGTTTTGGTCTTAGGAATTCAACCATTTGCAACCTTAGCTTACACAGTGGTTTGTTTGAGGTGGTGTGAATTTCATCAGGAGTGGGTTTTATGCATTTCTGTGACGGCCGTTGGAAAAAGAGGACCAAAGTGCAGCGTCGTGAGCGTACATACTTTTAATAGTAGATGTCGCCAAGGTGCGGACTCCGGCCGCAAAACCTAAACCTATAGGGGAGGGTCTGGGTGGGCATCTATCCGTGGTGGCTGCTCTGGTGCGGGACGTAGACCCCGCTCCACCTCTGGCTTGGCCCACTTAGGTGGCGCCTCTAGAGCGGGGACCCTTGCCGCCGACCCCGGACTGAGCACCCTCGCTGCGGGCCCCGGACTAGGCACCCTCGCTGCGGGCCCCGGAATGGGCACCCTCGCAGAGTGTCCAGGACTGGGCACCCTCGCTGCGTGTCCCAGACTGGGCACCCTCGTTGCGGGCCCCGGACTGGGCACCCTCGTTGGAGGGCGACACTGGAGCCTCCGGACTGGGGGGCGACACTGGAGGCTCACGGACTGGAGGGCGACACTGGAGGCTCCAGACTGAAGGGCGTCGCTGGAAGCTCCGGACTGGAGGGTGTCGCTGGAAGCTCCGGACTGAAGGGCGTCGCTGGAAGCTCCAGACTGGACGCAGGCACAGGACTCACCAAGCTGGGGAGACACGCCTGGTTCTGGGAGCAGGCACAGGAATCACCAGGCTGGGGAGACATACAGGAGGCCTCTTCCTTGGCTGAGGCACCGGATACACTGGGCCGTGGAGGCGCACTGGCGGTCTCGAGCGCAGAGCTGGCAACACCCATTCTGGCTGGATGCCCGCTTCCACCCGGCAAATGCGGGACGCTGGCACCAAGCACACCGACCTGTGAATGCTCAGCCTCGACACAGTGCGCATCACCCCATAGCACGGGGCCTGACCAGTCACATGCTTACCACGGTAAGCACGGGGAATTGGCTCAGGTCTCCAAACTGACTCAGCCACACTCCCCGTGTTCCCCCCACACTGTTTTGTGGGGGCTGCCTCTCGGGCTTCCTTGCCAGCCGTGTTCCCTCATACTGTTGCTGCTCCGTCTTCCTCTCTGCTTCTACCTGCTCCCAGGGCAGGCGATCCCTCCCCTCCAGGATCTCCTCCCATGTCCAGGATCCTTTGCCATTTAGGATGTCCTCTCACGTCCATTCCTCCTTACCACGCTGCTTGGTCCGTTTCTGGACACAAAACATAGAATGACCACCCCAACTCACGCCCTGACCAAACCAAAATAGAGACATAAAAAGGATCTCTAAGGTCAGGGCGTGACAGTTTCAGTAGAAAAGAGCAGTCCATGACGCCGACGTAATGCCTATGCTCACGTGGGCATGGCCACTGACTATTTAATCTTTATATGAAAATCCATACTCTCATTTAGTAGGTTAACATTAACATTACATTTTTCACAAATTGTTTCATGTTTAATCACATACGTTTCACAATATTTAGATGTAAATCTGACAGCTGGGAAATGTACACTTAGGTTATACAGGTTATACAGTTATGTGTGTTTCTTGTCCTTTATGAAATCACCAAATTAAACACACTGGTCATACAGTGCCTTGCGAAAGTATTCGGCCCCCTTGAACTTTGCGACCTTTTGCCACATTTCAGGCTTCAAACATAAAGATATAAAACTGTATTTTTTTGTAAAGAATCAACAAGTGGGACACAATCATGAAGTGGAACGACATTTATTGGATATTTCAAACTTTTTTAACAAATCAAAAACTGAAAAATTGGGCGTGCAAAATTATTCAGCCCCCTTAAGTTAATACTTTGTAGCGCCACCTTTTGCTGCGATTACAGCTGTAAGTCGCTTTGGGTATGTCTCTATCAGTTTTGCACATCGAGAGACTGACATTTTTTCCCATTCCTCCTTGCAAAACAGCTCGAGCTCAGTGAGGTTGGATGGAGAGCATTTGTGAACAGCAGTTTTCAGTTCTTTCCACAGATTCTCGATTGGATTCAGGTCTGGACTTTGACTTGGCCATTCTAACACCTGGATATGTTTATTTTTGAACCATTCCATTGTAGATTTTGCTTTATGTTTTGGATCATTGTCTTGTTGGAAGACAAATCTCCGTCCCAGTCTCAGGTCTTTTGCAGACTCCATCAGGTTTTCTTCCAGAATGGTCCTGTATTTGGCTCCATCTATCTTCCCATCAATTTTAACCATCTTCCCTGTCCCTGCTGAAGAAAAGCAGGCCCAAACCATGATGCTGCCACCACCATGTTTGACAGTGGGCATGGTGTGTTCAGGGTGATGAGCTGTGTTGCTTTTACGCCAAACATAACGTTTTGCATTGTTGCCAAAAAGTTCAATTTTGGTTTCATCTGACCCGAGCACCTTCTTCCACATGTTTAGTGTGTCTCCCAGATGGCTTGTGGCAAACTTTAAACAACACTTTTTATGGATATCTTTAAGAAATGGCTTTCTTCTTGCCACTCTTCCATAAAGGCCATATTTGTGCAATATTCGACTGATTGTTGTCCTATGGACAGAGTCTCCCACCTCAGCTGTAGATCTCTGCAGTTCATCCAGAGTGATCATGGGCCTCTTGGCTGCATCTCTGATCAGTCTTCTCCTTGTATGAGCTGAAAGTTTAGAGGGACGGCCAGGTCTTGGTAGATTTGCAGTGGTCTGATACTCCTTCCATTTCAATATTATCGCTTGCACAGTGCTCCTTGGGATGTTTAAATCTTGGGAAATCTTTTTGTATCCAAATCCGGCTTTAAACTTCTTCACAACAGTATCTCGGACCTGCCTGGTGTGTTCCTTGTTCTTCATGATGCTCTCTGCGCTTTTAACGGACCTCTGAGACTATCACAGTGCAGGTGCATTTATACAGAGACTTGATTACACACAGGTGGATTGTATTTATCATCATTAGTCATTTAGGTCAACATTGGATCATTCAGAGATCCTCACTGAACTTCTGGAGAGAGTTTGCTGCACTGAAAGTAAAGGGGCTGAATAATTTTGCACGCCCAATTTGTCAGTTTTTGATTTGTTAAAAAAGTTTGAAATATCCAATAAATGTCGTTCCACTTCATGATTGTGTCCCACTTGTTGTTGATTATTCACAAAAAAATACAGTTTTATATCTTTATGTTTGAAGCCTGAAATGTGGCAAAAGGTCGCAAATTTCAAGGGGGCCGAATACTTACGCAAGGCACTGTAACTGTCCCTTAAGTGTCCACGAACCCTTCCCACATTCTCAAAAGTAGATATATTGTTGTCTCCCAGTTTGGGGATTTAGGAGTTTGGCCAAGTGAAGTCCTTTGTTCTCTCTCTGCGCTCTCTCCCTTTCTTTCTGCATGACCAGGGGGAGAGAGTCTCTGCCAGGAATTTATGACCTGAGATAACAAAACCTGGCTTCAGGAGAGAGAGTGGGAGAGGGGAGGGAATCCACAATCTACACCCTGAAAGGGCCACTTCATGACACAGTACATTCTTTAAATTGACATCGTGGTTTGATCACTGACAAAGCCATTGCAAGGTGTCAAAAGACTAGGTAAAAAAGCAAACATTTATAACCTTCAAAAACATCTTTGTTGTGTTGTGTGGACAGACCAGTGTGTTGTGAAATAATGTTATGCTCCAGCTCTTTTCCTTGCAGCACAATCAACATATGTAATGCTGTTCTGATTAAGAAATCTGGATAAGCCCATTAATAACAGTCAAAGGAACACTTAAGGGGTAATCTAGCCCAAAGTTTATTGAATTTGATAGGGTATCAATTTCCATTTCACTGTTAATTGAAAATTTAGTCCAGAGGCAATAACAATGAATACACCATTCTCACCTTCCCCTGGGGCGACAAGTAGCCTAGTGGTTAGAGCGCTGGGCCAGTAACTGAAAGGTTGCTGGATAGAATCCCTGAGCTGACAAGGTAAAAATCTGTCGCTCTGCCCCTGACCATGGCAGTTAACCCACTGTTCCCCAGTAAGCCATCATTGTAAATAATAATTTGTTCTTAACTGACTTGCCTGGTTAAATAAAAAAATGACTTTCATGTAGCTATGTTTGTTTCTCGTGTCTCTTTATATGAGGATGGAAATTGAGAGGCTAGATATGTAAAGAACAAACTAGCTTCGGAACTTGTGTTTTATATGCTACAAAAATATACTACAATTTAATTTGTACTTGCATGAACAGCATGTTATCTCTTAAATTAGACTTTTCAACCTTACAGAGTCAAAGTAAAGAAACCGACTTGAGACTGAATTACTCGGATTCGATTTGCCAAAGCTAGGATGATGTGAGCCTAGCTACTTATTATCAATGTGTCCAATGATATGCTTTGTTTATACGTCATCCTCATCCCTCATTTGAATGTGTACCGTGCATTACCTGTAAGTTGCCGTCACATCTTCTGATTCAGCAACAGGTCAGCTAACTAGCTACCGGTCTTAGGCTGTAAAAGCAATTTACATTTCTTTATCTTCCCCAGAAATGATGACTTAATAAGGGAAAAGTGGGTTACATTAATTTGCCAAGCTCAGGATGCACCCAAGTTGATCACACAAAAGTACCGTTTGCAGAGCACATTTTGCAGATGAGTGCATTGAACCTGCTGCAAAAAAGGATGGGGTACGCCAAGCTTCTGACACTGAAGCCTGATGCAGTCTGTCATGACTTTGACCTGAGGGGGAGGTTTATGACCCCCATAAATACCTTTCCCCCTTTTCCTCTCTCTACTCTACCGTACTGACTATTGAAAATCCCTTTGTTAACATTGAGAGAGAGTCTGGTGACATCAAAAGATGGGAAACGGAACCATATTTCGGTAATCCAACCAGTTGAAAATATGCGTTGGGACTTAATGAATATGATGTCAGTTCAGTTGGCGTCTGAGACATGATTACTGATGATAGGACGACATAAACTGTATCTTGGAAAGTCTACACATTCTAGTTATCAGATTCACATGGAATTGTTGTACAATATACATTTTTAAATATGAAACTACTTGTGAAAAGATTCAATGTAATTTTAGCTCCTAAATGAGATAACGGTTTATCATAGAGAAACTCTGCTCACTCAGAGGCCCGCCCAAGTGAACAGACATGGGTTGTATAAACTATGAAACACGCCCTTCTTTCACCACTAAATAAACCTGTTGATGAAAATGTAACTTCCTGTTCCAAGGACGTGCGGACTGGCAGTCCCCACGTTGAAAGGAGAAAGACCACCTACAGAACTAAGCCAACATCAGCAAGAACCTAACGCAATTGGCCTCGAATTTCAATGTGAAGGTGACGACCTACACGCTGTAAGGATGAATTTCGACTATACCAGCCAGAAAATAGCATGAGCTTAAAGTATGGCAACTTGGTATGAACTTTGAACTCTTATTCACTAAAGAAGTGCTACCCCCCCCCCCCCCCCCCCCCCCCGCTAAATATGGGCTAGGAGAGGACAGACAGAGTGTACATTCCACCACACTCCAGTTCACCACTAGACAGTCTTCAGAGGACCAGAGATCCATGTTGGACCACCCGGCCTCCCATCTACGAACAATCTACCGAAGTGCAGGTCAGAGTAAATATTTATTGCATTCTCCTTTTTCAAATGGGCAGTTATTTAGAATGCATAAGATACTGTATTTAAGATAGCATAGCTGCCTACTGCCCGATAGGGACACAAAACCTTTTTGTTCCTCAGTCTTCCCGCTCTTTCATTCAAACCCAACCCCAATTCCTTTGTGTAACCAGCCGTCATGTCGGCTCCGTCCACCAGGGACGTTTTCTTTATGACATAATTTGTAATCAATGTATTTTCCATTCTGTGTAGATGTAATTCTGTGTGATTATTTAGGTATTTAGTAAATAAATAATTAAGCCACATTTTGTATTGCTGATTCAACTTGTTAGCCAGGGTTCGTGAAGACCAAGAATTTACAACTTTCAGATGAGACTGAATAAAGTCACGATTAAATATTGACTGCTATTGATGTAAAAGATTACTAGGTCTTTAAGAGTTTATTCGGGAAGATAACAGCTCTATAAACATTATTTTGTTGTGCCCCGACTTTCTAGTTAATTACATTTACCTGATTAACTTAATCAGGTCATATTAATTACAGAGAAATGATTTTATAGAATAGCATGTCATATCACTTAATCCGGCATAGCCAAGGACATGACAAGTCCCAACACATGAGTTGCCACTGACAGTCCCAGCAGCAAGCGTTGGTCACCCCGTAAGTAGTTAACATAGAATAGTAGAGATTATTAGCTAGCTAGCTAATTTATTTGTCAATGAGCTAATGTTACAGTGCCTTGCGAAAGTATTCGGCCCCCTTGAACTTTGCGACCTTTTGCCACATTTCAGGCTTCAAACATAAAGATATAAAACTGTATTTTTCTGTGAAGAATCAACAACAAGTGGGACACAATCATGAAGTGGAACGACATTTATTGGATATTTCAAACTTTTTTAACAATTCAAAAACTGAAAAATTGGGCGTGCAAAATTATTCATCCCCTTTACTTTCAGTGCAGCAAACTCTCTCCAGAAGTTCAGTGAGGATCTCTGAATGATCCAATGTTGACCTAAATGACTAATGATGATAAATACAATCCACCTGTGTGTAATCAAGTCTCCGTATAAATGCACCTGCACTGTGATAGTCTCAGAGGTCCGTCAAAAGCGCAGAGAGCATCATGAAGAACAAGGAACACACCAGGCAGGTCCGAGATACTGTTGTGAAGAAGTTTAAAGCCGGATTTGGATACAAAAAGATTTCCCAAGCTTTAAACATCCCAAGGAGCACTGTGCAAGCGATAATATTGAAATGGAAGGAGTATCAGACCACTGCAAATCTACCAAGACCTGGCCGTCCCTCTAAACTTTCAGCTCATACAAGGAGAAGACTGATCAGAGATGCAGCCAAGAGGCCCATGATCACTCTGGATGAACTGCAGAGATCTACAGCTGAGGTGGGAGACTCTGTCCATAGGACAACAATCAGTCGTATATTGCACAAATCTGGCCTTTATGGAAGAGTGGCAAGAAGAAAGCCATTTCTTAAAGATATCCATAAAAAGTGTCGTTTAAAGTTTGCCACAAGCCACCTGGGAGACACACCAAACATGTGGAAGAAGGTGCTCTGGTCAGATGAAACCAAAATTGGCAACAATGCAAAACGTTATGTTTGGTGTAAAAGCAACACAGCTCATCACCCTGAACACACCATCCCCACTGTCAAACATGGTGGTGGCAGCATCATGGTTTGGGCCTGCTTTTCTTCAGCAGGGACAGGGAAGATGGTTAAAATTGATGGGAAGATGGATGGAGCCAAATACAGGACCATTCTGGAAGAAAACCTGATGGAGTCTGCAAAAGACCTGAGACTGGGACGGAGATTTGTCTTCCAACAAGACAATGATACAAAACATAAAGCAAAATCTACAATGGAATGGTTCAAAAATAAACATATCCAGGTGTTAGAATGGCCAAGTCAATGTCCAGACCTGAATCCAATCGAGAATCTGTGGAAAGAACTGAAAACTGCTGTTCACAAATGCTCTCCATCCAACCTCACTGAGCTCGAGCTGTTTTGCAAGGAGGAATGGGAAAAAATGTCAGTCTCTCGATGTGCAAAACTGATAGAGACATACCCCAAGCGACTTACAGCTGTAATCGCAGCAAAAGGTGGCGCTACAAAGTTTTAACTTAAGGGGGCTGAATAATTTTGCACGCCCAATTTTTCAGTTTTTGATTTGTTAAAAAAGTTTGAAATATCCAATAAATGTCGTTCCACTTCATGATTGTGTCCCACTTGTTGTTGATTCTTCACAAAAAAATACAGTTTTATATCTTTATGTTTGAAGCCTGAAATGTGGCAAAAGGTTGCAAAGTTCAAGGGGGCCGAATATCTCTGACAATAACCTCTATATCCTTGTGTTCACTGAGCTAGTTAGCTAGCTAGCTGTTAGTAAAATATATGACTCAAAAGAGAACAGGTTTTACAATCGGATTTCTTTGTATCTCTTTCGGTGCATTAAATTTCAAAATCACATTGTAAAGCGTATTCTCTTTTAAGTTAGCTAACATTGATGATATAGATGTGTGGTATTTTTTTGATTTGGAAGGACAATTGTGTATAATATGGTGGATGCTGCGTAATGGACGTAAATAATCGTCATATTTTATAGTGTTTGATCACCATTCAAAAACACAAACATTCCAAAAATAAACATGGGATTTTAATACGCATATTTCCTGTAGACTACATTTAAAACCTCTCCAGAAAAGGCCCTCTGGAACAGTAAAGGAAATTAAATTCACTACCCCTTAGTCTACCATTTTCCTTTTCACAAACACTACAGGCTGCAGGATCTCCTCTTCAATGAGGTCACCCCTGACCTAGCTCTGAGACTACGTCCAAGATGCCTGACAGTAGTTTTCAAGGTAATGTACTCACGTTTAGATATGCCGATTAAAGAAAAGGCACTGTGGAACAGTAAAGGAAATTCAATTCACTACCCCTTAGTCTACCATTTTCCTTTTCACAAACGTTACAGGCTGCTGGATCTCCTCTTCAATGAAAGAGTTTCAAGTTCCTTGGTGTCCACATCATCAACCAACTATCATGGTCCAAACACATCAAGACAGTCATGAAGAGGGAACAACACCTTTTCCCCCTCAGGAGACTGAAAAGATTTGGCATGGGTCCTCATATCCTCAAGAAGTTGTACAGCTGCACCATCGAGAGCATCCTGACCATTTGCATCCCCACCTGGTATGGCAACTGCTTGGCATCCGACTGTAAGGCGCTACAGAGGGTAGTGCATACGTCCCAATATATCACTGGGGCCAAGCTTCCTGCCATCCAGGACCTATATACTAGGCGGTGTCAGAGGAAGGACCAAAGAATTGTCAAAGACTCCAGTCACCCAGGTCAAAGACTGTTCTCTCTGCTACCGCATGGCAAGCGGTACCAGATCACCAAGTCTAGGTCCAAAAGGCTCCTTAACAGCTTCTATCCCCCAAGCTATAAGACTGCTGAACAATTAATCAAATGGACATTTACATTGACCCTCCCCCTTTGTTTTTACACTGCTGATACTCGCTGTTTAATATCTATGCATCGTCATGTAGCCTGGAAAAAGTAAACCCAGCACAGGACACAAACTAATTTGGGATTGTTTACTCTGTTGAAGATTACATTTAAAATAGGATAACGTAGAAGGGAAATCACCACAAGATGAAGTCACCATAAAGTAAAGTTCGGTCTGAATCACAATCAAGTGAAATAAATCTGTTAGTAAAGTGCATAGAAACAACCTGAGAACAATAAGTACAATATAAAATGCATAAACGGTAGTGGCTCTACTTTAAACACACTGTCCACGTGATACCCTAACCCCACATGGAACAGTAGATCCTCATCTCACCCATACAGCACTGGAGGAAATGTCATATCAACAGATAAATTACAATTAAAAAATGAAACAAAATATAACACCCTAAATGTGTAGTACCCTGTACTTCGATCACTCTGTACAGAGTAGGGCCCCAGGCATCCTGAATCTTGTTTCTATCCTTAGGTCTGTGGCGTAAGTAAACCAGCTGGCCTACATCAATGGCTGGACAGTACACTTTGTTCAAGTCTCTCTGATGATTTTTGTTCTGTGTACTCTCTTGCACTTTTGTGTGCCTTGTTCAAACGCTCCTGGTGAACAGCCAACCAGTTATGTTTCTTGTCGAACACCACCTCTTAACCTAACATAGCATCAACAGGAAGGTGTTGTTGAACCACGAAAAGCAGGTAGTACGGCGAGTACCCAGTGGTGGAATGGGGCGTCACATTGTAGACATACACCAACTCTGGTAACTGCTCAGGCCAAAGGCACTTCTTTTCTGGCGACAGTGCGTGCAGACGATCATGGAGCGTTCTATTAAACCTCTTGCACTGAGCGTTCCCCTCAGGGTGATGGAGGGTCATGCGGGTTTCCATAAAGCTTACTCAACTCGGCGATGACTTCACTCTCAAAATGTCTCCCTCGGTCAGAGTGCAATCTCTCAGGCACCCCATACTTCAGCAACCACTCCTTGAGAAGGACCTTTGCTGTAGTATCGCCTTACTGGTCATGAGTATGGAACACTTGAGTGAACTAAGTGAAATCATCCGTTACCACTAACACATTCTCACGATCATCAGACGCAGGATCCAGGATGGTGAAATCCACTGCAATGACTTCAAGGGGCCGTGAAGCTAGGAAGGGTTTCATTGGCTGTGGCATCTTTGTCAACATCTTCATACATCCTAACCCATCTCTGTCTAAGTAGGTTCTGTGTGTGTTCTATCCCCTGGTGTCCCATGCGATCATGTATACTTTCAAGTACTGGTTCCAGTTTGGTTATTGGAATAATACACAAACTAATGTGTTCTAACCAATGAGACATGGTTAAACTGTTCCACATTAACTTAGATATAGCAACTATTTCAGGTTAATTAAAGCAAATTCCTTTAGCCTATACGGGGTTGACAAATCATTCAAATTGATTAATAAATCTGTTTTACCAGCTTAATTGTGTTTAGGGAGACCTTTTAACAGCATTGTGAAATTCTACCTTCACTGGTACCTTGGCGATTTTAGCTTGTGTTAACAGTGACCTCCGGTGGTGAAGAATCGCCAGTAATTATTTTTAAATAATTCAGGTTATGCTGTACGATATCTAACCAGTCTCAACTGATTGGATATCATTGTCTCATTCAATTGAATACATACGTTAAATTGCTACACTACCTTTCCAGGTTGGTTATTGGAATAATACGCAAATTAATGTGTTCTAACCAATGAGACATCGTTAAACTTTTCAATGTTTACGTAGAGATAGCAACTCTTCAGGTGAATTCAAGTTACAATTCCCAAATAGCCTATAGAGGTTAGATGTATCATTAAAATCGATTTAATCAATTAAATCTGTTTTGGCAAGTTCAGTAATAACCAACTCACATGACTGACCCAGTCTTGATCATTCACTGACATTTACAAACTGAGTTAAATCGTGTTTGCAGCCTCCAACTCAAAAACCCAAACATTACGTAAATTGAAATAACTGATCATCATAACAATGAGCAATCCATCAGATGGGTTTCCACCCATTTTTCATCTAATCAGTGGACCTTCACCCACGGAAAGATTGATCGCTGACCTCAGCAACGATGCAAATCCTATCTATGCCGAGGGGCTGAAAATGTTAGATTTTGATGCCATAAGCGAGAAAAATGCAGACATTGTGACGGACTCTCTTCAAAATAGACTATCAGGCCTGGAGGCCTTGTGAAGGTTCTCTCCAGTTTAGCCCTCAACTATGCCCACCAGCAGAGATGGACAGTACCTCAGTGCCCAGCAGAGGCACAAGCAGGAAGCTGGGGAGTTCAAGGCACAGGTGGAGAGAACCAGGGAGCTGGCATCGAAAGCAGAAAAAGATAAGCTACTGCTAGCAGAGGAACTATGTGTGAGAACAGATAAATTGGAAGATCTGGCTAATACTTATAACAAAGAACGCGAACAAACTCTTGACCAAGTCTGTATTCTAATGGAACAACTCGTTTTAGCCAAAACTAAATACGATGAAGTCCACGCAAAAAATAGATTAATCTGATGAGCTAGCTAGAAACCAGGGCGAGCAACTTGATGCCCTGCAAATGGTTATGAATGAAACCACTCAAAGCAATAATGCTCTATTCCAAAAGCTGCAGACCTAAGACGATCAATTAAAACCTGTTGAGTGTAGGGGGCAGTATTTTGATGTTTGGATAAAAAACGTACCCAAATGAAACGGCCTATTTCTCAGGCCCAGAAGCTAGAATATGCATATAATTGTCAGATTAGGATAGAAAACACTCTAAAGTTTCCAAAACTGTCAAAAATATTTGTCTGTGAATATAACAGAACTTATATTGCAGGCAAAAACCTGAGGAAAATCCAACCAGGAAGTGCTGTTTTTCCTGAAAGCTATCTGATCCATTGCATGCATTCGCTCCATTTAAAGGGATATAAACCAGATTCCTTTTCCTATGGCTTCCACATGTTTTGAACAGTCTTTAGACATAGTTTCACAATTTTATTTTGAAAAATTAGCGAGAAAGATCACATCGCGTCATTGTATGGCTGGGTGCCAGCAGCGTTTTGCATGCGCAACAGCTTGGATCAGACATTTTCTCTCTCTCTCTCCTTTTGAAGAAGGTACAGTCCGGTTGAAATATTATAGATTATATATTGTAAAAACAACCTGAGGATTGATTATAAAAAATGTTTGACATGTTTCTATGAACTTTACGGCTACTATTTGGAATTTTAGTCTGCATGGTCGTGACCGCTGGAGCCTGTGGATTTCTGAACATAACACGCCAACCAAATGGAGGTATTTTGGATATAAAAATATTCTTTATGGAACAAAAAGTAATAAACAACATTTATTGTGTACCTGGGAGTCTCGTGAGTGCAAACATCCGAAGATCATCAACGGTAAGTGATTAATTTTACTGCTTTTCTGACTTTAGTGACCAATCTACTTGGCTGCTAGCTGTTTGTAATGTTTTGTCTGCTTACATAAACGTTTGGTATGCTTTTGCCGAAAAGCTTTTTAAAAATCTGACACGCCAGGTGGATTAACAACAAGCTAAGCTGTGTTTTGTTATATTGCACTTGTGATTTCATGAAAATTAAATATTTTTAGTAATTTAATTTGAATTTGGCACGCTGCAATTCAGCAGATGTTGATGAAAATGATCCCGCTAACGGGATGGGTACATCAAGAAGTTAATGAACACAATGATCAAGTTGGAGGAAAATGTGACCTCTAAACAAAAGGAGGACATCGCATCACTGGATCTCTCACTCCACACTCGAGACCTCTCACTGCAAACCATAACAGATAAGTAGTATGAGGCAGAGCGGAGCAAGTGCGAAACCTACGTGTCTAAAATAAACAACCTCAACTCCCAGGTGGACTCTGCGATGCAGCAGAACACCACCCTTAGGTATCATCTGGAGGAACTCCAGAACAGTCACGCGCTGTCGCGGGACAAGCAAGCTTCGTTCAGCTTTCTTTGGCATGCTCACTGAAACAAGAATGGAAGATCTATTACCATTCAAACAACGGTTTCTGTCAAACATGTCTCCCAACTTCATTAACTACTTGGGCCCTACTGCCCACGTCGGGTTGCCAATCTCGACACCCTGAGAGCTTGCAAGCACCGCTTTTGAAGCATCAAAAGCAAGCCAGGCTAAGAGCCCGGACACCTCAACTTTCGAACTTAGGCGGGAACCATTACTCGAATTAGAAGGTGCTGCATCGGGGACATGTGGGGTAAAAGAGGATGATCAAAGGGGGTGGCTACCAAGTAACCACCACCCCGACAACCACCGCCATAACATAACGATGTATGTCCCCAATCTAACAGGTCCCGTAGAGATAAACCTAGCAGATATGTCCCTGTGCCTAACTTTCACAAAGGGCCAGGGCACAAGGGTAACAAGTGTGACAAGGGGAACAAAGTGTTCAACAATGATCTAATCGCTAACCGAAATGATATAGAAGCTCTGATAAGAGATGGGAGTAATAGAAATGTTTGTGTCCTCTTGAATTGCATGAGTTTCAACTCATCTCTTATCAGAGCTTCTATATAATTTCGGTAAGAAATTTGAGAAAGAGGACAAGGATATGTCATCATGACTAGGCGTAAAATCGTTGGAGACCAAGTCCGCTGAAACTCATGCAATTCAAGAGGACACAAACATTTCCATTACCAACGCCCCCAATCAAATCCCTGTCCAGGAACCGCTCGTTCTAGACACAAGCTCGCAGGTTTTGTCTACAGACTTGGATCCGGATGTGGAGATACACAAGATAAGCAGCTTTAAAACAGATGATTCCGCTCCCATTCCGATAGAGGACCCACTGGGTCAAGTAGGTGACTTATCTGTCTTGGAAATCGACACAGATTACAAACCGCTCCGTTTTGTTGGGGATATGACGAGTAAAACCAACTCGAACAGGCCATACCTTAGAACAGTCCTGGAGGACTGTTTGACCTGTCACGCTCTGACAGATTCAGGTTCGACAATTTCCCTCATATCCGAAACCTTGCTGGATGAACTAAAAAGAGGCAGTGGACCCAGCAAAACGTTGGTTGAAAACGGAACATTGCGATATGAATCTTCAAGGCTTCACTCAAGGGACCTCGCCCCTAACTAAGCGTCTCCTACTTAAACTCAACTTCGAAAGCGTGTCACTGATCCACCCCGTGTGTGTGACTAGCATTGAAATTGAACGGATGCTGATTGGGATCGATTTAATTGACAGTTTGGTACCACTAATGGATTGGAAAACCATCCGGGGCAGCAGGATGGTTAGAGTGTTGGACTAGTAACCGGAAGGTTGCAAGTTCAAACCCCCGAGCTGACAAGGTACAAATCTGTAATTCTGCCCCTGAACAGGCAGTTAACCCACTGTTCCTAGGCCGTCATTGAAAATAAGAATTTATTCTTAACTGACTTGCCTGGTTAAATAAAGGTTCAATAAAAAAGAACTGGTCACAAACACCTATGCCAACTCTGTTGACTTCACTGCATTCTTCCAAGGCTACCTGCCATACACTGTGCAATGACGTGGGTTCGACATCAGCATCTGAAGCAAACCCGGTGAACTTGGCCATGAGCCCACCATTGGTGGCAAATGACAAGGTGAGTTCAACTCGGAACTTCAACGAACATGAGGTTTTCCTGTGTGGCTTGGGTGACTCACCAGCCGACACTTACCGCCCTGCTCTGATAGGGGGCGTGTGCCTAAACGGCACTATGGTTAAGGATGCCAGACTGGCAACCTGGTCAGAAAAATCCACAATCAGTTTGGAAACATTCAAGGCAATTTCGAAAACAGATAACCATCATCCCCTTGTGCCGAAAACGTTTAGATTTCCACTGGGAACGACACTGCAGTAGGGGTGTGTGCGCTATCGATCCGCATTGGAACCAAGGAAGGATCTCACTACCTACTGGTTGTCGCGGACCTCCCACATACAGTCTACATTTTGGTAAGATTGGGTGTTAAACTCGATACCATACACCAAGTTCTTTGGTCTTTGGCACAGCCAAAACAACATGCCTTGTCTTTGGGATGTTGGCTAACTCCTACGTTTGTTAGACAATACAAAATCCCACTCGCAGCATACGCAGAGGTACAAGAGATTATCGATTCCTTATTAGCTAAACGGATAATCAGGGAATGTAACAGTACGTACAGCGCTCCCGTGTGGCCCGTTCTAAAACCACAATGGTAAATGGCGTCTTACTGTTGACTATAGACAACTCAACAAACTGGTTCCGTTGTCTCATTGGCCAATGAATAAGGCCAAGTACTCGTTGGCCAAAGGTGGCAAACGCCAAGTACTTCTCCACCGTCAACGTGGCGAATGGTTTCTGGACCATGACAGTCTACCCTCGTGACCAACACAAGTTGGCTTTCTCTTTCTCGAACAAGCTCTTCACGTTCAATCGTTGACCATTCGGATATGTGAACTCCCCCTCAGAGTTCAACATCTTCCTGCACAAGGCAATGCCAGACGCAGCCTCTAGGGGGACGATAATCTACGTGGACGACATTCTCATGAGAAGTGAGACTTGGTCACATCACCTCAACGAAATGGACCACGTTCTCACCCAACTTGGGACTGCAGGGGCTAAATTGGCCATCATGAAAGGACAATGGTGCAGGACCAAGGTAAACTATGTTGGGCTTCTGGTGGGTGCCAAGGGCATCCTGCCACAGTCTAACAGAATCCAATAGAAAATCTTTGGACGGAGTTGAAAGTCCGTGTTGCCCAGCAACAGCCCCAAAACATCACTGCTCTAGAGGAGATCTGCATGGAGGAATGGGCCAAAATACCAGCAACAGTGTGTGAAAACCTTGTGAAGACTTACAGAAAATGTTTGGCCTCTGTCATTGCCAACAAAGGGTATATAACAAAGTATTGAGAAACTTTTGTTATTGACCAAATACTTATTGTCCACCATAATTTGAGAATAAATTCATTAAAAATCCTACAATGTGATTTTCTTTTCTCATTTTGTACCTATGATGAAAATTACAGGCCTCTCTCATCTTTTTAAGTGGGAGAACTTGCACAATTGGTGGCTGACTAAATACTTTTTTGCCCCACTGTACATATGAGATGAGTAATGTAAGGTATGTAAACATTATATAAAGTGCCATTGTTTAAAGTGACTAGCGATACATTTATTACATCCAATTTTTAATTATTAAAGTGGCTAGATATTTGAGTCAGTATGTTGACAGCAGCCACTCAATGTTAGTGATGGCTGTTTAACAGTCTGATGGCCTTGAGATAGAAGCTGTTTTTCAGTCTCTCGGTCCCAGCTTTGATGCACCTGTACTGACCTCGCCTTCTGGATGATAGCGGGGTGAACAGGCAGTGGCTCGGGTGGTTGTTGCCCTTGATGATTTTTGGCATTACTGTGACATTGGGTGGTGTAGGTGTCTTGGAGGGCAGGTAGTTTGCCCCCGGTGATGTGTTGTGCGGGCCTTGGAGAGCTTTGCGGTTGTGGGCGGAGCAGATGCCATACCAGGCTGTGATACAGCCCGACAGGATGCTCTCGATTGTGCATTTGTAAATGTTTGTGAGTGTTTTTGGTGACAAGCCAAATTTCTTCAAATTTCTTCAGCCTCCTGAGGTTGAAGAAGCACTGTTGTGCCTTCTTCACCACGCTGTCTGTGTGGGTGGACCATTTCAGTTTGTCTGTGATGTGTACGCCGAGGAACTTAAAACATTCCACTTTCTCCACTACTGTCCCGTCGATGTGGATAGGGGGGTGCTCCCTCTGCTGTTTCCTGAAGTCCACAATCATCTCCTTTGTTTTGTTGACGTTGAGTGTGAGGTTGTTTTCCTGACACCACATTCCGAGGGCCCTCACCTCCTCCCTGTAGGCCATCTTGTCATTGTTGGTAATCAAGCTTGCCACTGTAGTGACGTATGCAAACTTGATGATTGGGTTGGAGGTGTGCATGGCCACACAATCATGGGTGAACAGGGAGTGCAGGAGAGGGCTGAGAAGGCACCGTTGTGCATTGGTGAGGTGTTGTGACTCTAACAGTTTGTGGGCACCATTTGTCACCGTTATAGTGCAATTACTGTGTTATTTAGTGTTGTGTAGTGGCTTTGCCGGCATGCATCCCACATTTATTTTGTTTGCCCCACCAAGATTTACATATTAAAATCATCACTGACGAGGGGATACGTATCCCCAAAAATGTTCATACACCTAGCCTGGGTACTATTCTGTACATTCTATCACTTGTCATGTTTCAAAGATGTTTTGTAATGACAGAGTACAAGGAGTGGAATGTTGGATAAACATAAACTATATACAAATCTACTGTATATTTCTATATACACAGAGTGTACAAAACATTAGGAATGCCTGCTCTTTCCATGACATTGATTGACCAGGTGAAAACTATGATCCCTTATTGATGTCACTTGTTAAATCCACTTTTATCAGTGTAGATGAAGGGGAGGAGATAGGTTAAGGGAGGATTTTTAAGTCTTGAGACAAGTGTGCCAGTCAGAGGGTGAACTTGCAAGACAAATGATTTAAGTGCCTTTGAACGGGGAATGGTAGTAGGTGTCAGGCACACGCAGACCGGTTTGAATGTGTCAAGAATTGCAATGCTGCTGGATTTTTCATGCTCAACTGTTTCAAAAGGATGTTCAACTCAATATTAGGAAGGTGTTCCTAATGTTTTGCACACTCAGTGTACATCGGTAAATAAAGATGTGTGTGTTCTGTTTTTGTTGTCATTAACCAAAGAGACAGAGCTATCTTTTGACCTTGTGTTTTCCATGATGCAGTATAAAATACAGAAATATGTATTGTTGGTGTAAGGGTTCTCGTCCCCCTCTTCTGAGGAGGAGTAGCGAGAAGGATCGGAGGACCAATGCACAGCGTGGTAAGTGTCCATAATGTTTAATCAAATGAACACTGAAATACAAAACAATAAACGTGAATAAACGACACAAACGAAACAGTCCCGTGTGGCACAAACACTGACACGGAAAATAAACACCCACAACTCAAAAGTGAAACCAGGCTACCTAAGTATGATTCTCAATCAGGGACAACGATTGACAGCTGCCTCTGATTGAGAACCATAGTAGGCCGAACACAGAAATCCCAAATGATAGAAAAACGAACATAGACAACCCACCCAACTCACGCCCTGACCATACTAAAACAAAGATATAATAACAGAACTAAATCAAATAAAATCTAAGTAGTCACAACTGAATTGAAGTCAAAGCTTGTTTATTTCTGCTATTTGATATCCAATGGTCTTATGACCAGCTCCACGAGGGCATTTTACAGAGAAAATGACTTGAGGCATATTATTTCTAAACAAACATTAATCAAGATCTACATAGTTGAGGCCTTCAGGGAACTTGTTGCACATTCTGGTAACCTGTGGAAAGAAATGATACATTTAATAGGCCACTCAGTTTATAATGACATCTATTTCACATTAAATGAATAATAAGAATAGACTATTGCCTAAAAACGCACCTTAGGGACTTCCATAGAGAAAAGGTTTTCTGGAGCGCTGCCGCTTGGCAGTTGCCAGTGACCACAACATCTGTAGGAGAAGCTCAAACAATCAATTCATGTTGGCAAGTAGTTAGATAGCTATACTATTGGCATTGAAAACATAATTTGTACATAGTTGGGGAAATAGGCCCAGCCCTTGAAGTTCTGCCGCCCTAGGAGACCAAACCCCCCTCCTATCCCCGTAAACTAGAATAGCGTGCAGCAGGGGTTGGCAATAGGTCTGGCGTTGGGGCAATTTTTTTCTTGACTAATAGTTGGCGGAACAGAAGATAATAGCAGCCCAATTCATAGGCCTATGCTACAAATTAAACAAAATGATAATCGCATCTAGTTAGTAGGTTATATAATCAATTCAATGTCAATAACATATCCTAATATTTTCAATCTGATTATGCTGATAAAATCACCAATGTCTCTATTAAATTCGTTTTTTTATATTTCTTTGTGTGTTGATTGGGGAAAAACTGCTTGCAATCAAGAGAAAATGTTGCTCTGAAAAAGTCTCAAAAGAAAGGTAGATCATGAAAATAAAAGTTTCAGGGAACAATGGACAGAGAAATGTCTTGTTTGCAATGAAACAGTCGTTGTTTGCGAATCATGAAATCTTAGACATGCTTATGAATATAAGCATGGAACTTTAAAAAGTTAGCTTTCCATCTAGACAGAGGCTCGACCACCACATAACAATGGAAGCTTCTATTGCTTAACCCAACAACATAAGTGCTTCCCAAAAAACTGCCTGGGTTTAAACATCTCTTTTCAGAAAGTGAAACGTTCAATTAAGAGGGACCGAATAGTCCATTTTTTTGTCTGATCGAATTTTGAAGGCTGCAGCTCAACTTCAGAATGTCAAAGAGATGAATCAATATCCCCACATGTGTCTGAGTCACCTCTTTCGGGGGCATTTTAAAGCTTATTTCTAGCAGAAGGCATCACGGAGATAAGCATTGTTGTTGAACGCAAAATATAAAGCCAACAATACAGTAGATATCATTTTAGACTTTCTTTAACAAAGGGTATGGCATACCCTCACTCAATTAGAGCCCTGGTTGTAACCAAACACACCAAGCCCCTCCCAGACACAGATGTATATAAGGAGTGCATGGTGTCAGTATTGGAGGATGTGGCTATACCAATAAATCTATGGATAGCTTAATTACGTCTGTCAAACAGGTAGGACTACCTCTTATTTTTTTAATAGGAGGAAATAGGCTCCAACAAAGACCTCTTGTTGTTAGTGAAGTCGAATTAAAATTAAGACAGTTGTTGAAATTAATTACTTTCAGCACCATTTGCTGTCCATCACTGTTTGATTATGCTGCAGTCTCTCCAAAGCCTGCTTGCCTTTTTAGTTGACTTTCTCCTGCACTCTCTCTCCTCATTAACTGAAATTAATGATTTAAAATGTGTCTGTCTCATGACATTGTAATACATGTGGTCTCCAGTCTATGGGCTACAGAAAAACAACATAGGCTACTACTCTTTCTACCGTAGGCGACATGATTTATGTTCAATTAATTTGACTGAGCTTTGGTGGAGCGCCGCTGAGCTGCACCTCTCCAACAGCACCCTGGAGAGGCACACAGGTCATGGGCAAGCTAAATATTGTGTGCCCCTGCCTTAGGCAAATGCCTAATCCTGCCTAATGGACGGGCCGGCCATATGGCAAAATACTATTGACACTGTCACGACTATCACCGAAGGTGGCTCCCCTTCCCATTCGGGTGGCGCTCGGCAGTCGTCGTCACCGGTCTACTAGCTGCTACCGATCCCTTTTCCCCTTTTCGTTTTGTTTGGTCTAATTGGTTTCACCTGTTCCTTGTTTGGGGTGTTGGGTTGGGGTTATTTAAGTTCAGTTAGCCCGCCTGTGTTTGTGCGGGCTTGTTTGCTGTTTTTGGTACAGGAGTGTACGGTCATTTATTTCCGCTGTACAGCGTATGTACCGGTGTTGTACTTTTGGAGTGTTTGACGCCTGTGTTCGGCGTTACCCTCTTTTGTTCACTGTGATTGTTCCGGAATAAATGGTGTTTCCGAATCCTCTGCTCTGACTCCACACACATCACTCTTCGAAGCCTGACAGACATTACTTGAAACAATGCATGAGACAGCTGACAGGTCATGGGAGACACTGATCCTGAATGGATTTAGATTTTTTGAATATTGATAGTGGCAATTGGGATGTCAGTGTGCATTGTCTCAATGCCAAAACACTTGCAGACTCTAGTGATCACATAAGTAAGAGGCCACTTGATTAAGTGCTTAGGGACTTTGTACATCTTGCATTGGCATTAGCTATGCTAGCTAGCTAGCTAACTAGCACTCACACCTAGCTTAGCACACCAGATAGGGTGTGCTAACATACTTAGCACACCCAGATAGGAAGGTTACATCCAAACATTGTCAGTACGTGCTTATAAGACATACAGTGCCTTCGGGAAGGTACTCAGACCCCTTGACTTTTTCCACATTTTGTTACATTATAGCCTTATTCTAAAATTGCTGAAATAAAAACTATTCCTCAGCAATCTACACACAATACCCCACAAAGACAAAGAGAAAAAGTGTTAGATTTTTTGTAAATGTATTAAATATAAGAAACAGAAATACCTTATACACATGAGTATTCAGACCCTTTGCTATGACACTCGAAATTGAGCTCAGGTGCATCCTGTTTCCATTGATCATCTGTGAGATGTTTCTACAACTTGATTGGTGCACCTGTGGTAAATTCAATTGATTGGACATGATTTGGAAAGGCACAAACCTGTCCATATAAGGTTGACAGTGCATGTCAGAGCAAAAACCAAGCCATGAGCTTGAAGGAATTGTCCGTAGAGCTCCGAGACAGGGTTGTGTCAAGGCACAGATCTGGGGAAGGGTACCAAAACATTTCTGCAGCACTGAAGGTCGTGAAGAATACAGTGGCCTCCATCATTCTTAAATGGAAGAAGTTGAGCCTCCCGGGTGGCGCAGTGGTCTAAGGCACTGCATCACAGTGCTAGCTGTGGTTGGATGTGCATTGTGTCAAGAAGCAGTGTGGCTAGGTTGGATGTGTTTCGGGGGACGCATGGCTCTCAACCTTCGCCTCTCCCGAGTCCGTACGGGAGTTACAGCAATGAGACAAGACTGTAACTACCAATTGGATACCACAAAATTGGGGAGAAAAAAGGGGTAAAACAAATATATATTTATAAAATAATATATATATATATATTATTATTTTTAAATGGAAGACATTTGGAACCACCGCCTGGCCAAACTGAGTAATCGGGGGAGAAGGGCCTTGGTCAGGGAGGTGGCCAAGAACCCGTTAGAGTTCCTCTGTGGAGATGGGAGAACTATCCAGAAGGACAACCGTCTCTGCAGCACTCCACAATCAGGCCTTTATGGTAGAGGGGCCAGAAGGAAGCCACTCCTCAGTAAAAGGCACACCTAAAGACTCTCAGACCATGAGAATCAAGATTCTCTGGTCTGATGAAACCAAGATTGAGCTGTTTGGTCTGAATGCCAAGCGCCACGTCTGGAGGAAACCTGGCACCATCCCTACGGTAAAGCATGGTGGTGGCAGCATTATGCTGTGGGGAGGTTTTTCAGTGGCAGGGACTGGGAGACTAGTCAGGATTGAGGAAAAGATGAACGGAGAAAAGTACAGAGATCCTTGATGAAAACCTGCTCTACAGCGCTCAGGTCCTCAGACTGGGGGCAAAGATTCACCTTCCAATAGGACAAATACCTTAAGCACATAGCCAAGACAACGCAGGAGTGGCTTCAAATCAAATCAACTTGTATTGGTCACATACACATATTTAGCTACTATTATTGCGGGTGTAATGAAAAATTCTTCTGTTCCTAGCTCCAACAGTGCAGTGCAGTGCAGTAGTATCTAACAGTGCAATAATAACAAATCACAACAATAGACACAAATATAAAAATAAAAGATTGGCATTGACTAAAATACAGTAGAAAAGAATATAGTATATACATATATGCTGAGTAAAGCGGTATGTAAACATTATTTAAACATTATTGAAGTGACTAGTGTTCCATTATTAAAGTGGCCAGTGATTCCAAGTCTATTTATATAGGCAGCAACCTCTAAGGTGCTGTGGAACCGGGTGGAAGCCAGCTAGTGATGGCTATTTAACAGTGTGATGGCCTTGACATAGAAGCTGTTTTTCAGTCTCTCGGTTCCAGCATTGATGCACCTGTACTGACCTTGCATTCTGGATAATAGCAGGGTGAACAGGCAGTGACTCTGTGGTTAACGTCCTTGATGATCTTTTTGGCCTTCCTGTGACATCGGGTGCTGTAGATGTCCTGGAGGGCAGGTAGTTTGCCCCCGGTGATGCGTTGGGCAGACTGCACCACCCTCTGGAGAGCCTTGCGGTTGCGGGAGGTGCAGTTGCCGTACCAGGTGGTGATACAGCCGACAGGATGCTCTCAATTGTGCATCTAAAAGTTTGTGAGGGTTTTAGGGGCCAAGCCACATTTCTTCAGCCTCCTGAGGTTGAAGAGGCTCTGTTGCGCCTTCTTCACCACACTGTCTGTGTGGGTGGATCATTTCAGATCGTCAGTGATGTGTATACTAAGGACCTTCAAGTTTTCCACCTTCTCCACTGCGGTCCCATTGATGTGGATAGAGTCGTGCTCCCTCTGCTGTTTCCTGAAGTCCACGATCAGCTCCATTGTTTTGTTGACATTGAGTGAGAGGTTATTTTCCTGGCACCACTCTCCCAGGGCCCTCACCTCCTCCATGTAGGCTGTCTCATCATTATTGGTAATCAGGCCTAGTGCTGTTGTGTCATCTGCAAACTTGATGATTGAGTTGAAGGTGTGTGTTTTCACGCAGTCATGGGTGAACAGGGAGAACAGGAGGGGGCTGAGCAGGGACACTTATGGGCCCCTGTGTTGAAGATCAATGCATAGGGTGGGGTTCAGACCCAGGCCTCCAAGCTTAATGATTAGCTTGGAGGGTAATATCAAATAATTTCAAATAAAATGTATTTATATAGCCCTTCTTACATCAGCTGATATATCAAAGTGCTGTACAGAAACCCAGCCTAAAACCCCAAACAGCAAGCAATGCAGGTGTAGAAGCACGGTGGCTAGGAAAAACTCCCTAGAAAGGCAGGAACCTAGGAAGAAACCTAGAGAGAAACCAGGCTATGAGGGGTGGCCAGTCCTCTTCTGGCGGTGCCAGGTGGAGATTATAACAGAACTTGGCCAAGATGTTCAAATGTTCATAAATGACCAGCATAGTCAAATAATAGTAATCAGAGTGAACAGGTCAGGGCTCCATAGCCACAGGCTGGACAGTTGAAACTGGAGCAGCAGCACAGCCAGGTGGAGTCATCATGCCAGATAGACCTGAGGCATGGTCCTAGGGCTCGGGTCCTCCGAGAGAGAGAAAGAAAGAAAGAGAAAAAGAGAGGGTTAGAGAGAGCATTCTTAAATTCACACAGGACACCGGATAAGACAGGAGAAATAGTCCAGATATAACAGACTGACCGTAGCCCCCCGACACAAACTGCTGCAGCATAAATACTGGAGGATGAGACTAGAGGGGTCAGGAGACACTGTGGCCCCATCCGATGATACCCCGGACAGGGCCAAACAGGCAGGATATAACCCCACCCACTTTGCCAAAGCACAGCCCCCACACCACTAGAGGGATATCTTCAACCACCAACTTACCATACTGAGACAAGGCCGAGTATAGCCCACAAAGATCTCCACCATGGCACAACTCTATAGGAGAAAGCCCTGCCTCCAGCTGTTTGCTTAGAAATTCTAGGGACAATTAGGAGGCCTGGGTCTTGTGACCATAGCGTACGTGTAGGAATGTATGGCAGGACCAAATCGGAAAGATAGGTAGGAGCAAGCCCATGTAATGCTATGTAGGTTAGCAGTAAAACCTTGAAATCAGCCCTTGCCTTGACAGGAAGCCAGTGTAGGGAGGCTGATCAAAGTTTTTGGTTCTAGTCAGAATTCTAGCAGCCATATTTAGCACTAACTGATGTTCATTTAGTGCTTTATCCGGATAGCCGGAAAGTAGAGCATTGCAGTAGTCTAACCTAGAAGGAACAAAAGCGTGGATTAATTTTTCTGCGTCATTTTTGGACAGAAAATTTCCGATTTTTGCAATGTTACGAAGATGGAAAAAAGCTGTCCTTGAAACAGTCTTGATATGTTCGTCAAAAGAGAGATCAGGGTCCAGAGTAACGCTGAGGTCCTTCAGTTTTATTTGAGACGAATGTCAACCATCAAGATTAATTGTCAGATTCAACAGAAGATCTCTTTGTTTCTTGGGACGTAGAACAAGCATCTCTGTTTTGTCCGAATTTAAAAGTAGAAAGTTTGCAGCCATCCACTTCCTTATGCCTGAAACACAGGCTTCCAGCAAGGGCAATTTTGGGGCTTCACCATGTTTCATTGAAATATACAGCTGTGTGTCATCCGCATTGCAGTGAAAGTTAACATTATGTTTTCGAATGACTTCCCCAAGAGGTAAAATATATAGTGAAAACAATAGTGGTTCTAAAACGGAACCTTGAGGAACACCGAAATTGACAGTTGATTTATCAGAAGATAAACCCTTCACAGAGACAAACTGATATCTTTCCAACAGATAAGATCTAAACCAGGCTAGAACTTGTCCATGTAGACCAATTTGGGTATCCAATCTCTCCAAAACAATGTGGTGATCGATGGTATCAAAAGCGGCACTAAGGTCTAGGAGCACGAGGACAGGTGCAGAGCCTCGGTCTGACGCCATTAAAAGGTAATTTACCACCTTCCAATGTGCAGTCTCAGTGCTATGATGGGGTCTAAAACCAGACTGAAGCATTTCGTATACATTGTTTGTCTTCAGGAAGGCAGTGAGTTGCTGCGCCACAGCTTTTTCTAAAAATGTTGAGAGGAATGGAAGGTTCAATATAGGCCGACAGTTTTTTATATTTTCTGGGTCAAGGTTTGGCTTTTTCAAGAGGCTTTATTACTGCCACTTTTAGTGAGTTTGGTACACATCCGGTGGATAGAGAGCAGTTTGTTATGTTCAACATAGGAAGGCCAAGCACAGGAAGCAGCTCTTTCAATAGTTTAGTTGGAATAGGGTCCAGTATGCAGCTTGACGGTTTAGGCCATGATTATTTTATTAATTGTGTCAAGAGATATAGTACTAAAACACTTGAGTGACTCCCTTGATCCTAGGTCCTGGCAGAGTTGTGCAGACTCAGGACAACTGAGCTTTGGAGGAATACGCAGATTTAATGAGGAGTCCGTAATTTGCTTTCTAATGATCATGAACTTTTCCTCAAAGAAGTTCATGAATTTATTACTGCTGAAGTGAAAGCCATCCTCTCTTGGGGAATGCAGCTTTTTAGTTAGCTTTGCGACAGTATCAAAAAGGAATTTTGGATTGTTCTTATTTTCCTCAATTAAGTTGGAAAAATACGATGATCAAGCAGCATAAGGGCTCTTCGATATTGCACGGTACTGTCTTTCCAAGCTAGTCAGAAGACTTCCAGTTTGGTGTGGCGCCATTTCTGTTCCAATTTTTTGGAAGCTTGCTTCAGAGCTCGGATATTTTCTGTATACCAGGGAGCTAGTTTCTTGTGACACATTCTTTTTGTTTTGTATGGGTGCAACTGCATCTAGGGTATTGCGCAAGGTTAAATTGAGTTCCTCAGTTAGGTGGTTAACTGATTTTTGTCCTCTGATGTCCTTGGGTAGGCAGAGGGAGCCTGGAAGGGCATCAAGGAATCTTTGGGTTGTCTGAGAATTTATATCACGACTTTTGATGCTCCTTGGTTGGGGTCTGAGCAGATTATTTGTTGCGATTGCAAACATAATAAAATGGTGGTCCGATAGTCCAGGACTATGAGGAAAAACATTAAGATCCACAACATTTATTCCATGGGACAAAACTAGGTCCAGAGTATGACTGTGGCAGTGAGTAGGTCCGGAGACATGTTGGACAAAACCCACTGAGTCGATGATGGCTCCGAAAGCCTTTTGGAGTGGGTCTGTGGACTTTTCCATGTGAATATTAAAGTCACCAAAAATGTAAATATTATCTGCTATGACTACAAGGTCTGATAGGAATTCAGGGAACTCAGTGAGGAACACTGTATATGGCCCAGGAGGTCTGTAAACAGTAGCTATAAAAAGTGATTGAGTAGGCTGCATAGATTTCATGACTAGAAGCTCAAAAGACGAAAACGTCGTTTTATGGTGTTGAATGTTCAGCTATTGTTAATGAACAGCATTCTAGGGCAGTGTGCAGTGCGATGGCGATTGCATCATCTGTAGATCTATTGGGGAAGTATGCCAATTGAAGTGGGTCTAGGGTGTCAGGCAAGGTTTGGGTAGGTTTTAATAGTCACAGTGGGTACAACATCTCCTATACACTTCCTGATGAACTCTGTTACCCTATCCGTGTATTTGTCTATGTTATTCTCAGAGGCTACCCGGAACATATCCCAGTCTACAGGAAGGGAGGAGCAAAATGGAGTAGTGATCAGATTTGCCAAAGGGAGAGCGGGGGAGGGCCTTGAGGGCATTTGGAAAATTTGAGTAGCAGTGGTTCAATGTTTTACCAGCACGAGTACTACAGTCAGTGTGTTGGTAGAACTTCGGTAGCATTTTCCTCAAATTTGCTTTGTTAAAATCCACAGCTACAATAAATGCAGCCTCAGGATATGTGGTTTCCAGTTTGCATAAAGTCCAGTGTAGTTCTTTGAGGCTATACGGTCGGCATTTGATTGTGAGGTATTCTAGGTCGGGTGAACAAAAAGACTTGAGTTTCTGCATGTTATCACAACCACACTATGAGTAGTTAATCATGAAACATACACGCCCACCTTTCTTCTTCTTCGGGACAAGTCTCCGAATGTCCTTGAGTGGTCCAGCCAGAGCCTGGACATTATCGAACATCTCTGGAGAGACCTGAAAATAGCTGTGCAGCAACGCTCCCCATCCAACCTGACAGAGCTTGAGAGAATCTGCAGAGAAGGATGGGAGAAACTCCCCAATACAGGTGTGCCAAACTTGTAGCGTCATACCCAAGAAGACTCGATGTTGTAATCACTGCCAAAAGTGCTTCAACAAAGTACTGAGTAAAGGGTCTGAATACGTATGTAAATGTGATTTTTAAATGTTGTAATTTGTTATAAATTAGCAAACATTTCTAAAAACCAGTTTTTGCTTTGCCATTAGCGGGTATTGTGTGTAGATTGATGAGAAATAGAATTGAATCCATTTTAGAATAAGGCTGTAAAGTAACAAAATGTGGGAAAAGGTCTGAATACTTTCCGAAGGCACTGTTCATAAGTTATTTACCATTCTGATACACTTTGGACTGAATGTTGAATTTGATCCATTTGTCTATCTCTATTTTCTGTAGACCAGGAATCAGGATCATGACGATTACCGAACAGTCAACAAGAAAACACAGTAGTATACTATGGGGGATGTTTTTGATCACTGCAAAACTTTTATCTGGGAAATAGGATGACTGTGCATTCCCTTTAAAGCAATGTATGTCATCACTCTGAAAGACAGCACAACAGCAGCAGAGAAAAGAACAGGGGGCACAAAACAAACAACAACCAAACAGGGAGTCTAGCTACAATAGGAGGCTGGTATGAGGCTAGTGCAGTACAGGGCCAGACAGAGGCGGCCTAGAGTCTCATTAAAACTGCTTATTTTTTTAAAGCAGAGAGAGAGAGGCCCATGGAAACTCCTAACTGACAGAAAACTTCATTATCTTGAATATTTCATTTGGATACACGTCCCCGGATGTTTTTCCTCTTTCCTCTCATACATTAGGAATTAGGAGCCGCAACAATTAAAACACACTCATCTGCATATGAAGAGCAGTCCTGTATAATCTGTACTGTGAATGCAGGCAGGCTTGGCCTGGATGGATGCTGTATGAAATGGAGGAGGCTCCTCTCTTTATCCCCGTAATGCTAGGGACTACGGCTCACACGATAGTCAAATCCCCAGGCCTCCCTGTGCAGCAGCCCCATCCAGCCCTATACAGGCCCATCTACTGGCTCAATAACACACCTCACAGTGCACATTACTGCCTGGGCTCCTCTCTGGCTGTTCCATGCCCAGCCCCAGCCTGACATCCTGCAGGTCTACAGAAACCCACAACACCCAGCTCTTCAGGCAGATGCCATGGCAACCCTGAATCTCTCCTCTGCTGCTCACTGGCTCTTTGTTATTTTTCTTTTTTTTCCTTACCCTTTTTCAGTCATATTTCCTGAAACCTCATGGTTCGGAGCGTGACAGCTAGCCATCCAACTATGAGAGCTGGTGTCAAAAGCTCTCCGCGGTGAAGTTGTGACAAACTGCCATACTGTACTTCAGATTTAGTATGAAATAAAAAAAAAGAAAGGGAAATCATACGGAGCAGCTGTACTGGTAGTATTTTGGAACTAATCTCATTAGTGAATTAGCATAATGCACAGGAGCTATTCTTTGGAGTTGGCTGAACTATTATTGTATCTTCGCCATTTTGTTTTCCATGTCTGTTTGCTTATTTATGAGGTATTCCAATTTGCCTCTTATGTTCAAATTCCTGTTCTGGATTATGTCATTACAATTCGAATAAAGGCTTGTGAATTAAACTAATCACATCATAATGTATTTAATTTCAGTTTTTTTAACAGAGGGAATATATTATTGCAATCTCAGTATGTCCTATTATTCCACCTCCACCCCTTCAGTGTGTTGCAGCACAGTTAAGCCCTCAAGACATCATGCAGGATAAACATGCACTACTACTAATGGGTAAGTTAGTGGTCACAGTGACAGAAGAGATATGAATGCAGGGACTTGGTTGTATAGGGAAGCCTATTGAAAATGTAGTAAAATCAGAATAGGTTTGTAAGAAAATGCAGGATTGTGGGAAAACCACATAGTTGGAGAAAGAGAGACATCTTGCTAGCACACCATAACTACATTTCAGTAAACTACGCATCCTATTAGCTTAAAGGTCCAATGCACCCATTTTCATCTCAATATCAAATCCTTTCTGGCTAACAATTAAGAACCTTCCGGTGATTGTTTTTAATTTAAATAGTCAAAAAGAAACACAAATAGCTTCTTAGCAAAGAGCAATTTCTCAAGCAATAATTTTGCTATGACTGTTTGGGAATGGTCTGAATTGGGAGGGGAAAACTAGCTGTTATTGGCAGAGCAGTTTGGAACTCTCTTTCTTATTTGTCTGTTAACTAATTTACTGCTTGGTGATGTCACCAAGCAGGCCAAAAAAACATCCCACAAAAACACTAAAAGTGCATTATCATAATTTTCACAATTTCACAGTATTATTCCAAATTCATAGTGTGGAAATCTATATAAAACACATGGAAATCTATTTTTTGACTGCACTTTGCCTTTAATGGAACAATTAAATGCTGAATTAATTACATATCTAATGGTTACTTCCCACCAGCTGTCGCCTGTTGAGTATGATGAGTTTGTTTTAATGTCATTTTGAGAGCTCATCACTTTTCTCTTCACTTTAATTAAAATGTAAGTATATTTGGCAATTTCATTTCCAGAAGATGTCACACTTCTCTATAATTTACATGTTTGATTGATATGCAATTAAGAATAGGAAAAAAGACAATTCATATATACACTGTAAACCCCAAGGCATTTTTTACTCAAATACTTCTAGTAATTTGAACTCAAAGTCAATGAAAAGACCTCATTACATAAAATGTTTATGAGAAATCACATCAGTTCCATTTAACTCAAATGAACCTTTTTTCCCAGCATTTCCCAGCAATTTTTTTTAAATATCTGTGTTTTTGCACATACATTAAGTGATTTATTCATTCATCTTATGCTACACACATTTTTCTAAACTAATCCAATAACTTTGTTTGTTTTTTGCACAGTGACTGAAATGGTTGTTCCAGTTTAAATGGCTTTGGTAGTCACTTCACACTGTCACTAACACTGGCAGTAATTATGAATGCAGGTTGTGGGTGAATAAAAATGTCAACTGTTGGATATAACTATGGCTGGATTCCAAATTGGAATTACACATCACTTTGCAAGTCAGCATAATGTGACTCATAAGTTTTACAGAAATCCTGGTTGGAAGATTCCTGGAGATTCTTCAAGCAGGATTTGTTTTAAATCTGGGAATTTGGGGGAAAGTTACTGGAATTTTGCAACCTTACTTGCAGGCCTGTTGTGGCCTGAGTTTCATGCCAGTGTATCAGCGTAAAGCTAGGCTTAAAAATAAGGCCTTGTGAGATATGTAATGCATTGTCATAAAGAGCTTAATTCTAATGATAACATTCACCTAGGAAGTCATTTGGTGAAGGCAACAGGACTGAAAATGAACAAATTTAACAACCATGTCTATGTCACTAACAAATGCAATCATGGGTGGTAACTCCACAATTCACTCAAAAAGCCAAGGCACAATGGGAATTTATATTGGAGGTGTGGCTTAGTGGGGGAGTTACTCAAAATGTTCAATCTGATACAACTCAAATCTGGACCCCCTACAGCCCTCAAACTCAACTCTCGAACTCAAAGTCAGTTCCAGTGCTTGTTTTCATTGTTCCCCTCTAATCAGGGACTGGTTTAGACCTGGCACAACCGGTACAGTAGGTGCAGTTAATTATCAGGCAGAACAGAAAACCAGCAGGCTCCGGTCCTCGCAGGGTAAGAGTTGAGTACCCGTGCCCTACAGGGTCACAGTGACTCTATTGGTTTGAGCAATGACTACAAAATCACCTTATGTAACTGTACTCAGATGTATTAAGTGCAATGGGTTTTCCTAAAAGTTTTGAGTAATGACAGCACATTGGGATTTACAGTGTAGTGGTTATATGCAGTGGCCAAATCTGAATACGCAGATAGCATGTTTGAAATCTCCTGCTCGCTCTGTGGGTATCCTGTATGCTTTAATCAGTGGGATCAGTGGGAGTCACAGGAAGTTGGTGGCACCTTAATTTGGGAGAATGGCCTTGTGGTAATGACTGGAGCAGAATCAGTGGAATGGTATCTAATACATCAAACACAAATGTTTTCATTCCATTTGCTCCGTTCCGGCCATTATTATGAGCTGTTCTCCCCTCAGCAGCCTCCACTGGTGGGAGTTCTTATAGAAAACTATTCATGGAGGAAATACCTTTTTCAAGTAGTGATGCATTATCCCATAACTTAGAAATGGAGGAAATACCCTTTTCAAGTAGTGATGCATTATCCCATAACTTAGAAATGGAGTAAAATACCCTTTTCAAGTAGTGATGCATTATCCCATAACTTAGAAATGGAAAGTAAAATAGAGTAGTTCAGCCCATTCCCCAGACGCAACATACAGCATCTGGTTTGTTGAAACTTCCAGCTGGCATAAAAGCAAATAATGTTGGTTTTGAGTCATATATTCAGAAACTAAAAGGACACAAAGTCCAGCAGAAGGACTCAACCTGAGGCTCAGAAAAAAGCAGCATACAACAACATGAATCTACAACTCGAAAGATGGCCTATGTCTGGGGAGTTCAGTTCCTCTAGTGAAGGGAATCAGACATAAACGTACTGTAGGTACAGGCATGAGAGCAGCAACAGTTGTCTTGCCTTTTTTTGTGAGTACTTTTGCAGACAGGGAGTTAGATTAATATTGTATGGCCCACATTTGTTTCATTGGATCAGTTTGTATGGCAGCTGGCTGCACCTCATAAAAATTGAAATGGATCTGGAGAGTGCTGTTGGGTCAGGCCAACCGTAGGTCATGGGACTGAAAAATATGGAAAGAGGAATACACTATCAGACACAGGCCTTTGAGATACAACACAGGAAAGAGAAGGCCTTACTATGTTAGAGCTTGAAATATTTATATGATACAACAGAGGGCTGCAGTGGCCAAGCTCGAAGCACAATATGATTTTCATTCAAACCATAGCAAACGCTTAAATATTTAAACAAATGTGAACTTGAAAGATTGCTGATATACCAAGCAGGACTTTGAGATAATTCATAATTTTGTATATCATCCTCTGTTATTCTCTGGTCTTTGCTGTGAGATGCTCTACACATTGTTAAAATGGAAGGCTCTGGCTCAAATGAATTCTTATTAGTCTTTCTAAAAATAGCCTCCTAGTTACAGGGTCTAAGCTGCCTGTATTCTGACAACCACTGTGGGAGCATCATGACCGGCAGAACATATCAAACTAGCTGCCAGCCTCGGAATGAGAAACATGAGGAAAAAGGACATCTTGTTCATGTGGCAATTTGAAACATCAGATGCACGGATTATGCAGATTTTCACATGTAGATCCTTGTGCCTCTTACATATGTTTCCCTTTCCCCACCAGACTTCCTCTAATTAGTAATTTCTCCAGAATACGATCATGAAGCCAGTGGAGCGATATATAGGATACGCTAACATGGTTAGGAATGCCTCTATAGGCACCAACCCCATACTAAGGGCAGGACGCATGTATTACTACACGTTACCAGTGGGTTACCAGTCTTTAAATGTGAGCAATACGGTTGTGAATACATTCACAACTCCAACTGAATAATCAGGGATACAAACAACATCAATGAAGTTGATTCACACCTAAGAAGGGGAATGGAATCCCTATGTAGCCAGGTAATTAAGTGAGTTTGTGTTGGGTTCTGCGGGTGCCCATCTACTTTCAATAGCAACACAGATTTTAAGACAATGTTCCCCACCCCCACCCCCACCCCTGACCAGCCAACCGTAAGTCTCACTGCTTCATTGCCTCCGTCTCCGACTAACAAAAATAAACATTGACCTCTGTTTAATTCATGCTGCACTACACATTTCTGCTGTCAAACTGCCAGAAACTACAAAATTGTTCCTACTTCTTCGCCCCTATGTGTTTATATGTCCATGTATGTTATAGCCATGTATTTGTATGCATTTATTTTTATCTAATTTGTTTTTTTATTGATTTCTTTAATCTCCCAACATGGTGCCGAGTGATATTCCTCATCTGGGTTGTCAGACAGTCACCATCCAGCAGATAATTCAATGATAGTAATGTAGCAGAAAAGCCTGGGACTGTAAACTCATATGTGAAGACATTTCCTGCAGAGAATCTCCTTGCCTTCGTATAAAGACCAACCCACTGAGGAGATGGAAGGAAGGGAGAGGGACTTGGGAAGAGGCAAAGGGCTCTAAAAAGAATGCCAAAAATAAAAGATAAACTTTGACTTCTCATCTTTCTTGTTCCATCTTCCTTTGAGGAAAGAATATATTCTCCTTTTGAAGTGGAAACTCGAAACAGAGTAATTGATTTGGTTCTCATTTGCCAATCTCAAGCTGAAGTTCTTGAAGAAAAACAGATTGAGTCGCGTGTGCAAAATGACAGAGGCCCAGAACTGGCAGAAACAAAGCCATGAAGTGGAAATCTTAAATGATGAACAGGAAATTCCCACCCTGATTCTTCATGACTATTAAAAAACTATTGCCAACACCATCAACATGTATTTTAAAAGTACTGAATGTTTTGGCATTTTCAACCTATGGCTAACTTTGATCAAGTAATGGTGGGTTGAGGGCAAACTCTAACCTCTCACTTTCTATTAAATGATTGATCTATGTTCCATTCCATATGATTACTAATACGATTTTAGAGTGAGTTAAGCATGTACTGTACCGTGACCTATAAGAACTAATTGGTTAATTAGTGTAAATGTAGAGCAGGTAAAGACACAGTCTTTCAAAGATGGACCATGCCGTGTTGACTTTATCATTAATCTACACCAGAAATCTTTTAAGTAACACAGTGAACGTAATGTTGAAAATGATTGAAATAAAGGCAGTTAATGCCAACCCCCAGATGCTGATCAACATTACAGTAAAGAAGAACAGAGGGGGGGGGGGGGGGGGGGCTCAAAAGCAATTACTTTAAATCTAGCAGATTGTTATTTGAGCTCCCCTTGGTGACAGCAGCAGACAAGTTTCCTATCGTCTGTCGTCTAGTACGGCGGCCTGGATTCCCGGCCCGCTGGGACGAGGTGGGGATGCTGGAAAACAAACTGCGAGAGGGACCTCAGCAGGGATTGGCTTTAACATGTGCGCCAATTACAGTGAGCACAGCGTGTATCCTTTTCCAAACACCGCTGAGCACGCCACACGCCCCCTGAGGAAACATCTGGTTCCGTACGCTCACGCTCCTCCACTCCCCACAAAACACAATGTTCCAATACATACACATACACAGATATTTATTTATACCTTTATTTAACTAGGCAAGTCAGTTAAGAACAAATTCTTATTTGCAATGACCCCCTAACCCAGCCAAACCCTAACCCGAATGACGCTGGGCAAAAACTATGGGACTCCCAATCACGGTCGGTTGTGATACAGCCTGGAATCGAACCAGAGATGCAGTGCCTTTGACCGCTGCGCCACTCGGGAGATATAGATACATGCACTGTACACGTGTGCATGATCTGACAGGGTAAGTATTCTTATCTAATTATCTAATTATGTATTATATATTTAATATGTATTTGTCACGAGTTACTAGGAGTGGAAGGTAGGAGTCAGGCGCAGAGGGCTCAATAATAGATTATTTATTTCTCCGGCACAAAAACGGTCACGCCAAACACAGGGCGCAGAAACACTGACCAGCCCAAACACACAGGGCAAAACGATCCGGAGAAAAAATACATCCACAACCGAGAGCGAATACAAAATAATCCCGCACAAACCTAAACGGGCCTAACAGGCTTAAATATACCAGAAATCAAGAAACACAAAATAAACAGGTGAAACTAATAAGACTAAACCAACAGACAAGGGAAAAGGGATCGGTGGTGGCTAGTAGACCGGTGAGGACGACCCGAGCACTCGTAACAGTATTGTACTATAGATACCATGGTTGGCAATTTGCAGGCCTTTGAAATGTGAAAAAAGAAAAGCAATTGTAAGCATTAATTTAAATAAAATAACTGCTATCTGTTCAAACCAGCCTTATAGAGTTGTAATTTATCTAATTTTAATCGAACTACCAAATCAGACCTGCAATGTAAAGGGTGGGGCCACCTGCTCTGAGTTAAACAATAATCTGCAGTGCTTGGGTCAATTCAAATTGAAGGCAGCCAATTCAAGAAATTATATATATATATTTTTTTATAAAAAATTAACCCCAGCCCCCTAGACATCACTCAAACCTCCCCCCAGCTGTTTGACAAATTACTACAATAAATGAACAACAACATTCATGATAAGCGCCAAACCCTGTTACGTACCTATCACAGTTTGAACGCCAATGAATTTGATTTCTCTTCTCATCAGTCCTGGTGTAGAGAGAATGACGTACTGCCCTCAGCACTTAGCCCTTCCATGTTGGTAGGTTCCTAAACCCTTCCACAAATAACACATGTAAGAAGAATTATTTAGAGCAGGGGTGTCAAACTAATTTTGTCCAGGGAGGGCGCATTCAGTCTTCAACGTGGTCCGATGGGGCCTTGAAAATGGGTTATATTTCCCTGCCCTTCAGTATTTGCAAAATACATTCCTCATTTCATAGTTGTTTCTGCCTGTCTAGCTTTCATTTCAGTGACTATTAGCAAGTTGGACACAGTCAAGAAACTGTATGAATGTAGGTCCATTATCATTTGGACACAGTTTCCATTTGGTTTTAGTCATTTGAAAGTATATTGAGTTCGTATTTATATCTTTTTTTACTCAAACCACCTGCGGGCCGGATTGGCAGCAATTTTTGTGTGGCAAATATTCCCGCAACAGCCTTTGATGTAATTACTTTCCAAACAGCTCCCCCCTAGCCAATACACTACTCTGAATTCATGGCCTGGCTTGTTTGCATCATCACTGGAACCTAAACGTTTCTCATCCCTCCCTCACCCCAGGGAGGACAAAGTGGTCCTGGGCCCTGCAGAGACGGGGATTGGGCCTGAGTGTGTCCATCCAGAGTTTTACAATAGGAACTGTGCGGAAACATATTATAATGGTCAGTCAACACTAAATCCAGTACAGCTAATAGAAAAACAAGGGAGGGCACGAATGTCTTGTAAAGAATGTGTATTAACAAATGAATCAGCTGGCATACAAAATCAAACCACCATTTCCACAAATTAACTAAAATGTTTGGGCTCAGTCTCTAAATTACAAATGAAAATGCAAAATCAAGTCTCTATTTTGGTTTAGCAGTGTTGTCTCTTCTCCATTGAAATGAAATGTTTCATTCACTTCAGTCACAAAATCCAGCAAGAAATCCAAAAACAAGCAGAAATCTAAATAATTCAGCCTCAAGACTTGAAGTTGGTCGTCTGTGTAATAATCCAAAGTAAAGTAGTAGTCACAGAATAAGTCCTTGAGAAAGTTATCACTTGTATTGAGTGAAAAAAATTGCATCAAAACTACAAACAGTTTCATAGTTACAAAAATGTCTGACATGCAGTCAAGATGTCTGTCCACTTTCTTCTTCCTGTGGATTTCCAGCAGACTCCACACTTTTTTGCATATTGCTGACTTTCACAGGTCGAAAGAGAATTATACGTTTTGTTCACAAAAAAAGAGGAATGGGAAAAAATAAATTGCACCACCATCTAACCTTACATATACACCACTATCCCAACAAACCCACTGCCCCTTCCCACTACTTTGGACCTATCAGAACTCTCAAAACCCCCTGTAGCTCTTTCGCACTAAAATCTGTGACATCCCAAAACTTCTCTGCTGCTGCTATGAGCAAATCAATCTTCTGGGATTTCCATTCCATCTGTGTGATACAATTAATAACCATAGCAATAAATGCCAAGAAGCCAACCTTACTAAAGCACAAACTGTTGGGGTCACTCTGTACTGGCCTTCTACTCACAGGGATCCTCTCAGACTTACTGCCTGCTACAGCAACTGCTCGGCTTCTGACCACATGGCTCTACAGAGGGTAGTGCGTACGGCCCAGTACATCACTGGGGCTAAGCTGCCTGCCATCCAGGACCTCTACACCAGGCGGTGTCAGAGGAAGACCCTACAAATGGTCAAAGACCCCAGCCACCCCAGTCATAGACTTTTCTCTCTACTACCGCATGGCAAGCGGTACAGGAGCACCAAGTCTAGGACCAAAAGGCTTCTCAACAGTTTTTACCCCCAAACCATAACACTCCAGAACAGGTAATCAAATGGCTACCCGGACTATTTGCATTGTGTGCCCCCCTCAACCCCTCTTTTACGCTGTGCTACTCTCTGTTAATCATATATGCAGAGTCATTTCAACTATACATTCATGTACATACTACCTCAATTAGCCCGACCAACCGGTGCCCACGCACATTGGCTACCCGGACTATCTGCATTGTGTCCCACCACCCACTACTACTACTACTATGCTACTACTACTCTCTGTTTATCAAATAAGCGTAGTCACTTTAACCATACCTAGTACATGTACATACTACCTCAATTAACCCGACTAACCGGTGCCTGTATATAGCCTCACTACTGTATATAGCCTCACTACTGTATATAGCCTCGCTACTGTTCTTTTTCCACGGTCTTTTAACTGTTGTTTTTTTTATTTCTTTACTTATCTATTGTTCACCTAATACCTTTTTTTTTTACTTAGAAATTGCACTGTTGGTTAGAGCCTGTAAGTAAGCATTTGACTGTAAGGTCTACATACACCTGTTGTATTCGGCACACATGACAAACTTTGATTTGATTTAGACTCCCTCACCCTTTGCCTATCATCCTCTTCTTTTCTCACTGCCTCATCAAATGACACTTTCTGCACTGCTCTCACCCTGGCAACCTCAACCTGTCTCTCCCGCACCGGACATTTCTGATCCCGAGCAACATGGCCACCCCCACAAGACACAGTTTTTTCCATCGAAAATACCAGTGGATGCTCATCAGAGGAGGACCATCCTATTCAGAGATTATTAGGAAAACATTTAAGAATTAAACATAAAAAAGGTAGAACTATACTAAATATGTTCTCCAAATACCTGAGGCAGGTAGCCTAGCAGTTAATTAAGAGCATTGGACCAGTAACTGAAAGGTCACTGGTTCTAATCCCCGACAAGGTGAAAAATCTGTTGATGTGTCTTTGAGCAATTTCTCCTGTAAGTCACTCTGGATAAGAGCGTCTGCTAAATGACAAGAATTGTATTAAAACACAGTAGTCTCAACAACACCCTCTAGAGTAGCACCATGGCAGCTATTTTCCGTCCTCCTCTGGCCACATTGACTTCATTACAAAACCTTGGAGGCTCGTGCTCCTCACCCCTTTCCATAGACATACATGGTAATTATGACGACTTCCAGAGGACATCCTCCATTTGCCGTTTAAACTGACATGTTGTCCATCCAATCAAAGGACTGGATAATCAATCTAGTATTACATATGTGTCAGTTAGAAGCTTGGTGAGATGGTGACATCGTTGGATAGATTGAGATAGTTGAGCATTTTTAGGATAATAGTTATGTGTCGAGTTAGTGCCATTTATTTACATTTGCTATTTTCTTGGACATTTTAGGATATTATTTTTTGTCGAGTTAATGCCATTTATTTACCAGAGTGCAGTTTTCTCTGCAGAGGTAATTACACATTATGATGCTTAACTTGCATATGGATGTTTCTACTGTCTTCTCCAGGATATCACAATCAATTTAGAATTATTTGGATGATGCATCCATTACAAAGTGAGACACTTTGATGTGTCTGTGTTTGACTTTGTGAAGTCTGAGATGTCGGAGTTTAACGTCATGGAGAAACCTGTTACCCAAACCTGTGATGTCGCTGCTGCAATGGAATGTATCTGCTATTTGTATTTACAGCTAAGTCCCCTCCTGTTCCCTGATTTAAGAGGGGATGACCACTCCACTCCACTACCATTGTCAACTCTCTCTCCTAATGTTAACTTCCCTCTCATCCACTGGCGCATTCAATGTTTCCGCCTCAAACACTGTATGTAGTCAATCACATAGACAAACACAAAAACATTATTACACATCAATGTGATCTTACTTCTGCTTCTCATATCTCACAGGATTATAAACTTGATTATAATCCTATAATCCTATGATTATTGATTATAAACTAATCTCCCTCAGGATTATAAACTTGACACCTTAAACACTGTAGTGGGTTCAGAACAAAAGCTTTCACTGGGTAACTGACACATCCTAGCAGGACTGTATCAGAGGGACAGACAGGGTCTCTTCAGTCTTGTGCTCTCCTCCGGGTCTGCATCGTACCAAACGGCAGACATCGTAGACACCAGGAATCCTCATCTTCAGTTGATCCACCTCCACAATCAATGCCACCCCAGTAATCACTTCTTTCATCGGTGCTCTGCTCAGAAGACCAAAGCGGGACACAGCTCTCGTCCCAAAGGTGGAAGACACACAGAAAATAAGCACAAGTCCACTTCTGGATACTTTGACTGAGTTAACAGTGCTCAGCTTCTTCTCCACCCAGCCTGATACCACATATGGGTCAGCCAAAAGACATGGATACACTTTCTCCAAGAATCATCTCGGGCATCATAATGATCATTGGGGTGTGGCTTGGTAGTCTTCACCACACCTGTCACCACTACCTCCTCCCCACTTTCGTCAGGCTCAATTTCTGAGCTTTCCCTAACCGGCTCCATCTCAAGGTTTTTAGGAGAGCATGTAACCTTATCGCCAGTAGTTGATTGATAAGCTAAATTAATACACAGCTTGTATTCGGGAGATGTAGATTTGCACGGTTTGTACTTGGCACCATTCTTTCTTCTTTGCGTCATCCTCCTCCTTCCCTCTCCCTGATACAGGAAATAGTGACTAGGGAGTTACTGGGGTGGAGCCCACAACAACATGTCAAGGAACCAGGGAAGGTTGAACTACAACACAAGGGTTCCAACACGATATAAACTGTCTGTTACCTTATCTATTAGCCAGTATGCCGTGGGCATTCGGAAGGCTTGTTTCCTAGGCTACTAGTTGAGAATGTAGTTTCTCCATGCACCCCCGGACACATGCCAGAAAGTGCCCTGCTGAATCACGTCGGCAGGTAGCCTAGCGTTTAGAGCGTTGGACAAGTAACTGAAAAGTCACTATTTTGAATCCCTGAGACGACAAGGTGAAAAATATGTCGATGCACCCAATTAGATTACAGTTAGCTGACCCTGGCCACGACCAAACTCTCAGAGGGTGGCTCAGGGGGAGTTGGGATACGCAAAAAAACACGTACGTATAATACACACTTGTGTGAAACAGGGCAAATATAGGCGCCCACCAACTGATTTATTATTACTACATAAAGAAAAATGACAGCGTAGGCCTGTCTAAACCTGTGACAGCAGTATATGACAATACGCTCACCATTAACATCAAAACCTGACTGTTCATATGCCCTTTCTCAGTTGTTGTGAACTGTTATGACATGTCTTATGGTGTTGCACTGTCGCACTACACAACATTTCTAATTTGTTCTCAAGTTCGTGTTCTGGTAGACGCAATCAGCAGTTAAGGCTCAAATGAAGGGAACTTTAAAACTTAATCAGTTGAGATCTTGAAATAATGCCATTGTCTTTTACAATATCTGATGAGGACACCTTTACACTTTTCTTTTGACAAGGCATAATTCTAGTCTTATAACTAGGCAAATTGAGCTTTAAGGATTCTATTCATATCTTGGAGGGAACTGAGAATATTCAACAATTCCCTTGCCTTTTGCCAGTGGCTTAGTGTGACATATGGCTATTCTGGTTATTATGCAATTTATCAACCGTCTCACTTTAACTGCCGCGCCACAGATATTATGCGGGTTTCTTATGTGCCATGCTGCAATAACTCTGCAAGAAGCTAATGAGCAGCCGACACCACAATGGTAATACATCTCCAGTCACTTCAGGGTACTCTTGTTGCAACAACTTGTTAGTCTAAGTCACTCCATTAAACTCACCAAATTATATTTTCTAATGATAGAAGAGGGCTCTCAAGTTGGAACCAATGGATTGTGACCAAAACAAAGAGAGGGAGAAACCCTCAGCCAAGTCCACTCAGAGAGAGCACATAAAACACCCCGACACGTCAGTATCTGCAGCAGAGATACGTTTATTGACAGGTGCCAAACATTTGAAGAAAAATCTATAGTACGAGCCTAGTACCAGGACATGGTCATTGCATGCATACCCTAAAGTGATGCAAAGGAAGCATGTCATCTGAATTCATTGTTTCCGTTGGCATCCCCTGTATGAGCGCCACTGTAAACGCTGTTTCCAATGTGAGCACTGCCTGATATTGATGGGTGAGTGAGACTGGCATTGAGCGGGGCAATGTCTGTTTCTTGTTCCTGGGCCGGAGATATAGATGGACACCCTTTCCAGCTGGCCCCTGCATGCGGCTTTCGCACCGTCAGCTAATTACGGGTGGGCTGCCATTAAGGGGCGTAAATCAGGCCCAAATGTGACTCTGGAGTCTTTGTGAGACACTGTGCGGGGAGAGCGTGGCCCTCTGATATAATGGGCCCTGAGCTTAAGGGGATATAAGTCTCGATAATGATGGCGGAGTGCAGGGTATTGATCATCGCTCCCTATGGTGTCTGTGTGGGTAGAAGCAGTGAGGAAGGAAATTGAACTGGGATTTCTGAACAGTGTAAAGCAAGTGTGTGTGGAGAGGGGAGGGGGAAAGGGGTCAAAACAACTTGACTAATGTGTTTATATAGGAGCACTCGACTCCTCTTTGTCAGATCGGCAACCATTTTCACTCGAGCCCATCTGGGTACAGCTCCAATAGAAACAAGGCAATACTGGATTGGTGCAACAGATACTCACGTTTTCATTGTCTCCTTGTTATTTTTCCATAATACATATTTAAGTTGGATTTAAAGTGAGAAACAGTCATGTCATTTGCACACACATTAACATGTTCACAATACGGTAACTTAATGCCAATCTTTTCCCCTTCGTTTTTGGGCCAAATATAGGCACACAGGCAACATATGAACATTGTTTGCAACTGTCAGTGCCTGTTCTAATTACGAAACAACAAAGAGGCTGAAGTTGGGCTGGTTAAAGACCGTTTGTGGTTGGCATTTTGCTTTCCCATCATTTTATTGTAATGAATGATTAAATATTTATCCTGTATGAGTCAGTGGGGAATCATTTCACCCAGTGTCATTAAGGTTCCTGTTAATTACCATGGCCCATTGGGTCTAACGCCTCCTGCCATGTGCTTCTGCACTCCGTCCATCACCAGACGCTGTACAATTAAGCACACTCCATCTTGTCTAGCCATAGCACTGCTAGGATTTACTCTTGAAAGATATATATAATTACCTCCCTAAATATGTTTATCTGGCAAATAAGGTATTTGGAATCTCTTCTGTTATTGTGCAAGTTGTGAAAACCAAAAGGCATTTGTGAAGCCACTTGAGAGCCACTATCTGAAATGACTTGCATCTACACACTTCATACAGAACCTCACACACAATATTTACAGAACACACAGCACTGTGCCTTTAAAGTAGAAGTACCAGAACACCCTTCCACATTAATAAGGATTTATTATTTATTCGGGTTAGGGTAAATGGTATTATATAATGTTTCCAATGTCCACCTTTCCCTTCCTTTACCCTATAAATCCCCCATTTATCACATTAAATTAAATACAACAACATACTGAAGATAGAATATGTTCTATTTGTTTGTCCTGTCATTTAAAAAAAAAAAAAAAAACTTGTTACTAATGTAAAATGTAGCTAGCTTATTTATTTGAAATGGCACCCTTCAAAATAATATCTAGAATTGTAAATATGTTGAAGGACTAACGTACATTTTTAAAGTACATTTTCAACATTCAGCATTATAAACGGCTCCAAATCGTGACTTTGCAGTTCTTTTGAAACATCAATGAATTCCTCTGAAGAAAAAATACAAATTATCTCCTTCATCTACGGTACATATTTCAAAATCAAGAACACAGAACTGTCACCTGTGCTCTGAAGTATCTCCTCCACTGTAGTGTCTGTCAAGTGGGGTTTGACCAAAGGAGAGATGAGACAGAGCGGAATAGTTCTCTGCCTCATGGCTCTCCCCTGATGAGATGTGATTGCAATTGGTGGCGAACTAACTTGTCATGTTACATGTTGCCGGTCATATGGATGCATTATGTGCCATGCCTTAATTAGATGTCTAGTTGCTGGCAACAGATTCCTTCATACAGTACATCTCTCTCCCACTATGGCTCATTTCTGCTTCCTGTGATGATGAATCTACTCCATTGGGAACAAGCAGGCGTGACCTCCCCCGCCTCCAACTCCCAGAATGTCATTACCCAGGATGCCGTTGGTCACATGGCCTGCCTGCCCTCGTCACTATGGCATCATTTGGCCAGCTGTTAGTAGATAGTGTAATGCTGCGACATCATCATGGTTGGCCTGGTGGGGAGGGATCAGTGATGACTCAGGGATCAGCACGCAATTACACAGATCCCATAGGTCACTAGTCCTGTGTTTTGTAGCTACGCCATACTGAACCCCCCCTCCCCAATGTCTAACTAAGTGCCACATCTCATATTAAGGAGCAGACTATGTTAGACATCCTAAAAATAACCGGGGGACATGTTATCTCATTCCATTCACATTCACTCAAAATCATTTTTCACCCCTAAAATTTGTGTCAAACATGGCATAAAACAAGACCATCTGTAGACCAGCTAGGACAAAATGAGACGTTCTGAGACTGGAGGACAAACCACAAATGACTTTAACATGCCTACTCTGAATGCGTGATAACAGTCTAAAACTTCCCACAGACATTCCTTGTGGACGACAAGGGAAAATCGATAGCAACAAAAATGCTCAGAATGCTAACAATGTTCCAAGACTGCTTACTGTATGTAAAGCAAGATGAGAAGTGATGGCTGTTAAGTGAGGACAATGTCAATTATGAGAATTACGTTTTTTTCCCCTCACATAGATACACAATGTAAAATCCCCTCAAGGTGATTTGTTCCTCCGTCATTGTTATGCTGCAGCCTCTGAGTTGGTAATGCCGTCAAGTCATCCATCACTCTTATCTGGGATGACATAGGCAAGAAGTAAATGGGCCTTTCCTCTATATTTATCACCCACCATCATTAGTAGAAAATCCTACAAAAAAACGGACAATAGAGGATTGATTGCAGAGAATAGTCCATCTACAATCCACAAAGGTAGAGAGAAAAGTAAATTGCAAATCCACAATTGAGTTTATTATCCTAACCTTCATAAAAGTGACAAAGTGGCAGAGAGAAAAAGCAACAAAAATGCTTAGAATACAGGCTGCATTCTTTAGGTTGTTGTTGTTGTTCTGAGAGGTTTATCTGCATTGGAACAGTGTAAGGAGCAGACGGAGGGTCCCGCCCTGAAAGAGAGAGCAGAACGGCATGATGGGGGAGCTCACTGAATTCTGGAACACTCCCAAACTCCCAACAGAGTGTTTCTCGACTTGGAATGGATACTGAGATAGCCCTCTCCCACAACTCTTATAGAACCCTGCAGCCTCTTTAGCTACCGCACTGTATGAAGGCGCTACAACCATATTGCTACAGTATGTGGGGTTGTTGAGTTGCACTGCCACTTAGACAGATGATAGCGATGCATATTAAGTAGCTTGAAGACGTTGCTTGAAGAGGACAGTAATGCTGTCACGACCTGTATTGAGCTTGGCGTTAGGTTAGCTCATATGGTTGAGACGATTATCCATTCATGGTTCATTTCTCCATGGTGAAAACACCATATGACACCGTGCTGGCCCCTTTTAAACACCTATCACACCAAGGCAGCCGCTCCACATAGCGTCCATGCTTTTCTCTGTCGCAAATTTCATGCAATTGGCAGCAGGTCAATATTTTGAGACATGCAGAAGAGGTCAGGAGTTGCACCCGTTCCCCTGTGAGGAGGACTGAACTATTCACCACAGCTGTCACAGCTACAGAAAAAAAATACAGAATGAAAACAAAACTGAGATGAGACCCGAGATGAAATGACCTGACGTTTTCTATCTTTTATTTTGTTTTCACCCTATGGCAGAGGAGATAAGAAAGAAGGGTGATGTGGAGGAATGTGTTTATTCATTACTCTACCCATTTTGATAATCTAATGTTTATCTGATAAACAAAGCTGTGGGCATAGATGTTCCACAGGGAAAGTAAACTGGGTTTTTTGGAAAGGAAAAATACAGTGGCCTGTCTGTGCATCTGCATAAAAATCTCCCCCCCCCCCCCCCTACTTCCTTAGCCTCCTGCACACACACCGAAGCCTAATCTTTTATTTAACAACCTGAATATCACAAATGAGTTTGTGCATCTTTATTTGTAACACTCAAAGGGACCAATCATTATCTTTTAATTACCACTATCCAATATTGGGAGCCATTATAGGAAGATAATTCATCTTCCACCGTGGCAAACTAAAGAGACTGGGAGTGGGAGGGGGATTTGCACAAACAACAAGTTCATACATAGCAACTCTTTTGAGGTACATTATTTGCACACAAACAAACACTGAATAATGAATTAATGGAGCAGCCAACAGCCATAAAGAGACAGTATTGAATGAATACAGGACGAGGTGAATTGTCTGTTCATTACATGCACAGTCGTTGTGTGTTCCTTACAAATCAGACAGATAGGTCTAGCACATTTCTGTATTACATTTTCTCTGTTTTTATTCAAGGCTGTCATGCATTTTACAGCCTTAGCATTGCAGCCCGAGAAGGCAAACAACAGAAATAATTAGGTAATTGATTCAATTGCATTAAGATCAGGCACATCCTAATTCCCTGTTTGGTCCATCTTTCTATACGCCTAATTAGAATGTGTATCAGGTTTGGGGTAAATTCGAATTGAAGGCAGTCAATTCAGGAAGTTATTTAAACTTAAAATCCGAAAATGTTAAAACTTTTGAAATACAGTAAATAAATCAAATCAAATCAAAGTGTATTTGTCACATGCGCCAAATACAACAGGTGTAAACCTTACAGTGAAATGCTTACTTACAGGCTCTAACCAATGGTGCGGGAAAAAATAGGTATGTGTGTGTGTGTGTGTGTGTGTGTAGGTAAGTAAAGAAATAAAACAACAGTAAAAAGACATTTGAAAAAAGAGTAGCAAGGCTATATACAGACATCTGTTAGTCAGGCTTATTGAGGTAGTACGTACATGTAGGTATCATTAAAGTAATTATGCATGTTTTATGAACAGAGAGTAGCAGAAGCATAAAAAGAGGGGTTGGCGGGTGGTGTGTGGGACACAATGTAGATAGTCTGGTTAGCCAATGTGCGGGAGCACTGGTTGGTCAGCCCAATTTAGGTAGTATGTACATGAATGTATAGTTAAAGTGGCTATGCATATAAGATAAACAGAGAGTAGCAGCAGTGTAAAAGAGGGGTTGGGGGAGCAACACAATGCAAATAGTCTGGGTAACCATTTGGTTACCTGTTCAGGAGTCTTTTGGCTTTGGGGTAAAAACTGTTCAGAAGCCTTTTTATCCTAGACTTGGCACTCCGGTACCGCTTGCCATGCGGTAGTAGAGAGAACAGTCTATGACTGGGGTGGCTGGGGTCTTTGACAATTTTTAGGGCCTTCCTCTGACACCGCCTGGTGTAGAGGTCCTGAATGGCAGGCAGCTTAGCCCCAGTGATGTACTGGGCCGTACGCACTACCCTCTGAAGTGCCTTGTGGTCGGAGGCCTGAAAATTGCCGTACCAGGCAGTGATGTAACCGGTCAGGATGCTCTCGATGTTGCAGCTGTAGAACCTTTTGAGGATCTCAGGACCCATGACAAATCTTTTTAGTTTCCTGAGGGGGAATAGGCTTTGTCGTGCCCTCTTCACGACTGTCTTGGTGTGTTTGGACCAATCTAGTTTGTTGTTGATGTGGACACCAAGGAATTTGAAGCTCTCAACCTGCTCCACTACAGCCCTGTCGATGAGAATGGGGACGTGCTCGGTGCTCCTTTTCCTGTAGTCCACAATCATCTCCTTAGTCTTGGTTACGTTGACGGATTGGTTGTTATTCTGGCACCACCCGGCCAGGTCTCTGACCTCCTCCCTATAGGCTGTCTCGTCGTTGTCGGTGATCAGGCAAATTTTGTCGTCAGCAAACTTAATGATGGTGTTGGAGTCGTGCCTGTCCATACAGTCGTGGGTGAACAGGGAGTACAGAAGGGGACTGAGCACGCACCCCTGGGGAGCTCCAGTGTTGAGGATCAGCGTGGCAGATGTGTTCCTACCTACCCTCACCACCTGGGGGCGGCCTGTCAGAAAGTCCAGGATCCAGTTGCAGAGGGAGGTGTTTAGTCCCAGGATCCTTAGCTTGGTGATGAGCTTTGAGGGTACTATGGTGTTGAACGCTGAGCTGTAGTCAATGAACAGCATTCTCACATAGGGGTTCATTTTGTTCATGTGGAAAAGGGCAGTGCGGAGTGCAATAGAGATTGCATCATCTGTGGATCTGTTTGGGCGGTATGCAAATTGGAGTGGGTCTAGGGTTTCTGGGATAATGGTGTTGATGTGAGCCATTACCAGCCTTTCAAAGCACTTCATGGCTACGGACGTGAGTGCTACGGTCTGTAGTCATTTAGGCAAGTTACCTTAAGTGTTCTTGGGCACAGGGACTATTGTGGTCTGCTTGAAGCATGTTGGTATTACAGACTCAATCAGGGACATGTTGAAAATGTCAGTGAAGACACCTGCCAGTTGGTTAGCACATGCCCGGAGCACACGTCCTGGTAATCCGTCTACTTTCCACTCTTCAGCTTACTGACGTTCTTGAAAATAGATCCCTTTTTATATATATATATATATATATATATATATATGTATATATACATACAGTGCCTTGCGAAAGTATTCGGCCCCCTTGAACTTTGCGACCTTTTGCCACATTTCAGGCTTCAAACATAAAGATATAAAACTGTATTTTTTTGTGAAGAATCAACAACAAGTGGGATACAATCATGAAGTGGAACGACATTTATTGGATATTTCAAACTTTTTTAACAAATCAAAAACTGAAAAATCGGGTGTGCAAAATTATTCAGCCCCCTTAAGTTAATACTTTGTAGCGCCACCTTTTGCTGCGATTACAGCTGTAAGTCGCTTGGGGTATGTCTCTATCAGTTTTGCACATCGAGAGACTGACATTTTTTCTCATTCCTCCTTGCAAAACAGCTCGAGCTCAGTGAGGTTGGATGGAGAGCATTTGTGAACAGCAGTTTTCAGTTCTTTCCACAGATTCTCGATTGGATTCAGGTCTGGACTTTGACTTGGCCATTCTAACACCTGGATATGTTTATTTTTTAACCATTCCATTGTAGATTTTGCTTTATGTTTTGGATCATTGTCTTGTTGGAAGACAAATCTCCGTCCCAGTCTCAGGTCTTTTGCAGACTCCATCAGGTTTTCTTCCAGAATGGTCCTGTATTTGGCATCATCCATCTTCCCATCAATTTTAACCATCTTCCCTGTCCCTGCTGAAGAAAAGCAGGCCCAAACCATGATGCTGCCACCACCATGTTTGACAGTGGGGATGGTGTGTTCAGCTGTGTTGCTTTTACGCCAAACATAACGTTTTGCATTGTTGCCAAAAAGTTCAATTTTGGTTTCATCTGACCAGAGCACCTTCTTCCACATGTTTGGTGTGTCTCCCAGGTGGCTTGTGGCAAACTTTAAACAACACTTTTTATGGATATCTTTAAGAAATGGCTTTCTTCTTGCCACTCTTCCATAAAGGCCAGATTTGTGCAATATACGACTGATTGTTGTCCTATGGACAGAGTCTCCCACCTCAGCTGTAGATCTCTGCAGTTCATCCAGAGTGATCATGGGCCTCTTGGCTGCATCTCTGATCAGTCTTCTCCTTGTATGAGCTGAAAGTTTAGAGGGACGGCCAGGTCTTGGTAGATTTGCAGTGGTCTTATACTCCTTCCATTTCAATATCATCGCTTGCACAGTGCTCCTTGGGATGTTTAAAGCTTGGGAATTTTTTTTGTATCCAAATCCGGCTTTAAACTTCTTCACAACAGTATCTCGAACCTACCTGGTGTGTTCCTTGTTCTTCATGATGCTCTCTGCGCTTTTAACGGACCTCTGAGACTATCACAGTGCAGGTGCATTTATACGGAGACTTGATTACACACAGGTGGATTGTATTTATCATCATTAGTCATTTAGGTCAACATTGGATCATTCAGAGATCCTCACTGAACTTCTGGAGAGAGTTTGCTGCACTGAAAGTAAAGGGGCTGAATAATTTAGCACGCCCAATTTTTCAGTTTTTGATTTGTTAAAAAAGTTTGAAATATCCAATAAATGTCGTTCCACTTCATGATTATGTCCCACTTGTTGTTGATTCTTCACAAAAAAATACAGTTTTATATCTTTATGTTTGAAGCCTGAAATGTGGCAAAAGGTTGCAAAGTTCAAGGGGGCCGAATACTTTCGCAAGGCACTGTATGTATGTATGTATATATATATGTATATATATATATATATATATATATATATATATATATATATATATATATATATATATATATATATATATATATATATATATATATATATATATATATATATAGTTTACTTAACAATTAGAATTTGACCCCAGCCCAGATGTTTATGGCAGTTAAATATTATTATATATTTTTTTTTACAGCTAACTTTTTTCCTTAGAATAGTCCAGTGCTTGGCTTGGACTGAAATAGGTTCCGGCAGTGGCAACCCGTCATTCAGGGCAGAGCCCCAACTGTTTTGAGCCCCACATTTCTTGCAAAAAATATATATATATATTCTTTTTTTGGTGGGGGGCTTGCCTGTTGTGCATGTTATTTCGGCATTAATACGTGTCACATATCAGTTTGCAAACAATGTAAAAATAAAAAATTATAATATAATTAATAAAGCTGCATCCACACATGGTCTCTTTTTTGTTTTCTTGAGTAAGGCAGCTCCAAAATGCAGCTGATTCAGCCTAGCTCAGTGCTTTCTGTGGTGGTGGTGGGGCGAGCCAGCAAAAAAATAGGAGCATTGTGCTGTGACTGGCTCAGTGCTATGTCACTCATGGGGACACTACATCATAGCCAAGTTTAAGTCCTTAGTAAGGGTAGACATCCAAAATGTCAGCCCTTTGGGTCCTGCAATAGAGTTATATTACCAGAAGGCTCGAGGTCATCGGCCACAGATAAAATGACTCCAAATCACGTTATATGTACAGTAGCTTTGATTGGACTTATCACGTCAACGTCTCACTTTCAAAGTCTTAGCTAGCAGTCATCATCATGAATGAAGTCGACAATCTACTGGCAAATCATTTTTAATCCTTGTCATATGAAGAGAAATAATGAAGAGAAATGAAAGGTAAAACGGTGTTCATCGGCCATTGGACATAAAGATTCACAAGTTCAGCAATGATTTGTTTGGAAAGAATCAGTGTCTAACTGCAATCATTGCAAAGCAACCAGTATCCTGCTATTCAATGTAGTGTGTTTTCCCCCCCCCGAGTTCCCACCATAAAACCAGAGAATGCCTTTGATGACAAAATTTGCCCACAAATGACCGCCGTGCCACCTTCATGTGAGCACATCACAAGCCAAGGTAAGTCCAGAAATGTATTGAATGCTGCTGCATAAATGATGTAAGATGCAAGGGAGATATGTATACTGTAGCTAAGAAAGTAATAGTAAGTGTTTGTTGTGTAGTAAGCTGTTAGTAGCCCATGTACCTCACCCTGATAATTTGGGCTATTTTCACCTCTTAATTTCACCTAACGTTACTGTTCTGACTTGGTGGTGCTGCACATGTAGCCTGTAACCTGTTTTTGAGAAATGTCATCTAATATTGTTAGACGTTTTATTGCCTGCTTTTATATGCCCCCTTTATTTATTCTGACTTGTGTACAGGGAGAATACTGTAAGAGCAGGTCATGTTCTGCATTCTGTCGCTGTACATTTCAAAAGTGCTGAACACATACTGGGTACGTCCATCTTACTGTAGCTCGCTCATTAATCTCTTAATTGAAATTAAGGAACACCTCTTATCCGCTCATCATTCCCTTGTGCCATAGTGTCTACATCTCAATTGTCAGTAAAACCACGTTTGTTTAAGCAAGTCAGCCATATCAGCTATGTTTTTTTTAAAGGCAGTAAACGAGGCTGAATGAACTGTTTCTCTGCCAGACAAGGCTGCGCTGATAGCCAGGTGTAGCGGTGGTAAGGATTCACTCCATGGTGGTGGAAGGAAAGCTCTGCTGTTGGGACAGTTTTATGTATTTCCTAACATTTTTTGGGCACCACTTGTCGCCGGTATAGTGCAATTAATGTATTGTTTACTGTTGTGTTGTGAATTGGCTTTGCTGGCGTGCATCTATCGAAAAGAATTGCCCCGCCAAGATTGACATGCTAAAATCACCACTGGGTTCCGGTACTCATTTTGGGTGCCGGTACTGTCTGTATTTAGGTGCAGGAGCACCACACAACTTTTGAGCTAATATTCTATGAAAGGAACAGAAGCTCAAGCAGTAGAACATTTGAGGTGCCGGTATTCAGCTCCGGTGAGCTCCTGCCCAAGTCAAACACTTGAACCTGTACATACTGTTGCAGATTGATTAAAAAGTCATATCTAAATCACTGTTAAAGGCCAATCTTATAAACTAATCATTGAATGAACCCACCTGAACTGACTAATTGCTGCAGACAACATGGACAACAACATTTAATTTCACTCCTTATTAGCAGTTCCCCTTTAAAACCACCTCTATCAAATCATAAGACCTGATGTTGACAACTACTATTTTAAGGTTAAATAATAACTGTACAATTAGAGGAGAACTATCTGATTCATTTATTGAAATGGCACCAGGGAAACTAGACTTGAAAGGTGGCGATGACAAATACACAACCTCCGGAGGATGGAGACATTTAGATTGATATATGCATATTTGGCAGACAATTCCCATGTCAGAAAACAAATTAACCCCCAATCTTCATGAGGTAATTTTTTTGCAGACAAAAGATAACCTTGGGTTGACTCAGAGACCCCCTATTTCAGCAGCATTCAAGATAGTTATATTCCAATTATTAGACGGTTGGTGAAGCATGATAAAACAATGAACCATTAATCATGGCCCGGTTCAGATATGACCAAGAACTACATCCAAGTGGGATATTGAACTACGAAGCCACATTAACTTTAATACCACGGAGCAGAGAGCTCACTGTACAGTAGGTGATGTATCATATATGAAAACAATGAAGTCACACAGAGCAGGCTTGACCTTTACAGCATAACAGTAGGGGGTTTCTCTGTATCCTGTGGGGAAATATCCCCTCTGTATGGCAGAGAAGTATAGGCCGACCACAAAAAAAGGTAGATTAACTATAAAATATGAACAGTCTACATTTCCCCTTTCAATTATATATATGCAGTGCATTCGGAAAGTATTCAGCCCCCTTGACTTTTTCCACATTTTTTTACGTTACAGCCTTATTCTAAAATGTATAACATAGTTTTTCCCCCCTTCATCAATCTACACACAATACCCCAAAATGACAAAGCAAAAATAGGGTTTTAGAATTTTTTGCAAATGTATTAAAACAAAAAAACGGAAATATTACATTTACATAAGTAACTTGAAAAACATGCCGATGCTTTCCTCAGTACTTTGTTGAAGCACTTTTGGCAGTGATTACAGCCTCGAGTCTTCTTGGGTATGACGCTGCAAGTTTGGCACACCTGTATTTGGGGAGTTTCTCCCATTTTTCTCTGCAGATCCTCTCAAGCTCTGTCAGGTTGGATGGAGAGCGTTGCTGCACAGCTATTTTCAGGTCTCTCCAGAGATGTTCGATCGGGTTCATGTGCAGGCTCTGGCTGGGCCAGTCAAGGACATTCAGAGACTTGTCCCGAAGCCACTCCTACATTGTCTTGGATGTGTGCTTAGGGTTGTTGTCCTGTTGGAAGGTGAACCTTTGCCCCAGTCTGAGGTCCTGAGTGCTCTGGAGCAGGTTTTCATCAAGGATCTCTTTGTACTTTGCTCCGTTCATATTTCCCTTGACTAGTCTCCCAGTCCTTGCTGCTGAAAAACATCCCCACAGCATGATGCTGCCATTACCATGCTTCACTGAAGAGGGTGCCTGGTTTCCTCCAGACGTGACGCTTGACATTAATTTATTTTATTTAACTAGGCAAGTCAGTTAACAACAAATTGTAATTTAAATGACAAACTACCCCCACCAAGCCCGGATGATGCTGGGCCAATTGTGCGCCTCCCTATGGGACTCCCAATCACGACCGAATGTGATACAGCCTGGATTTGAACCAGGGACTGTAGTGACGCTTCTTGCACTGAGATGCAGTTCCTTAGACCGCTGCGCCACTCGGGAGCCCTAAGAGTTCATTCTTTGTTTCACCAGACCATAGAATCTTGTTTTTCATGGTCTGAGAGTCTTTAAGCGCCTTTTGGCAAACTCCAAGCAGACTGTCATGTGCCTTTTACTGAGGAATGGCTTCCGTCGGCTCACTCTACCTTAAAAGGCCTGATTGGTGGAGTGCTGCAGAGATGGTTGTCCTTCTGGAAGGTTCTCCCATCTCCACATTGGAACTCTGGAGCACTCTCATAGTGACCATCTGGTTCTTGGTCACGTCCCTGACCAAGGCCCTTCTCCCCCGATTACTCAGTTTGGCCGGGCGGCCAGCTCTAGGAAGAGTCTTGTTGGTTTCAAACTTCTTTCATTTAAGAATGATGGAGGCCACTGTTTTCTTGAGGACCGTCAATGCTGCAGAAATGTTTTGGTACCCTTCCCCAGATCTGTGCCTCGACATAAACCTGTCTCGGAACTCTACGGACAATTCCTTCAACCTCATGGCTCGGTTTTTGCTCTGATATGCACTGTCAACTGTGGAACCCTATATAGACAGGTGTGTGCATTTCCAAATCATGTCCAATCAAATGAAATTACCACAGGTGGACTCCAATCAAGTTTGAAAAACATCTCAAGGATGATCAATGGAAACAGCATGCACCTGAGCTCAATAGCAAAGGGTCTGATTTCTTATGTAAATAAGGTATTTCCGTTTTTGTTTTTTTATGAATTTGAAAAATAAAAAATAAAAAACTGTTTTCGCTTTGTCATTATGGGGTATTGTGTGTAGATTGGTGAGGAAAATGTTTTATTTAATCCATTTTAGAATAAGGCTGTAGCGTAACAAAATATATATAAATAGCTATTTAGCATTTTCTGAGAACTTTCCTTTTCCACCTCAGTGCAAGATAGAAAAGCTATCATCGCTCTTGGAAAAAACAACAACACTGAAAACAAATGGGCAAGATGTGGGATGGCACTAGAGGCAAATGGTTCTGAAGTTTGACAGCCCTGTGGCAATTTGTCAGTGTCATTTTCCACAAGCGTCTCTATGCTGTCCCAACAAACATTTCATACAGGAAATAATTCATCTGCATGCAGAAGAAAGGGCGAGGGAGCACCATCGCTGAATTAGCTATGAGATATCTCCTCAATAACTTCTAATCAGACTGCTGCCATTTCCTCCACTGGAAACAAAAGTAATTACAGTAGATGTGATGGAGGGAAAGAAGGAGACAGCTTCTGCATGCTCAGGACCAGTGTTGAGCTAGCTAGCTGGCACTGTAGAGCGGAACACTTTAATTAGGGCCAGACTAGCCCAGCACTACTGAATGAGCCTGGCAATAGCACACGCTTCACTTTCTAAAATAAGGCCTGCTGTGCTGCAGTTGTTACTTTTCTTTCTCATTTTCTCCCCCACCAATATTGGTCTTGAGATTCACTTCAACGAAAATGCAGAAACGCTGTTTGGGGAAAAGGCTTGGAATCCTTTATCTTGCCTGGTTTGATGTGATCGTGATGAAGGTAAAATAGTTGATACTAATTACTATTAATTACAAATTCAGATTCAACTACACAACAATAACAAAACAGAACATTTACAAACTAAAAGCAAGTTGAAATAGGAACAATATGATTGTTCATTGTTCAAATAGGGAGGACCAGTGAGTTGAAGTTTACTGGTGGCTACTGTAGTTGAACCAGTTTAGAGGTGCTGGGTGAACAGATGGCTCCTGTCTGAGTAGGGAGTACTCAGCTGAAGATGACCAATTTATTTGTGTTACTAAGATCTTCAGTGGAGTCACAGCAACACTGAGAATAATGCAATACATCCTGATCTAAAACCAGTGGAGCATTTCTGGAGCTATGGAGAAAAGTAGTCGTTGCAATTGATCAAAATGTCCTGGCCATACATTGTGTTAGGAAAACAACTCGCCAGCCTACAAATAAGTCTACGTGGGTTTTAGGCCTGTCTAGCTGTTCCATTACCTGTCTGAATGACTATTTATCATGGAAGTAAGCAGAAGGGATTAGGGTGTTGTACTGTATGCACGGGCCTAGCCCTTATCATGACTCCAAACGCTACAACACAGAAGTGATTAGGGTGTTGTACTGTATGCACGGGCCTAGCCCTTATCATGACTCCAAACGCTACAACACAGAAGTGATTAGGGTGTTGTACTGTATGCACGGGCCTAGCCCTTATCATGACTCCAAACGCTACAACACAGAAGTGATTAGGGTGTTGTACTGTATGCACGGGCCTAGCCCTTATCATGACTCCAAACGCTACAACACAGAAGTGATTAGGGTGTTGTACTGTATGCACGGGCCTAGCCCTTATCATGACTCCAAACGCTACAACATTGGAGTCATTCTACATCCTTTTTGAATACCTGACGAAATTATTCAAGTGTGAAATATCTATAAACAATTTATCCTTGATTGTGATACGTTTTGGGAAACCTTGAACACTCAACTTAACCTAATTATCATCCAAAAATAACTTTCCAAATACAAGAGATGCACTTACCGTTTTACCACATATTTCCACGGATGTTTTTTGTGTGTAACGGGTTCGAGCCACAGGTTTGTTTTGTTCCTTCCCAAGTTTCTATTAGCTCAGGCAGTGCAATGCAGTGACTTGAAAGTAGTTTTCGATGTTCCCGAAACCGTATTGCACGCGATTATTAGACACGGTTAGACGCAGTTAGACAGAGCGTCGGGACAGCTGTACACACTGGTTACCCACTGTGGTCAATTGTTAAACTGAGAACCCTATGGCTATATGGCCTTGGGTTCTCAAGAGCTGGCATGTTCCTAAGAAGACAGCTTACTTACCAGGATCAAGGGTGAGCTCTGTCCTCTCTAGTCCGCCAGCTCTAGCAGGTTGCAATGTTCCTAGATGGTGACCAAAATAATATTAATATATACAAAAAACAAAAAGGTATCAAACAAGTAAGGGAAGACCCTGCTAGGCCAGAAGGCTCCTCAATCCACCTCTCCCTCTGCCATCACCTGCAATTCCCTAGTCTCTCTCTAGACAGATGTGCCAATGTACCAATCTTCTGGTTTACATGCCACTGCCTACGTCACTGATTTATCCGCTTGTTGCTCACATCCCCTGGACACAAAATAGCAGCTAGCAAGATGGAGATCGCAGAGGTTATTTTTAATGAGTGCATTCTGCAAATGGCTAATTTGCATCATCTACCTTCACTAAAACAACTGCAAAGAACTTGCCTGCGAACTTTGGTTGCGAATTGCGATGTTCTGGCATGTCTGCCTCGTGATTTGTTGGGGGAGTTGTCTGTCTGAAGAGGACCTTCCCCGGAACAATTTTTTCAAAATTAACCAAGAGTCTGTCATTAATCCCAGACCCTAGTTATTGCTGTTGCCTAGGGTCTGGGTTTCAGGGATTTGCCAATCCCCAACACATTATCAATCATCACGTCATGGCTCTCTCAGCACCTGCCCTGGTTGCTGCTGCACCCTAGGGATGGGAGGTGTTCAGTGGTCTACTTAGGGCCTTCAATACTTACTGCTTCTCTATCTCCGTGTGGTGTGAATAACCCAGTTTTATCAGGATCAACCATCCTTTAATATCTTACATAAAGACTTAGAAACAGTCACAGAATATCTGGTATGGTTCTGGCATTGGGAAACGGATTCAATTGTTGACAAGAAAACAAAGGCATCAAATAAAACAAAAGCTTTTGATCTTTACATTTACTGGGATTGAGAGGGACAGTAAAAACACATTACATAAAAGCATACACTTAAAAGGATATCCCATGGGTGTACTGCTTGGTAGCTAGAGACGAGTGACAGTAATACATTATTTTGATGCTGGATGAAATTGCATGCTTGCCTCAATTATGATATGACATTAACAGTAAAACATCTAGGAAAAGCTTTGATGCATTTATAAAAAATAAAAATAAAAAGATACATCAAATGGAAATAAAGACAAGCAAATCATCCTATGAGTGACAACTCTGCATTCCCTATGCTTACTTTATCCATGACACGCAATGTGCATTGATAAGGAGTCAAAGTTGGCGTATGTCGGCCTTTATAAATATGACCTTGCGCCCCTGGTCGTGTCCCTAATGTAACATAGCTACAAACATTTATGTTGATACATGAATAAGCTCTTATTTCATTAGAAGCCAAACATGCTCAATGGAACATGGGCCTATTTTACAAATTAGCTGATGCAATTGTTTGAAGTTCAAATATATATGAGGGTTTTTAAATGTAGAAAAAAAACACGTATGTATGAGTACAGATTCAGAACAAGTGAGACACATTTCATATGAACCGATATTTAGTGGCCAACTGGAAACAGTATAACGTGTTCATTGGCATAGTTTTTGCTGAGCGTGTAAAACCCCTGACAGCTGAAATCTGTCACTTATCTCCCTCTTAGAATGGCTGTCTTTACAGAGACAACGCCTTTGGAACATGAATGCCACAACAAATCGGGACATTATTACGATTCCACGTCTTTGTCAGAGAACAAATGCCTCATTTCACAATACTCAGATCAAAATGCCAAATAAAATTAAATAATGGCAGTTTTGCTGCATTTAACAATTTTCATCTCTGTGGTGCTTCATCCTTCCATCCCTGTCCTCTAAAAATGAGGCTCTGTCATCTGTCTTCTGTAAAGCCTAGTGTCAACAGCACACGTCCAGTAAGCCTGCTTACCATTCAGAGGGGAACAGAGTAGTGTTAGCGATTCACAGGTGCTTTCAAACTTGTTTTCTTTCCCAGCATGATTACATACTCTTGAGGAATTTTTATCTGAGCCTCTATTGAAACGGTTTTGTCCTTCAAGATATCCTGGTCCGGAGGTAAAACACTAAGAAAGAACAAACTTTCCCTTTTGAAAATGAAAACAATAACAGCCTCTCTTCAATGTGAGCGTTCGGTAAACTGTGGAGTACCAATCTATCCCTTGTGTGACCTGATCACCTTTCAAATGACAACAACATTGATCTACTGTGACAGTACAATTCAGGGGGAAGCGTTGCAACATAAACATGCATTCAAACCTTGTTTTCATGTTTTGATTGATGAGCAGCGTGTTCGATTTGGTATTTTAGCCCATCTGTTCCTCAGAGCTGTCAATGTCTTGACAATCCTGACAGTTTTCTCCATGCTGACTTATTTCCTAAAAGATGCAGAGGTCCAAGGGACGTTGATGTGTAATGTTTCTCCTTTTCAAGTCCTATTACACTTTTTAATAAATGTACCGCTCTGTCATAAATAATTACCCAGATAATCAAAACTATCAAATCAAATTAAATCAAAACTATTAAGTCTGTCCAAAAACACAGGATTAAACTATGACTGGATAGTCAACATTGGCTTTTGGAAATGAATCTTCACAAATAGTTGAATCGTGTGTTTTTCTCTTGTCTAGCGGTGGGTATAACACCCTGGAGCATGGCTGCTACCAGTAGTTCTTCATCTATTATTGAGTATATTGCACTTTTTAAGCACCATGTGCTAAAGTTTCAAAGACACTTCTCTCGTCCCTTGGTTACCAACGGCTGTTTTATTGATTGCTTTCTTTCTCCATACTAAATACACAACTCAACCCCCCCTGGCGAGAAGAGAACTATACCGTTTCAAATGTCTGCTGTGAGTTTTTCTCCATTGCTCAACAAACTGTGATATTCAGGTTAACTTTCCACTTATTCCAAACAACACAATAGAACAAACAATCTGGCTACAGACTCCGGACTCTAGAATAGCATTTGACGCAAATATTTTTTACAGAGAGTAATCTTGATTTGAAAGTTTCTCTACAGTACAGGACCCTCTGGGCACAGACATCAGTTCAACGTCTAGCATTGATTTACATTTGGTTGAGTTGTTTAACTAATGTGAATTCAATGTGAAATCAACAACAAAAAAATCACAATGTCATTCTATTTCTGTTAAAAATTGGATTATGCTCCCATAACCCAATTTTTAACAGAAATATAATGACATTGTGATTTTTGCTAATCAAATTAGTTGTCCACGTTGATACAATGTCATCACTTTGATTATTTTGCTTGAAACAGCATTGGTTCAACCAGTTTTTGCCCTGTGGGGTAGCTTCTCTGTTGGCACATTCAAAGAAACCTACTTCCCAATGAAAAGAGGCCCTAATCTGACATGATGAGTTATATACTTGAGGACTGGGAATCTGCATCAATATGAAGGGAAGTGGATCGTTTATAGGGCTAACAAGCCATTCTGATTGCCAAAAATCACAAAATCTACAGAGTGGAAGTGAAAGGGATTTGAAATTACAGCATTGTGCTATGCGTGACAGTCTTCCAAATGAATGAGGGCTCAGTGTTTGGTCCACTTGTCTCGCTAGAATGATGATTTCAATCTGAAGGTGCAGCAACAGTGTCTTAAGAAGCAGTCAGTGACAGGACCAGTCATTGAGTCTGGTGAAGAGTTCATGCTCCATCTCAGCTTGATGGAATTGATGGGAGAAAACTTACAGAGACATTGAAGTCTGAAGACGTTTGTATGACATATTTTAAAAAATGTTCGAGTTTGGTTTCAGTTTCCCCTGTTCGTTACTCATTCTTGCACAGTAATCCCCACATGCCATCTGCCCCTATTCCTCGCCTGTAAGATTTAGAACTCCTTGCAGACATCCTGAATTTAGGGAGGCCAGGCAACATAGTATAGACTTTGAAGTAGAAACTGTTTCAAGGCTGGCATTTTCTTTCTTAAATCCCATGACATTTCCTCCCTGCGTGTCACTCCCAGAATGAGAGTGACACGGAGAGGGGGCAACCAAATAAACCCTTCCTAGGGGCCGAAGCCACTAATCTGTAATTTAATTTCAAGCGGGTGTCTGGGCCATGAGGACACATGGCAAGGTCAAGGGCTACTGTACAGAGAACGAGAGAGAGATGTGGATTTGGAAGCACAGCCTTGGGTTTGATCAACAGCTTCATCCAGCTTAGAGGGAATAGTGATGGGCTTGGGGTGTGGGTTGAGGTGGGGTGGGGTGGCTTCTCAGAGAAAGCCAGCCTGTCTTTTACACCAACCCAACCACAGCCACTTATTTCACACACGACAGTAACAAATACTCCTGGAGGAAATTCATTATTCAAAACAACTAAGATGTTTGGGATGAATAAGCATCTGCAAATCCCTAAGAACGTGAGAGCATAACTGGAAATTTAACACGTCTGGCTAGATCTGCATGTAAATGAAAGATTTGTATTACTTTTCACCATTATTCTTGTTTTCCTCATTATGTAGAGGAGTGTAGTCAGAGATAAATCAGCTCTAATGGAGAAGTGGAGGTATGAATTGTGAGCAGTGTGGCTAATCCCATGGGTAAGGAGATATGTGTAATAGAGTGGACCTTGTTCTCCATGAACACACGTGCAGTGACCCTGGGAATGGACGCAATAATTACCAGTGACCGCTCGGGAACATTTTCACCATGTCTCTTTAATGCGAATCGGCACTGGGTTATTTTATGGACAGCTTTGGCATTGATACGCACATGGACATTTGGCACAAGGACTTGGCACAAGGACTCGAGTACCTGTATACTGTAACAGAACCTATACCATCACCCACCCACCCTTCCAGCCTCCATCTTGAATTCATAAAACATTCCACCTTGGCAGTTAAGAGTAGCTGAGAAGAGTCCATGTTCATTAAAAACCTTACATATAAGGCTGCTGTCAGGTCAGTGAGAGAACCAGGGTGTATCCCATGCACCATTTTCAGTTTGTTCGAGCTTAGCTGGCATTCAATTTCAATTCCTCCAAGTTATTGAATATACGAGAGCGGTAGACACTGACAGGTACAAGTTACTCCACGGGCAACCATTAATTAGTGAGTCAAGGAGTAAATGGAGAACTACACAGCTACACTCCATCTCTGGCAGGCAGACAGCTACGGAGACGCCGATGGCAGCCTCAGCTGGGTCATCTCTTAAGCTGCTCACTTCCTATTAGAAATGAGATCCTCGGTCTCTCAAACTTCCTACCTCGATACACAGGGAGCCTGTCACATCCAATGGCGTTCAAGTGGAGTTTCTCTCTAGCATATTGCATAGAAATTAATACGACTCCACATCAGCATTCATATACTGCAGCAGTCTTCGTTAACTGAAAGAGTAGCAGGGGAAGGGAAATGCATAGTGCTGTAATAGGATATGATGGGTTTATGTCTTTTTGAAACCCAGGAGGAAGTGGTCCTGTAGGGATGGGTATGATGGACTCATCATCAGCTCAGTAAGGCCTGGACACTGTGTGGGTAAGAGACAGTGGAACCAGTCTCTCCGTCGATGGATAGGTGTAGTGGGATTAAATACCAGACTCATCGCTGTCTCACCGTCTGCCTCCTCACTTCTGAAATGAAAAAAAGGATTGTGTTAGAGAGAGGGAGGATGTCAGACCAAAACCTTATGGGGAATTGTGCTATGGAGAAAAAACATTACAGAGACACTTTCTTATTCCAACAGGACAATATTATGGTTTGTTCCTTTTGATTAGACTGCAACATCTCAGTCTTTATTCAGTTGACCTGTTTTCCATATGACAGCTAACTCTTCTAAACTTTTAAGGAAGTCTGCCCACTCCAGTCCCAATAGACCCCTCCACACAACCGCTAATGCTACCACAGCAAATGAAACTGCTCTCCCTGAAATCATTAAACTGGTTGGAAAATTAACTCAGACACACAGGGTTTAATGTCACACATGAAGCTCTCCTAGTTTAAGATTTTAAAAAGCAATATGTAGCGGGGTATAACCGTAGAGGTTCAGGTTAGATATGTAATTACAGTGCATCACCCATAGCTACCTGAAACCTACTGCTCTGGACTTCCAATTGAAAAGAAAATATACAAGAAATATAATATTTGAATTTTTCAGTAAAATAATAATTTAAAGATGCACGTGAAAGGAAATATATTAAAACACAAAGTTTGAGGTAGAGGAATACTTTATGCATTATGACATTTTGCAGTAGCCTACATGCTCTGTGTTCCAGATAGGCTTCATCTCTACTTCCTGTCCAAACCTGTCATGCTTATAAAGCTCCGTTTGATTCTGATCTGACTCGAAGGACTGAGATTGCAGACCATCAGCAGATGCAATATTCTCAAGCGTGTGGTGAATACTGTCTTGGTCACTTTGGCTGCTGCCACTGTTTGGAAACCTCTCTATCACTTCTTAATCATTACATCTTGTTCCCTTATTGGATCTGTGGCACGTGAGATACAGTTGAAGTTGGAAGTTTACATATACCTTAGCCAAATACATTGAAACTCAGTTTTTCACAATTCTTGACATTTTATCCTAGTAACAATTCCCCATCTTAGGTCAGTTAGGATCACCACTTTATTTTAAGAATGTGAAATGTCAGAATAATAGTAGAGAGAATTATTTATTTCAGCTTTTATTTCTTTCATCACATTCCCACTGGGTCAGAAGGTTACAAACACTCAATTAGTATTTGGTAGCATTGTCTTTAAATTGTTTAACTTGGGTCAAATGTTTCGAGTAGCCTTCCACAAGCTTCCCACAATAAGTTGGATGAATTTTGGCCCATTACTCCTGACAGAGCTGGTGTAACTGAGTCAGGTTTGTATGCCTCCTTTCTCGCACACGTCTTTTCAGTTCTGCCAACAAATTTTCTATTGGATTGAGGTCAGGGCTTTGTGATGGCCACTCCAATACCTTGACTTTGTTGTCCTTAAGCCATTTTGCCACAACTTTGGAAGTATGCTTGGGGTCATTGTCCATCTGGAAGACCCGTTTGCGACCAAGCTTTAACTTCCTGACTGATGTCTTGAGATGTTGCTTCAATATATTCACATAATTTCCACTCCTCATGATGCCATCTATTTTGTGAAGTGCACCAGTATCTCCTGCAGCAAAGCATCCCCACAACATAATGCTGCCACCCCCGTGCTTCACGGTTGGAATGGTGTGCTTTGGCTTGCAAGCCTCCCCCTTTTTCCTCCAAACATAACAAAAAGTACAATCTTTGTTGAAAACCGTAGTCTGGCTTTTTATAGTGGTTTTGGAGCCGTGACTTCTTCCTTGCTGAGCGGCATTTCAGGTTATGTCGATTTAGGACTCGTTTGACTATGGATATAGATACTTTGTACCTGTTTCCTCCAGCATCTTCACAAGGTCCTTTGCTGTTGTTCTGGGATTGATTTGCACTTTTTGCACCAAAGTACGTTCATCTTTAGGAGACAGAATGAGTCTCCTTCCTGAGCAGTATGACGGCTGCGTGGTCCCATGGTGTTTATACTTGCATACTATTGTCTGTACAGATGAACGTCGTACCTTCAGGCGTTTGGAAATTGCTCCCAAGGATGAACCAGACTTGTGGAGGTCTGCCATTTTTTCCCCCTGAGGTCTTGGCTGATTTCTTTTGATTTTCCCATTGTGTCAAGCAAAGAGGCACTGTGTTTGAAGATAGGCCTTGAAATACATCCACTGGTACACCTCCAATTGACTAAAACAACGTCAATTAGCCTATCAGAAGCTTCGAAAGCCATGACATAATTTTCTGGAATTTTCCAAGCTGTTTAAAAGCACAGTCAACTTAGTGTATGTAAACTTCTGATCCACTGGAATTGTGATACAGTGAATTATAAGTGAAATAATCTGTCTGTAAAAAAATTGTTGGAAAAATGACTTGTGTCATGCACAAAGTAGATGTCCTAACCGACTTGCCAAAACTATAGTTTGTTAACAATACATGTGTGGAGTGGTTGAAAAACGAGTTTTAATGACTCCAACCTAAGTGTATGGAAACTTCAGACTTCAACTGTATCTCTAGAAAGCGGAGAAACTGTAAATAAAACAACAGAGACGACTTGATGAATTATACAAGTCAAAAGAAGTCAGACTGAGTCCTGCCAGTTTCCTAGAGGTCTCTGTAAACTCGGTGGCTCTGGATATCCATATGGATCAAACAGCAGCCCTCCATTTGAAAACTAACTCCAGTTCCCACTTTCCTTGCCTCCTCTCAGAGGGCAGTGCAGCTTGCCTCCTAATCCATCAAACAAATGAACACAACACAATATTTTCACACCTGCATGCTCTCATCTGATTCAAATCTACTTTTGGATATTCCCAATTTGGAAATGCATGATGTGTGTGTTCAAACAGGGGGTCATTCTAATTAAGTCCAGGACAGCAGCGTCCTGAAATGAATTTCAGAAATGAAAGACCACCCCAGACCTTTACCAAAGGCTATAGAGATTGTTTGGCTGTACAGTTGAAGTCGGAAGTTTACATATACCTTAGCCAGATACATTTAAACTCAGTTTTTCACAATTCTTGACATTTTATCCTAGTAACAATTCCCCATCTTAGGTCAGTTAGGATCACCACTTTATTTTAAGAATGTGAAATGTCAGAATAATAGTAGAGAGAATGATTTATTTCAGCTTTTATTTCTTTCATCACATTCCCACTGGGTCAGAAGTTTACATGCACTCATTTAGTATTTGGTAGCATTGTCTTTAAATTGTTTAACATGGGTCAAACATTTTGGGTAGCCTTCCACAAGCTTCCCACAATAAGTTGGGTGAATTTTGGCCCATTCCTCCTGACAGAGCTGATGTAACTGAGTCAGGTTTCTATGCCTCCTTGCTCGCACAAGCTTTTTCAGTTCTGCCCACAAACTTTCTATAGGATTGAGGTCAGGACTTTGTGATTGCCACTCCAATACCTTGACTTTGTTGTCCTTAAGCCATTTTGCCACAACTTTGGAAGTGTGCTTGGGGTCATTGTCCATTTGGAAGACCCGTTTGCGACCAAGCTTTAACTTCCTGACTGATGTCTTGAGATGTTGCTTCAATATATCCACACAATTGTCCTCCCTCACGATGCCATCTATTTTGTGAAGCGCACTAGTCTCTCCTACAGAAAAGCACCCCCACAACATGATGCTGCCACCCCCGTGCTTCACGGTTGAGATGGTGTTTTTCGGCTTGCAAGCCTTCCCCTTTTTCCTCCAAACATAACAATGGTCATTATGGCCAAACAGTTCTATTTTTGTTTCATCGGACCAGAGGACATTTCTCCAAAAAGTATGATCTTTGTCCCCATGTGCAGTTGCAAACCGTAGTCTGGCTCTTTTATGGTGGTTTTGGAGCAGTGGCTTCTTTCTTGCTGAGCGGCATTTCAGGTTGTGTCGATATAGGACTCGTTTTACTGTGGATATAGATACTTTTGTACCTGTTTCCTCCAGCATCTTCACAAGGTCCTTTGCTGTTGTTCTGGGATTGATTTGCACTTTTCACACCAAAGTACGTTCATCTCTAGGAGACAGAGCGCGTCTCCTCCCTGAGCTGAATGACAGTTGCGTGGTCCCATGGTGTTTATACTTGCGTACTATTGTTTGTACAGATGAAAGTGGTACCTTTCAGGTGTTTGGAAATTGCTCCCAAGGATGAACCAGACTTGTGAGGGTCTAAAAAATGTTTTCTGAGGTCTTGGCTGATTTCTTTTGATTTTCCCATGATGTCAAGCAAAGAGGCACTGAGTTTGAAGGTAGGCCTTGAAATACATCCACATGTACACCTCCAATTGACTCAAATGACGTCAATTAGCCTATCAGAAGCTTCGAAAGCCATGACATCATTTTCTGGAATTTTCCAAGCTGTTTAAAGGCACAGTCAACTTAGTGTTTGTAAACTTCTGACCCACTGGAATTGTGATACAGTGAATTTTAAGTGAAGTAATCTGTCTGTAAACAATTGTTGGAAAAATGACTTGTCATGCACAAAGTAGATGTCCTAACCGACTTGCTAAAACTATAGTTTGTTAATTAACAAGAAATTAGTTTTAATGACTCCAACCTAAGTGTATGTAAACTTCCGACTTCAACTGTATATGCGACACACACATACACTAAAAAACCCTCATATCTTCACGTCAGACTCCTGACTGAATAGACTGGGAATTTAACACAGACGATCCAAACTTCGCTCTATCCAAGAGCTCCAGCAGACAGACATCAGGAGGACAGAACCATCCCATCCCACTTCTTCTTAGCAGGTTGAGACGCTGCATGCTGACGGACAGTTTCATTTACAGCCAGTGCAGGGGATTGCACACTAATTTACTCAGGCTATAGGAGACTGTTCCTTGAAAGCAGCAGAGTGTCGGGTTCATTCTAATGAACCACTGTAAATCCACACGGCACTCATTTCAGCCCTCATTTGCATTGAAATGGAAGTGCCATATTTCATTCTCTTCCTTGGTAACCTTCCACCACTTATTTATATATTTGGAGAACCCTGTACAGGGAGCCACGGGCACACTGTTTTCAGACATTGACGTAAATGACAACAATCTGAGTCATTATCAGAGAACAACTCCATGTGGGGGATGCTGACATCAACACAGACGTTTCCAGAAGTCAATATGCAGCTTTGGAGAGAACTTAAAACTGGCAAGGTAAGACAGGTTTCCCATAAGGCATTATGAAATACACAGAGTCCTTATAAAGATGCTCTACCTAGGTCTTATCTACTTCATTTATTGAACACTTCATTTGTATAATTTGTCTAATTTGTATAAATGCATGTGGTATATGCATTGTAACATTGCTGGTGGCAAGCACACCATGATGAATTATTACAGACATGACAATGATAAATAATACTCGGAGAAAACCATTCCGTCATACCCTCTGAGACGTCACAGTCACAGATTCAGTGACTGTCACCTCAATGCAGCGTCATTCATCACACACACGCCAAATAAATGTCATATGTACCTTTCCCCATATTTTTATTATGTGGTGTGATTTCCCCCCTCCAATTTCCTCCAAGCCCCCTGGTGTTAATTATCAGGCTTCTTTCCCCTAGAGCAGCACAGAGCTATGGAAGTGCATTAATCTTGATTCTCCACTCCAGTACAAAGCCTTGTTTGAAGAGACTCCTGTGGTAAGCCCCAAAGGCGGAGTGATTCAGAGTCAGAAGGAGAGAGGAGAGGGAGAAAAGAGTTGCAGATCGCTCTGTGTTTACACTGGGAAACTTGGCCGCCTGGCAAAGCAGCATGCAAACCATTCATCCTCTTCTTCCACAGTGTTATAATCATCATCTGTATGATGAATATCAAGCTGTGCGTCTGTGATGACGTCAGACGGGACCATGGGCTGTTATTATTTATTGATTTGGTCTGTAGTGGAGTAATGAGGTCACTTTCATGTCATCATCCCATTCCCATTCAGTGGACTGATGGCCGCTGAGTGGACCTGTCGGTGTTCTGGGGACTAACTAGGAGCTCTACAATTAAATGTGACCCCATTTTATGTTCCACATTTTCTCTCCATCCATGTAATTGAATGGTCTGCTCTCATTGCTGTAGTGTAATCACAAGGTTTTCAAAACATGTTCCTTCGTTAAAAATGTAGTATATAGTGAGCCTTGGATCCAGTGCAGCTAGTACTTGGTGGCAAATCAATGTTAGTGAATTTTAGAGGCTACTATACTGTTCTGCAGCTGCTGGGCTGCTGCTGTCTGGTCACTCTGCTCCCTCTCATCTAATATGTCATCCACATCACTGCACAGATACAGACAGAGACAGCAGCACACTCTCTGACAGACACGTCTATCGCCCTCACCAAGGATTTTATCTTTAATTAACACAGGTCAATCCAGATATTTCCGCCAACGGAAAGACAGAGATTGTATTATGATTTCCATGACAGGAAGTTGTTTTAAGCCTGTGTCGGGTCGAATAATCATTAATTGCACTGTCATCACTGTGGCTGAGTGACAGAATTCATGAGAGCTCATTCATTTAAACAGTCACAGTGTCTAGGTTGAGGAAGGTGATCCTTTTGAAACCTTCTAGAACTGGAATTCTGAGGGCTTTAAATGGCAAAAAATGTTATGCCCTTGATTTCTTGTAAATCGTTAGTCCTCAGTTCTAGAATAATTTCTCATTATGAAATATTGTTCTACAGCATTGAGGCACGAAGCACAGTTTGTCAACACAGTGATACACATCTTTCAGCCCAGATGCCTTCCATTTGGAGCCATGTATTTTCTCCCTGAGATTTATAACACTGACTCACCTAAAAACACATCTTAGGCTGCATTTACACAGGCAACCCCATTCTGATCTTTTTTCACTAATTGGTATTTTGACCAATCAGATCAGCTCTGAAAAAGATCTGATGTGAAAAGATCTGATGTGATTGGGCTGACTGTGTAGTATTTTGTGTAAACGCAACCTTACCGTCTGCAAATCCAGCATATTTGTGCCTATTCCCATTTGGGTATGCTAACTACTCTGTATTTACATTTCTGCCTTCTGTAATTCTCTTGATGTTCTCAACACACACCTTTCCTTCTTCTGACAATAGTTTAGCAGTATGTAATTCATTTAGCCAATTTAAAAGAACATTGTTTCAACACAATTATACCGGCTCATATTTGAAATGACATTTGTAAAAGGTGTAAACAAGTCTGAAGATGTGTGCTACTGTGTACTGTATGCCAGTGGAGGCCTCTATAAAAGTCCCAACCCCAGTTGGACAACTCATGTGGCCAATGAGAGAAGAGACAACAGTGCAGGCACCAGGCTCCCGGGCCTCTGCCCCGGTGGTGGTGATGGAGGACATGATGAATGCTCTGGAGGAGTGTCTCTCCATCCATCTAATGCAGGGGGATTGGACAGTCATGCCAGGGGCATCAGGACAGCAGCGACCAAAGACCCTGAGCCAGGTATATTAAGTGTTGCTGACAGCCAGGTGACACCAGAGCTCTGTGTTGTGTTGACTGCACACGACTCAGTACCATGTCACCATGATGGAGTGATAAACAGCCTTCAGGATCCATAGATCACCTGAGACACTCCATATGTAATGTATATATGTACCTCTGCATGCATACCGTAGCCCACCGCACTGCACTGTCACGGGGCCCCAAGGCGGTGGGTTGTAGGGAGGGTGGAGGGACGGTGGGTGGTCTCCATGCTGTGTATTACATAACAAGGCTCTCATCTGGATTATGAGTAATCTATGCTAGTTAATTGAGCCCAGAGGCAGTTGGTTTCAATGAAGCCTCCTGTATTTTTTTTGGTGCAAAATAGAAGAAAAATATCTCTCAGAGGAGCGGGGCTCTCTGTCGAGAGGCAAACAGAGCAGAACTCCTGCCGTGTTCATTAGCTGTCATTGATCAGTGATTCAGTCCCCACACTCCCACTGCACACTGATATTACGAGTTCCTTGTCATGAAAATCGTTATTAAGGTAAAAAAAAAAAAAAACGGAAAAAACAAGTGCAGCCAGCCCAGCAACTTTGGTCCTTATATTTGATTTTTCTCTGCACTATTCTGATGCATATGGCTTCGCTCCAAACCTCTCCAAGCAAAGCTACAAAATACTATGCAGTCAGTGATATTCTGAGCAGCACAACTATCCATCCTAGACCATCCTCCAATATCAATATGATGCAGTTTTTTTGAACATCTCTTTATTGGCTTTCCCTCATCATCCAGTAGCTGGTGCTTCTGTACAGTACAGTATTATATGGTTGCAGACTCATTATCCTGATAAATGGCTGAGACAATAAGCTAAATAATGCACATAGCCAACACCTCCCGGGAGAGCTCTAGCCCAGCGTAAGTGTCCTGTCTGACATCATCAACATCAGACGAGCCTCGCCGCGGCGCTGACACAACAGTGACCTGAGGAGCCGCATCGCCGCCTGCCCTCTCCCCGGACGCACCCAAAGGTCCCACCGACACACCAGGCGAAGCTTATTCCTCACCTCACACCAGCTCTCTTGCTCTCAGTGTCTCTCTCTCTCTCTCTCTCAACGATGAGCCATGGCACGGCAGCTATACCTTAAATGGTCTAGGAACCATTTCCCATTTTTATATCTCACTGTATTTCTTCTCCTAGTTATCTCTTCCTCATTCTTATAAAAAAAGAGAAGAGTGGGGCTCCTCAAAGTGATGTGTCGTCTCTGCTCCCTAAAACAGGACAGAGACAGAATAAGCCCCTTGGCCAACACTGTAAAACATAACAATGAGATAGATTCTTAGAATGACAGTCCAGAGTTTAAGTGGATATACAGGGGGAAATTAAAATCAATATTTTAGAGCTCTAGTAGAAAAGAGGGTGGAGAGAGCCATTATCTAGAGCTAATTGTACCTATAGGGCCTGTCCTACTAGACGTATTAATATCTACTCTCTCATTGGAATTCATTTGTGGTACTGGCTGTTGCTGGATGACTAGGCCATATCTGTCTCTCTGCCTCTCCTCTCTCACATTCACACAGGATTTCCTTTATTCTCTTTGTGTCTGGCCTTGACAATACATCCTCTTTCCATTGACAGATATAATATCAGGGCATGTGTGCTGCAGCTCCCAGTACAATGGGATTCTGAGGTTCTCTTCGCATGACTCATTTGGAGTAATATGTCCTCCTGATTAACGTGGATCATCATATTGTGTCAAACGTACACGTTTACACTGCATATCTCACCATGCTATAGCCGATAACAAACGCAATCGGGCTGTCTATTAGCCTTTCAGGTAAAAGCCGACTAGCAGACAAGGTGAGAGTCCTCCACTATGAATGACACTTCCCTCAAGGACACACAGTCCTCTGTGAGGAATTACATGAGATGCTTCACCATTGTTCAATGTTTCAGCGAGCACTCACTATGGCTAATTATTAACCATGGCAACAGCTCTGGATGTGAACACAGTATGGACACGCAAGGTGAGTGAATTCCATACCCAGTGGCCTGCAGTTGTTGTATGAAACATAAGAATAGAAAATAACAATGAATCACATATAAACAGATATATCAAGAAGGTTAAAGGTTTTACGAAAACAAAATGTCCCATGACACTAAAACAAGATAATCAGATGCACTGAACTTACGTTATTTAATAAGATATGCTGCACTCTGCATAAATGAGGTAATCGATAAAATGGCCACAGAAATATTAAAATAATTGATCAGTGGTGATTCAGCAGGAGAATATGGTTTACAGGATATTGGCCTGCGACAGTGTTAGGACTGAATGTGAAGGTCAGGGCGTAGTAATGTCAGATAACCTCACAGCCAGTGGCTCAAATGGCACCCTATCCCCTATATAGTGCACTACTTTTGAGCAGGGCTTATAGGATTCTATAGGAAACAGGGTGCCATTTTGGACGCAGACAGTGACTCTTGGTGCCTCTACTTTATTTGGGGTAGTTAGAGGAAATGAGTTCCTCCACCCTCTATCATCATGGTTGACCCTCTCAGCAAATTATATTTTTATGGCTTGATCCAATCACTGTATAATAAAAACATACTGTGACTGTATATAGACACACAATAAAGATATTGATATCACTGTCTTGACACCAAATAACTTTGCTTTGTGTTATTACAGCAAGAGAAACATCTGTATAATTTGCATAGTAACATAATATGTGTGAGTTGACAAAGTGTGGTGGTGAAATGCAGTGTCAGCTCCTTCACTCCAGCTGGCCCTCGTGATTATTCTCCAAATGTGATTAATATAATTATAGGGAAACTACCCCATCCTCTTATTAACAGATCCATGTCTTGAACCCCTAAACCTGCCCTATGAAATCCAGCTATTTTATGGATGGAAGGAAAATAAAGAGGAAGCTCTCACACTGCATTCATTGCTTCCTTTAATGTGACAGGTTCAATCTTAGTCAGGTCAAAATTGATGGAAAGCTTCTGAAACGGCTCTAAAAATATCCACGAGCAATATCAAACATGCTCGTCATAATGAAAGAGGAAAATATAGATTTCACAGAAAAAGCTGTGGTGACAAAAATGTGCTTGGCCTTCACGGCTTTAACCTCCCTCTGTCAGCTAGTGAAGCTTTCCTAAAAGAGCCACAACACAGTTCCCAACCTGGGCTTCCTGGCCCGGGCAGTCCTTTCTCCCAGGCCTAGGCAGGAAGGGTAGGACCAGGGAAGTGAGGTGGAGCCTGACACAGCCTCCCAATGCTTGGCCTGCCGATGGGCCAGCCGATGGGCCAGCCCATCCCTCTCTAAAGACAGGCAGCAGACCAGGGGCCACAGAAACCAGGCTCCAGTCACTGGGTGATGGATGAGGCCTCACAGTCTGCCACTGCATTACTGCTGCTGTCTGTGCATGGTCCACCTGACCCTCACTACAGAGAGACAGGCAGACAGACAGATAGATAGATAGACAGAGAGTATACTGCACTGGGCTGTTCTGTTCTGGGAGAGGGAACACACCACACCACACCATCCAGACACTCCATAAGTCTCTCTAGACAGTGTCGTTACACAGCGGCATGGTAGGCAACCATACTGTACATCCTCTTCAGATAGGAAGCTGAATACTAGAGACTGAACGTCAGAGATATTTCTCCAATAGTTAGATAGCGAGCTATTTAGTGGCTTGCTTTTGAGGAGTGTGTATGGCTACATGGCAGGCAGGGTTTGGTAGGTTACTTTCTAAATATAATCCGTTACAGTTACTATTTACCTGTCCAAAATGGTAATCAGTAAAGTACATTTTGGATTACCCAAACTCAGTAGTATAATCTGATTACTTTCAGTTACTGTTGGATTACTTCCCCTAGATCCATTACAAGAAGGCAAACAGGATCCTTCTGTCACGCCCTGACCTTAGAGAGCCTAATTATTTCTCTATTTGGTTAGGTCGGTGTGTGATTTGGGTGGGCATTCTAGTTTTTCTATTTCTTTGTTGGCCGGGTATGGTTCCCAATCAGAGGCAGCTGTCTATCGTTGTCTCTGATTGGGGATCATACTTAGGCAGCCTATTTTCCACCTTTAGTTTGTGGGATTTTGTTTTTGTGTAGTGCCTGTGAACACTCCAGTCGTTACGTCTCGTTTGCTGTTTATTGTTTTTGTTGGTGAGTTTCATTTTAATAAACATGTGGAACTCTATGCACGCTGCGCCTTGGTCCGCTCATTTCAACGATCATGACAGAAGATCCCGTCACCAAAGAACAAAGCAGCATGGCCAGGAGGAGCAGGGAGTGGAGGACATCATGGACATGGGAGGAGATTATGGCAGGAGACAAGACCCTGCCATGGAAGCAGGCGGAGGCAGCGAAGGAGGATCAACGACGACTCTGGGGTTCACAACCACGACGGAAGCCCGAGAGGCACACGGAGTGGTCGACGGAGCCAAGGTGTGAACCAGAAACAACCTGGGAGGAGGTAGAGAGGTGGTCAGTCGACCCAGGGAGAGTGCCAGAGCCCGCCTGGGAGTCAATGGAACAGTGCGAGGAGGGATACCGGAGAATGGAGTTTGCGAGGAGTATGCGGCAACGTAGGCATTTGGAGGAGCGTGTCACCAGTCCGGTGCAATCTGTGCTGGTCCCACGCATCAGGCCAGTGCGCCTCCCCAGTCCGGTATGTCCTGTGTCTCCTCCTCGTATTTGCCCTAAAGTACGTGTCCCCAGTCTGGTACGTCCTGTGCCTGCTCCCCGCACTCGCAACTGATGTACGCCTCCACAGCCCAGCACATCCTGTGCTACCTCCCCGCACTCGCCCTGAGGTGCGTATCACCAGCCCGGTGCCACCTGTACCGGTCCCACACATCAGGCCTCCAGTGCGCCTCCACAGTCCAGTACGTCCTGTGCCTCCTCCTCGCACTCGCCCTGAGGTGCGTGTCACCTGCCCAGTGCCACCTGTACCGGCCCCACGCATCAGGCCTTCAGTGCGCCTCCCCAGTCCAGTACGTCCTGTGCCTGCTCCTCGTGCTCGTCTTGAGGTGCGTTTTACCAGCCCGGTACCACCAGTGCCGGCCCCATGCACCAAGCTTCCGGCGACAGTTCCCAGTCCAGAACTTCCGGCGACAGTTCCCAGTCCAGAACTTCCGGCGATGGTCCACAGTCCGGAACCACCAACGACGGTCCACAGTTCGGAACCTCCAGTGATGATCCACGGCCCAGAGCCTCCAGTGATGATCCATGGTACGAATCCTCCAGTGGTGATCCATTGCCCGAAGCTTCCAGTGGTGATCCATGGCCTGGAGCCTCCGGCGACGATCTACAGTCCGAAGTCCCCGGCGACGATCCATTGTCCGGGGCCTCCGGTGACGATCCACGGTCCGAAGCATCCGGCGATGATCCATGGTCCGGTTCCTCCGGCGACGATCCACGGTCCGGTTCCTCCGGCGACGATCTACGGTCCGGTTCCTTGGAAGTGGATGGATCAGCGAGCGGAGCGGGGTCTACGTCCCGAACCGGAGCCGCCACCGAGGCTAGATGCCCACCCGGGCCCTCCCCCATGGAGTCAGGTTTTGCGGCCGGAGTAAGCACCTTTCGGGGGGGGGGGGGGGGGGGGGGGGGGTACTGTCAAGCCCTGACCTTAGAGAGCCTTTTTATTTCTCTATTTGATTAGGTCGGGGTGTGATTTGGGTGGGCATTCTAGTTTTTCCATTTATTTGTTGGCCGGGTATGGTTCCCAATCAGAGGCAGCTGTCTATCATTGTCTCTGATTGGGGATCATACTTAGGCAGCCTTTTTCCCACTTTTAGTTTGTGGGATCTTGTTTTTGTGTAGTGCCTGTGAGCACTCCAGTCGTTACGTCTCGTTTGCTGTTTATTGTTTTTGCCGGTGAGTTTCATTTTAATAAACATGTGGAACTCTATGCACGCTGCGCCTTGGTCTGCTCATTTCAACAATCGTGACACCATCAAATGCATTTTTTGTGTCCTCATAGTGGTCTCTGACTTGTGGTCAGAGAGAACTTAAACTTGCGTATTTTCTCAATGCTGAATTGAATGTCATAAAACAGAAAGGTGTCGTAATGATTTTTTTTCTTTCTGGATTTTAACATAATCCAATAAATAATTATCTAGTTTTTCAAAAGTATCTGATTACTGTTTAGAGTTTTAAAAAAATGTAATCAGATTACATGTAACTGATTACATGTAATCATCAGTTACTCCTCGACCCTGAAGGTAGTGTACTGTAGGTCGGTGGGCTGAGCCGACAAGCATCCTCCCTCTAAATGATTTATGCAGTCAAATTCCTCTCTTTTTTTTTTTACATGTTAAATAAATACCGTGAGCAAAAGATTGGCATAGTCAAATCCACTAAATGGAGCAAATACACTGTAAGAAACAGATTATAAATAGAGTGACTTGTTGAGGTGACGAAGACTATCAACACCTACGTGTCTGTCGGGCTGGGAGAGAGAGAGAACGAGAGAAAGTTGATGCTTCTCACTTTACAACCAGCCTGTCTTTTTTTAACCTCCTGTATTCTTGTGTCACTCCCGTCTCCCACAGAGTTACACAAACACACCTGGTGCTGGCAGCTTAATGAGTCATCGCTCCAATGATTAAAGGTCTAATGCGGCCGTTTTTTATCTCAATATCAAATCATAACATGCTGTGATTGAGGAAAATCATGTGTTTGACGGCACTAGGCCTTTAACATTAATTGGGCTTTAAGGTGGGTTAGGAAGGAGCTGGAATATTCAAAACCCACTTCTAATGACATTGCACAGAAATACATTTGTCATAGCAACCAATGACCCAAGACATTCCCAAATTCCTGATTGTCCTTCACAGAATTAATGCAGCCTGAGGCTCATTACAGAAGCAGTTACCCACAGCCTCTGCAGACCTTGGGGCCTCGAGAGCACTTACTGCCTCCTGAAAATGAAATGCGAAGACAACATGACATGACACACACAAACGCACCCACACAGACACGCACATACACACATGAAGGATGTGTAATGATGTCACATTATGAGATTCTTACCTGTGTTCTATTGGCTTTAGCTTTTCAGGGGGGTCATGGCTGAAAGACAGAACAACATATGAGAATATGAGCTTCGTAATGCCAGTAAGACAATTAGGATCATAGAACAATACAACATTGTGCAGTAGGACTGTTGGCTATTTGCAGCTGAAAGTGGTTCCCAGTAGCATGAGATGTGAACATGTATGTAGCCAGCCTTCATACCTTCTTTGTAATCTGCGTGTAGGGCTGTTCCGGTGACTGTATTACCGCCACACATGAGCCATGTGACCGTTGAGGCACAGTAATCTCCTCTTATGCACTCTTGACATGCATTAGTAGTACCCAACTCACTAAAGACCATCAGGTCGCTAATGGCCTGGTACTCAGGGCTCTATTGTCCCTCTAACCACTCTGACATTAATGCAAATGAAATAGAAAATCCCATCAAACACATCATCAAACAGTGTGTGCTTTTAAAACTCACCTCACTGTGATTGATACATTTGAAGAAAGAAGTTCAACAACAGGTTGAAACTGAATGAAAAACATGGTCATTGTGGATGTTGTTTCAAAGCCTAACACAATTAAATGGGCAGCGCTTTGTAAGGTGATGAACAATTCAAAACACCAATATGCATATTCGAGTTTATGCATAAGCATTGGCCTGTGAGCCCAACACCACCCCCCTAAAAAAATAAAAATAATGATTTGTCGTTTCTAGAAATCACCTTTGAGAGTGGACTGCATTATTATGCACACTGGATGGACTGTTTACCTTATGCTACACTCCAAACCTTCTATCCAGGTCTAGGAGAGAACGTATAGGCCTAAATTGATTGTGCAGGGCGGCTAAGCCTTCAACTTCAGTGAATTTGTATTTGATTTTGAATAGCCTAGAAATAGGGCCTTTTTTATATTTTCATAATTAATAGGCTGACACATTACCTTTAGCTACAGCATATCTCACCACCGTGCATTTCCACCTCCTCCTCTCTCTTTCATTACTTTCACGCAGAGAGAGGGGCTGTCAACAGTTTAATGAAATAGGTTTCGGTGTAAATACATGTTACTCTCGATGTTCCTTATCAGATTTCACTAGGTTTCCCAAATGAAGCACTGGGTAGCTGTAGTAACAGGGTTGGAGAGCCCATGGCATACATAGTACTGGGTAGCTGTAGTAACAGGGTTGGAGAGCCCATGGCATACAGAGTACTTGGTAGCTGTAGTAACAGGGTTGGAGAGCCCATGGCATACAGAGTACTTGGTAGCTGTAGTAACAGGGTTGGAGAGCCCATGGCATACAGAGTACTGGGTAGCTGTAGCAACAGGGTTGGAGAGCCCATGGCATACAGAGTACTTGGTAGCTGTAGTAACAGGGTTGGAGAGCCCATGGCATACAGAGTACTGGGTAGCTGTAGTAACAGGGTTGGAGAGCCCATGGCATACAGAGTACTTGGTAGCTGTAGTAACAGGGTTGGAGAGCCCATAGCATACATAGTTTGGGTGGAATATCACATGTCGCGCAGCGAGAGGCTGCATGCTCCTCAAACAGTGGTTAATGTATGGAGTGAAATAACCAGAGTAGCCTGAAAACCGAACCAGCAGGAAAGCGGCCTCCATTCACTATTAGAGTGCATATGGATGGCCTGTCTTTCCCCTCTGTCCCTGTTCCTACCCATTTAATAATGGGCCTTTCTAAATCCAAACAAATGTTACATATTAGTAAAGACAAGATTAAATTGAGAATAGTGAGCAGCATGTGAAGCCTACTACTTTCACAAACATCAATAGCCTATAGTCAGTCGCATCATGCAGCCCACATTTGTTTTGATTTCTAGGACATTCTAAGGTTTGTATCATTCACAACTAAAGTTGCCAAATAACTCTAAATCTAGTGTATCTGACCTGTTTCCAATCAATTTTTACGCCCAACAGAGCCACTTCATATGCGCACTCACTCCTGAATGGGAAAAATATCCTTTCTATTTCATTCAGCAAAGTTAAATTAGATTATTCTTACTATGAAATCATATAATATAAAATAAGGGCACAGGACTTATAAGCATATCTTGTAGCTAAATGAACAAGCCTACAGCCTATGGCATAAGATAGGATAACATACAGTAGGCCAACTCATATTCTGTTCTTCTGAAATAAAATGTCTTCATATCATAATGTTTCTTTAGACATGCCTAAAATAAACAATAGATGTATTGTGATGGTGTATATTACATAAAAATGTTTCCATGTAAACTCAGCAAAAAAAGAAACGTCCTCTCACTGTCAACTGTGTTTATTTTCAGCAAACTTAACTTGTGTAAATATTTGTATGAACATAACAAGATTCAACAACTGAGACATAAACTGAACAAGTTCCACAGATATGTGACTAACAGACATTTAATAATGTGTCCCTGAACAAAGGGGGGGTCAAAATCAAAAGTAACAGTCAGTAACTGGTGTGGCCACTACCTGCATTAAGTACCGCGAGTGACTCTCTTCCTCATCGACTGCACCAAATTTGCCAGTTCTTGCTGTGAGATGTTATCTCACTCTTCCAACAAGGCACATGCAAGTTCCTGGACATTTCTGGGGGGAATGGCCCAAGCCCTCACCCTCCGATCCAACAGGTCCCAGTGTAACGTTCATTTCTTCGACGATAAATGCAAATCCGACCATCACCCCCTAGCACTTTTTGCCAGTCCTGTCTGGTCCAGCGACGGTGGGTTTGTGCCCATAGGCAACATTGTTGCCGGTGATGTCTGGTGAGAAACTGCCTTACAGCAGGCCTACAAGCCCTCAGTCCAGCCTCTCTCAGCCTATTGCGGACAGTCTGAGCACAGATGGAGGGATTGTGCGTTCCTGGTGTAACTCAGTCCCGCAGGTGTGATGTTATGATGTACCAATCCTGTGCAGGTGTTGTTACACGTGGTCTGCCACTGCGAGGACAATCAGCTGTCTGTCCTGTCACCATGTAGTGCTGTATTAGACGTCTCACAGTACGTACAATTTATTGCCCTGGCCACATCTGCAGTCCTCATGCCTCCTTGCCGCATGCCCAAAGCACGTTCACGCAGAAGAGCAGGGGCCCTGGGCATCTTTCTTTTGGTGTTTTTCATTCATTCAGTCATTAGAAAGGCCTCTTTAGTGTCCTAAGTTTTCATAACTGTGACCTTAATTGCCTACAGTCTGTAAGCTGTCAGTGTCTTAATGACCTTTCCACAGGTGCATGTTCATTAATTGTTTATGGTTTATTGAATAAACATGGGAAACAGTGTTTGAACCCTTTACAATGAAGATCTGTGAAGTTATTTGGATTTTTACGAATGATCTTTGAAAGGCAGGGTCCTGAAAAAGGGACGTTTCTTTTTTTTGCTGAGTTTAGATGTTCCAAAAGCACGCATCAGCGGCTTGGATGCATGGAGGCCTGGAGAAGCTAAACGTGTTTATGTTAATTTGCGGTCAAATTACCGTGAAACCAGTATTTTTTTGCATGACAATAACCGGCTGACAGAATTTCATGAATTCCACAGCCCTATTTGTGGGGCTATAGGTCCAAAACATCAGACAACTCTGGAGGTTCACATTGGTTTACAGTATTTACCCAACCTTATCATGACTCTCCCTAATGAACGAATGAGGCGGGATTACAATCTAACGGTTGTCTCTCTCTTTAACCCCCAACCCCCTGTCCCTCCCTCTCTCCTCTCATCTCCTGTGTGTGTGTGCACCAACCTTGCCCAGGCTAACAGGAAGCAGAGGGCACAGTGCTTTATTTAATTAGCCACTGCAGCGGAGTGCTCATGTGGAACCGACGCGTAGTGCGCCCTGGAACACTAAGGGGAGGCAGATCAGGGGAGTGAGATGGATTGACGACACGTTGCCCCCCCCCCCCCCCCCCCCCATGTGGGCTTCACTGGGCTGCAGGGGTACGGGTCACACGACAGGGAAGGGGGGGACAGATGACGTTTGTGTGCATGGAATTCATCCTGGGAATGCTTGTTGCTGTCCCCTAAACCCTGCTCGACTAATGGAGAGCCTTGCCCCTGGGTGTACATTATACCTCTTCTCCCAGAGACATGTCCTGCAAGCTCTTTGCAATTACTTTATCTAATATTCTGATCAGTGCTACGTGCTGTCAATGGGCCTCCATGTTGTTGTGATGCAGAATGCTGCTGACTGCTTTCATTAGGTCTGACAGCGCTCATTATTCCACATGATTTAGGAGCAGCTATCCCTCCGCTATCTCTCTCATATTGTGACAATGATCTGCTGGCCTTCTCTTCCCGGACCAACAGATAACCCTTGAGAAGAGGCTAAACCCTGCTCAGTACGCAAAGCACACGCCATTAACAGTTCAAAGAGGAGAGAGGGAAACCTTCTAGCAACACACTAGCTAACAGTATCTGGCCAAGTAGTACGGTAATATATGAAAAGCCAATGAAATATCCAACATTGTAGGGACACAATTAGCAGAGTCAGGTGCTGGTCTTCTCATGTGTTTTGATTATAAGAAAGGTCCCACCCACAAATTATGCGTGAAAGTAGAACAGAACATGAACATGCCTGAATATTACAGTCCTCATTTTGATGCAATTGGCTTTTTACACCAAACCCCCATTCTCCCTCTTGAGGAAGGAGTGTACTGTACTAACCTAGAGAGGAACACAAGCAGAAGCACACAAGTTATGCAGTGGAACACTTAGCCGTAGAGCACAGGGACGTCTGTTAATTAGCTCTCCTGAAGTTCTTCTGTGGCCCACATCCACAAATGAAGGAATCATAACGACTGTATTTACATATCTTTAAGCAGTAATATGTGACACACTGGGACAGCACATGAGAAGAGGAGCACCACAGACTACACTGGCTGCAGTGGCTGTGTAAAGAGAGGCCTGTCGGGTTTGACTGTGGCTGGGGAGAGAGGATGGGGAGAGAGGCTGACGCTGGGGAGATAGGCTGGGGCTGGGGAGAGAGGCTGGGTCTGGGTCGGTGGAGAGCAGCGGGGCTGGGGATAGAGACTTAGGCTGGGGAGAGAGGCTGGGGCTGGGGAGAGAGAGTGGGGAGAGAGGCTGGGGCTGGGGAGAGAGACTGGGACTAGGGAGAGATGGTGGGGCTGGGGAGAGAGGGTGGGGCTGGGGAGAGAGGCTGAGGCTGGGGAGCGAGGGTGGGACTAGGGAGAGAGGCTGAGGCTGGGGAGAGAGGGTGGGACTAGGGAGAGAGGCTGGGGCTGGGGAGAGAGGATGGGGCTGGGGAGAGAGGGTGTTTCTGGCTCTCTAGACTCCTCTCACCTTCCCCTCATCAGTAGTACTGAGTAGATCAGTGAGGATTGCAGCTGGACATTTTTCATGACTTTGTGGTTCTCCTAATACCTATGGTCATGGGAATATGACTATTTCATGAAAGGACACAAAACAATGTGCAATGTGTAATCTTGGTTCCCTGAGGAAAGGTAGGGAGAGGTAAGCCTAACGTGAGAGATGGAGATGTGAGAGTTTCTCTAGAAATCACATGGTCATGCCTTTTCCCTTTCGTAATATGGTCGTTGAACTTTTCTTTTCAGGGTTGTCATGGTTGAAGAGATTAAACAGCTATCCCACTGAATTGTGGAGGCTATTATAAACACTGCTATGGGAATACACCAACTCTGATGTGACTGAGTCTGAGGCAGCTGCCCTAGCCGTTTCTTGTGCAGTGTATTAAAATCATCAAGATATTTAGGTTGATGAGCTAGTGCACCTGCCGCTCTACTGCGATTCAAGCGACTGTCATCCATCTTTCAGCTGTTGCCTTGGAGTATGGGTGACGTGGTCTCACTCCATGGTATCAGCATTATGGAGCATGACACTAGCTTGTCTTCAACCTTGACGGCACCTTGTCTCTGCAAGCCAGGTAGGAGGGTTAATTCACCTCACAAACCGGAGACCACTTTCATTTCTCTCTGCTCAAATTGCTCTTTCTGATGTTGTTTCCCTCATGAAAGAACTGGGTCATGACGATGCACACTCTGCCAGTGCCCTGTTTCTAGGGCCTAGGCTAACTCCACAGAGCCCAGGATGCAGAGAGAGCAGAGCAGAGAGACAGACAGGGGCTAGTGGGGCAAAGAGAGAGATTGCAGCCCACTCCAAACAGTGTGCTGCTCTGGGATTACTGCAGCTAACTCTAAACTGCGCATCACGCTCAGATTACAGAACTCATTTCAGAAAAAGAGGTGAGGGTTGGGGAGTGGGGAGTATGTGTGTGTACTGTATGTGTATGTGGAAAGAGAGGAGGGGGAATGGGTGTTGTTGGCTCTTCCAGCTGCAAGCACATCAAGGATTTCAGGCCAGGCATCTTGTTTGTAAAGCGTAACCCTGCTTGCTAGCTGCTGTAACGCCGGTGAGGGGAACACCTCCCTTTCCAAAGGCCCCGGATGAGCCCAGGCTCCTAGTTATCACTGGTTATTGTTCCAATCAGGCTGGCTTTGAAAAGGGAGGCACGCTCTCCTCCGGACAGCTCATTAAGATAACACACAAACGCAGCTTCCACATCATCCTGCATTTATTAAAGTGGCCTTCATTTCAGCTCCTTTGTCTCACACAGGAACCTCTCCCCTTGTCAGCGCAATTGGAGCCAGATGGCAAAACAAAGCCGCTGTCTGGAGTGTTTAAAAGAGGTACCTCAGACGGCAGAAGAATGAGCCGCTGAGCCCCTCTTCCGCTCACGCCCACCACCGTGCGCATGTGCACCACCGCCCGCACAGGTGTGGCTTTCAAGGAAAAGAGAAAGGTGAGGGGGTTGTTGAGAAGTCAGGTGAAAATAGTGGGTTGATGTGGAGGGTCTTGGAGGTCTTCCTTTGTAGCCAGTACTGCACCTGTAGGTATGGGGGCCACTATGGGTTGCTCCTGCCACTGGGCTGCAGAGTTCACTTCGAAACATTCACGAGACATGAATTAGGGAAAGGAGCCATTGTCCACTCTGCCCAGAGACCTTCCTTCACCTCTCGGCTTATTAAAATCACATAGTATTAACTGTGGCGTTCACAGGGAGGCTAAATAATTCAATCACACTAAAGAAGGCGTCAAATGAATAACTTTAAAGACATTAACGCAGGAGCCAGAGTCGTTCAGGCCTGTGCCTGGTATCCACCATGGCCTTGACTCAGAGCACAGAACTGGCTCTGCTTGCTAATTAAACAATTCATTCAGGACACAATATTAAGTAGTATCACACAATCGTGCTGAAAAACGTGCTCACCGCCCAAACATCAGTACTGCATTTAGACATTGCACCGGAAGAAGCAGAAATCCATTCCATGTAAGTTCTTTGCAATCTCATTATTGAATTAGAATGGGGTATGCATTGAGGAGTAATTAGCCTCTATGTGTATGGTGTAAACATGTGGTGATGGTTGTTCCAGATGTGCCTTGGCTGACCTGTCTTAGACTGCTCCTCTTCCTGCAGCTCTTTGGCCTCTTCAAGCTTGGCTGTGGAGAGAGAAGCCATCAGACCATTAAACACAGAGAAAACACACAGGCACGCAACAGCACGCACGCAATGCACTATTCCTCTGGATTTCATAAGGCAGCAGCTCATTTAAACCTACGGTGTGCCCATGCTTCACGGCTCAGTCGGGGGCTGAGGCTGCATGTGGCACTGGACCACAGCTGCCCCCCCTGGCCTGGCCCACTCACAAAGACAGTAATCACATTAAGCTATGGCCACTGGCCCTCCTCTCTGGAAACATACTGTCAACTGGGCCAGGCTGACAGAAACCACAGTGATGGGCACAGACGTGCGCGTGGGCACACGGAGGCAGTAATAAACGTGCTCACGCACACACACACATACATAAGCACACCTACACACACGCACACTCCAAAAATAGACCAGGAACAGAGGAACCAGAGGACGGCTGATTTGAATTTCCTGACACCATCCTCAGCTCCATTGTGTTAGACAGAGAGTCTGCATTTAGTGTCAGACACTTACTGCATGCCCAGATTCAACTGATCATTGGACCAAATTAAACATGAAAGCAACAATATTGTCTCTGAGTTCTTTTGTATGCTGCAATTTACAAGACTGACAGAGAGAGAAAATCCTTGCAAAATAACAACAAAAATTGCAACAGTAAAAAGATTGGTATGTTTCATTTAAAATATATATGCTGCTTCTATTGTAGTGTCCACAGTCCTTCATACATCACACTATTCCATTCCACATTCCTTCAAGTCCATTTTGTATTCGCATTTTGAAAACACCACACTCAGAGAGTATGTGTATGCCCACAGGTTATCATTTCTCAGAGTGATTCATTCAAATCTCCAGCTTTTCAAGTGAGTTGTTTTCCCCCTTTCTTCGCAGGGCATACCTACCTATTTCTGGATCCCTCCTCAGAATGATTATCTGGGAGGATTTCACAGGAATCCATTTGAGAAGGTCACATATTTGAGCAGCTGTCCTCCTCTAAATTCTGGTGCCAAAAGGACAGTTAGTTTAAACAAACATTCACTAGAAACCTTTACAGCATTTATTTTTTATGATGAAGACAGAGGGAATAGAATCACCGACCTCCTCTCTCTCTCTCTCTCTCTCTCTCTCTCTCTCTCTCTCTCTCTCTCTCTCTCTCTCTCTCTCTCTCTCTCTCTCTCTCTCTCACCCTTTACCTCAGCACTATGATGTCACACTCTAACTCTAAAAGTTGGTTCTAAAATATGAATAATGAATGTGGAGTGTAAATGTTCTGTGAGAGACCTTGAGCTGCCTCTCCTCAGTTAACAGCCAACACCTCCTGTCCTGATGCAACAACGTTGCCGATGTCATCTACAAAATAGCTTCCAATACTCTACTCAGCAAACTGGATGCAGTTTATCACAGTGCCATCCGTTTTGTTACTAAAGCACCTTATACCACATACCACTGCGACCTGTATTCTCTAGTCGGCTGGCCCCCGCTACATATTCGTCGCCCACTGGCTCCAGGTCATCTACAAGTCCATGCTAGGTAAAGCTCCGCCTTATCTCAGTTCACTGGTCATGATGGCAACACCCACCCGTAGCACGCGCTCCAGCAGGTGTCTCTCACTGATCATCCCTAAAGCCAACACCTCATTTGGCCGCCTTTCCTTACAGTTCTCTGCTGCCTGTGACTGGAACGAATTGCAAAAATCACTGAAGTTGGAGACTTATCTCCCTCACCAACTTTAAACATCTGCTATCTGAGCAGCTAACCGATCGCTGCAGCTGTACATAGTCCATCGGTAAATAGCCCACCCAATTGACCTACCTCATCCCCATACTGTTTTTATTTATTTACTTTTCTGCTCTTTTGCACAGCAGTATCTCTACCTGCACATGACCATCTGACCATTTATCACTCCAGTGTTAATCTGCTAAATTGTAATTATTCGCCTACCTCCTCATGCCTTTTGCACACAATGTATATAGACTCTCTCTTTTTTTTCCTACTGTGTTATTGACTTGTTTATTGTTTACTCCATGTGTAACTCTGTGTTGTTGTCTGTTCACACTGCTATGCTTTATCTTGGCCAGGTCGCAGTTGTAAATGAGAACTTGTTCTCAACTAGCCTACCTGGTTAAATAAAGGTGAAATAAAAAACAACCTCTGACACTATGGGAAGAGCAGCCTCCAGGGACACTTCTACAGTACCAGGATGAACCAGGCATTTCAGAGACGCCTCTATGTCAAAGTCAAAATGGTGGCTGCCATCCACAGAGTTTGAGTGAAATCTGCTCTGGCAAGGGGAAGCAGCCATCGTAAAACACTGAGATGGATTTCAGAGATTAGGTCCAATATAAGAAGGTTATTTAAGTGATTAGTTACATCCCATACGCATGCAGGGATAAATAACAAGTGAGTGCAGCAGCTGGATGAAGCACCTGGAAGATGGAAGCTCACGGAGGACAGATATCCCCTGTTCCCAGGGGAGTGATCTGAATCATCCATGTCCCCACGATGACCTTCATCTATCACGGAGGGCCATTCGTCCCATGTCACCGACACATAACACACTCCACATAACACACTCCACATAACACACTCCACATAACACACTCCGGGGGTACGTCTGATTAAATCACACGCTCATTTGAATGTAAAATGAGCTTCAGGAATATGGTACACTGGTCCATTTACAGAATATGTTGGACATGTACGGTATACATATTCATTATGCGAGAAAGGAAGGAAGGAAGGAAGGAAGGAAGGAAGGAAGGAAGGAAGGAAGGAAGGAAGGAAGGAAGGAAGGAAGGAAGGAAGGAAAAAGGGAAGCAAAGAAAAAAGGAAGTAAGGAAGAAAGATGTACTGCAACAAATACTAGAATAAATTGAGCTTTCATCTCCCAGACTCCAATCCCACTTGCTGCTCTGCCCAGTTAGGATACACATCCACTGCTCCATATACATTATGACAGGGAAGAAAAATGGCTTACTCTGTTTTGGACTACTTTTGACCCCTCTACCCTCACTACCCAGAGTTTCAGAGGAGAGAGTCAACTTCAATCTGGCCAAAACCAAGAACACTATTAAAAGATAAGACAGCCTCAATTAGGTTGCACTTTCCTGCTTCCTGCAGTTCCAACAGCTGTGAATGTGCACTTCAACACATCTCCACATCTGTATTCATAAGGTATCAATTTATCTGGGTGTGTGAGTCTGCGTGCTACGTGAAGAAGTCCGTGTATGTTACTCTTCAACTCGGCAAACAAGGATCCTAAAGAACTTGGAAACATCCACAGACAGGGAACAGAATGAGACTTAACCTCTCATTTAGTTGAGTGGTGCACCGCCAGTTTATCAACCCTCTCTCTCTACTACTACTGGAGGAGCAGCCTGCTCCTTCTGGTTACTGGAGAACAGGTCTGCGACCCCACAAGACCTTTTGCTCATGGTATGGAATCAGTGTTTCCCCTAGGATTCTTTTCAGCAGTGCGGGGGGTGGGGGCAGAAAAATAAATATATTATACTTTTATTTGCATGTTTTATATTTTGCAGTATATATGAAATGAATATAAGGGAAACACTGGGAATGTATTGTAATACTCTCTCCCTCTTTCTTTCCGTTTCAATTTGATTTCATATGTTTCATCGAGCTATAATTATTCTTGCCTGTGCGTGTGTGTCAGTTCCAGATATATTTTTAAACCCCAGGGACCAGTGCAGACACTGGCTGACCTTTATTTAAATGTCTCCTCCACTCGGAGTACATCTCATTACAGCCAGGCCACCGGCTCCCCACCATACATCTCGGCTCAAAACCGAGTTCTCTCAGTCAGTCCCTACTCTGCCTGCAAGCCGTCCCCAGCTATTCAGTAGTGCTAATTATCAGACTCTTCTAAATGAACTTTCTGCAGACAGACGGGGTCACAGCATCCCTCCACAGCAGCAGATAATCATATATACATACAAACACTGTCTGGGTGTTAAGATTCTGAACCAGCTGTCCAAGACACTGGCACCTCATGTTAACATGTCATCCCTGGTAACCACAACTCTCCTCCAGCTGTCATCCCTGGTAACCACCAAGCTCTTCCCTGGTAACTACCATCCTCCTCCTGCTGTCATCCCTGGTAACCACCACTCTCCTCCCGCTGTCATCCCTGGTAACCACCACTCTCCTCCCGCTGTCATCCCTGGTAACCACCACTCTCCTCCAGCTGTCATCCCTGGTAACCACCAAGCTCTTCCCTGGTAACTACCATCCTCCTCCTGCTGTCATCCCTGGTAACCACCACTCTCCTCCCGCTGTCATCCCTGGTAACCACCACTCTCCTCCCGCTGTCATCCCTGGTAACCACCACTCTCCTCCCGCTGTCATCCCTGGTAACCACCACTCTCCTCCCGCTGTCATCCCTGGTAACCACCACTCTCCTCCCACTGTGTCTTTCACATAATCTGGGCTCCAGTTTCACTATTATACAGGTCAGGCAGGGCTACTCTGTGAGGGTTTGGGGAAATCATTGGGACAGCCATTTAGCATTTGAACTAGTGTCCTCAGAAGGGTCTGAAAGCAGGACGGGTCATGTACATTATTCACCTCATCAACTCTACACACAATAGAACAATAAAAAAAACACACCTCTATAATAATCTCTATTTTAATGTCCAGCGGTATTATATCATCAATGTTTCTCTCTCACTTTCATCACTTTTGGCTCTAATAACATTTTCTCTAATCTTTATACTGTTATGCTTATGCAAAGATGAAAGAAAGCACCCAATCACACCCTTCTTTAACCTTGGAAGATTCATATGGGATTTTGGGAGTTGTTTCTTAAGAGGAGCCCAACTATCTCCATTGAAATGGGTGTTCAAGTGTAGTCTCTGGGTGTGTTTATGGAACAGCTCAGTGTGTTCCTGTGAAAAGTGTTGTTCAGAAAGACAACAGAGCGGTGCTGTTGAGACAGACTGCAGAGTTCAGTGGGCCTGCTTGATCCTTCTCACAGTTGTTCAGACAGACAGACAGACAGGTACCTGCTCTGTCCTCCTCACAGCTCTCCTTGATCTTCCTACGGCAGACTGCAGCCAGGGCGATGAGCAGACCCAGCAGACACACAGCCAGGCCCACCGTCACCCACAGAGCCACCGGGGGAAACACCATGTTCTGACCTGGGAGAGGGGGAGGGAGATCAAGAAAGGAGGAGGGAGGAAGATACAGCAAAGGAGACAGATACAGTTAGTAGAGAGGAGGGCACTCAACATGGTCATCACCATGACTACCCCATCCTCCCCACCGCTATGGCTGCCTATCACCATTCCCATAACCATCACCATCATCTCACCATTATACAGTTGAAGTCAGAAGATTACATGCACAGGTTAGAGTCATTAAAACTAATTTTTCAACCACTCCACAAATTTCTTGTTAACAAACTATAGTTTTGGCAAGTCGGTTAGGACATCTACTTTGTGCAGTAATTTTTCCAACAATTGGTTACAGACAGATTATTTCACTTGTAATTCACTGTATCACAATTCCAGTAGGTCAGAAGTTTACATACACTAAGTTGACTGTGCCTTTAAACAGCTTGGTCATGGCTTTAGAAGCTTCTGATAGGCTAATTGACATCATTTGAGTCCATTGGAGGTGTATCTGTGGATGTATTTCAAGGCCTACCTTCAAACTCAGTGCCTCTTTGATTGACATCATTGGAAAATCAAAAGAAATCAGCCAAGACCACGTTCATCTGTACAAACAATAGTACGCAAGTATAAACACCATGGGACCACGCAGCTGTCATACCGCTCAGGAAGGAGACACCTTCTGTCTCCTAGAGATGAACGTACTTTGGTGCGAAAAGTGCAAATCAATCCCAGAACAACAGCAAAGGACCTTGTGAAGATGCTGGAGAAAACAGGTACAAAAGTATCTATATCCACAGTAAAACGAGTCCTATTTCAACATAACATGAACGGCCGCCCAGCAAGGAAGAAGCCACTGCTCCAAAACCCCCCCAAAAAAGTCAAACTACGGTTTGCAACTGCACATGGGGACAAAGATTGTACCTTTTGGAGAAATGTCCTCTGGTCTGATGAAACAAAAATAGAACTGTTGGGCCATAATGACCATCGTTATGTTTGGAGGAAAAAGGGGGAGGCTTGCAAGCCGAAGAACACCATCCCAACCGTGAAGCACGGGGGTGGCAGCATCATGTTGTGGGGGTGCTTTGCTGCAGGAGGGACTGGTGCACTTCACAAAAAAGGTGACATCATGAGGAAGGAAAATTATGTGGATATATTAAAGCAACATCTCAAGACATTAGTCAAGAAGTTAAAGCTTGGTCGCAAATGGGTCTTCCAAATGGACAATGACCCCAAGCATACTTCCAAAGTTGTGGCAAAATGGCTTAAGGACAACAAAGTCAAGGTATTGGAGTGGCCACCACAAAGCCCTGACCTCAATCCTATAGAAAATTTGTGGGTAGAACTGAAAAAGCGTGTGCCAGCAAGGAGACCTACAAACCTGACTCAGTTACACCAGCTCTGTCAGGAGGGATGGGCCAAAATTCACCCAACTTATTGTGGGAAGCTTGTGGAAGGCTACTCGAAACGTTTGACCCAAGTTAAACAATGTAAAGGCAATGCTACCAAATACTAATTGAGTGTATGTAAACTTCTGACCCACTGGGAATGTGATGAAAGAAATAAAAGCTGAAATAAATAATTCTCTCTACTATTATTCTGACATTTCACATTCTTAAAATAAAGTGGTGATCCTAACTGACCTAAGACATGGAATTATTACTAGGATTAAATGTCAGGAATTGTGAAAAACTGAGTTTCAATGTATTTGGCTAAAGATGTATGTAAACTTCCGACTTCAACCTTATGGGCCCTTACCACATCATTATTGTCGCCATATTACAGATTATCATCATCATCACCCTCCTTATATCATGCTTGTATCATCTGGATGTTAGGGAACATTTACTTTATTTGAAATGAACAAGATGTGGTGATTCATCGAGATCCATTTAACAAACACTTGAGTGTTAAAAACATGGCCAGATGGCAGAGATATCTCAGCAGTTGGAGTACTTTGTGTTGTCTTTTTCTACCCAACAGCCTTGGCACTGCGAAAGAGGATGTGGGCACTAGGTATCCCCATGCCTTCTGCTGCATTCACAATCTGTCATCTGGAGTAATGATGCCCAATGACATCACTCGGTTTTATCCTATTAATCATAAATAGAAATCAAATATGATGTTGTATTTGTATAATTCTGATGCTACACTGCCAATGAAAAAAAAAACGAAGGGGAGCATTTTTCTGACGGTTGTGAGAATGACTGTCTATCAGACAGTTTAGCACACAATTCACTCTAGAGAATGAAATATCAAAGTGAGAGACAGCTTCTTGACAAGATAAAACCAACAAAAATCTGGTCAGCAAGACACAGATATTGCAGACATCCCCAAATTTCCCCAGGGCATTCCAATGTAACGGAATAAAGTAGAGGAGGAAAAACAGCTTGAGACACTAAATAGCTTGAAGGCTGGCTATAATACAAACTGGCCTCCTTCAGAGAACCCACTCTGGGAAGATAATTGCAAAAAGTCTCGAAATTGACTAGCGTTGGGATGGAGAAATGACCAAGCATCTGTAAGGACTTGGCACAGGACAGATGGAGAGGACAGAGACACACTATTGCACAGCCAAGATGGAGGTCAATAGGAAGCCTCCTTCCTATTGAGAGAGAGAGAGAGAGAGAGAAAGAGAGAGAGAGAGAGAGGGGGGGGACTTCTGTCCATTGCAGTGGATGAGGAGGGCCAGGAATGTGTCATAATGGTAGATGAGACAGGATGCAGAGAAATGGAGAGCTCTAGGGGGGGCAGTTGGGGTGGCATTCTCTGAGTAAGACAGAAAAGGTTCATTTCACCTCCTATCTGTTTGTTTAGTTGAGTGTTTGAGTGTTTGAATCAAAACATGTTTTGACAGTATGTGGCCATGAGAGCCTTCATATGTATGTGATTATTGGAACACATTATGGGAAGCAAGATTATGCTTAACCACGTAATCCTATTTATGATTAACCATATTACATGGCTATTGTATAATATGCCATGAAGAATCATACACTATATATATTTTGGCATATATTTAGGAGGGCTTATGATGCGATCCTGGTGCTATATTCAATCAACAAAAAATGAGTTTTCAGAGTGACTGATAATGTATAATATAATGTGTTTTGGCCGACCATAATCATCATTGAAATGTGACAGATGTGGATGTGCTGGATGTGTTGCTACAGATTGGCTTCTAATAAACTCTGTTCCAGCCCAAACCGATATCAACAGCAACTTGTCATATAGAGAAAGGAGAAAATCTAGATAGTCCATCTTGTCATTTTGACAAAGCAGTATATAGTTCCTTGGGCCAACCATGACTGATGAGCTCCACTGTCTCTCTGTAGAGCTCTTTGCTCCGTGCTATTTAAAGGATAACCACTGTGACCGTGTTAATTCCAAATGCAAAGGCCAGAATTACAGATGAATACTAGGTAGTACCGTGTTCTGCTCGCTGTACACTCTGCTTCGTGCATGAAGTGTCCACATAGAGCTATAATAAGACAGAGAAGTAATGAATGTGTCTGGCACTTTGAAGCAGAGCAGAGCTGTGCTCTCTGCTTCTCCCTCTCTCTCACCCCTCCCTCCATTTTCTCGATCCCTAAGGGCAGGCTGATCAAGACAAATGTCGTAGTCGGCTATCATTTCAGCGCTGGGGCCCCAAAGGGCTGCAGGATCATATTTTTCTTTTTCTCTTGTTTGATGATGTGATTTTGTTTTCTTCAGAAAGAGATTTGTCTCTAATGGCTCTGTTTACCTATCGTCTCTTTCCCCTCCACCCATTCCTTCTCTACTGGGGTGAGGATGGAGTGTTTTGGGCTGCCTGTTACATCATTGAACGTCGGGAGACTGCAGAGCTGCAGTAATGGGGCCACAGAGGTGCAACTTCTGGGCTCTGCACTGAACTCAACACATACAGTTCATAGAAGCAAAACACAGGTCTATTTATGTAAACATCACTTTACAGTAATTTCAGTGAGATAAGACTTGGAGGTTGAGCTGGACTACAGCCCTTAAATATTATCAGGCAGGTCGACTTGAGTGTAGGTGTCGAAAGGAAGCCAAACAAAAAGGTACAAATATATTTTTTTTATGGGAGTGAATGCAGTATGATTAAACACCACCTAGATATGGACTCTTAATAGAGGGCCTGCATGACCAAAAAATACATTTAACTCCCCATTCATTCTATAAGACACACAGGGGCCTCACGCAGGCCAAGCTGAAGGTAAAAGCCCAGATTGGCATTCATTTTCCTGGAGCCAGAGTGTTTTAAGTTCAGCCAGTGCCTACGGTGGAATAAAGTGCTCAGTCCTGGCCTGTCGTCTCAGATTGTCTCAGTTCTACATCGTCATGACAGACAAAGGATCAAAGCTGCTTTCTCTATCTGCGGGTGTCAGCTGAGTTTTACATTTACACGGGACAAAAAACACCTCCTTAACTGGGACCGAAGGAGAATGATGTCCCCTGACAGACAGACAGACAGACACCCCACCACAGGGTAACAGGAGCCCCAGAGTGCATTCCAGGCAGGCTGGGGAATGAGGAGGAGCATAGAGGGGGTCAATAAGCTGCCTCTTTCATTATGAGGCTAAACCAAAGGCCTGGCAGCTCTGGCCTTCAGAGCGGCTCAGGGCTGGTGTGATGTGAGAGGATCAGGGGACAGACAGTGGTTCAGTGGAGATCACAGGGAGGCAGGGTGGACTGGAGGATAGCCCTAGGGTGGTTGGACACTGAGGCCCAACCCTGCTGGAGGGTCTAGTATCCCCCATGGCCCAGAAGAAGAAGTCAAGGCCACACTGCAGAGAGGAAGAACAGGCAATAGACGAAAGCACGTAGAACTCATTCGGACAATAGCAGCCAGTCGACCTAAATCACATTTACAACCCAGTCTGCTGAGTTCACACCTCACCAATCAACAATCAATCAATCAACAATAAGCTGTCTGGTAATTTAAAGCTTTATTTCCTTCCATTCGTTTAGCAGTTGTAAGATCTGGGAGGACTGTGATAGGCTGGCAGTCATAATAACAACACTGAAGAAAACAAGAAGCCAGAGCAGTGTCAGAGGTCAAGGCTCAGCCAGACTAGAAGACGGACAGAGAGAAGACATGATTTCCTTTTTTCCATTTGGGGGAATAATATAATTTAATGGCCGACTTTGCGTTTGTTTCAGACTCACACCCCTTGTCACACTTCATCACGGTCAGAGGTGATCAAAACCTTGCCTCCGCCTACAGCATGAAAGGGCTAGCTGCTAGAGGTAGCGCTGCCGCTGCGTCTGTCCTCTGTCTGTCCCCGGGTGCATATCTCACAGAAAGGGAGGACAAGGAGGAGCTCACCTCACCGGGAGAGAAAAAACTTGGCAAACTGAGATGGATGAGCACAGCTTTTTGTCCTGTCAGCATCTTTGCACTGAGCATTCTCCCCCATTTCTTGCATTTCAATGAATTGCTTTTCGGCAACCCAGCTCACATTTACTTACACAATTTGTCTGACATTATTGCCCTGATTTGATGCCGTGGTCTTGAGGAAAACACAAAAATATGATGTGCACGTGGGTGCATTTAATACAGAATAGTGACTCTGCAGTTATTGGAAGAAATCATTTTCTAACCACACTTTTTTCACAGATGAACCCATAAAAGCCATCTGGAGGTGGCGGTGTTTCGTGTGTGTCTGTGCACATGTGTATGTGTATGCCTCTGTGCATGTGTGTGTGTTGTTTGTTGTGGGTGTGTGTGACTGGGCTGGGATAGGAATAAGGCCTGCATGCAGTACCATTAGCCCACTCTAAAACTATAAGCTGTCTTTCATGCACATCAGGAAGTAGCTTGTGACCTTTCTCCTGGGATGGATGCTTGGCTCTAGGTTCCCTGCCTTTACTTCACCATTTAGCACAACGCTGCTGAGAGTTTAGAATAGTGAGTTGCAGCGGGAGGTCACCTGCCCGCCTCAATGAGTTTGACTACTGATGTGATTGATCCAGACGTGAATACCAGTCCAGTAGTTCCTCCGACCCTCACTGCAGCCTTGCACCTCAATGGTCATGTTCCCTTGAGACAGCCTGGATTAAACATGGAATGGCTGGGTTAGGGGGACAATTGTCTGGTATTGGCTGTACTGAGCTAGACCTAGTCTCCAAGTGTAGGCAAGTCACACATATTGAGACAATGTGGGCCTCTAGATTAACTTCTCACTAAGACACTAGTGTCTCACCCTGCATAAAGACTAACCTACAGACAGAGACAGAGCACTCACAATAATGACAATGTACTTTCATCTCCGATCCGTTTCACTATAATTCAATACAATCTCTTTTAAAACATCCCTCCAGATAAATATCCAAAATGTCTGACTGTGCTATAAAAAAAATGCTTACAAATATAAAAAAATAGGGCCATAAAGAAATTCCCAATCTTATCTAGTGTCTAGTGAAAACAAACTGTCGGCATCAGAGGTTTTGGTGTAATACTCTCACAGCTAGGAATAGTTTTTAGTGTAACACATCCATATAAATACTGATTTGGCCGTGCATTTAAACAGTGTGTGGGGAATCTAATCCTCAGGTAAATTGAGTGGGGTGATTTCAAATCTCATTCCAGCAAGGTTAACACGATTTTCATTTCCTTAGTCTACAGTGTACCAGAATCCGACTGTATACCCAGTATGATGGCTAATTAAGCATGTTAGCATCCTAAACATGTTTCAGACTGAGGGAGGGAGGGAATGTGTGGCGGGGGAGTTGATAAACACTAGCCTAGTATGAGAAGAACTGGGACTGGAACCACAGTGTCTAGTCCAGTCATACCCCTGCTGGCCAGTCAATCCCCCACCTCGACCAGCCCTCCTCAGCTCTGCCGAGACCTCCATTAAAAACTCCTCTGACGTCTCCTGTAGCTGACAGAGACTCCATCACTTCAGCATGCCCTCCTCTCAGGAGAGACTGGCATTAAGATGTCGGAAGAGGCAGAGTGGACTATCGATTTCTCACCACTTCCATTTCGTTCCTCCTTCGGCCGTAACAGCTGAGGCAAACTTTAGGTTGCAATAATCAGTTTAACAAGTCTTGTTCTCAAAATGTTTAATTCGTTTTTCAAACAAGGGTCTGACTACAAGAGGGCAGAAGATGTGTAGGAGGGAATCGTTAGTGACAGCTATCAGCACCACTGCCGACAATCTGCCGGGCTGATCGTGTCTGATATGAGTGGATCGGCTGAGAGCAAATAGACAAGGCCGCACTGCAGAGAGGAAGAGCAGGCAGGAGAGAGAAAGGGAGACCATTTGAATGGCTACTGTCAAGTACAGCCCTAATCCTAACTCTATAGCCTCAATGTTTTACGGGAATAAACACTACCAACAGCCCCTCTGATTGGCTCTTTGGGCATGTGAGTTCTTTACCAGGATCTATTTGAAGGTGTGAGAGATAACACACGACAGAGGTGATACCCTAGGGAATATCATCATCATCACAGACTCCACTATCTGATATACACTGCTCAAAAAAATAAAGGGAACACATCCTAGATCTGAATGAATGAAATATTCTTATTAAATACTTTTTCTTTACATAGTTGAATGTGCTGACAACAAAATCACACAAAAATTATCAATGGAAATCAAATGTATCAACCCATGGAGGTCTGGATTTGGAGTGACTCTCAAAATTAAAGTAGAAAACCACACTACAGGCTGATCCAACTTTGATGTAATGTCCTTAAAACAAGTCAAAATGAGGCTCAGTAGTGTGTGTGGCCTCCACGTGCCTGTATGACCTCCCTACAATGCCTGGGCATGCTCCTGATGAGGTGGCGGATGGTCTCCTGAGGGATCTCCTCCCAGACCTGGACTAAAGCATCCGCCAACTCCTGGACAGTCTGTGGTGCAACGTGGCATTGGTGGATGGAGCGAGACATGATGTCCCAGATGTGCTCAATTGGATTCAGGTCTGGGGAACGGGCGGGCCAGTCCATAGCATCAATGCCTTCCTCTTGCAGGAACTGCTGACACACTCCAGCCACATGAGGTCTAGCATTGTCTTGCATTAGGAGGAACCCAGGGCCAACTGCACCAGCATATGGTCTCACAAGGGGTCTGATGATCTCATCTTGGTACCTAATGGCAGTCAGGCTACCTCTGGCGAGCACATGGAGGGCTGTGCGGCCCCCCCAAAGAAATGCCACCCCACACCATGACTGACTCACCGCCAAACCGGTCATGCTGGAGGATGTTGCAGGCAGCAGAACGTTCTTCACGGCATCTCCAGACTCTGTCACGTCTGTCACGTGCTCAGTGTGAATCTGCTTTCATCTGTGAAGAGCACAAGGCGTCAGTGGCGAATTTGCCAATCTTGGTGTTCTCTGGCAGATACCAAACGTCCTTATAGGTGTTGGGCTGTAAGCACAACCCCCACCTGTGGACGTCGGGCCCTCATACCACTCTCATGGAGTCTGTTTCTGACCGTTTGAGCAGACACATGCACATTTGTGGCCTGCTGGAGGTCATTTTGCAGGGCTCTGGCAGTGCTGCTCCTGCTCCTACTTGCACAAAGGCGGAGGTAGCGGTCCTGCTGCTGGGTTGTTGCCCTCCTACGGCCTCCTCCACGTCTCCTGATGTACTGGCCTGTCTCCTGGTAGCGCCTCCATGCTCTGGACACTACGCTGACAGACACAGCAAACCTTCTTGCCACAGCTCGCATTGATGTGCCATCCTGGATGAGCTGCACTACCTGAGCCACTTGTGTGGGTTGTAGACGCCGTCTCATAAGACCACTAGAGTGAAAGCACCGCCAGCATTCAAAAGTGACCAAAACATCAGCCAGGAAGCATAGGAACTGAGAAGTGGTCTGTGGTCACCACCTGCAGAACCACTCCTTTATTGGGGGTGTCTTGCTAATTGCCTATAATTTCCACCTGTTGTCTATTCCATTTACACAACAGCATGTGAAATATTGTTGTCAATCAGTGTTGCTTGCTCAGTGGACAGTTTGATTTCACAGAAGTGTGATTGACTTGGAGTTACATTGTGTTGTTTAAGTGTTCCCTTTATTTTTTTGAGCAGTGTAGTAAAAGGTTGATGTGTTTACCCCCCCCCCCCCCCCCCCCGCCACTCAGCAATATAAACATTTGCAGACACCCACAACATTAAAGATCTTCTTGCATCCATCCTAAACCCTCAGTTGAGTGAGTTTGTTCTTTAGTATGCCTTCTCCTCTCTGCAGTATCACTAGGAGAATATATAATGACAGAATTTCTTAAAAAGACATGCCTCTGTATATCTTTGCCTAAGGCTCTCATTATAAAACAACATTTCTCATTTTGCTCTGCTGCAGTCTTTGGTGGTTACTGAAGAGATGAATATTCTCAGAGCACTCAGGAGCAGCTGGCTACGACCCTGCCACTGCCTCTGTATCAGGCCAGCTCTGTCTCCAACAACCACACAGCTGCACATCTCTAGGAAACAGCTACATATTCTCACATTCACTATAAAAAATAGTCTTAATAAGAATGATTTAAACGCAAACATAGTGGGGCAATCGGTTGTTTCTTGTTTCCATAGAAATGCAAAGCAATGCTTTGGAGTAAAACATGCTAATTGGTGACTACTTCTACAGCATGAGTAATTTCCTGGTCTTAAATACAGATTTTTGGGTGGGTGGTGATAATATGGATGATTTCCTAAACATAATGTAGCTGACAGGGACATAAGGTCCAAATAAGGTAGATAACAGAAACCCCAGTTTGTCAAATTTACTTAAATTCAATTTGTATGTGCGTATGAGAGAGAGAGAGAGAGAGAGAGAGAGAGAGAGAGAGAGACTGCCAAGCAGTTTGGCTTTGGATGTGACTTACTGGATGGAGCCTCCTCTCCACTCAGATAGCAGAGTAAGGTGGAGGAGGTCTGTATGTAACCTCCACTTCCACTCAGAGCATTACTACACTCAAGTCTTCCTTCACTTAAAGAGCATGATGCTCCTGGTTGCTGCATTAGAAGAGACCACAGTATGAATACCAACGTCAAGCTAAATGTATTTTAACACTCTCCAACATTTCAACTTTAAGACTGTATGCCATGAGACTGCCCTGGATTTAAGGGCTCGGACACACCAATAACGTTTGCACTTCTAATTTGCGAAACAAGAGCGCGCCGATTTTACATCTTGCAGAATCATGCAAAAATGTCGTAAGTTAGCTGTCCACCAGCGAGCGGGTGGTCTCTAAAACACAGCGTGCCGAACGATTGGAAGACGAACACCAGTTCAGTGTGTATGTGTTGTGCTCTTTCACTGAGTTGTAAAAGCAAACTAAGTAGAAACTGGCAACTCTTTAGTTTGCTGATGTTAGCTGGCAGGGTAACTGCTGTTGAACTTAACAGAAAAAAACATGTGTTTATTCACAGTGCTGAGCTAGTATTGTAACTGACATGTAATATTAGTTAATGTTTCATCCCCTCTCAACTGAGGTGAATGAATTAGCTACGCTAGCTAGTAGCTACCACAGCCAGGTTAGCTCCAGGCTCTAGCTATCTGTCCGATATTATTACTATCTAACAGCAATTGTTTGTATGGAAATGTTTTGTAGCCTTTGTTTCAACAGAAGTAAATGAACTTGGCTAGCTTTCGCCAGTTGATGTACCGTTAGCGAGAGCTGGCCAAAAGTTGGCTAACGTTAGCTATTATTCTTTCCTGAATCACACGATGAAACCATAAGCCAAACAATGTAAGATTGATATTCTGAATGTTTTCACTGCAATGTGTGTTTTTATTAGTCAGTATTGCAATGTATCGTCGCAGTCTTCACTGTTAAGGTGCACAGTAGAGGTCTGGTGGGACCAATTTCGTCATCCCGCTACCATCCGCAGCTTTTCATACCGCACTCCGCCCACACCCGCTGGCTTTCTGTCTGACTCCCACCGGCTAACGCAAGACCTGGTTCCAAACCCAACCGCAGTCCCACAATGTTATTTTAGGTGTATGTGACGCAGCTCACATGCCAGCCATGGTCCCAGCATTTTTGCTCCCTATAAGCAATATCAAATGCACAAACATAATTTAGGAAATTGTTTAAATTACCAGAGATTCTCACATGGCCCTTATAAGGCTATCTGTATTACTGGGCTATATCAACCAATATGATAGATGTAGTTTGTAGAGAGCAGAGTAGGAGAGACTTGCACTTTCTCTTGAGCTATTTTCATAGCCTGCCTTTTAGGAGTGGAAAGATGGGTGATCAATATCTAGGCCTATTTCTAGGAAATGTATTAAAGTATTTAGGAAGTACATTTCCTTGGACAGATAACTGCCCAGTGCTTCACCGCCCAAGCATAGGCTATAGCCTACTCTATTTAATTGAGACCACACACGCACCTGATCTCGCAGGTATGGCTACTGAACTTGAAGCAGCAAGAATGACAACAGCGACACTTCCTATGTTTTGCATAGGCCAATAGGATATAGCCTACCTTTTAGGGGGACGATTTACTGGCAGAGACAAATAAATAGATAATCAATACTTATTGAAAATGAAACGGCGCAACGCCTTATCGCCATAGAAGCTTAACCTATGCGCGCGTTGAGCCTTTTCAATTATGATTTAAGTTTTTGATTGCACTTCGACTCACGTTAGTTGAGCGCCCTCCACTTCTATCCATTACCAATAGCCTATTTATTTACAGACACTGTAGTAAACTAAATTGACTGCAAAATGATCCTCCGCCCACGTAGGCAGCCTACTCTATCTCAATGAGACCGCACTTGATCTCTCACGCCCAACCAAGAGAGGTAGGGCTACTGATGTTGAAGCAGCGAATTGCGTGAGAATAATGCAAAAAATATGTGCTTTTAATACAATAGGTAGGCTAACGCAGACAAAGCAATCTGTCGGACAACAAAAATATTTTCATCCCAAAGTCGTCTTACTGACCGCCCACAGCATGAAAAATGCCGGCCGAGCCGCAATGATCTCTGTCGGGACCCGCAGGTCCCGGTGGCATCCCGCAGGAATGTAGCCCTCTAGTGCACAGTCAGTACACAACACTGCTCATCATGTCTTATGGTGACAGTGGTCCCAGCAGGGTCAGACAGCCAGGGAAGACCAGTCTACGGAGCTCAGGTGAATTTTGCAGTATATTAACAATATCAGTGAATGTTACAAAGTTCCATCTTGAATTGATGGGTAGACCTACAGTAGCTACAGGTCAACAGCTTAAAGCTACAGTCTGGGAATAATGGTCATTTCAATTATTGAACCATTGATTCTATTCTTGGATAATATAATGTATAAACGTAGACCATGGAAATGCTTTGCTGTGCCTCATCTGAGGAGGATCAGATGGTGACAGGGGTCTCAGCAGGGTCAGGCAGCCAGGGAAGACCAGTCTGACGGAGCTGAGGTGAATTTTTGCAGATACAGCACTTTATTATCTCTGCGCAGCAAACACTGGACAAGCCTGATGCTGTTTTAAGTCAGTCTGACAAACCTCTAAAGTTGATTTCCAAACTATACCATGGGTTGGTAGAGGCTTTTCCCGATGACACAAAACATGTAAAACAAAAATGTGAGAAAGACCTGGTAGAAGCTATTGATGATGATGAATGGATGCAGATATGTTAGAATGCCCCGTCATGTTCATATCATCTCAGAATTAAATTACAGCAGTTTAAGTGAAACTGAATATCATGCAGTCAGAAATGTCATTCCTCTGCTGGAGGTGTAAAACACAAAAGGGGACATATTAGCATATGTTGTGGATGGCCTAATTCTGGCAAAGAGTATGTACTTTTATTTCAGCATGTCTACAGATTCCACCCTTCTCCCTGTTTTTGTTTGCTTGTAAATGTTGATACTGGTGGCTGTTATCTGAAGAAACTGTGTAACGAAGCTGTGTAGCTCAGTTAGTAGAGCATGGGGCTTGCAACGCCAGGGTTGTGGGTTTGATTCCCACGGGGGACCAGTATAAAGAAATAAAGTATGAAAATGTATACACTCATTACTGTAAGTCACTCTTGACAAGAGCATCTGTAAAATGTGAAACATTTATAGTGGCTAAGAAATGTATTGCCATTCATTGGAAGGTTGGTTATCCTCACACAATGTCAAGTTATCTATAATTTCATTTATTACAAGATTAAGGGTATACTGGGCAACTTTCATAAGGTCTGGATGCCTTATATGGAATACAATCTGACTAAAGGAGTCTGTATTGAAAACATGCCCACGTCTGGGGAGATACCTATTGAGGCTATCGCTGGCTGCGCAGTCCTGGCCCTGGGGGTCTGCTGTCCTGGGGGTTGTCACTCTGGCCTTGGCGTAACACACCCAAAACCAATAATGAATGATTCACTAAGATCCTAAAGCTTAGTGGGGTGTATTATATTGTGGCAATTCAGTGTGGTGGACACCTAGGGACAGGATGAGGTGACCCGGCTATATTGTTTGCAAGTGGGGTGTATTAGATTGTACTATTAGGCCCATGACATTAATTATATGGAGGATTTGCTGTTTCTGTTTGTTAATGTATATTTGAGGTGTATGTGTATGCGTTTTTTTTGTTTCCAAACCTTTCTCTTGGGAATTAAACAAAAATGAAGGTGGGAACTGGGAAGGAAATTATGTTGTGAGAGTTATTGACTAGACTGGTGGGGCCGGGCGTGCAGGCAGCTCGGTCTGGCTCAAATTTGATATAGAGGATGTCATTATAAAGACAATCAAAAGTCTTAGTTTTGCTATTCTAGTGGTTATAGGTGCAACACAATATGTATTATTGAATTACCTTTGATCTAGTTCAGTCTTATTTATCATTTAAACATATTTAATAACGATATTTTACCTAGCTTGATGACTGTGGGCATTTTTGCTTACTTTTTGTTCTAAATAGTGACGGCATATTGGATTGTGTAAAAATGCAGGAAATTAGCTTTAGATGCTCCAAAAGATTATGGGGGAGGCCAGGTTATGTCTCCCCCACTTCTAAAACCAAAGTGGCCCCCCTGACCATACCCCTCAGGTATTTTGAATAAAAAGGAAATGTTTCCATGTCCAAGTTAGTATAGCGTAGCCATACTATAACTATCACTGCCTCAGTCTCAGGCAATATCATGGTTGCAGACGCACGAAATGAGGCATTTGTCTCCTGAAGGTAGAAGTGTATCACCACTGCAGCCAGAACTTTCACCAAGACTACACTGAGTGTCCAAAACATTAAGGACACCTGCTCTTTCCATGACAAATACTTGAACACAGGTGAAAGTTATGATCCCTTATTGATGTCACTTGTTAAATCCACTTCAATCAGTGTAGATGAAGGGGAGGAGACCGGTTAAAGAATACTTTTTTAGCCTTCAAACAATTGACATGGATTTTGTATGAGTGCCATTCAGAGGGTGAATGGGCAAGACAAAAGTTTGAAGTGCGTTTGAACGGGGTATGGTAGTAGGTGCCAGGCGCACCGGTTTGTGTCAAGAACTGCAATACTGCTTTTTCCCCCCCATGCGTATCAAGAATGGACCACCACCCAAAGCACATTCAGCTAACTTGACACAACTGTGGGAAGTATTGGATATCAACATGGGACAGCATCCCTGTGGAAAGCTTTCGACGCCTTGTAGAGTCCATGCCCAAAAGGGGGGGGATGCAACTCAATATTACGAAGGTGTTCCTAATATTTAGTATACTCAGTATATGTGGCCATAATGTTGTATGTGCTTCTATTGGCTGCTGTGATATACTGAACAGAGATGGCCTCAGTCTTTACCCAGAAGTAATTTAGCTGGTGTGAACCTGGGGCCCTATAGGGGCCTCTAATCCTCTGACCTTCTTAGTGTGCTCCATTCACTACCAGTCATTTATCTCATCCCCATCTCTAAATCCATCCAGCCAGCCAGCCAGCCAGCCAGCCAGCCAGCCAGCCAGCCAGCCAGCCAGCCAGCCAGCCAGCCAGCCAGCCAGCCAGGAGTCTAACAGAAGGCATAGACTTTGGCTAAAGCGCAAAGGACTTGACTTGGTTAGCATTTAGCTTAGTTGGCATAGGGATCAGATATACACTGGTGGCTCTGGAAAGTCTATCAGGAAATTGTCATGGTCTCTGTGTCTAATGTAGGATCATGCTGGAGCAGCAGTTAGAAATTCAAACAAAGTTGTATTAGTCAAGCCTTGGGTTGGTTACATACCATATTTTCTGTTACCATAGATATTAAACTATCTTATTATGGATTTCAATATCATTTCACTAGAATCGCTTTAATTTTATCTTGCTATTTCTCTCAAAGCCATTTCTGCTACGGATGCCCGCGGTAATGTTTTTAAGGCAAACATAATGGAATTGCATCTTATTTGATGACGAGGGACGTCTACCGTACACGGTTGAGGCCCCAAATAACCACAGACGTAACAGAGCCATTGGAGGCGACAGTAACAGTAACAACGGCATCAGAAACCTTCACTACAGCTTTGCTGCTCATGCCCCAGAAGTACAGCAAGTGGCTGGAAGTAGGCAGACACATACATTATAGATATGACAGGCAGTTTAAGTCTGGGTCACTGAGATGTCTTGTGGCGTTGACAGGGAGTTGCACTTACTGCAGACACATCCCCCCCCCCCCCCCCCCCCCCCCGTCTGATGAAATTAAACACAGTTGACGAAATTTACAATGTGAAAGGATGGATTGAGTTCATTTCCCTGTGGACAGTTTGTCTGTTAATGTGACCTGAAGGAGATCCTGGCCCTCACAGCTTCCCTCTATCCACACCAGTCACATTTGGCTATGTCAAAGATGGCTGCCATGTTCTAATCAATGCTTTCATCACAAATGTACGAGCATAATATTCAGTTCCGAGAGTTAAAGGGCTGTGATGACACTGTCCCTGCAGATGAAGGCAGATGACTCAGTCTGACTGCAGTACTAAATGTTGAGTCAGGTTGAGTCATTTCAGTCACATTTACAGACAGTAAACAAACTCTTTTGAGTGGTTTAAGTCCATGCTGCAGGGAGGGAAGTACGAAGAGTCCTGGGCCAGTAACACACCTCTACAGGGAGACGGCCACACTAGCTCCATGCTTAACTTTCATTAATTTCACACCTTGTAATCAATTACTGGTCTCTAGAGCTATCAGTGAAGCAAGCTACCTTTTCCAGGAACGAGCCCAAGTCTCTCAGCGCCTCCTAATTGAAAAGACATATCACCGTTAGACAATACTCTTTGTGTATGGGCGGCCATTGATATTAACTGTTTCAAGGCACCAGAAAAAGCGATTTACGGAGTTTGCAAACACCTTTTGTGGGACAACAATGCATGGTCTTATCTGGTTTAAGAGAGTTTAAGCATAAAAGAAATGGATATGAATAATTAAACGACCAAGCCTTTGAAGGTATGCTCAACCGTTTCGTCTGGGCTACTCTCCACCCAATGTCTCTCAAAAGGCTGCACCTAATATGATTTGAAATCGTAAAGCAGAGGCTGACGCCAGGCCTCCAGAAACCAATCCCTCTTACAGGATAAAACAGCAACTGTGTGAAATGTACACTGCAGGCCCCTTGGCTCAACCCCACTGATTTCCAGTCCCCCCTCACTGTGACTCTGGGAGGGAAAATAAAAAATGAGCTTGATCAGTGACAAAATGGGGCTTTTGCTCTTTTACTGCAGCCATAAATATAATCTGTCTTGAAGAAGAAAGAAAGCAGGAGAGGAGTGCAGGTCTTAAAGAGACAGGTTCCCTTCAGGCTCTGGACAGGCATAAAGATGTCACAGTAGTCCACAGTGTGGAAAGGAGAGGAGAGGAGGCCAGGACGTCCCCGATGCCATGCCATGGTGGCCTGGGACTGGGGCCGTGGACACTTATAGAGTCATGTACTGGTGATGGCTCCCCTGTGGTGAGGGGGAGGACAGGACAGGACCACACAGCAGGCCCAAGCCCACACACCCACACAGACTACCAGACAGTCACTCACAGTAGAGGTGTTCAGGCCGCAACGCTCCAACATTGTATTTTCAACTGCAGACATAAAATACATTTTGACATTCAGCCATCGCAAAGACCTTTTATGCCAAAAGGAGACAGTGAAGACGACAACGGGAACAGGAAGGCATAAATCCCCAACACAATGAGAGGGAGCTCATTTTATCTCTGTGATTGTTGAGATGCTATAAGAGCAATGCAGTGAGCAGGAACTGGCCCGGCCCTAATCCCTCATTCAACCCAACAATCCCTCAGAGCTGCAAACGGCAAGACTGAGAGCATGCCAAATAATACTGTGAATCCATAATACAGGGATAAAACGTCCCCATGTTGAAGGCAAGGGAGGGAGGGAGAACATTCAAACAACTTAACAACTCAACATGGCAGTGACAGGAGGAAGTGGCCCCAGTTCAGAATCCCGAGAGGAAATAATGTGCTTACAAAGACTGCCATTGGCCTACCTGAATTTGTTTTAGACTGCTCCCTCCATTACTCCATCTCTCTATTTGGTTGCTGTTGTGCTAGGCGGTTGTCATAAGATAGTGTGTATTCAGGGAGGGATGTAAAGACAGAGAGAGACAGAGAGAGAGACAGGGAGAGAGACAGAGAGAGAGACAGAGAGAGAGACCGAGAGAGAGACAGAGACAGACAGAGAGAGACAGGGAGAGAGACAGAGAGAGACAGAGACAGACAGACAGAGAGAGACAGGGAGAGAGACAGAGAGAAAGACAGAGAGAGAGACAGAGAGAGAGACAGAGAGAGACAGGGAGAGAGACAGAGAGAGAGACAGAGAGAGACATGGAGAGAGAGAGAGACAGAGAGAGACAGAGAGAGAGACAAAGACAGACAGAGAGAGACAGAGAGAGACAGAGAGAGACAGAGAGAGACAGAGAGAGACAGAGAGAGAGACAGAGACAGACAGAGAGAGACAGAGAGAGACAGAGAGAGAGACATAGACAGACAGAGAGAGACAGAGAGAGACAGGGAGAGAGACAGAGAGACAGGGAGAGAGACAGAGACAGACAGAGAGAGACAGAGAGAGAGACAGAGAGAGAGAGAGACAGAGAGAGACAGAGAGAGAGAGACAGAGACAGAGAGAGAGAGACAGAGACAGACAGAGAAAGACAGAGAGTGGGAGAGAGAGCGATAGAGAGAGAGACAGAGAAAGACAGAGAGAGACAGAGAGTGGGAGAGAGAGCGACAGAGAGAGAGAGAGAGAGAAAAAGACCCGTCTGTGCGTTTGGACAATAATTAATACAGTGTTCCATCAGGGGAACTGCCTGCTCGCTTCTCTGCTGACAACGCTTTCATTTATACTGCTGTTTTCCTCTTTTTCCAAAGGCTTCGTTAATTGTATTTAAAGTAGCCCCGTAAAAAAGTTGAGTAGAGAACAACACTGCCATGTTTTGTGTTTAGCTTGCTTTCGTTTGCTTACTTGTTTTTTAGGCTTGCGTAAGCTCTGCGAGCAGGGCACTGGCAGGTACCAATTTATAAGGCATCACATGTCAGGAACAAGCACCCAGAACAGATAATAACACAGTCAGGGAAAAAGGGAAGAGGCTAGCACAAACGTAATGAAGGAAAAACACAGCAAAGCTTTATACAGTCTGCTCCAAATGGAATATGTACTGTATAACTATTGTTTTAACCTTTATTTAACTAGGCAAGTCAGTTAAGAACAAAGTCTTGGCGGCCTACCCCGGCGAATTGTTCATCGCCCTATGGGACTCCCAATCACAGACGCATGTGATACAGCCAGAATTTGAACCAGGGACTGTAGTGACGCCTCTTACACTGACAAGCAGTGCCCTAGACCGCTGCGCCACTCAGGAGTCCTGAAACGACTGTGCTAGCACCTCTGTCTCTTCTACCTATAAAGAGTCATGTTGGAGTGTGCATGGAGCTATTGAGGCGTGGATGTGAATGGGAAAGGGAGCGAGATGGAGAAAATGTGTGTGTTTGAGAGAGAGGAAGAGAGAAACAGGGAGAGAGAGAACGTGAAAGAGAGAAAAACAGGGAGACAAACAGGGAGAGAGAGAGATAGAGAGAGGGGGGTAGATAGAGAGGGAGAGGCTGAGAGAGAGAGAAAAACATGGAGAGCGCAAGAGAGAGAGGGAGAGAGAGAAACAGTGAGAGAGAGAGGGGGGAAACATGGAGAGAGAGCGATGTACTGTAATTCTGGTGGAGTGAGTTGGCCCTTTCGGAGCAGGGGATGAGGCCTCCCATGAAGTTGATGGAGCAAAGCAGATTGGACGAGCTCAGCAGCACAGCTTGGGCGATCTCCCTATGTCACCCTCTCTCCCTCTGTCTCCCTCACTTCATCCATTTACAATACCTTACATTTGAGTCATTTAGCAGACTTTCTTATGCAGAGCAACTTAGAGTAAGTGCATTCATCTTAAGATAACTAGGTGGGACAGCCACATATCTCAGTCATAGTAAGTTTAAAAAAATCTCAATAAAGTAGCTATCAGCTAGTAGGGGGGAAAGGTCAAGTTGAGATTGTTAGTCCCTCCCTCCCTGTCAGTGCCTCCATCTCCCTGCCTGCCTGTCAGGCCCTGGTGCCACAGCTCAGAGATTAGCAAACACTCTCTGCTCTCATCTCCATCTCACTCTCTGTCATCAGCCCAACCCTCACTCCCCCTCTCCCTCTGTCCTCTCTATCTCGATCTTATCCTGCTGCTGGGAGCTGCGAGTGCTGTGCCAGCAGTGGAGTCGGGCGGAGAGACAGAGGGCCTGGGCAGTGACAGGCCTAAAGCCCCCACCACCACCACAGCCATCTCTCATCTCCCACAGTAGAGATCTAAAGCTCTGCATTCTGCCAGCAGCTGTAAAAATGATATTAGACAGACAGCATGTCCATAAAGCTCAAAGGGCATTATTATATATATTTTGAGGATAGCAAAGTGACCGAGAGGTTGGGCGGGGGGGGGGGGGGGCAGAGGTGGTATTTAGTCTGGGACTGAGCTGCTCAAACTGCCTCTGCTGCTTTCAGCCAGGAGGATGGTAGTATAGCCAAGCAGGCTGGGGAGGCAGAGAAGGCAAAGGAGGGAGAGAAGGCTGAGGAGGGAGAGGAGGCTTAGGAGGGACAGGAGGCTGAGGAGGGAGAGAGGAGGTTGAGGAGGGAGAGAGGATGTTGAGGAGGGAGAGGAGGCTGAGGAGGGAGAGAGGAGGGACAGGAGGCTGAGGAGGGAGAGAGGAGGTTGAGGAGGTTGAGGAGGGAGAGGAGGCTGAGGAGGGAGAGAGGAGGCTGAGGAGGGAGATGGGGCTGAGGAGGAGGGAGAGGATGCTGAGGAGGGAGAGGAGGCTGAGGAGGGAGAGAGGAGGTAGAGAGGAGGGAGAGGAGGCTGAGGAGGGAGATGAGGCTGAGGAGGCAGAGAGGAGGCTGAGGAGGCAGAGAGGAGACTGAGGAAGGAGATGAGGCGGAGGGGGCTGAGGAGGCAGAGAGGAGGCTGAGGAGGGAGGCAACCTGCCTGGGTTCATACAAGGGCTGGTGCAGCTGCTGCCTCTTGTCATCGTCCTTGGACGCTGGATGCCAGGCATCTCTTTGTGTCTGTTCCAAGTTGGATCCTACTGTATCCTGTTGCTACAGCCATCAATATCCTACTACCAACACACATTGTTGTCTCTCTCCCAACAGCTGTTGAACCAACACATGATACGGTCATTTAGGGCTCAAGCCTGACATGACCTCTTCTAACCTGCACTGAGATATTTCAGTTGTAAATGGCAGTATTGTGTATGTAGTATTTCTCCAGGCAAGTGTTGTGTCATGGGGGAGGTACTACTATTAACAGTGGTGCTAATGATGATGGCGTGGTTCACAAGCATAACTTCTTAACCCTTACCATCTCAACACATGGCTTCACACGCGCCCCACACACTGTTCGGTGCAGTTAGGGGTTCATTTTCTCCAAATTAACCTTGTCAAACTATTTATTTTCCCAGGGGAGAGTTGTATTACTATTGTAATTTTCAATCAGAGATTGAGGAAAGTGTGACATTTTTATGTGCTTATTCTCTCTCCCCACTCTCTCTCCCTCTCTCCTTCTCTCCCTCCCTTCCTCTCTCTCTCTCTCCCCTATTGGGTGGGGAATAGTCCATTTGGAATCTTAAGCAGATTTCACCCCTCCCTATAATAGGATTCTCAGTCTGGTGTGTGGTGGGTGCAGTGCTGTGATTATCCAGTATATTTACTATATAAACTCTGCTGGGCACACACTCAGAACAGTTCTGCTAGGTCAAAATTAATTACAGAAGTTGTTAAGCATACAGCAGCTGTTGTAAACAAATGCAAATAAATGTTCATATCAAACAAGCCCCTTGTATCTCGGCACACAAAAATAAATCTGCCACTTGTTTACTAACAAGTTAGGCTATCATCAAGCTGTGCTGGTTAGAGTAGGATAAATTAATATTCTCCAACTAGCCCCAGAGCGCTCAGATCCTGGCCACTCCATGGCTTTAATCAACAGCTTTGCAGCTTTGTCTCTTGGTTTGTTCCATCCTTTCTCTCTCTCTCTTTCTCTCTCTCTCTCTCTCTCTCCATCTCTCAATCTCTCAATCTCTCTCTCATCCCTCAGCCTCTCTTTCTTCTTGGCCGGTCTATTCTCTTTCATAGGTTGCCTCCGTTATTCTCCGTAGCCTAGCCGGGTTTTTCTCTAGGACAGCTTCAGAGCGTGGGTAATTCCTTTATTTCCACCGAGCTGAACAGATCACTTTTCGTTATCAGCGGTTTTCTGCGCTCGGCACAAACTGTCTCTCTGTGGAGAACAAAGGCTTTCCACTAGTCTAACAGAACAGGTGTTCTGCTGGGTTTCGGGTTGGATGAGGAACAACTGCTCAGTCTGAGAGGAACTCTTCCTTGACACACAGACTGACGAAGATCACAACCATACCTAGTTCTCAATCCTTTCATACTGCTTCAGATCATCGGTCCTATGTCCATTTCCTCCTCTCCTCTGTCAGGATTCACCTCTATCTTCCCCATCACCTCTACAGATCTGGACCACTGAAATAACTCTATGATCTGAAACAGTTCACCGCCTGAGGCAACGTCTAGAATGCCTTAGACAGGCACCTAATCAGCCTTACGTTCTCTATAAAACAGAGAGAGCATATCTATGCATATAAGCGTATCTATGTCCTTTACTAAAACCACAAGATGCAATAGTCTCTAGTAGTTCCACTTTTCTAAAGTCTACTGCAACATGTGAACAGTAATCGTACTGTGGGCTTAACAGCAACACTTGTTCATTCCTTCATGTCATGTCTCTTCCTACTGTGGATTTAGCAACATTGTAATACACCGGAGGCCTTGTCATGACTGTAGAGTGTGGAGCTGTGGAATAGGCCATCGGGCTCAGGGCCCTCCCGGCCCCAGCAGCACGGAAACAGCAGTCATTTCCCAGCCCAGCGGAGCAGCACTCACTGACCTGACCTAACACACACACACACACACACACACACACACACACACACACACACACACACACACACACACACACACACACACACACACACACACACACACACACACACACACACACACACACACACACACACACACACACACACACACACACTCCCTGACCCGGGCGTAGGGTGACCTCCCCCTCCCTAGCTCTGATCCAGCAGGTCCCGGCCACCTCTTCTTATTTATGAGCCATTTCACACAGCCCTGCTCCCATTAGAGAGCCAGCCTTGGCCAGTCTTGGCCCGTCAGACACACTAAACACTCCACACGCTTAACATCACGTACACCAGTAAGGCAGCCAGGGGACAGGGGGTCGGGGGCTGGGGACGGGACAGAGAAGACCCCAGGGCCACCACACAAGGCCACCACCCACACAGCCCAGGAAGAGATTACACCACTCACCCGAAAAGAGCAATGTAAACATATTGACCCACTTCCTGGTTGGCAGACATTGGCTGTAGCTTCAGCTGAGAGACAGGCTAGAGCTGGGAGTCTGCTCTGTAGGCTGTACAGCTGCTGCACCACCATTACTTCCATTTAGCTCTAATATTATTGTATATCCTTTATCACCTTCTAGCATCACCAAATGTCAGATGAGTAGTTATTTTAGTTTCATAGGAATCATCTGGGAAATAATTACCCACTGATGTGATTTAAAGATGTGCAGAAACTGATGGTTAGGCTTATTGGAGCATAATTGAACATTTCATTATTTTCCCTACAGTTCTGTGGAGCTCTGAACAGCTAGCTGAATATTCAAGGCATAACATTTGACTAGCGGATTGATTTACAAATGCATACAAGACTTTAATAGGCAGCCGTGCTCCTGTGTGACTGAAAACAAGATTATCCTGAACTGGCAACATTAAAACACCGTGGGAAGTCTCTGAATGTTAGCTGGTTTACTTTCCAGAGGCTAGGGCCTTTGTCAGGGAAGACAGACAGCAATGGGGAACACAGACACACAGATTCACATAGACACACACATAGACACACACACCTGTGATGGTGACGGAGGCGTGGCCGTCCTCACCCAATAATGGGTTGGTCAGTCTGCAGCTGTAAGTGCTATTGGGCTCCAGGGTGACAGTCAGGACACTGCGCATGCTGAACAGCCCCTCCTCATTGGCCACCAGGGAGGTGGTGACGTTGTCCGTCAGGTTGTGCCCGCCCCCATCCTGCCACAGTACGTCAGCCTCAGGGTAGCCACCGTACGCCACGCAAGTCAGCGCCACCTTGTCACCCGGCCGCAGGTTAGAGTCTGGCTCCAGGGTCACCAGAGGCTTGGAATAGGGGGCTGAGGGGGGAGAGGGGGGGAGAGAGGAGGGGAGAAGAACAGACACACACAGAATTTTTGCCAAGTCACCAGAAACTTGGAGTAGGGGGCTGAAGGGGTAGGGGGGAGCAGAAATATACAGAGTTTAAGTCAGATTATCAGCAGTGAGGGACACCTAGGGAACTGTTTGACATGATTCCCATTAAATTGTTAATTACATTTAGGGAGCTTAGCATAACATCGAGCTTAAGATCCCAGAGACATCATCTGCAGCATATCCTGGTGCTCCCTTCTGTCCTCCTCCATCTCCACCCTGGAGAGAGCCACGGCTCCGAGCCAAGCCGCCTCACAATACAACGCAACAACCACAGCCTGGCCCGGCCCGGATGGCGGGCCTGGGGGAAATAGGCACGGCTCCGAGAATTTGGGACTGCTGTGCTCTGTTCAGGGGTTTGGCAGGAGGGGCGGGCGGGCGGTGAGGAGGTGAGGGGGGTGAATCCTCAGCCTGGAATGAATTCACTGCTCTCCAATCCCCTGAGCTAAAACACAACCAGAGAGGCGGCGGGCAGAGAGAGGAGGCTGTATTCCCTGAGCCAATCATAACACAGCAAACAATGGGGAGGACAGGGAGGGAGAAGAAGGAGATTAAATAACTTCATGCGAGTTGCCTTTTGAAAAGTGGGCTCTCGCTCTCTCTCTCAGCACTAAGACGGAATGTCAGCCTGCCACTAACCTCCCTGGCTATCCATTTGACTGACAGGCAGATTTCCACAGAGACCCGTCATTTTCTCAGAGCACTGTGGGAAGGGAGCTCTATGATGTTAACTGTAAATGCCAGCTAAAAATAATACATCTATGAATCGAATGCATGAAAAGGGGCCAATTTGTCACTGTTTGAGCGACTGTGTCATTTTTCCCCCTTTCTCTACCCAGACTAGCCAGCCAAGAGGAAAACTGTTGAACGTTAACACTGCTTAATGCACATACATCCTTAGACAGGAAAGGGCCAATTTAACAACAAAACATGGGAATTAGTGGTGAGGGAGGGAGGAGTTCACCAACACTGTGTGTGAAGTCATAAAGAATAATTATAAATAAAAGTGCACTCAGTTGTGATGATGGTCCTGTGATGGAACAACCACCTTCATCACCGAGCTGCTAGTAACAATCAATCTTGTCAGGAACTAATAATCAAAGCCAGTGATTAACCACAACCAGAGGACCACAATCAGGAAGTATCGACCAATCATGTTATCGTGCATCCCTGACGGAACTAAGTGTTTCATGACCAATTTCTGTGTTGTGTTAGGCATCGATCCTAAAGGTCTCGCATGATTATCAAAGAAAGGCCTGTGATGTGTGACCAAATTGCCCTCTAGTGGCCTCATGGGTGGAATTATTTCATAATTGATAAACATTGAATTTAAAAAAATTCAAAAGGAAAATCCGGTGTTTCTATGTTAAACGGTTTTGTTATAATTCAGTCTTCTGTGATGGACAGTCGTGGCCAAAAGTTTTGAGAATGACACAAATATTAATTTCCACAAAGTCTGCTGCCTCAGTGTCTTTAGATATTTTTGTCAGATGTTACTATGGGATACTGAAGTATAATTACAAGCATTTCATAAGTGTCAAAGGCTTTTATTGACAATTACATGAAGTTGATGCAGAGAGTCAATATTTGCAGTGTTGACCCTTCTTTTTCAAGACCTCTGCAAACCACCCTGGCATGCTGTCAATTAACTTCTGGGCCACTGATGGCAGCCCATTCTTGCATAATCAATGCTGTGGGGTTTTGTTTGTCCACCCGCCTCTTGAGGATTGACCACAAATTATCAATGGGATTAAGGTCTGGGGGTTTCCTGGCCATGGACCCAAAATATCGATGTTTTGTTCCCCGAGCCACTTAGTTATCACTTTTGCCTTATGGCAAGGTGATCCATCATGCTGGAAAAGACATTGTTCATCACCAAACTGTTTCTGGATGGTTGGGAGAAGTTGCTCTCGGAGGATGTGTTGGTACCATTCTTTATTCATGGCTGTGTTCTTATGTAAAATTGTGAGTGAGCCCACTCCCTTGGCTGAGAAGCAACCCCACACATGAATGGTCTCAGGATGCTTTACTGTTGGCATGACACAGGACTGATGGTAGCGCTCACCTTGTCTTCTCCGGACAAGCTTTTTTCCGGATGCCCCAAACAATCGGAAAGGGGATTCATCAGAGAAAATGACTTTACCCCAGTTCTCAGCAGTCCAATCCCTGTACCTTTTGCAGAATATCAGTCTGTCCCTGATGTTTTTCCTGGAGAGAAGTGGCTTCTTTGCTGCCCTTCTTGACATCAGGCCATCCACCAAAAGTCTTCGCCTCACTGTGCGTGCAGATGCACTCACACCTGCCTGCTGCCATTCCTGAGCAGTCTCTGTACTGGTGGTGCCCCGATCCCGCAGCTGAATCAACTTTAGGAGACGGTCCTGGCGCCTCACTGTGCGTGCAGATGCACTCACACCTGCCTGCTGCCATTCCTGAGCAGTCTCTGTACTGGTGGTGCCCCGATCCCGCAGCTGAATCAACTTTAGGAGACGGTCCTGGCGCTTGCTGGACTTTCTTGGGCGCCCTGAAGCCTTTTTCACAACAATTGAACTGCTCTCCTTGAAGTTCTTGATGATCCGATAAATGGTTGATTTAGGTGCAATCTTACTGGCCCAATATCCTTGCCTGTGAAGCCCTTTTTGTGCAAAGCAATGATGACGGTACGTGTTTCCTTGCAGGTAACCATTATTGACAGAGGAAGAACAATGATTCCAAGCACCACCCTCCTTTTGAAGCTGTTATTCAAACTCAATCAGCATGACAGAGTGATCTCCAGCCTTGTCCTCATCAACAATCACACCTGTGTTAACAAGAGAATCACTGACATGATGTCAGCTGGTCCTTTTGTGGCAGGGCTGAAATGCAGTGGACATTTTTGGGGGGGATTCAGTTCATTTGCATGGCAAAGAGGGACTATGCAATTAATTGCAATTCATCTGATCACTCTTCATAACATTCTGGAGTATGTGCAAATTGCCATCATACAAACTGAGGCAGCAGACTTTGTGAAAATTCATATTTGAGTCATTCTCAAAACATTTGGCCACGACTGTATATAAAGTGTAATATTGGGATGCAAACTCAAAATGTAATACATTTAAACTCTATATCTGACATGGTACAGGTGTCTTCTTTTTTAAAGCCCATAACCATGAGTGAGAGGTATATACTTTTGTTTCAAAATAGATTTGCTTAAGACTCCCAAGAAACACTCTGTGTGACCCTCATTTAGCCCACTGCAGTAAAAGGTTAAAGAGGGGACTCTACTTCCTGCATGTGAAGCCCTTCAGGTGTCTCCTTCTCCTCACCTCCTTTTCAACCGTATTGGAGAAAACAAACCAAGATCCTCATCCTCCGACCCTCTTCTCCAATGTGTTTTAAGACAGGATTCGAGGAAAGATGTATCAAGAAAGATGTGGTAGCTGCAGGCCAAGCATAGACTCATATCTCCCTATCTAACTTTGAGCACCAGTTGTCAGAGCAGGTCACAGATCACTGCAGCTGTACATAGCCCATCTGTAAATAGCCCATCCAACTACCATATCCCCATACTGTTTTTCTTTTTTGTTGCTCCTTTGCACCCCAATATCTCTGACTTGTATATTCATCTTCTGAACATCTATCACTCCAGTGTTTAATTGCTAAATTGTAATTATTTCACCACTATAGCCTATTTATTGCCTTACCTCCCTCATCTTACCTCATTTGCACACACTGTATATATACTTTTATATTGTGTTATTGACTGTATGTTTGTTTATTCCATGTGTAACTCTGTGTTGTTGTTTGTGTTGCACTGCTTTGCTTTATCTTGGCCAGGTCGCAGTTGTAAATGAGAACTTGTTCTCAACTGGCCAACCTGGTTAAATAAAGGTGAAACTAATTTTTAAAATGTTTCAGCTTTCCCAGTCTGAAGTCGTTATTGTAAAACTTAAAAGAGAATGTGTTCTCAACGACTTACCAGGTTAAATAAAGGTAAAAAAATGAACAGACTCACCTGCTACCTGGAGCAGTAGGGCTGCACTACCGTGGGCCTCCACCCTGACGAAGCAGGTGTAGCTACCCTCGTCAGCCACCCGGACCCCCCTCAAGAGGAGCGAGGTGTTGCCCGTGCCCAGCTGGGAGGGGTACAGGCTGGTGCGGTTGGCATAGCGCTCTCCCTGGTCTGCCAGCTGGTCCTGGCTAGCCCAGTAGCTGTGCACACTGCGCTTGGTGTCCGTCAGCTGCCAGAAGACACTGAGGTCAGACAGGTTGAAGGGAGAGGCGTGGCTGAAGGAACAGTTGAGGGTGGTGTCCATGCCGTACAGCGCAACCACTGGCAGCTCTGGGACTTGCACTTCTAGGACAGCTAGATAGGAGAGAGAGGAGAGAGAGTGAGTATGTCAATAACAGCAAACATTGACCTGTGTGTTTAGCCATGTAGTGGAGAGAGATGTCTAAATAAGCTTTAGGGAGATGAATGAACTGCAATAAAAAGGTAGCTCCTAAATATCCACTTGGAGCCAGTGGTGAGTTAATAATCTAGACAGTGGTCTGTCTGGTGAGAAAGAACACTCTCCATCTCTCTCCAGAGTGTACTGTCTCCCTCAACACAACACGGGGCTAAGCTGCTCAATGGTGAGTGTGATTTGTTTTGTTTTAATGCGGAAACCCTCCTTAAGGCATCTGATCTCCACATTGCTTGTCTAGACTGGATGCTTCTCTCCTCTCCTCTCCTCTCCTCTCCTCTCCTCTCCTCTGCTCTCCTCTCCTCTCCTCTCCTCTCTGCAGCCAAAAGCAGGCTTTGCATAATCATTCTGGCTTAGTAGCCATCTCAGACACCACAGAGAGAGGAGGCTACAGCTAAACCATTCACAATGTATTCCTGTCTCCACTTCTACAGGTCTGGTTGTGTGATGAACATCAGGACAGAAAAAGCCATTCCAACACCTGGAATCCCCCTGAATCTAGTGTGATGCATCCTATACTAGACTGCTGCTATTCTTTATGAGAACCTCTTCTGTATTCGTGTCTTTCAGATTTAATAACAATCACACACTTCTGCATGAAATAATTGTGATTGAGGTGTAACAATTGATTTCCCAATTATCAACAAACAACACTTTCATCCAAGTGCAATCCGTGGATGAGGACGCTCAGTCAAGGCAAAGATATTTTGGTAGACACATAGCCAAACCTCACAGGAGAGACCCCACATTCACCAATATGCCCCTGCTCATCTATAGGCACACTGCCACCTGCTGGATCTTCATGTAACTACAGGCCAGAGGAAAACAGGGCAAAATAGACAATTTGCCAACACCTTTAACATCCAAGAATATACCATCCACCCCATCCATAAAACCATGGAAACAGAAGAACAACAAGCCCCAGTAACTAACAAACACAAGAATGTAATTCTAGGTGATGCACTACAGTTCCTCCCAACCCCTGTGAAAATCACATTACTGACAACACAGTTGTGGGATGTTTTTCTATAGCCCTATAATGTGACTACACTTCCTCTGCTGTGCCACAGCACAGTCGACAATCCAATCCAGTAATCATGGCATACCATTACAGTAGCAGGGTTTATTGTAGAGCGGTATGTCTGTCTACCAGACTAACGTTCTAGTAGTTTGTGCATGTGTGTTTTTGTAGTGCTTTCTGGGTAATGAATAGGCAACAGGCAGGACTGCAGCGGAAGTGACGGCCCCCACAGAGGCATGCACACAGAGGAGGGAGGAGACACAGCAATTAGATCACTCCCAGAGCAGACCGGAATGGCTCACTCCATTGGGTTCACAGAGGAGGAGAGAGAGGAGGGAGAGAGAGGTAAGAGGGAGGTAGGGGAAGAGAATGGGAGAGGGGAGAGACGGGGAGAGAGGGCAGAGAGGGGAAAAATTATGGACAAGAGGGGAGAGGAAGGAGAGTGAGAGGGCAGCTTTGAGCGTGCACTTAAAGATAATATCCGGAAACAAGCCAGGAGGGGAGAGCACTGCAGCCCATCGCTAATCCCCTAACTCAGGACAGGGCCCAAGTCAGGCAAGAGATAAGTACTCATCCCTCTCTCCTTCGATCTCTTTCTCCCACCTTCTCTAACCAGTGACCCTCTTCTTGGTGCCAGTCTGGTGAGGGTGCAGCAGGACATTGGGGCAGCATGTTAACACACTGACAGACCGAGAGCAGCAGGAGAGCACAGCGTTTCACATCCACTTCACTGCACCCAGAGGGGAGAGGCTGTTAGCTCTGACGTCATGGAAACTGTGAGTAAGCATCTGATGTCCTATTCCTTCAGAGGTGAAACACAGAGGGGGAAAACTGGTATTGTTTCTGCTTTTAACCTCTAGATATCTCCAACAAACACAACAACATACTGTAGTATTTGTGATAACTCCTTTGGTCTAGGGGGTTGTGGTTGAAAAAGTGTATTGTGAGAGGTGGTGTCTCCCTGTTTGAGGGAGGAGGGCTAAGGGCTCTCCCCGGCCCCCTGAGAGGTGATAAAGAGATGCTCAGAGCAGAGAGTGGTGGAGGGAGGGGACGGCAGGGCAGATTTACACCCTGCACTTTGTGTTTATGGGCCCGGCTCTGTTTGAGTGCCTGTGAGAGAGACAGAGCCGTGCACTTTCACAGCCGACATGAAATAAACTCATTAAAGCCCCGTGAGCGCTGGCTGGCACTCGTCCCTCAGAGCGGAGCGCCACGCAGGCTGACACGCAGGCAGGGAGGCAGAAAGACACGCAGAGAGACAGACAGACAGACAGACAGACAGGCAGGCAGGCAGAAAGAGGCAGGGAGGGAGGCAGGGGGGAAGGGAGGGAGGCAGGCAGCAGGGAGGGAGAGGCAGGCTGCAGGGAAGGAGGGAGGGAGGGACAGTCAGGAAGGCAGGGCAAGCTAGCAATGGCCCTGTGGAATATTTACATCACTCACTCCCCTCAACCCCTCCACTCCCCTAATCCCTGGGCTGTCTCTTCAACCCCTCCGCTCCCCTAATCCCTGGGCTGTCTCTTCAACCCCTCCGCTCCCTAATCCCTGGGCTGTCTCTTCAACCCCTCCGCTCCCCTAATCCCTGGGCTGTCTCTTCAACCCCTCCACTCCCCTAATCCCTGGGCTGTCTCTTCAACCCCTCCGCTCTCCTAATCCCTGGGCTGTCTCTTCAACCCCTCCGCTCCCCTAATCCCTGGGCTGTCTCTTCAACCCCTCCGCTCCCCTAATCCCTGGGCTGTCTCTTCAACCCCTCCGCTCCCCTAATCCCTGGGCTGTCTCTTCAACCCCTCCGCTCCCCTAATCCCTGGGCTGTCTCTTCAACCCCTCCACTCCCCTCAACCCCTCCGCTCCCCTAATCCCTGGGCTGTCTCTTCAACCCCTCCGCTCCCCTCATCCCTGGGCTGTCTCTTCAACCCCTACCTCAACTCAACATAACAGTGATGCTGTCACTGGACCCTGGCTAGCCTAGTGCTAAACTCACCAGTACAGATGCAGCCTCAAGAGTAGTGATGGGGGTGGGAGGAATCTATATAGATTCATATCAGGATAGTAGTGTTTTCAGCATTTTTATTTCAAACCTATTTTTCTCATGGCTCTCTCTCATTCCTCTGCAGCAGACCTATGGTGAGCAATATGTTTGGACCATGGAATTATAATAAAATCACAGTATTGAATCGCAATACATATAGAATTGTGAGAATAGCAATACATATTGTATCGGCAGCTAAGTATCGAGATAATATCGTATCGTGACGTCCCCGGCAATTCCCAGCCCTACTCGAGAGCCACCCTGAACTTGTGAGCTTAGATGAATGGTTCGCTGCACGGATATCCCTGCTAGTACAGATTAGCCCCGGCTAGTGCTAAGCTAATATATACAGATGAGTGGGGCAGAGGGGCTGAGGGGCCTGCTGAGTGTGAAGCAGCATGGCAGGCATGGCAGGCAGCAGGCTGACAGGGGCTGGGAGGAGAACCACAGGCTTCATACATAGGCAGCTGACAAGGTGACACAACATGGCTCTTGGTAAACAAATTCCTTAGCCACAGCGGCAGTGACATCTCACCTCAGTCCTCCAGACGCACCCATGCACACACGCACGCACACACACACAGTCACACACACACACAACCAGGCAAATGCAGGCACGCACGCACACACACACACACACACACACACACACACACACACACACACACACACACACACACACACACACACACAGGCAGAGGGCATTGTTATTCAGCTCAGTCCTGGCTCCTGACAGCTCCACAGCACTGTGAGAGCCAGTCTGAGACACAGGGCATTCTGACACTACAACATCCACTGTCATAGTACTGCTACACAACAGACAGGTCCCAATCACCGTGTTCAGTGACACCCACACACACCCACACAAACACCTACACGCAGGCACGCACAAACACATTAACATCTCACTCTGCTTGCGATCACTAAAGTTGAATTCACTCGGTTCAATAGAATGTACCCCCGTATCCACATCTAGTAGAATGCAACACATAGCCTACACATTCAGTGTTGATGTTCCATTCCTGTTCAGCTGACCCTGGTCAATGGAACACAACCCTAAACAGAAATACCTAAACCTGTAATAACCGGATCCTTTTAATAACCTGGGCTGTTAAACACAAGGGCTTCAATAAGACCACAGCTTCCATCTCCCTCCAGCTCCTGATACAATAACCCACACTGTTCAATAACCCTGGTTCATAACTGCTTCTCCAATAACAAACACAGAATAGAACTCGGCTTCAAATGAACTGTGCTTAATAACAGTGAACATCACCCACTAGGCCAATAGGCACCTTACACACAGGTTAAATGACCCCTGCTCGATAACAGACGGCAGAGCTGCCAGTAGTACTGTTCATTAGAAGACGTTAGGTACACATGTTCAGAGATATGGTAAAGCCCCTTCGTAGAACACGGCATAAAGGAACAGCCATGATAAGGGTGCACAGACATACATACACTGGAAGGCATATTGCGGCGGTAATATTGACTTAACTGAGTAAGCACACACAGGCAGTGTAGTTAGTGTTCTTTCTGGCTAAGTAGTGAGCTGCTTAAAAAGCTGTGGCAATAGTGCCCCCATCAGGTGGTCAAAAGTACTGCAGCTTCAGACATGTTGGTCTTTGCACGAGTGACCCACCTGAATAGCTAACGAACAGGAAGTTCACAGATGCTTAGTGCCCTATCACAACAGCTCTTCTTTCAGTAAATGTCGCTGTTCAAACACGCCAACTTAAAGCCTTTCTTCAAAGCGTTTCCAAGCCCAGAACCTTTTGAATATGTCCAAGGGAACACACATAAAAAAGCAACATCTGGAATACATTGAGAGATGTAGTGGTAGTTTAGACACGGTCAGATTAACACTGCTCGGAATTATCACTCACGACACATAGAGAATCTATTCTAAAGCTGAGCCTTTCCTCCCGTCCTGCTCCTGAAAGAGAGACACAAAATGGAGGGGATTATGTAGGTCTCTGAGCCTTGAATAATGGGGTCACTCATGACATTTACCAATTTAACACTGTCTCTCCATATCTGAGCTACAGTCATCACAGAGTGAAAGCCATCTCTGTCTGTGAGAGATATATGAGGTGCAGATAGCTAGTGGAGCAGACAGGAGCTCAGGTTGCTTATTTTCAGCAACGTAATAAATCAAGATGCACCACACTTCCTTTCTCCTGACTCTGTCTGTCTATCTCTCTTTCTCCCTCTCTCTCCCGCTCTCATTTGTTGTTTATGCTCTCTCCATCGTCTTCTCTCCACAGACATGGCGGGCGGGTGCTTTATCAGGGGTAGCTGGTCTCATATCCCGTCAATAAGCTGTTAATGGGCTCTGACAGGCAGATAATGGGGGGCCAGTTGCAGTGGAGCTGCCTGGGAGATAAGGACAAGCCTAACCTTCCTCCACCACCTGCCTGAGAGAGAAGAGAGAGCACACACCCTGGGATGAGTATGAGGAGCGAGCCATAGGAGCCAATTCATCCCAGCAGGAGAGGGGGTGGGGTGGATTTGAGTTTGTGCAGCTTAATCCAAATGACTGGGGTTAAGGTGAGCCTATACGCTATGCATACGATTACAGAAGAGCCCAGCTAAGTTGATCAAACTGTATTATTGTAGAGGTGGCAAAGGTTTGGGTTCTAATCCCTCAGATAGACAAGTGTTTGACACCTGCTGGCCCTGGTAATAACCAAAGCCATGTCTGGGAGGGTAGAGCCCTTGCTCAAATTTCAGGCTGCAATTCTGTTCTGCCTTATGAAGGGGTCATGGAGCAGTAGATGTAAGCATTAATGCTGGTGGTTAAGGGGTGAAAGGGCCAGGGGCTGGGGCTATGTGTCTAGATGGTACCTTGAGCCCGTCTCCTCCTGAGACACAGTGACCTCACTCAGGACCCTGTAACCATGGCAACATCTGGCCCCGCCTCTCCAGAGACACAGTGACCTCAGTCAGGGCTCTGTAACCGTGGTAACACCGGACCCTGCTTCTCCTGAGACACAGTGACCTCACTCAGGGCCCTGTAACTGTGGAAGCACCCGGTAACCGTGGAAACAACCTGTAGGTAAGTGTCTCCTCTCTCTGTATGTCAGGCAGGGAAGCTTCTTCCTCAGCACCAAGCAATGATGCTGCTTTCCAGGCACAGATCAGAGCGGTAGTGGTGGGTCATTCATCCTGTTCATCACAGCCCACTAAACACAAAGATAACCTGCATATGGCTCCAGGCCCCAGCAGGCCACACTCAGCACTCCCTACGCAGAACTGCAATCTCTGCACGTTACCCGCATCAATGTTTAAGCGATCCCACAAGACAGCTTTTTTAGGGCTTGTTCAAATAATCATGAGGTGCTTGATGGGTAATGCACTCTGTTTAAATGGCTAGGCTACAGTGCAGAGTGAGCGGGGAGAGAGAGGGAGGGGCCAGCAGCTCAGTGCAGTAGCCAACCTGTTAGTAGACTGACTGGACATTATGTATGCATCGCAGAGAAAGCAATCTTTGTCGAGCCTGTCCTCGATTGTTTTTAAAAGGATACTTCACTGGCCACAATCAAATTAGTAAGAACATCACTGATACGGGGTAATAACCCTAAATTGAATTTCTGTGCGGGCAAAAACGTCCCCTCTCTACAGAATCAATTGCTGTGAAGAGAAAAGGAGGACAGGGATGGGGCATTCCTAGTTAGCAGACCTCAAAGGGTACACCAGAGATGCGGGCGTGAGCAGGCTATTTAAACGCTTCAGGGCCTTGCCATAATGTCTGCCGCTCTCTGACTGCCACACTAGATGTGATCTATTCAATTATGCTAATTAATTAGAATTACCTCCCAGCTCTCGTCATTAAAACTGAATCCAGGTCAGCTTGCCATTTTAGCATTTGCATGAATACAATTTCCCTTTTAATGTGGAGATGCTAAGAGCGGGCAGGTGGGCGCAAGCAGCAGCAAATGGCAGAGGCCTGGCAGGCTGGTGGCACTGCTGACGGAACAGAGAGCATGACAACAAGCAATTAGCCAGACAGCATCCTGTTAATGCTTCTGCTTTACACTACTGGCTCTACTGCCTCTCAGCTGCTAATGCTGCTTATGGAGCCTGGATGCCAGGCATACTTACTGTGCTGGTGCTGCTGCTGTTGCTTGCCTGTTAACTTAGAGCAACCCCACTGAGAGTACTGCTACTAGTCTAGTGCATTAAAAGTACATGGAGTATACCAAACATTAGGGACACCTTGCTTCCCAATTCGTCATGGCATGGACTCAAGGTGTTGAAAGTGTTCCACAGGGATGCTGGCCCATGTTGACCAATGCTTCCCACAGTTGTATCAAGTTGTCTGGATGTTCTTTGAGTGGTGGACTATTATTGATACACACGGGAAACTGTTGAGCGTGAAAAACCCAGCAGCAGCGCAGTTCTTGATTACAACCCGGTGTGCCTGGTACCTCCTACCATACCACGTACAAATGCACTTCAATTTTGTGTCTTGCCCATTCACCCTCTGAATGACACACATACACAATCCATGTCTCGATTGTCTCAAGATTTAAAAATCCATCTTTAACATGTCTCCTCCCCTTCCTCTACACTGATTGAAGTGGATTAAACAGGTGACATCAATAAGGCATCATAGCTTTCACCTGGTCAGTTTATGTCATGTACCGTTGAAGTTGGAAGTTTACATACACCTTAGCCAAATACATTTAAACTCAGGTTTTCACAATTCCTGACATTTAATCCCAGTAGAAATTCCACGTTTTAGGGAATTTTTTTTAGGAATGAAAATGTCAGAATAATAGTAGAAAGAATTATTTATTTCAGCTTTTATTTCTTTCATCACATTCCCAGTGGGTCAGAAGTTTACATACACTCAATTAGTATTTGGTAGCATTGCCTTCACATTGTTTAATTTGGGTCAAACGATTCGAGTAGCCTTCCACAAGCTTCCCACAATAAGTTGGGTGAATTTTGGCCCATCCCTCCTGACAGAGCTGGTGTAACTGAGTCAGGTTTGTAGGCCTCCTTTCTTGCACAAGCTTTTTCAGTTCTGCCCACAAATTTTCTATAGGATTGAGGTCAGGGCTTTGTGATGGCCACTCCAATACCTTGACTTTGTTGTCCTTAAGCCATTTTGCCACAACTATGGAAGTATGCTTGGGGTCATTGTCCATTTGGAAGACTCATTTGCGACCAAGCTTTAACTTCTTGACTAATGTCTTGAGATGTTGCTTTAATATATCCACATAATTTTCCTTCCTCATGATGTCACCTATTTTGTGAAGTGCACCTGTCCCTCCTGCAGCAAAGCACCCCCACAACATGATGCTGCCACCCCCGTGCTTCACGGTTGGGATGGTGTTCTTCGGCTTGCAAGCCTTCCCCTTTCTCCTCCAAATATAACGATGGTCACTATGGCCGAACAGTTCTATTATTGTTTCATCAGACCGGAGGACATTTCTACAAAAAGTACAATTCTTTGTCCCCATGTGCAGTTGCAAACCGTAGTCTGGCTTTTTTATGGGGGTTTTGGAGCAGTGGCTTCTTCCTTGCTGAGCGGCGTTCAGGTTATGTCGATATAGGACTTGTTTTGCTGTGGATATAGATACTTTTGTACCTGTTTCCTCCAGCATCTTCACAAGGTCCTTTGCTGTTGTTCTGGGATTGATTCCCACTTTTCGCACCAAAGTACGCTAGGAGATAGAACGTGTCTCCTTCCTGACCGGTATGACGGCTTCGTGGTCCCATGGTGTTTATACTTGCGTACTATTGTTTGTACAAATGAATGTGGTACCTTCAGGTGTTTGGAAGTTGCTCTCAAAGATGAACCAGGCTTGTGGAGGTCTACAATTGTTTTTCTGAGGTGTTGGCTGATTTCTTTTGATTTTCCCAAGATGTCAAGCAGAGGCACTGGGTTTGAAGGTAGGCCTTGAAATCCATCCACAGATACACCTCCAATTTACTCAAATTATGTCAATTAGCCTATCAGAAGCTTCTGAAGCCATGACATCATTTTCTGGAATTTTCCAAGCTGTTTAAAGGCACAGCCAACTTAGTGTATGTAAACTTCTGACCCACTGGAATTGTGATACAGTGAATTATAAGTGAAATAATCTGTTGGAAAAATGACTTGTGTCATGCACAAAGTAGATGTCCTAACCGACTTGCCAAAACTATAGTTTGTTAACAAGAAATTTGTGAAGTGGTTGAAAAACGAGTTTTAATGACTCCAACCTAAGTGTATGTAAACTTCCGACTTCAACTGTACACTCAGTGTCTATGGATACTGAAACAAAGAAACGTGTCACCACCACAGAGTCTGCAGAAGACCTGACAACAGCTGTGCTGAGCAACGTTTTCTTCTTTTACAATGTTACACACCAACAGTCTAGACGGGGACTCTACCTCTGTACTCTACTAGAGGTTGTCTTGGGAGAGTGCAGTGGCAGTGTGGCAGCCTCAGAGTGTAATCCTGTGTGGAGATAGGGGTATTTAATGGTGCAGCACAGGAGTGACACTGATACGGTTATTTAATGGCGGAGTAGAGGAGAGACACTGTAGAAGACAAGTGGGATTAGCAAGGGCCTATAATCCTAATCAGAGGCCTACTGGAGACAACAGGCCCAGAGGACCCCAGGTCTCTCACACACCAGCACATACACACGTGCACACCCACTCACTATTTCCACATGACAGTTTGTCTCTATCGACAGACTTCAAAGCACATGATTTAGAGTATGAATTAAAACATTCTGTACAGTGTTACCTAATACTGTAAATCCTTAATTCAACAGTAAACTCCACTAAGTAAATAAAGGATAATCATATATTGTGTGAGCTAAAAACATCATTAAGTACAACTTAAAGAGCTACACAGAATCCGTCCGAGATGCCTCCCTCCCTCCGTCCCAGCAGCCGCCAAAACCAGTAATTAGCAGACCAGAGACCCATTAAGGCTGGAACAGTACTAGGCCCTAATGAAGCCCTGCTCCTAGCTCTCTCACTCTTAGAGTCTCTGTCTGACTGCTGACTCCAACACACTGCCCTGAGCACTACAACAACCCTGCTGCCTAGTGCCCAGGCTACACCAACCACAACTCCCCCTTCTTACTGGAACATGAGAGGCTGACTCGCCCACCACAATCTGACTCACTGGAGAAAAACGACACTCTCTGCAAGTCTCTTGTCAGGCAGGACCTCACCCTACTAACTACCCCAGGGCCCCATTTTAGCTCTGGCTAGAGAAGGTCAAACCCAACCAATTTTCCTGTCCAAATCTAACTTTCTCCTCAGTCATAACGTTCTCAATGTTCCCATTCTGTAAAGTTTGCAGGCCGTGGAGGGGGATAGGTGGACACCACCCACCGAGAGCTTGCACAGCAAGCAGCATGGGCAGCAGGAGGGACAGCATGGTCTTCCTGAGGGTCTCGGCAGCACGGGTCAGCCTCGTCAGACACAGCACTGTGGAAACAAACACAGAGACATCATCCGATTCGCTCTGGCCCAATTCATTTAAATACAACATTTCAGACAAGAAATCATCCAAAGAAAGACAGGGGAGTGAAAACAGCTACTGCTCATGTGAACTAAATCTAATGTCAACATTACACCAGTGTGTTTGCTGTGGGAAATCCTGCAAGAGAGGGAGAAAGAGAGAGAGAGAGAGAGATATATATATATATATATATATATATATATATATATATAGAGAGAGAGAGAGAGAGAGAGAGAGAGAGAGAGAGAGAGAGAGAGAGTGTATGTAATGTTTACTGTTAATTTGTGTTGTTTATTTCACTTTTGTTTATTATCTACTTCACTTGCTTTGGCAATGTTAACACGTTTCCCATGCCAAAAAAGCCCTTAAATTGAAATTGAATTGCTAGAGAAGGAGTGATAGGCAGAGAGATAGAGTGAGGGAAGAGAGTGAGGGAAGAGAGTGAGAGAGAGGGAAAGAGAGAGGGGTGACAGGAGGGGGAAGAGAGCTAGAGAGCTGTACACAGTACAAGGCATTTCTTTCAGGCCATTAGAGCTGAGTGAAGGGAACTTCCATTCTGACAGGAAACAGCCCAGTCATTCGCCTAGTGGCCTCAGGATGCCCACCCGTGGGAAAACATTAGATGTAGTGAACTCTTTTGACTCCTACCTCACAAAACTGTCTCCTGTCTGCCACCACTCTCTCGGTGGGAGACTGCAGAGACGCTGTGTGTGTGTGTGTGTCAGGGTTTCTGGTAGCCGGTAATATCCGGCTTTTGGCCTATTTTTTTTTTTTTTTTTTTGAAAGGGCCGAAAAACTAATTGGCACCTGAAAACTCTCCTGCAGAAGACAGAAAATCCCACTGCGAAATAATGCTTTTTAGCCTATTCATTAATGTAAATACCAGTTGATGTAAATACATTTGACCGGTCATGCTTCTATGGGTTCATTTGCATAATTTTGTGGAATTAAATCATTATGTATCTTATTTATCACAAGCACACAGCATACATATACAGAGCCAGTCAGACAGCGCTTTCATAAGCCCAATCATTGGCAACAATTCTAAATGCAATCCTGTGTTAAAAACATTATAATTGGCCACGATTACTAGTGATTGATTACGACTAGTATTTTTATTTCTCAACTGGTAACTGAAGTGCGCTTCCCAATCGCCATTCAAATGCATACGGAAGGCAGGCTTCGTCCGCGCGTCACACACCACTTTTGAAAACGTATAGTTACTTAATTGTTTGAAACTTTTAACGTTTTACTACTTATTATGAGGCATGTTTTACCTTGCTTCAAAGTAGCCTAGGCAATTATTATATAAGGACTTACATAATGCTATTGAAAACAGTAGCCTATTTCTCTCATGTTCTATTGGTTTTCAACTTTCTTTCATCATCCGGTAGCCAAGAACACATTCGCGTGTAGACTACTGCCTTGTGCGTATTGCAGAGTTAATAATGCTAAGAAATAATAGTTTATCAACATTTTAAGCTAAGCATTCTCATCTGCTGCATCAGATTCATTGCTTTTTAAAGTTGTATTATGTAGCCTAGGTATAGCCTACTGGTTGTATGAATTTTGGATCTATCGTTCCACAACTGTCCCAGAGTCTGTTTGGGCTATTTCTTTCTGGACAAACAACTGACCAATAGAATAGGTCAACTTTTCTACTATGAGGATAGTAGGTTGACATATGCTCATAGGTAAGCGCATCCATAAGGCTGGGGGAAGCTTTCCCTAAGTAAATTGAAGTAAATTGCCAAAATGTTATAGGCTAATTAGCCAATTAGCCTGTCTAGCTTCCCCTAGCCGTAAATAAGTTGTAGATTACTTTTAAATCGCATTGCCTACAGTCAGAAGGAAAGGCAGCACAGTTTGGAATGCAAATGGCTATTGCTGTAAAGAGAACACAATGAAAATACTCTAATTTCTCTTTCCATAATTTGTATTTTCACTACTTAATAAACTCTTAAGGATCGGACCATTTAAAAAAAAAATCACCTAAAGTGACACACCCAAATCGAACTGCCTGTAGCTCAGGACCTGAAACAAAGATATGCATATTCTTGATACCATTTGAAAGGAAACACTTTGAAGTTTGTGGAAATGTAAAATTATTGTTGGAGAATATAACACATTAGATCTGGTAAAAGATAATACAAACACAAAACATGTGATATCTTTTTTCATGTATCATCTTTGAAATGCAAGAGAAAGGCCATCATACAATATTGCAGTTTTAGGCGCAATTTACATTTTGGCCACTAGTTTGCAGCAGTGTGTGTGCAAAGTTTCAGATTGATCCAGTGAAGCATTGCAATAGTCTGTCCAAATGTGCCGAATTGATACATTTTCAAGTACATAACTATAGAGAACATACAATATGGTAATACAAAATGTAAGTTTACACACTCCCAGAAATGTCATACATGATGGATCATTAGCTTATACACTAACTTTCACACATCTAGATGGCCAGGCGTGGTGGGTGTGGAGCCAGAGACAGCAGGGGTTCAAACTGCAGAACCCAATTCCTACATTTGAATACAAAACTTATAAAACATCAAATTTTATCAAACAAAACTATGCTACATTTTATCTCTGGGACCCTCAGGATGACAAATCAGAGCAAGATTACTGAATGTAAGTACATTATTTCCCGTTGAGGTGAACGTATCAAACCATTTGCCTTGATAACATTTTTTTGTGGTTGTGCACTCTCCTCAAACAATAGCATGGTGTTTTTTCACTGTAATTGCTACTGCAAATTGGACAGTGCAGTTACATTAACAAGAATTTGACCTCTGCCCATATAAGACATGCCTATGTCCTGGGAAATGTTCTTGTTACTTACAACATCATGCTAATCACATTAGCGTATGTTAGCTCAACTGTCCCTGTATAGGGACACCGATCCCATAGTTAACATTTTGTTTTTGGACATGAATTTCCTCCTATAGTTTAGATGGACATCACATTTTATTTGTGTCTCCCATTCTCATTGGCCCATTATATGGACAACGTCGCTTTTATTGATGTTTGTCAGCAAAGTAGGCTACCCTGTAATTTGTCTTATTAAAGAAGATTCTGCTAATGTCTCCAGTCATATACTTTAAAGTGTAGAAGAAATGCATAAAATGTGTGTTTGCAAAGAAAGAAGAAACGTATCTGATATAGCCAATAGGCCACGCCATCTACCCTATACGCGCTCAGCCATGATTGACTGGCCTTTTTTGCAAACAGTGATTGAGTAATATTATTAGCCTAAATTATGACTATCCAATCTACTCATCACATTTCGAACATAAGTTTGCATGGAATGAATGGAATGCGTTATTATAAAGGTGCATTTTTACAGTGAAAATTGCTTTCCCCAAACTTGATACTAATGCGCCGTCTATGCATAGGCTTGTGATTTGGCGGTTCGTTACTCGTGTTGTTGGCTGAGAAAAAGTACACGTGGACAGTTATTCTAACATCTTCAAAGTGTGCGGTAAGAAGGACACACGTCATTGCATCCTCGACTTGCATGTTCTGTTAAGATTAAATTCCGTAATGTAAATGTGATTTCTGTCAGTCTGAGCACCGTGGGTGGACGCCCTAATCAGGTTACGCACCCAATGCATATGGGTCAGGTACAGTGCCTTGCGAAAGTATTCCGCCCCCTTGAACTTTGCGACCTTTTGCCACATTTCAGGCTTCAAACATAAAGATATAAAACTGTATTTTTTTGTGAAGAATCAACAACAAGTGGGACACAATCATGAAGTGGAACGACATTTATTGGATATTTCAAACCTTTTTAACAAATCAAAAACTGAAAAATTGGGCGTGCAAAATTATTCAGCCCCTTTACTTTCAGTGCAGCAAACTCTCTCCAGAAGTTCAGTGAGGATCTCTGAATGATCCAATGTTGACCTAAATGACTAATGATGATAAATACAATCCACCTGTGTGTAATCAAGTCTCCGTATAAATGCACCTGCACTGTGATAGTCTCAGAGGTCCGTTAAAAGCGCAGAGAGCATCATGAAGAACAAGGAACACACCTGGCAGGTCCGAGATACTGTTGTGAAGAAGTTTAAAGCCGGATTTGGATACAAAAAGATTTCCCAAGCTTTAAACATCCCAAGGAGCACTGTGCAAGCGATAATATTGAAATGGAAGGAGTATCAGACCACTGCAAATCTACCAAGACCTGGCCGTCCCTCTAAACTTTCAGCTCATACAAGGAGAAGACTGATCAGAGATGCAGCCAAGAGGCCCATGATCACTCTGGATGAACTGCAGAGATCTACAGCTGAGGTGGGAGACTCTGTCCATAGGACAACAATCAGTCGTATATTGCACAAATCTGTCCTTTATGGAAGAGTGGCAAGAAGAAAGCCATTTCTTAAAGATATCCGTAAAAAGTGTTGTTTAAAGTTTGCCACAAGCCACCTGGGAGACACACCAAACATGTGGAAGAAGGTGCTCTGGTCAGATGAAACCAAAATTGAACTTTTTGGCAACAATGCAAAATGTTATGTTTGGCGTAAAAGCAACACAGCTGAACACACCATCCCCACTGTCAAACATGGTGGTGGCAGCATCATGGTTTGGGCCTGCTTTTCTTCAGCAGGGACAGGGAAGATGGTTAAAATTGATGGGAAGATGGATGGAGCCAAATACAGGACCATTCTGGAAGAAAACCTGATGGAGTCTGCAAAAGACCTGAGACTGGGACGGAGATTTGTCTTCCAACAAGACAATGATCCAAAACATAAAGCAAAATCTACAATGGAATGGTTCAAAAATAAACATATCCAGGTGTTAGAATGGCCAAGTCAAAGTCCAGACCTGAATCCAATCGAGAATCTGTGGAAAGAACTGAAAACTGCTGTTCACAAATGCTCTCCATCCAACCTCACTGAGCTCGAGCTGTTTTGCAAGGAGGAATGGGAAAAAAATGCAGTCTCTCGATGTGCAAAACTGATAGAGACATACCCCAAGCGACTTACAGCTGTAATCGCAGCAAAAGGTGGCGCTACAAAGTATTAACTTAAGGGGGCTGAATAATTTTGCACGCCCAATTTTTCAGTTTTTGATTTGTTAAAAAAGTTTGAAATATCCAATAAATGTCGTTCCACTTCATGATTGTGTCCCACTTGTTGTTGATTCTTCACAAAAAAATACAGTTTTATATCTTTATGTTTTAAGCCTGAAATGTGGCAAAAGGTCGCAAAGTTCAAGGGGGCCGAATACTTTCGCAAGGCACTGTAAATGTCTCAAATGTCCGGTAAATTCAAATGCTGCAGGTCAAATGTCCAGCGCCACGTTTTCATAACGGAAACCCTGGATTGTGTGTGATTGTACACTACCCATGACCCACATAAATGGGTAAGTAAAATGAGAATAAACACTATAAAATGACAGCAGGGGCACAACAATCATGTGAATATAAACATTTTGGGGATACTGTACATAGAGGGGAGGGGTAGACACTGACCAACTAGTGAAATGCTCCTATATAACCCCTGAAAGTACATGCAATATTACAATAAAATACTAAAACTATCCAGGATACTATAATAGCACAGACCTCACAGACTGGATGATACTGATTATGATTCAAATAATACTGTCTACAAGAATACTGTCTGCAATTGAATTATGTGTACAGTTATTCTATTGCATATTGTGCCAGGAAAACAGAGATCCTGTCACGGTTGTGTGTAGATATGGACCATGGCGCAACGTACGTTGAGTTCTATATATTTATTATAAAGTTACAAAAAACAAAAGGAAACAAATTACGAACTGTAACATAGGAGGTGTACAGACACTAACTCCAAACACCAAATTCAATATCCCACAAACACAAGTGGGAACAAATACTACTTAAATATGATCCCCAATTAGAGACAACGATTACCAGCTGCCTCTAAATGGGAATCATACAAATCACCAACATAGAAAATTAAACCTAAAACCCCACATAGAAATAATAAACTAGAACACCCCCCAGTCACACCTTGACCTACTCCATCATAGAAAATAAAGTCTTTCTATGGTCAGGATGTAACAGATCTGTTTCCGCTCTGTTACTGTACTCCTCATTTCCCTTTGGTATACAGTATATCCTGTACTGTATTCTCCCTCAACACTCATGTCCTCTCCAGTCCACTATTCTCTCTCCTTCCCTTCCTGAATCCTAACACAGCTAGCATACCCTGCTGACAACCCCCAGAGAGAGAGAGGCTGTGAGGGGAGGATAAGGACTATAATGGGTAATGCCAACTGGGGTCAACATGACGGCATGGTATCAGGTGGCTTGTGGGTAGGCTAGGCAGGCTACAACATAAGCAGATAGCACAAAAGGGGTATGGTTAACGCAGTCTTCAGCTATGGTGACCAGATTGGTCTGTTCACAGAAATGAAAAGTACAAGCCTCTGACACTCACTTCGGTTTGTACTGCTATTAACAACGTTACTGAGATAGAACAAAACAAATCCCCACCAAAAACTCAATCATAACCAATGTAAACATAGCCTACTTATTACAGTTAGAGAGCTAAATGTGTTTGTAATAAATTAATTACAAAGTTTCCAACTATCCAGGTTTGTACATTGCCAAATGTTCTGAGTCACATCAACACGGCTATCTATGGTCATCAGCTTCCTTCCTTGGCTTAGACGAAAACCTATTATGAAAGACTTTCCATGAAGTTTCCAGATGAGCTCAGCAAAAAGAAAGGGTGTGGGAAGAAAGGTAACTTCCACACAAAGCTACTTCCATAATAGGACTGTTCCCTGGAACCTGGCTGTCTGTCAGTCTATCTGTCTGTCTCCCTCTGGTCTGGACAGCTGTCCAGCAGGCAGCAGCAGCCAGCTTGCCCATAATGAATTTAGCATGCCAGGACTAGGGACTAGGGAGCTTGCGATCTAGAAATATTTGTCCTGCTCACAGGCTTCAAGTTATTCATGGCAAAGCTGATGCATTGTATGTGTCATAACATACCCGCATGGCATGCATAGAAAACATTACAACATAGACAGATGACATACCTAAGAGTTCTTCATAATCACAAGTCAGATTTCCTGACACATTGTTAAGTTCCTGTTTAATTCAGTTTGACATAGCTCAGCCAATTTGAACTCAGATATTATTGAGTATGACTGGTACGCAGTGCGAAAGCCACTGTCTGACGAGGCTGTCTGTGTCCCTTGTGGACAGACAGGACAGCAGGAAACATTCCCATTTTTTTTGTATTGAATTACTCAATGTTATTTCCCTTCCCCCTGTCTACCTTCTCCACCAGGACTGGTAAATCCCCCTTTTCCTCTCTCCCTGCACTACCCAGATTATTTTGGTCAGCTTAATGTCAGAGGTCAGATCAAACTCATTTGACCACACCTGCAGCCTTAGACAGGCATAAGGCAGGAATTATTTCAGCACACTAACGAGTACAATAATCTGTACTCTTGTCTTCACTCAGCAGATCCATTTACATTTGTTGTGGATTTTAGGTTGTGGTATCACGTACACAAATGGCATTACCTAAACGTAAGGTGTTTGCTGGAAAAGTCTGATATTGCTAATGCTTTTCCCTCCATTTTAAGTATGAAGTATTTCTCGTCTTTCCCCAACGTTGGCTATAATTTCCTCTCTAGCCAGTTTAGTATCAAAGACTACTGTATCCCTCCAGGATGCTGTACCTGCCAAGAAAGCCCAGCTGTTCTGCTCTGACAATCATATGATAGGCATCATCAGACCACTGGTTCTGAAGCCCAGTCCTCCAATGCAGTATGGAGCTCAGAATAATAACATAACATAAACAGCAGCTGACATCATGAAACTAACTCTACCCTCAAGGAGAAATAAAAAGCAATGCCTTATATAGAAGTTTAGACATGGAGATATGGGTAAAGATATTATAATTGCATTGTAACCCTCTGTAAAACAACAATGACATTACATCGGCTTGTTGAATTCACTTTTATTTGATAAAACCGAGTCTAAAGTTATAAATAGCTCTCTAAGGTCTGCAATGACTGACATGACAAGAGGAAAACTGCTGACTGAGGAGTAAGTTGAAAGCCGGACTAAGTTTGTTAAAAAGGCGCGCCCCACAGTTTAAGAACCTCTGTTCTAGAAGACCTTATCATATTTTATAATCCCCCAGGTTGTTTGCCCTATGTTGCCCTGGGCCTGAACATTTTCCCCCTCCCATCTCTGTGATGGGGTAATACTGCTGTGTGTTCCAAGTTCCAATCACAGCGGTCCCAACAAATAGGAGACCACCCACTGTGCACAGATGTCAATTCAATGTCTATTCCACGTTGGTTCAACACAATTTCATTGAAATGACGTGGAAACAAAGTTGATTCAACCTGTGTCTGCCCAGTTTCCAGTATTTTGTCTAAAAACAAGACAATCATGTTATTATCAAGCTTTACAGACTATAATTAAGTTTTGAGCAGTGAATGCTCCTCAGAGGAGGAGGGGAGGTCCATCCTATTCAGTGAATGTCAGATAAATAAAAATAGTGAAACATTTAAAAAAAATATATGTTTTAGATAAAACTGTACTAAATATATTCAAGTTACCAAATAACTGATTAGAACACACTGTTTTGCAATGAAGGTCTACAATAGCCTCAACAGCAGCACTCTCAGGGGTGTAGCAGGAGGGCAGCTATTTTCGTCCTACTCTAGGTACATTGACTTCATTACAAAACCTAGGAGGCTTAAGGTTCTCAACACCTTCCATAGACTTACACAGTAATTATGGCAACTTGTGGAGGATGTCCTCCAACCTATCAGAGCTCTTGCAGCATAAACTGACATGTTGTCTACTCAATCAAAGGATCAGAGAATAAATCTATTACTGAAAGCTTAAGCTACCGCTAGCTTGCACTGCAGTGCAAAAAAAATGTGGTGAGTAGTTGACTCAAAGAGAGAGATAAAGACAATAGTGTTTTGAACAAATAAATTTCTTCAAAAATGAAGGAGACGCATCAGAGAGAAAGTGAGAGACGGAAGCTAACAGAACGAAATGGGGATAAACCTACCTGAATTTATCCAATGAAAACTGTTGTTTGCAACTGTTTGGACGACTACTGGTTACACCCTAGATCAGCTAGATGCAGGCAAGAGTGTGGAAGGCGGTATTGAATGTGTCACTGTCACCTTGATTACTCTAATTTGTCTCTCGGCCTGTGCACCTACGTTATAAACTTCCATTCATAGGCTAGGTTGTAGCAACCTCACAATGGGTATAGGGAAAATTTGAATATAACCTCTCTTGGGTAGGGGGCAGTATTTTGACAACCGGATGAAAAGCGTGCCCAAAGTAAACTGCCTGTTACTCAGGCCCAGAAGCTAGGATGTGCATATAGATTTGGATAGAAAACAGTCTAAAGTTTCTAAAACTGCTAAAATAATGTCTATGAGTATAACAGAACTGATTTGGCAGGCGAATCAATGAGGACAAACCATCCAGGGGAATTTTTTTTTGAGGTCATAGGATTTTCCAATTGTTTTCTATGGGATACCCTTATTATTAGGAACCTGGTCATATGGCTTCCACTATATGTCAATAGTCTTTAGAAATTGTTTGATGTTTTTCTTTTGAGAAATGAAGAAGTAGTCCTATTCATTGTAAGTGTCACTCCAGGTAGACTACTGTTTTGGTGAACAGGAGCGTTCTCCACGTTGTTTTTATCCGGTATTAGAAACAGTTTATTCCGTCTTAAATTGTATCGATTATTTAGGGTACCTGAGGTTTTAGGGTACCTGAGGTTGGATTAGGAACGTTGTTTGAAATGTTTGGACCAAGTTTACAGGTAAGATTCTTTTAGATACTTTGTAGGCATGTTGGGTGAGTTGAAACCAGTGCATTTCTGAATCAAACGCGCCAAATAAATTGACATTTTTGGGGGGACATAAAGAAGAACATTATCGAACAAAAGGCCCATTTGTAATGTTTCTGGGACATTTTGGAGTGCCAACAGAAGATCTTCAAAGGTAAGGCATTAATTATATCGCTATTTCTGACTTTTGTGTCGCACCTACCTGGTTGAAAAATTATTTTCATGTGTTTGTATGCGGGACGCTATCCTCAGATAATCGCATGGTGTACTTTCGCCGTAAAGCCTTTTTGAAATCTGACACAGCGTCTGGATTAACAAGAAATCAAGCTTTATTTTGATGTATAACACATAGATTTTCAAGAATGTTAAATATTTGAATTTAGTATTTTTAAATTTCGCGCTGTGCAATTTCACCGGATGTTGGCCAGGTAGGAAGCTAACGTCCTATAGCTAAACTATAAATTGACTGAATGGTTGTTCCAATTTATTGTGGGTGGGGGGGTGGGGGGGGGGGGGGGGGGGGGGGGGTGTCTAGCTAAGTGCTTTGGTAAAATGTGATAAACAAAAACCGCCATTGGGACATTAACTTATTGAGACTTACATCGAAGTTACTTAACAGTGTATTTATTGTTAATGAGTTTCTTAAACGAGTCTATTGTCTTTTGTTCGAATAAGATGCAGTAGTAGCCGTATATCCAGTCATGCGGCGTTTCTGCTTCATTCACTCCAGCTGTTGCTTACATCTGCAAGCACAACGAAATGTTCGTGGCTCATTCTCAAAATTCTCAGAAAATCGAAACGACGCGTTATTACATGGTTACTACACCACGTTTCATATAATTTTCTTTGACGAATGTAAATAAAAAAATGATGTAAAAACTTACCATGTTTGGGGAACGCAACTTATGAATCACCAACCATCCAGCGTCAGTGATTTGTTACACAAAATCGCATATGATGTTATTCGATTGAGTTTTTTATACCCTCTTTGGGATTTCCTGCCAAAATAAGCGCTAATAGTGTTCCCTTGAACCCTTTTGACTTGACAAAGTAATAGTTCGGCTACAGGAATTGAAAAACCTTACATTCAGGAGGATTCATTCGATTCTAAGAAACCACTCCCATACGGTGCTTTGTCCAGTATGATGTCACCCGTACGAGAAAAGTGTTTGCCCCCCGACCCCCACCGCTGGGTAATGTTAACCCTTTATTTTGTGATTTAATCTTTATTTAACCCTTTATGTTGAAGGCAAGCATACAGTATATTAAACACATGTGGTGCTTATCAATTTACTTATTCTATTATGTTTTGTACATCTCAAATTCTTCATACACAACTTTATCATTTGGAATATACTAAGGCTAATAATAATACGTGTGATACCTTGATTACACATTTCTGTCTGATGAAGGGTCATATGCTTTGATGAAAATAACAAACTGGATAGGCAATGGTGTTGTATGAACTAGATGCCATTGTTGAACTGGACGTTTGCAATAAATGTCATTAAAACAAAGAGAGTTGGTTTTACACTTACACTGCTATGTGACCAATACAATTTGATTTGATATGACTTTGATTTGATGGGCTCTGCTGAACTCAGCTGTGTGAGAAATAATCCTGTATCCAAATAATGAACCCTTCTGCACCTAAATCCTGTCTGACTCCTGATGCTTCGCACCCCCCTGACAAAACATTGGAGTCCAATACCTTACAAATTGTTATTTTCGTTTTCAATATCACATGTAATTGTTAGGTCCTAACAACAACAAGGAACATTTTTATTTCAAATTATGTTTTGATTAAAGTCGTTCAGTTTTTTATACGTTCAGTTTTTTTGCTTCATCTTGGGGGAAAAATGACTCCAGCTGGTAAAAATCATGTAAAATATGTTGGTAGTTTGAGGGTTAAAATAATTTGATGATGACACAGAAAAGTTGGAAAGTAGTCTCTGCGGCACAATAACTGACCAAATGTGCAACAAGGGGTGACGAGTATCTTGAAATTGCTGTAGAAAAGGTAATTTGGTTAGAATTGCTACATCTACGCTGCAGTTGTTACATTTTGCTTCAGCAAGGACCGTGATAGCAAATAAATGATACATTATTACCATAATGTATATTCCAATACTTCCGCCTTGGTCAGCGTGATTGTGGACCACGTGACTAAACACGGACTAAACATCATTTCAACAAAGCAAATCGTGAGTCTGCAGTACAATTTTTCATTGAGTTTCATGTGTCATTGGTGGATTTAATGCGTTTTAGTTGCTGCCATACAAACGGTATTTTTGAAAACGTCATCTTAACGGTCTTTACTTGCTAAAAATGTTAATGCCTAATGTTAGTGGCATTATAGCTAGCCTGCTAGCTTAGTGGCTAATAGCTAACGGTAACGTTAGTTGTGCATATCAGAAGATTAAACATCTAACGTTACTTTTCCAAACTTTAGCTAGTTTTAGATTCGTGAATGTGGTGCTGTTGCCAATGTAGATTGTCGTAACTTGTTTCTGTCTAGCAACAGCTTATGATGTCGGGGTGGCACCTGTCATTGAAGCTGGTGGATCAGCCCAAATCCACCTTCCACTTCCCCGAGACTATGCCTGGAGACGTGTCTCCCGGCGGGTACCGAGTCTCTACTCTGAAACAACTCGTTTCGGCACAGCTCCCGGATTCCCTACCGGACCCCGAACTCATAGGTTTGCATTCCATAAGCGAACAACTCACATGTTAGCTAACTTATTTACGATTTGCTTCTGATGTTTTTTAAATTTATTTAATATGTCAGAGCTGGTACACTGTGGTCGCAAGTTGAAGGATGACCTGTCTTTAGACTCCTGTGGGATCCAGCCTGGATCCACCCTGCACATCCTCAAAAGGACCTGGCCTGAACCAGACATCAATCCAGGTGGGTTTTGACAGACCAACTCTAACCCGCTTAGAAGCGCCATATCACTAGACATTTCCATTTATAAGGTTACTTCTGCAAAGAACCATAGTAATTTATCTCTCCTGTCTTTCTCCCTTTGTCTGTAGAGCCAGTGAACAGGACGACTGCAGCCAGGGAGTTCCGTGTGCTGCAGGCAGCCCTCCACTCCAACTCCACCTACAGAGACTCGGTAATAACATTGTTATGGTGTTGAGAATGAAAATGTAGAAGGATGTCTTTATCAGAAATCCTATTATATCAGTTACAGTGGGGTCCAAAATGATTGACAACCTTGATAAAGATTAGCAATAAGGAATGTATAAAATACACTGAACAAAAATATAAACACAAAATGTAAAGTGTTGGTCCCGTGTTTCATGAGCTGAAATAAAAGAGCCCAGAAATGTTCCATATGCACAAAAAGCTTAATTCTCTCAAGTTTTGTGCACACATTTGTTTTCATCCCTGTTAGTGAGCATTTCTCCTTTGCCAAGATAATCTGTCCTCCTGACAGGGGTGGCATATTAAGAAGCTGATTAAACAGCATGATCATAACACAGGTGCACCTTGTGCGGTGGACAATAAAAGCCCACTCTAAAATGTGCAGTTTTGTCACACAACACAATCCCACAGATGTCTCAAGTTTTGAGGGAGCATGCAATTGGCATACTGACTGCAGGTATGTCCACCAGAACTGTTGCTATAGAATTTAATGTTGATTTCTCTACCATCAACCTCCTCAATGTCTTTTTAGAGAATTTGGCAGTATGTCCAACTGGCCTCACAACCGCAGACCATGTGTATGGCGTAGTGTGGGCAGGCAGTTTGTCAACATTGTGAACAGAGGGCCCCATGGTGGCGTTGGGTTATGCTATGGGCAGGCATTCGCTACGGACAACAAACACAATTGCATTTTATCGATGGCAATTTGAATGCACAGAGAAACCATGGTGAGATCCTGAGGCCCATTGTCGTGCCAATTATGGTGGTCACACCAGATACTGACTGGTTTTCTGAGCCAAGCCCCAACCTTTTTTTAAGGTATCTGAGTCCGACATAAACATATCTTTATTCCCAGTCATATGAAATCCATAGATTTAGAGCCCAATGAGTTTATTTCAATTGACTGATTTCCTTATGTGAACTGTAACTCAGTAAAATCTTTGAAATTGTTTCGTGTTGGGTTTATATTTTTGTTCAGTAGAAATAATTCAAATACTGAGCTATATTTTATGCTCAAAAGAATGGGAAAGTTATATTATTTTATACTAATACAATTGGCCAAAGAAAGATACTTTGTTTAATTAGTAGTACTACTCAAAAAGGTAGTGGTGAAGAATTGACACCCCTAAAAATTATTATAAATGAAGTAGTCAAAGGTGTAGTATTTGGTTCCATATTCCTAGCTCACAATGACTACATCAAGCTTGTAACTATACAAACGTGTTGGATGCATTTGCAGTTTGTTTTGGTTGTGTTTCAGATTATTTTGTGCCCAATAGAAATTAGTGGTAAATACTGTATTGTCATTGTGGAGTCACTTTTTAGTTGTAAATATGAATATAATATGTTTCTAAACACTTGTACATTAATGTGAATTATACCAGGATTACGGATAACCCTGAATGAATTGTGAATAATTATGAGTGACAAAGTTACATAGTGTCAAAGATCCTACCTCCAAAACATGCTAACCTCTCACCATTACCAATAACAGGGGAGGTTAGCATGTCTTGGGGGTAAGATCTTTGACTCTGTAAATCTGTCATCATTATTCATGACTGTTACTTGTTAAATAAAAATATATTTATCTGGGCAATTGTTTTAGTATAAAACAATTATAATTTCCCAATTTTTATTTAGCATACACTAGCTCAGTATTTTAATGATTTATCTTATACAGTCATTATTGCTCTTCTTTATCAAGGGTGTCAATCATTTCGAACCCCACAGTATATAACTTAATTTGCTTTCCCAGGTGTTTAAGATGCTGACTAATAAGGAGTCTCTAGATCAGATCATTGTGGCCACGCCAGGGCTTAGATCTGACCCGGTAGCGCTAGGCAAGTACTGATTAGCCCTGCCCGTTATGACATAACATCATCCTAACCATGTCACCAAGGAGGTTATCTCTTACAATGCTGCTTCTGAATCTTGCAGGAGTGCTCCAAGACAAAGATCTATTTGTGCAATTCACAGACCCTAACATGCTGGATGTGTAAGTGTTTTTGTTCCATATACTGTAGAATGACTTTGTCATGCCATGTTGTGAATGAGTAAGTTAGACTGTGGATTTGTGACATTAGGGATAATACTAAAGTATTAAACGTTTTGCCTTGTAGGTTGATCAGTTCTCACCCAGCCCTGGTCAATGCCATCATCCTGGTCCTCCACTCAGTGGCTGGCAGCATGCCTGCTCAGTCCAGCGCCGGCTCCTCCCGCAACGTCTCCTCCAGCTCCTACAGTGACATGCCAGGTGAGCATCACACTGGTGGAAACTACAGGGTGGTGTTCAATAGGTTAGACTGTAGAAAAATGGTTTGCAACGAAAAACAAGAATCTGTTCTTATTGGACAAGGTTCAGGTAGCACCTCCCTGTTTCATTCTTTTTCAAAACGTTTAGTCCCTACTGAACACGACCCAGTGATGGCCACATCGGTCTGTCACTCACCATCACTAAGACTGGAACATGTATGACGTTTGCGTTGTCTTGTCTGCAGGAGGGTTTATGTTTGAGGGCATGTCTGATGACGATGAAGATTTCCAATTGGTGAGTCAATCTAGCTGGATTGAGATTAAAAATGTAAATATAGATGGAGTATAGCCAACATCATTGCTATGTGTGTAACTAGAGCAATCAGGCAGGACCATCCAACCGAACCGGGGGCCCAGCAGGAATGCGGCCAGTGTCCCTTGGCCATAGTGGAGCTACAGGCCCTCGACCCATAACACAGAGTGAGCTGGCCACTGCCCTGGCCCTGGCCAGTACTCCTGAGAGCAGTGCTGTTACTCCCACTGCAGGGGCGCAGGTAAAGAATGTCCCATCATGCTCCCTCAACACACAAACGCACTCCTCTACCAGTGACACAGAGCAGACACTTGCCCTTCTAACTGCGTGCCCTTTGTTCTGTGTTGCAGCAGGACACCTCATCTGGAGTGCCTCCCACGCCAGCAGGGACTCCTGTCAGCAATGACCTTTTCAGCCAGGCACTGCAGCAGGCTCTGCAGGCCTCCAGCATGTCCTCTCTGCAGGTCAGTCTCTTTTCCTTTCCTCTTCTCCTCTCTACTCTCTCATTCTCTCCTTTCCCTCTCCTCCTTTCCTCTCACTATCTCCTCTCAATGTGCTACATGAGCCACGAGGACAGACCAGATCCACATGTCTCGACCTTTTAAAGGACAACACTGAGGATAGAAGCTGTGCTCTTAATCATACTGCCTGGAGCAATGGCACTCGCTGCGTTTCTATTTGGTCTCTCTCTAGCTGGAGTAATGACGGCCTAAGCTTCAATGCCTCTGACTGTGTGTTTTAGTCTGTTTGCCAGTAGTTTTAAGGGTAGCTTTGTTCTACTGTCTTATAGGGGCGTTGGCAGTCCCAGCTGCAGCAGCTGAGAGACATGGGGATCCAGGATGAGGAGCTGATGTTACGGGCGCTCCAGGCTACAGAGGGGGACATCCAGTCAGCTCTGGAGCTCATCTTCGCTGGAGGGCCAGGACTCTGAGCCAAGCCAGGGCCCTGAGAGAGGAGAGTGCATGGGGAAACGTCTCTACACAGACCCAAGCTGATGCTCTGGTCATTCTGCCATTAGGCTGTGATATGAGAGAGAGGAGAGTGCAGGGGGAAACGTCTCTACACAGACCCAAGCTGATGGCTCTGGTCATTCTGCCATTAGGCTGTGATATGGACACTTATATGGACACACTGCTTCAGACATGAAGACCTCATTACTACTCCTCTACCCTTTCATACACAGCCTAAATGGAACAACCTTTAAATGAGTTAGTCAGATTCAGGGGTAGATAAGGTACATGTTTATCTTTATTACAAGTCAAAAACAAAAATAATAAATATTTTGCCAGCCATTTTTAAAGGAGGTTTGTTGCTAGCCCCTGAAGGCTTTAAACTCATCGCTGTGTGAATATATACATAATGAAAGAGGGTTGTGTTCTACCAGAAATCTTCATTTTGTTTCAGACACTAGCATTGACTCAGATCTGCTATAAAATATGCCTTGGAAGAAAGCAGTGTTGAGATTACCCCTAGAGTCTAATTGTGATTCATACAGTTGTACACTAGGTGGCAATGTCTAACCTCTTACTATAGTTCCTTTGCGATTCCATTCAATAGAGAAATCAGGAGTAGAAATTTGACAAATATGGCTAGCTGATGTTTGAACTGATTCTGAAACTGGTTCAGTTTGGCTGCCAGATCAATAAACACATACATAATGTAATAGTTGTTTGAGAGTAAATGTAAATACCAGTATTAGACTATTTTAGTGGTTTGATTAAAATATAGGCTCATCCAACATGTATGAGACTTATTACATTTTTACTCTTTTAACAGCTGACATTATGCAAACATTGTACTGCAGAAGGATAACCTTGTATCCATTCTAAGTACCATTCATTCAGATGTTATTGTGTCTGAGCTGAACACGGTCGCTAAGAGCAAATGGCTTTTCTCAATATTCAAATGAGCTTGCTCTTTAAACAACCAGACCCATTTTGTGTGCTGCTTTGTCTCATTGTCTCCCATTGGGGTGCTGTGGAAGAAGAGGACAAATTGTGTGCCCAGCTCACCCTACCATTCTCAATCTTCAGTAATTGCCCTGCTTAGTTTTATAAGTGCGTCTTGTTGAATGGGGCCTTTCATGAGCACAGCACCCAAACAGTGCTTTGTGTCCTTCTGTCCCCATTACCATTTTATATGCAGGCCGTGCACACCTGCAGGCAATTTCCCTGTGAATATCTCTTACAGTTTCAAAGTGAGGTCTCTCGCTGGACTCTTCAGAACTTATTCAAATGATGTCGAGTCTTCAATTGGTTAATACAACGCCTTTCAAGCTAATTTAAATAAATAATGATGCACCATAGCAATTGACTTACTGTAGGCTTATTAGACAGTATATTGGTCTTCTTTGTTTGATAGATCACGTTAAAAGCATTGCAGTAATGGTAGAGGATTGTTGAATAGAAATGGTTTATTCTGCTGGTCGTTGCCATGTCAGACCTATCCTCTTAACTGCAGCATCACATCCTCAAACCTCCAACAATATACTGTCACAACATCCAGGGAAGTTGCCATGGAGACTCATTTATCTGATTCAGATGGGGATATGTAATCACATTGCACATCTTCACAGTTTGCTGTCATTGCACTACGTTTAGGTTACACACATTCTTTCGCTTTATTTTCTCCACTCGGAGGACAACGCAAAGACGCTTTCCTCGTCTGCTCCCTGACATCAAAATGGAGGTGAAAGAAGGTGCTGTCCAGACAGATTTGTTCAGTCACACTATACACCTGTGGCTGTATAGTGACCTCTCTCTCCCTTCTGTCCATGCAGACAGGCTTGTGTGGGACCTAGGAGGATGAGGGTGAAAATAGGGTGTTATTTGTGGATGAAGGCATTGTCTTGGCTGGGTAGGAAACGGCACTTAATCGGGTGAGTAACTAATGTTTGACTAAAACAGTAGAGGGACAGAATAAATGCAGGGAAATAGGGGAGGACAGTCATTCCTCCCATCCTTTCTCTCCCCATTACCCCTGTCCCCCAGAGTCTTAGGTCATTATAGCTCCTCTTCTCTCATGTATTCTTCTCCTCTGTGAATGCCCGACTATATGCAGACTGCAGACACAGCGACTCAACCCAGGTTCATAGCTGGTTCACATGGCCCCGAAGACAATTACCTTTCATGAGTACAGCAGCTCCAAGCTCTGCACCACTCTGCTCCAGCTCTCTTTCATCTAAACCACTGTTACGACAACATAGTTGGTTGGAAGAAGCTGTAATTCAAAAAGAAGGACAATAAATTACATAGAGACTGTTGGCTGGGTGTTTCTGAGTATAGTGGCCTTGCTATGCAGCAGACAGAACTATCCACATTGTCCAACACGACATTGACCTGTAGATTCAGGGGATGGATTAGGACAGTCCTACTTAATTATACTGTATGTCTACACAGTGCAAAACTCTTTGCATCCATAATAGACCATTTAAAGCAGAGTAAAAGCTAAATTAATCTAACTGCCAGAGACTGCAGAATAATAACAGGTTTCACTTCGGGTCACCTCCTCACACGTGTCAGAAGGGAACTGGAGGAGAGTTGCTTTATTGTCTCCCCATTTTGTTTTTGTCTTTTTAAACGATGCAATTCATGTGTTATTAGCATCAAGTCTGTTTACCTGAGATTGCTTTCTGCCAGGCATGACTGGGCTGAATATGAAATGAGTTGGTGATGGACAAGGGCCATTTTTTCTATCCATCTGTGGAATGGATGCATTCTGCTTTCAAGCCATGTCTTTCAGGCCTGTGGGTTTCAGGCCTGTGGGCTTCAAGCCTGTGGGTTTCAAGCCATGTCTTTCAGGCCTGTGGGTGCTCTTTTGTCCACCAAAGGACACTTTGATGCATTTCCTCTCAGGTGTTTTAACCCTTGGTGGGCGTTTTAACCCTGGGAGAGTGTGATATCGCAGCAGTGGGAGAAAGGTTAGAAATGATGCATCTCTCCAGAGCAGTAGAAAGGACCGCCATGGAGATGCTGTGTGGTAGAGAACGATAAGAGTGTCTGAATAAGATTTATACGTTAATCTAAACAAAACAGCAATACCCTGAATCGCCTTGGGTGGATTCTCAGGAGAGTATATTAACACACTCCTGTTCAGGTATCAACTAATTAGTTCATTGCAGATTTATGTCGACCTTGTGTGGGGAAAATATTTCTCCACATTTTCACAAAAGAGGTAGAAGTGGATCACACATTCCCTGCCTTATCCTTATTGCTTTTGGTTGTCGGTGGTAACATCCATCTGTCTGCCCTCTGTCTCTTCATACAAGCTGTATGTAATAGAAAACACTGTAGACTTTATAGGCCAGCTTGGCTCCATTGTGAGGCTCTCAAAGGATGTTTACACATTGATCTAGCCCCACCTAACAACAGGAGGCAACAGGAGAAGAGCTGGGGAGAGGAGCACGCTAACGAACACGGATTCCTTTTCAGGAGCAGAAAGAGCATCAAAGCCATGTGGCCTGAATCCCAAGGCCGTCTGGTCTGCTTGTTAAAGCCACGCCTGTGTGTTTAAATGAAGGATTCTCTAGCACCATCACACACCATCACAGCCCAGGGTGTGTTCTCTGTAATCTCAACCGCTGTTCTCTGTCTCTCAGAGCTCTCCTGTAGTCGTTTATTAATTCATGAATTAAGTATGCTCTCGAAGAAAGACGCTAGAGACCGACTCAGACCGTGTTTGGCTTATACAGCAATTAATACATTTCCTCTGTACAGATCTTGGGTCAGTTAATTAAATCACTATAATATCATCACGGCCGGACGGTGTGCAGTGAGAACAGGGTTGGGATTGTGTGGTGGAGCAGATGACCATTCACTACTAGGTCGACATCAGTGACTTTATCCTCTCTTACTATTCTTTCAATACCCCGTCTGTGAATCAACCAACAGAGTAGCGCTATGGCACTTACCATTGAATAGACCCATACCATGGTAACTGGTAACCACAACGGTATGGAGTTAAAAACATCTTTTGGATTATCATTTTTTTTTGTAACATGTTTGTTGCAGCATCAAGAAAGAGCCAACAGACAAGAGGGTTTTGGACTCATAAACTCTACTTTATTTAGGTTGAAACTTGATGCCTCTATGTCCCCATACAATACATTCAGTATATACATTTGGCGATGAGGGACTGTACAGATATGTTAAAGTAGTGCATACATACAAGGGAAGAAAATGTACACAAAAGCACTAAAATCACAGAGTAAGTCAATGGCTGATGGCAATGCGCACACACAACACAACACTTCTCTGAGGGTGAGAAGGACTATTTCAGGTTCCCACAGAGACATAAAGTGAACAGTGAGTCTGCTGATTGAGACAAAGCCCCTTCTTTGCCTTCCAGAGTCCCCTCCCTTCCTCCTTCTAGCCAGGCGAGGGGTCTTCCTCTGGGCAGTGTGGACAACGTACGTGGGACCTTGCCTACAGTAACATGCGTCTGTCAGCAGCACTGACTAAAGATCCTCCTCTTCTTCAAATGTTTCATCTCTACCACACAGGAACATTCTTAAGACATGTAGTGCAATCGGAAAGTATTCAGACCCCTTGACTTTTCCCACATTTTGTTACGTTACAGCCTTATTCTATTCTAAACTGGATTACACCCCCCCCCCCCATCAATCTACACACCATACTCCATAACGACAACGCAAAAACAAGTTTAGACATTTATGCAAATGTATATATTTGTTTATATTGTTTGGTACCCTTCCCCAGATCTGTTCCTCAACACAATCCCTTCTTCGGAGCTCTACAGACAATTCCTTAGACCTCATGGCTTGTTTTTTTCTCTGACATGCACTGTCAACTGTGGGCCCTTATATAGACAGGTGTGTGTCTTTCCAAATCATGTCCAATCAATTGAATTTACCAGAGATGGACTCAAAGTTGTAGAAATATCTCAAGGATGATCAATGGAAACAGGATGTACCTGAGCTCAATTTTGAGTCTCATAGCAAAGAGTCTGAATACTTATGTAAATTAAATAAATAAAAATATGTATAAATAAAACTGTTTTTTTGCTTTGTGAGGTACTGTGTGTGGATTGATGTGTAAAAAAATATTTAACACATTTTAAAATAAGGCTGAAACATAAACTATTTAAAAAGGGAAGGGGTCTGAATACTTTCAGAATGCACCGGACATATGTACATACATACTTATATATATATATACACATATACATATATAGTACCAGTCAAAAGTTTGGACACACCTACTCATTCAAGGGTTTTTCTTTATTTTTACTATTTTCTACATTGTAGAATAATAGTGAAAAACATCAAAACTATGAAATAAAACATTTGGAATCATGTACTAACCAAAAAAGTAAATATATTTTATATTTGAGATTCTTCAAAGTAGCCACCCTTTGCCTTGATGACGGTTTGCACTCTTGGCATTCTCTCAACCAGCTTCATGAGGTAGTCACCTGGAATACATTTCAATTAACAGGTGTACCTTCTTAAAATTTTATTTGTGGAATGTATTTCCTTCTTAATGCATTTCAGCCAATCAGTTGTGTTGTGACAAGGTAGAGGTGGTATCCAGAAGATAACCTTATTTGGTAAAAGCCCTTGTCCATATTATGGCAAGAATAGCTCAAATAAGCAAAAAGAAATTAAAGTCCATCATTACTTTAAGACATGAAGGTCAAGAACTTTGTACGTTTCTTCAAGTGCAGTCTTAAAAACCATCAAGCGCTATGATGAAACAGGCTCTCGTGAGGACCGCCACAGGAAAGGAAGGCCCAGAGTTACCTCTAATGAAGTTATCCTCTGCAGCAGAGGTAACTGCACCTCAGATTGGAGACCAAATAAATGCTTCATAGAGTTCAAGTAACAGACATCTCAACATCAACTGTTCCGAGGAGACTGCGTGAATCAGGCATTCATGGTCGAATTGCTGCAAAGAAACCACTAAAGGACACCAATAAGAAGAAGAGGCTTGTTTGGGCAAAGAAATACAAGCAATGGATATTAGACCGGTGGAAATCTGTACTTTGGTTTGATGAGTCCAAATTTTAGATTTTTGGTTCCACCCGCCGTGTCTTTGTGAGACGCAGAGTAGGTGAATGGATGATCTCTGCATGCATGGATTCCCACTGTGAAGCATGGAGGATGTGTTTTGGTGTGGGGATGCTTGCTGGTGACCCTGTCAGTGATTTATTTAGAATTCAAAGCACACAACCAGCATGTTTCCCACAGCATTCTGCAGCGATACTCCATTCCATCTGGTTTGTGCTTAGTGGGACGATCATTTGTTGTTCAACAGAACAATGACCCAAAATGACCCATCTCCAGTCTGTGTAAGGGCTATTTGACCAAGAAGGAGAGTGATGGAGTGCCGAATCACCCGACCTCAACCCAATTAAGATGGTTTGGGATGAGTTGGACCACAGAGTGAAGGAAAAGCAGCCAACAAATGCTCAGCATATGTGGGAACTCCTTCAAGGCTGTTGGAAAAGCATTCCTCATGAAGCTGGTTGAGAGAATGCCAAGAGTGTGCAAAGCTGTCATCAAGGCAAAGGGTGGCTACTTTGAAGAATCTAAAATCTATTTTGATTTGTTTAACACTTTTTTGGTTCCTACATGATTCCATATGTGTTATTTCATAGTTTTGATATCTTCACTAATATTCTACAAAAAAAAAGAAAAAGAAAAAAAAACACTTGAATGAGTAGATGTGTCCAAACTTTTGACTGGTACTATATATATATATATATATATATATATATATATATATATATATATATATATATATATATATATATATATACATCCATATGTCCGGTGCATTCTGAAAGTATTCAGACCCCTTCCCTTTTTACAGTTTATGTTTCAGCCTTATTTTAAAATGTGTTAAATATTTTTTTACACATCAATCCACACACAGTATATATATATATATACTTTAGAAGACTCGTGAGACCATAGGTCTACTGGTAAAATGCACATGGGGGTGTATAGTACTTCAGAGGTACTCCGGGCAGAGCAAAATTCAGTTGGTGGTTCATTATCTGAAAAAGGTTGGGAACCACTGCTGCTGTATGCAACCCTACTTTACTTGGTCCTTTAACTTACCAACAGAATCAATTCACCTCCAGCAAACACCTGTATGATTCTCTTAATTCTTTGGAAATGCCAGTTGGAAAACAGCCTTAGACTTCCACATCCGCAATGATGCCACCTACTGGTTATGGGATTGCATAGCATGCTTCAGCACTCTCCTTGTAAACGATAAGATTAAAGGACACGTCAGTCCCTCTAGTTCAGGAGAGAAGTCAAACTCCAAGAACAAAGAGAGGCTTCAAGCAATGTCTCTAACCTCAAGGTCTGTACCAGAATAAGAGTCGTGTGGGTAGAGGATAGAACACAGAGACAATGGAGGAAATCAAGAGTGAACTGAATAAGAAACCAATTTTGAGATGTGTGTATTAAATAATTCGAACAAATAGAGGGGTTATGACAGACTGGAGGTCAGGGTTCATTTAGGAAAATTGAGTCCTCTGATTGGTCCATGGGGCTTCTACAGTCTTTATGTGAGGCTTGACAATCCCATTGGTCACGAGACACCATTACTCCTCAGTGTCTCAGTCAGGCCACCAGAGTCAGGCCACAGAGGCAGTTGGACACATGAAGCAGAACTGACTAAAACACGAAGTGAAGCACCACAGTATATGAGACCAGGTCCGGGGTATTTAAACTCTGGCCAAACACGATCACATGGCAGAGAATAGTGAGGGCTGGATGCCACGAGGCAGGCCTTCACAGAGAGGAGTAACACATCTGTAATAAGAAGAATTACCCCAGAATAAATTAGTCACAGAACAATCGTTGAAAGAAGCAGAACTCTAGAAATCAGCGGATCTAATCCGACTGATTCAACCCATGCATTATAAGGCATTAACCAAACATGTGTTACTGACATCACACAATTTCATAGTGACTATACATACAAATGCTGATCTGTAAAATGTAGTAAAAAAAAAAAAGAAACAAAAACATGTGACTGGTTTATGCAAAAACATATTCTTAAACCATAGATGCAATTTGTTGGGAATAGGAGTCTCATGGTGGGGGTTGGATCAATATCTGCAATCCCATTGTACCTATTGATCTGCAGATTCACGAATGAAATTGATTTTCTGAGGTAGACAATGCAGGCATATTCCATTCTACCCATGCAAAGATATTCTACGATGGGGGATTGGGAAGGTAATTTGGACCATTTTGAGACTAGGCGCCCATCTCTGGCTCATTTAGCCAATGGTGCTACTGCTGTGTAATATAGTAGTGATCCATCTATCAGTCTGCTGACTGTCAAACAAGAGCTGTGCTTACACTGTCCTACCAATGGGACACCCGTGGTGAAGGATATCAGAAATACAGTCCCGGGAATAGACAGAGACGTCAGTCTGCAGACCGTACAGCACTTAAACACTAAACTGTTGTTGCACTGAAAAGTATTCACACAGGGCAGGTTTATTGAGTTTGCCAGCCACTGTAGAGTGCCCATATATAACCCCAATACATGAATTTGCCTTCCCTGCTTCCTTTATAAGGACATTACAATCTTTAGGTTTCTCTCACTAAACAAACATTACACTTTCAGCATAACATGGAGCCAAATCCAATATGAACAGGTCTTGTGTGGAAGAGATGGGTACAAAGTGGCACTGGGATCAGTGAAACAATGCTTGCAGATGATGTTTCAGTCAATGATGCAATGATAATGTTGTAGAAAATACAAACAAAAAGTTAATAGCAGGTCTGGGATCAGGTAGGTGATGACCGGTGAGCTGCATTATCCTCGTCATCCCTGCCTCCTCCGCCAACTTGAACTCTGTCCTTCAGACCAATCAAACAGAAGGAAATAGGCAGAGCGACAGGGTTTCCTAGGGGAGGTGTCAGGAGAGGGCATCTGACCCCTGTGTGACCTTTGTGGAAGGCCATGTCACTATAGTGTCCTGATGGCCACGGGGTAGAGCAGGGACATGTGCTCGGCCCCCTTGATGGGCAGCTTGCGGCTGGAGTAGAAGTGGATGATCTCGGGGACACTGTCGAAGGGACAGCTGTTCTGACCCAGGATGTACTTGTTCTCCTTTGTCCTTGACAGCTTCATGTGCATGAAGCCCTGGCTGCTCCTAGAGGGAGAGAGAAAACAATATCAGCTCTAAACATTGAGTGCTTTATCTCCCAGCGGTACAGTGACAGATCATTCCCAGGTGATGCAGTACAAGTCATATACTGTACACACTCCTATATACTGTAAATAGAGAGTGCTACTAGTCTAATGAGCAGCCAGGAAGAATCACTTAGGCTACACCAGTTAATAAATGCAGAGCAAATGAAAAGCTCCCTGGGCTGTGCTCCCTACAGTATTTCTAGGGCTGAGCCGGAGCCTTGGATGTGTGTGCTTTGCAGCTCTTAAGTAATCTCCTGCTCTGGAGCCTTGTCTTAATGAGAAATGTGGCTGTATAAAACCCATTATACTGCAGGGAGGATGGCAGTGACACGGGCCTTTTATCACATACAAGGAGAGGGAGAGGTCAAAGATAGAGAGGGAGAGAGAGAAGAGATCGAGAGAAAGAGAAAGAGAAAGAGAAAGAGAGAGAGAGAGAGAGAGAGAGAGAGAGAGAGAGAGAGAGAGAGAGAGAGAGAGAGAGAGAGAGAGAGAGAGAGAGAGAGGAAGAGGGACATGGTGAGGTAGAGGGGGAGAAAGAGAGAGAGGAAGATGGAGATAGTGAGGAAGAGGGGGAGAGGGGTGAAAGAGAGCGAGGTAGAGGGGGAGAAGGGCTAGAGGAAAAGTCCTCAGTAGACCATTTATCAGAAACCTTTTTTGCGACAAGTAGCCAAACACACAGCATCAGGTTAGTGTCAAGCACTGAGCACACACTGACTCATGGTCCCAGAGAATGTTTTTTCTTCTGTTTGCATTGTGCAATGCCCAAGATACTGCAGAATCAGCTCACCCGGAGGACTTACACAGTTAGGAAAAGTATATATACAATATTTAGCAGAGCAGGTGTCACCTCTCCTGTCAACAGAAATACAACTGTGGAATAACAGCCAGACAGTGATGGACTGCAATGACTTCCTGTTCCCATATGCGGGGAATGGCATTCAAAGATGGAAATATGTGTTCTAAGCCATTCTGTCTGTCTCTGTGTGTCTGTGTGTGTGTGTGTGTGTGTGTGTGTGTGTGTGTGTGTGTGTGTGCGTGTGCGTGTGGTGTGTGGTGTGTGTCCATTATCAGCAGAAAGCACAACTTGCTGGGCATCTTCCGTTATCTTATAATTGCATTTGAAAAGCCTGAAGTCATATTATCTCACTAAGACACCAACATAAACACAGCCATGGAGAAAACACCAACATTAGGATCAAGGAGAAACTTAACAGGTTCAATTAAGGGACAATAAAAATTAAAAATGACATTTCTCAAAACATCAGAGGCAAATACTTTTTGTAAGTCAAATCTTTCATCAGTCCATGAACCAAGAGATAAAACCCTAGTGTGACACGCTGAAACTAGTAAGGACCATGAAGGACAGTCAACAAGAAATCTCTCATGTCAACACACTGCTACTGTACGACTGGCAAGTCACAGCCTTGACGTGTATAGTTGAGAGGGGGAGGGGGAGGTAGAAGGAGAGAGGAGTCGGAGAGGGGGAGACAGAGACCGTAAAAGAAACGAGGGAGATTGAGAGGATCTAGCGTGCGGAGAGGTGGATGATCATTTTATAAGAGAGCTGAGGGAGAGGACTGCAGGGTTTCTCTGCTGCTATAAAAGTGAAGTAAATACAGCTAGTTTCAGCCTCCTCCATCACTGAGCCTGATCAGCCAGCCAGCTCCTCCAGTTGAATACATCTCTGTCATTACCAGGATGTTCATCAAATCAAAGTTTATTGGTTAGAGTAGATGAGGACAGATATCTCTAGTCACACAGCCTGTTCACTGCCTACATCCCAAATTACACCCTGTTTCCTATTTGGGATGTAGTCACTGTGTTGCTGCTTCTTAAGCTGGACCAGGAGAGGAGAGGCCACTCTGAAGGTAAAGTGAGTTTGATTCATCAACAGCTTGAGGAGACAGGCCTTGGCTTACACGAGCACACCACTTAAAAAGCTAAACACATCAATAGGAACATTTTAGAAATCCTCCTAAGATTTCCTTCCCCGTCAGCGTTTTAGCTACGCTTATCGCGTTTCAGCTCCGTGGAGACTGAGACAACGGCGCAACAGACCACCGCTGTCTGATAACAGAAATGTAGGGCTATTTTTGACCAGACTGGGCATTTTGTGTTTGTTATCGTATCCTATTTAGTTGTGCGCTTTTTTATGGTCTAATCGGGATTCATTTCACTCTGGAGGTCTGGTGTCCTGTTCACCGGGGTCTATGACTTTCACTTGAACCCGCTCATCCTTCAAGCAGAGAAATAGGCTGACAGCCATCATCGTTTATCTCAACCTCTCTACATATATTAGACTGCACCATGAATGATGCTTCAACGCAATAAATCCATGGCTTCAGAGAAGCCAAAACTCACCCAACAGAAGATAATGATCCAGAAAGAAAGCCTTGACCTTAAGAAGCATTGTGGGACAGGAATTGTCCTGAATAGCCACTCTTCCGGGTTTAATACGTACTGCGACAGCCACAAACAGAGTGTGTCTGCCTGGAAGGATCACTAACATGATCGGGACATGACCACACCTGTTCCTCGTGGTTTAGAGGGATTTTAAAAACAAGAATGTGGTTGGTGCTGCTCATTATAGGTCAACTATTCTGTAAGAAACTGTGTTGTTGTCGTGTTTCATTTGGGAACCATTCCAGTTGTGGTAATATCCAAGAAGAATACATGCATTAATAAAACGCACTGAACTGTGCACTGAATCACGTACTCCATAACAAACTAGAAGAGCCCTCACTGGGAGATCCCGGTCTCTCACAAGAAAGACAAAGCGAGGACACTTTTCGGAGACATGTTTGCCTCTCCTGACATGAGTTCAACTGCCAACGCTGAGAGATTTTGTTGTTCTTTCTACAACTCCAAGGCTTTCTAGTTTCCCATGTGTTATAGCATCAACACATTTTGTTGCATAAATCTTTGTTTTCCTCTTTCAACTGTTTATTTTCTACCTCAGTCAGCCCGTAAAACCGGCTGTGTAAAACCCTCCCCTGGGGGGAGGAGGGGGAGCTAAGCCACTCAGAGACCAGTGAAAGGCTAAATGTGTTTTATGCACCTAAAAGAGCACTCATCTTCAGAGAGAGGAGGAGAGACAGAGACAAGGTACCCTCTCTCCCTGTCAAAAGGCTCTGGAGATTCACGGTCAGTGAAAGTCTGGGCCTTCATCAATGATGCAAAGCACAAACGTGCCGCCGATTTGGCCTCATGAATATTTCAGCAGCTCCAGTCATGGAGTATCTAAACACAGGGTCTCTAGCCTCTGCCACAGAGGTTTCAGCATCTTCCAACATATATGGCCTACACATTGGGTCTCAAGCCTCTGCCACAGAGGTTTCTAGGAAGCAGGAGGCTCCAACATGAGCAGACTGAACTCTGTATCACCCCCTCCCCACTGCCGAATCCATGAATCAACCCGCTGATTGTTTACTGGGTTGATCTGAATGACCCTACAGCCTCCTCTGTTTCCTACCAGTACTGCACAACAAACACAGTCATGCTGGCAGGACACAGGCACATGATCCACCACACACACCAGAGAGCTGTTTAGAAATATCTGCCTTCCTGCCTTTGCCCTCTGCCCTGGGTGGATGACATCTCCACTGATCTGTGCAGGAGGTCCAACAAAGAGAGTGTTGTAAACAGCCTTTTACACAACTATGATTTATGGTTCACAAGCACACAGACACGGAACAATTAATCCCATCACTCCTTTCTGGAACTGACACAATTAGTCCCATTATTGGTGGACATTGGTGGACCAAGACGCACTCAGAAGTCTATGTGTTTGAACTTTGAACATAGAGTCAATATGACTTTCTTCCACTGTGACTGACCATGGAGCCAGCTGGATTGACAGGGTCAGAGGTTCAGTGCTGCTGGCTGAAAGGTCACAGTGCGTGGGCTGACTGAGAAGGACAGCTCCTGTTGGAGATCAACAACACTCCTCTCCTACACCCCCTCAGACACAGCATGGGATGTGTCACAGTGGCCTCCCAAGTGGCGCAGCAGTCTAAGGTACTGCATTTCAGTGCAAGAGGCATCACTACAGTCCCTGGTTTGAATCCGTACTGTATCACATCTGGCCTTGATTGGGAGTCTCATAGGGCGGCGCACAATATGCCCAGCGCCGGGTTTGGCCGTCATTGTAAATGACAATTTGTTCTTAACTGACTTGCCTAGTTAAATAAAGTCTCCCCAAACAACCCCAGCCCTGTCTGTCCAATAAGGCCTACCAGCCTACTGCACCAGACAGTCCAGCCAATGGCCCAGCACTGTCTGCCCAATCAAGCCCACCAGTCTAATTCCTTGTGTCCCCCCCCAGACAGGCCAGAGCAGAGTCCCAGAGCTCTGGTAATGAAATGAGCAGTCAGTCAGTGTGAGGAGCAGTTCTGGACAGTATCATCTCCTCCTGCCAGTAGAGATGAGCCTAAAGCTGACTGACGAGGAGCGTCCTCAGAACCAGGAACGGTTTCCCCCCCTGCTGCAATGTATCTAATCTATCACCGATTTTATCAACAGATGTGTGCTTTATTGTGAATAAGCAAAGAAAAAGCCAACGACAAGAGAGCGCAAATGCCAGTTTGTATCTGAAGAAAGGTGACAATAATACTGTAGAACTGTCTTCCATAACTCAAGCAGTTATCCTCTCTGCAGCTCATATCAGAGGCACTTTCTCTGCCCCTGTGGTGAAATGGTTCTCAGCCAGGTATGGCTGTGTGCTCGGGAAATGGCAGCCCGCTGACACTCATCAGTTGGCTGGCTCCCTGCGGTCGTGTGAGCCCTCAGAGCCTCTGAGTCGATGGCATGTGACTGCCTTGCGGAGGTGAGTGCCAGCTGTGCAGTGAGACCCTTTAAGCTACCCTCCAGCCAAATGTCCGACCAGACTAAACCAATCAGAGCCTGTCCCCTGGACTCTCCGCTGGCCAGGTCACAGTCAGGGGGCAGAGGTCAGCCAGGGGGGCATTATGAATTCAGTTCTGGGCAAGTCAGCAAATCAGAGCACCAGAGAGGTTACCTGGTGGAGGTGGGAGGGCATCATGTAGGAAGGACAGGGTTCTTAAAGGTGACATGTATAACCATACTGAAGAGACAGTCAGCAGGTAGGTAGGAGGTGAGGAAGACTCCTGGAGGCAGAATAATGGTGCTGTACTGTGTGTTGAACTGGCACTCTATCTATAGAACTCTACTCTATGATAACCCGTGAACACCCTCAGTGAAGTGTGTGTGTGTGTGTGTGTGTGTGTGTGTGTGTGTGTGTGTGTGTGTGTGTGTGTAAATTGTATATAGTGCCATCAGAAAGTATTCATGCCCCTTGACTTATTCCACATTTTGTCGTGTTACAGCCTAAATTCAAAATGGATTAAGGTGATTGTTTTCTCACCCATCTACACACAGAAACAAAAATAGTAGCAAAAATGTTAGCAAATGTATTGAAAATGAAATAACTCATTTACATAAAGTCAATACTTTGTAGAAGCAACTTCCATCTTTCCACTGATTTTCAATGGGATTCAAGTCTCGGCTTTGGCTGGGCCACTCAAGTACTTTCACATTCTTGTTCTGAAGCCATTCCAGCCTTGCTTTGGCTGTATACTTGCGGTCATTGTACTGTTGCAAAGGTCATTTGCACTCAGAAGCAGGCTCTCATCAAGGATTTGCCTGTATTTGGCTCCATTCATTGTTCCCTCTATCCTTACCAGTCTCCCATTCTCTGCCGCTGAATCGCATCCACATAGCATGATGCTGCCACCACCATGCTTCACAGTAGGGATGAGGTTAGACAGGTGATGTGCTGTGCCTTGTTTTCTCCAGACTTAGTGCTTTGCATTCAGGCCTAAGTGTCAGCATTTGTGGGTTCGATTACAGGCTCAAAATGGCCAGAAACAAAACTTTCTTCTGAAACTCGTCGGTCTATTCTTGTTCTGAGAAATGAAGGCTTTTCCATGCAATAAATTGCAAAGAAACTTAAGTACTCGTACAACGCTGTGTACTACTCCCTTCACAGAACAGCGCAAACTGACCCTATTCAGAATAGAAAGAGAAGTGGGAGGCCCCTTTGCACAACTGAGCAAGAGGACAAGTACATTAGTGTGTCTAGTTTGAGAAACAGACGCCTCACAAGTCCTCAACTGGCAGCTTCATTAAATAGCACCCGCAAAACACCAGTCTCAACATCAACAGTGAAGAGGCGACTCCGGGATGCTGGCCTTCTAGGCAGAGTTGCAAAGAAAAAGCCATATCTCAGACTGGCCAATAAAAATAAAAGATTAAGATGGGCAAAAGAACACAGACACTGGAAAGAGGAACTCTGCCTAGAAGGCCAGCATCCCGGAGTTGCCTCTTCACTGTTGATGTTGAGACTGGTGTTTTGCGGGTGCTATTTAATGAAGCTGCCAGTTGAGGAAAACAAGGACATTTCTAAGTGACCCCAAACTTTTGAACGGTAGTGTATGCCTCATCACAATTCGATCTCGGCGATCTATGGACATCTCTGACATGCACTGTCAACTGTGGGACCTTATATAGACAGGTGTGTTTCCTTCTAAATTATGTCCAAACCATTGAATTGGCCACAGGTGGACTCCAATCAAGTTGTAGCGACAGCTCTAGGACAATCAAAGGAAATTGGATGCACCTGAGCTCAATTTGCAGTGTCAGCACAGGGGTATGAATACTTCTGTAAATGAGATAGTTCTGTATTTCATTTTCAATAAGTTTGCAAACCTTTTTAAAACATGTTTTCACTTTGTTAATATGGGGCATTATGTGGATTAAATCTAAATGGATGAAATCTATACAATAAATGTTGAATAACAACAAAATGTGGAATAAGTTAGAAAGCACTGCGGGTACTGGGTGCTGTATATTCTCCCGTGTGTGTGAGAGGGTGGGGTGTCATCAACTGTACACTGATTACTTGTGTGTAGTGGACAGTATGTATGGGAAGGGTCTTACTTGAGTGAGAGGGAGAAGTCGTTCTTGCTGGTCTCACTGTTCCTCACCAGGTAGCTGGCCTCCTTACACAGCCTCAGCAGAGACTCCGCATCCGTCCTGCTGATCGCTCCATGGTACCAGCTACAGGGTGGAGAGAAGAGGGAGGATAAAACAGAGCTTCAAATGGAGAAAGTGCTTGTTATCTAACGTCAAAAGACTATCAAATATCTCCACACAGCTCTACCTCAGAAGCACCAAAACAAAAAATACCAAATCCCTGGAGAGAATCACAAGAATAGAATTACTACTCATTATAATTCTGTGGATAGAAAGACAGTAGGGGAGGATGACTTACAATTGGCTCTCCAGGGACATGGAGGGGTCAATGCGTTCCCCCAGAGCAGCACTGCAGTGGTCCAGAGAGGTCATCTTGGTGTTGACCAGACAGCAACTGGAGTGGATGCGGGGCGGACGCCCTCCTTTACCCTCCCTGGTGGGCGACATTCTGGACTTCTCCGCCCCTTCAAACTGGACTGTAAGTAAATGAAGGAGACACCGCCAGATATGAGCATCACAATACAACAGCATCTCAATAGAGACATTCTGGAGACATTTCAAGTATCAGCCTTGGAACATTGAACACCCTGCCTCGGTTTTTGCAAATAGCTAAGGGATGGGCCTTCGAGTAATGTAACCCCTCAAATTCATAGACAGAGCTATGGATGCAAGTACAGACCACCCATGACATCAAAATTATAGTTTTAACAATGTTTTGAGGCTATTCGATGTTTGCCTACATTTATATTGTTTACAAAATGAGTAAAAACAAGCTGATATGAGTCTGATGAGGTATGACAGTTGAACTCAGCTCATGAGACATTTAGAAATGATATACTTCAAGAATCAATGGGTATATATCATTACTTTATAAGTCCAAAATGGATGTAGCAACTAAGGATTCTAGCTTTAACACACTGACCATTGAAGTCCATCTTGTGTTTCCTGTACTCGTCAATTGTAAGCAATTAAACTAAAGTGGCGTTGAGTTCAGAGAAGCACGTGTTCTAAATTTCAGGCATATCTGTGAAAAACAGAGCTGTTGTGACTTATTATTCATGATTCCTCCTGGTCTTTCCTGGCTTGTATGTGCTGTGCTGAAGTGAGACGTGTTAATGAGAGGAGACAACCATGCCTCAGTGTTTAAAACGCACACACCACCACTTTGTACAACACATCCCTCTCAAGGACCTTCGCAGAGCGAGACAGAAATCAATCCAGCCACACTGTGCCAGACGGGAGGGAAAACACAACATGTACAAACTAGTCTAGGCTAATCACTGAGCCAGGCCTTGAAAAGTGCCAAGGTCACTAACTGTAGAATAGACAGGCTCCCTTGGAGGTGATCCATCTAAATAGTGACACGACCCTGACTAAACGCTAGAGGTCAGAGAGTTGCTTTTAGAACAATCAGAAACAAGCTACTCAATCTCCCTATTTACACAGTCTGATGTGAGATCAGAGCGTGGGAGGGGACCAGGAGTAGAAGTTGAAACCTCAGAACTTCCTGGTTGTGGTCAGCGGTTAAAGGTCAGAGACAGTGACACAGGAGAAAGGGGGTGGGGGGGGTTTTACTCCACAGCTCATTCCTGTAGTTGATGTCACACCATCCTTTGGAAAGAGACCCATTTCCAGTTGCCTTGGCCTTGCTACCCCCCAGCAGTAAACTGAGGTCACCCTCCAAACATCAAAACACATTACCAGGGTCTGTCACTGCCAGAATGCTGAAGACCGCTTTAGGACTTCAAGAGGAGTGGAGCAACATCAAACGTTGAGCCTCTGATGGAAGCAGTTCATTTAGCATACTCTTAGTTGTGATTGCATGCCCCCCGCCACCACTCATCTCAAGGGCTAATCTCACTCCAGGCCTGGCTTTAATTTCACTGAGTGGACAGCTCCAGACAGACAGACAGACAGACAGACAGACAAGAGCCACTGGAATCACAACATGTCGATGGGGAGGAATACGCTTGTCTAGTCTAGACCACACCTCCAGTCAAAGGATAGCGTTTCACTTTCTGTAAAGCTATTGTAACATTGAGAGTCCTTACAGTCCTTCCACCATTATACACTGAACAAAAGTATAAAACGAAACATGTAAAGTGTTGGTCCCATGTTTCATGAGCTGAAATAAAAGATCCCAGAAATGTTATACACGCACAAAAAGCTTATTTCTCTCAAATTTTGTGCACAAATTTGTTTATGTCACTGTTAGTTAGCATTTATCCTTTGCCAAGATAATCTAACCACCCGACAGGTGTGGCATATCAAGAAGCGGAATGAACCTCATGATCATTACACAGGTGCACCTTGTGCTGGGGACAATAAAAGGCCACTCTAACACAATGCCACAGATGTCTCAAGTTGAGGGAGCATTCAATTTGCATGTTGACTGCAAGAATGTCCACCAGAGCTGTTTCCAGGGAATTGAATGTTAATTTCTCTACTATAAGTAGCTTCCAACGTCGTTTTAGAGAATTTGGCAGTACATCCAACTGGCCTCACAACCGCAGACCAAGTGTAACCACGCCAGTCTAGGACCTCCACATCTGGCTTCTTCACCTGCGGGATCGTCTGAGACCAGCCACCCGGACAGCTGATGAAACTGTGGGTTTGCACAACCAAAGAATTTCTGCACAAACTGTCAGAAACCGTCGCAGAGACGCTCATCCCGTCGTCCTCACCAGGGTCTTGATCTGACTGCAGTTCGGAGGCATAACAGACTTAACAGACAGTGGACAAATACTCATTCGATGGCCAATGGCGCGCTTCACGGCTGAATCCCGGTTTCAACTGTACCAGGCAGATGGCAGACATTTTGCTGATGTCAACGTTGTGAACAGAGTGCCCCATGAAGGCAGTGGCGTTATGGTATGGCCAGGTATAAGCTACTAACAACAAACACAAATTGACGGCAATTTGAATGCACAGAGATACCGTGACGAGATCCTGAGGCCCATTGTCGTGCCATTCATCTGCCGCCATCACCTCATGTTTCAGCATGATAATGCACGGCCCCATGTCAGAAAGATCTGTACACACTTCCTGGAAGCTGAAAATATCCCAGTTCTTCCATGGCCTGCATACTCACCAGACATGTCATCCATTGAGCATGTTTGGGTTGCTCTGTTCCCGCCATGTTTGGGATCTCAGTTCCCGCCAATATCCAGCAATTTTGCAATGCCATTGAAGAGGAGTGGGACAACATTCCATAGGCCAAAATTAACAGCCTGATCAACTCTATGCGAAGGAGATGTGTCGCGCTGCATGAGGCAAATGGTGGTCACACCAGTTACAGACTGGTTTTCTGATCCATCCTTTTTTTTTAAGGCATCTTTGACTAACTGATGCATATCTGTATTCCCAGTCATGTGAAATCCATAGATTAGGCCTAAGGACATTATTTCATTTGACTGATTTCCTTATATGAACTGTAACTCAGTAACATCTTTGAAATTGTTGCATGTTGCATTTATATTTTTGTTCAGTGTATAACTCTTACGTGTATTAATACACGTAGATGTCTTCCAGTAAACAACTTAATGTAAATGCCTGACATGCACAACTAGAAGCATTTAACTGTCTTCCTGATGCTAAGCTCCATACTGAGCAGCAGAAACCTATTCTGAGCATCCCTGAAGCATGCACAGCATGTGCTTACTTACCACTGGCAAAGCTCAAGCACTTATGATCATGTTGTTCCACCACTGGCCACCAGGGGTTCCCCTTAACCTAATTTCTATTGTTCATGTGAATTGACATATCAGTACTTCTAATAAGCTAAGGCTGCATTTACACAGGCAGCCCAATTCTGAGGTTTTTCTGAATTAATTGCCAAAGGATATGACTGGTCAAAATACCATTTAATAGCAAAAATAAATAAAAATCTGAATTGGACTGCCTGTGTAAACACAGCCTTAGTGAAACATTGCTCTAAAGCGCAAACCAGTTCAATGGCTTGGTTATACAGAATGATAATGGTGTTTTTGCACTCTTCACTTTTTTGCACTGATACATAATTGAGTCTGAAGATGACACACATTGTATAGTATAAACGAGGCCAAATTATTTGTTTTTACTACTCTCTGTTGTTCCATGGAGGATATATTCTCACACAAATGTCATCCGCTTCTGTAAACGGTACAAGTAGCTCTCTTTGTATATGTTTAAGGTATATGTGTATGTGTGTGAGATAGTGTTTCCATGGAGACTGACCGGGTGGGAAAAGATGCGTGTTTGCAACGTCCCACACCATGTCAGCCAAGACACAGCCAATCTGTAGCTCTGCAGCAAATCTTCCCCTGAGTATGTGCTTGCGTGTGTTTGTGTGCAATAATGTCAGAGAGAGAGAGAGAGCAGGAGAGGGACTGCTGTAGTCTATATATTTTGTTTCCTCTTTAATTAATAAAACAAAACCCTATCTCTATAAAAACAATGTCCCCTGTATCTCTGAACTATTGGAGACTACTGAGGGGAGGACGGCTCATAATAAATGGCCGGAACAGAGTAAATGGAACGGCATCAAATATCTGGAAACCGTGTGTTTGGTGTATCAGTCTTTACCACGAGCCGGTCCTCCCAATTAAGGTGCCACCAACCCCCTGTGCTCTGGGCGTATATGTGTATGTTGGTGTTGGATATGTGAGTGTGTGTTGTGAAAGGGAGAGTATTATCAGAACACGAGGAGTTCCCATGTGAGGAAACCTCTGTCACTTTCGGTCAGCTACCCGTCATCACCGTGGCAGACAGAACACGCGCTGATGCTATCAGCGATCACATACCAGTACATGACATTGGCAAATGTCTGTCTACATTCCAGGTCTATGAAGGAATATGAACCAGCACTAAAGTCTGTTATTAATGGCTTGATCGTGATAGTTTAGACTGACGTTCACCTGAGCCCTAGTCAGAGCTCTCAATTCCCCCTTTAATTATGCCTAATACTTTAATTCCTAAACACTCAAAACACCTCAATTAAACTCTGACATCTACAGTAACATCAGATCCACAAGGAACCCGCTCAATGTGATTAAATAATTGTTATTCTCTTGCTTTCGACTCCTCCACCTAGGCAGAGTGAATGGCAATCCTCCGTGGTGTTCACCACTTTATAGTCAGAACAGGCCCTTTTCAGAGGCAATGCACATTGCTTCAAAAGAGGCATTACTAAGGAGTGAACCACTAACAACAACAAAAAGCGACCATTTTATTTGTTTGAGTGTGAAGAGACCGTGTCTTCTATGATTGCCAACCGTCTCCCCCACAATAGCTGGAGCTGCAGTGGTATTATAGTTTGGCTGATTCCTGGTGATATTCAGCCCAAACTCATTCCCTTTCATTCTCCACCGCTCACACTCAGAACGGACAAGAGGAGGTTGAAGAGAGGATTGGCACACAGGTAACGAGCCCTGTGGGGCAGTTAGAGTGACTTACAAACACGCCGTTCTGTGTGTGCGTCTGCCAGCCTGTCTACACGACCTGTACTGTGGCATGTAAAGCAGAGCAAATGGAATCTCGGTATCAGATTGAACTGTCAGGCAGATGGTGATGGATGGTTGAAGGGCCCACCCTCTCCAGCCTTCCACCTATCTCTACAGGCTCCCAACAAAACACAGGCTGCAGGGCTGGAGGGAGGGGGATGGAGGTAGAGAGCAAGGGAGATGGAGAGAGGGAGCTGATTGGCTGGGACTTAGATAAACGCAGGCCACAAAAGGTCAAAGGGACATCTGGAGGACCAGAACATGCCCAGAGCAGAGCAGAGAGGATGGGGGGGGGGAATAGAGAGAGAGCGACAAAGGAATTCAGCAAGCTGAAAACCACTCACTACTACCACCCACCTTCCACACAGCACATTTACTTATTAAGCCAGCTAATTAATTCTCATTTACTAATGGTACTTCCATCAAAGAGTGAGTTCACTGGTCAGTGGGGAAAGCTTGAGATCTACTACTGTATTACAGGCTTACAATTAATAATTCCAGCTTGACGTGTGAAATGATTAACAGGTCTGAAGGCTCATTGAAATGCATGACACATTGTGAGCATCAAACCATGAACCCATACACTGCCATGGGAGAGAACGAGCAGCTTGTAAAACCACTGCATTTTGTTGACATCCAGAGTATATTGTGCTTGGGGAAGTCGAATAGGATCGGTTGAAAGGATTATATAGAAACACATTTGCTGAGCCCAATGGTCTTATTCTCTGATGAGTTCAACATCAAGGCACGTTATTTTTCTATCAAATTCCAAAACGTGTTCTGATGAGTTTTCCAAAGACAAAGGAACAATCCTCCAAAGGCAAATGCATGCAGATTCCTTGAACAAAAATGAAATATTTTAATTACATTGTTTGTATTCTAGTGAGACAGAGGGAAGAGAAGGTAAAAGAATGGCCTGAACGCCCAGACAATCAATTCACATCCGAAAACAAAGGCAAAAGCTCTTCATTACATCCAGACAAAGGAATTGGTCTTCTATTTATATGCAGATGTAATATCTGTACTGTCACGGCTGTCAGGCAATATTTAAATATGATAATGATGTTGAACTGGTGAGACAGGTTCTGTTCGGCTGTACTGGACACTGTTCTATCCAGGTCCATATCACACGGCTAATCATAATAGCCCTGGTAACGCTTGTAGCCTGGAGACCTGGCTAGGGCCAGGAGGAGCAATGGCTTTTGCCCCCAACAGTTCTAGGATCAGATTAATTACCCTACACCCAACTTTAACCATTAGGAGGATGTCAAAACATCTGACCCTGTAGCAGTGGTTAGGAACCTACTCTTACTATCTCCTCCTGTTTGCCTGTAGCCAGAGGCGACAGGAGGCAAGAGGCAGGCACCTGTACTCACAGGAAGGTTAGAGAGGCCCCACTCCTAGTCTCTATATTCAACATCTGACCCCTGTGATGTAGTGGGAGTTGAGACAGAGAGAGGATCCTCTTTCAGCCAGACGCCACACTAAAACCCACTCATATCCCACGCATTGGGGAAGTGCAGCCATTCCCAAGGCATTATAGGGCATAAATCATCCATCCGCCTGTCCTCACCCTCAGAACACAGCCAGCTCATTTTACTGGCCCGCTGTCTGGCTGTCTGGTGATGGAGGGAGGATGGCTCATTGTAATGGCTGGAATGGAATGGATAGAACAGTTTGAAGGGCATTAAACACATTTCCAATTTAAACCTCAGCCTCCATTGGTCACTCTACAGTAGTACTCCCCCTCTACACTACCAGGGGAGTACAGAGCCTCAGCCTGGGTATTAGTTCTGCTACACATGGCCCCTCTCCTCTCGCTCTCTCCCTGGATAATTAGTTACTGATTGTAGAGCTGTGGAAAAGCTGCAAACATCGGCAAACACACAGAGGCTTCTTAATAGGAAATGGACCAAGTCTCTATTAATCGAATCACAAGCAAGTCTCAAGTCACAAGGTCCAAGTCTCAAGTCAAGTCCAAGTTGTGCATTCTAAGAGGAAGTCAAGTCACAAGGTCCAAGTCTCAAGTCAAGTCGTGCAGTCTAAGAGGAAGTCAAGTCACAAGGTCCAAGTCTCAAGTCAAGTCCAAGTTGTGCATTCTAAGAGGAAGTCAAGTCACAAGGTCCAAGTCTCAAGTCAAGTCCAAGTTGTGCATTCTAAGAGGAAGTCAAGTCACAAGGTCCAAGTCTCAAGTCAAGTCCAAGTTGTGCATTCTAAGAGGAAGTCAAGTCACAAGGTCCAAGTCTCAAGGCAAGTCCAAGTTGTGCATTCTAAGAGGAAGTCAAGTCCAAGTCGTGCATTCTAAGAGGAAGTCAAGTTGAGACACGTTTTCTTTAAGTCAAAATGTGTCTATACATGCAATGATTGCAAATCTTTGTCTATTTATTGAGACTACCAGGCAGCCCTTTTTATAATTTTGTCTACAACACATTTAGATGATGTAATTGTAAAATAGGGATCTTGTAGCAGTCGTCAGGGCATGACATCGGCAGAAGGCAAGGCAGGTTGATGTGCTCAGAGTGTAGATTTGTTTACAGGTCTTGGTGATCCAATGGTGAAAGCACCATATAATACAAAATATAAGAGTAGATTTACCAACTATACACAGCCCAAAAGAAATGTATTCTGTTTGAGGCATAAACTGTCCTATCTGAATGGACATAGGTAGCGGGCAAGACTGTACAGCCTCCCCTTGAGAAACCAAACTATCTAACAGGAGCTGAAACAGGTACCCTACCGTTCAAAAGTTTGGGGTCACTTAGTAATGTCCTTGTTTTTGAAAGAAAGGCACATTTCTTTGTCCATTAAAATAACATCAAATTGATCAGAAATACAGTGTATATACTGTTAATGTGGTAAATTACTATTGTAGCTGGAAGTGGCTTATATTTTTCTTTGCAACTCTGCCTAGAAGGCCAGCATCCCGGAGTCACCTCTTCACTGTTGACGTTGAGACTGGTGTTTTGCGAGTACTATTTAATGAAGCTGCCAGTTGAGGACTCTGTTTCTCAAACTAGACACTCTAATGTACTTGTCCTTTTTCTCAGTTGTGTACCAGTGTCTCCCACTCCTCTTTCTATTCTGGTTAGAGCCAGTTTGCACTGTTCTGTAAAGGGTGTAGTACACCGCATTGTACGAGATCTTCAGTTTCTTGGCAATTTCTCGCATGGAATAGCCTTCATTTCTCAGAACAAGAATAGACTGATGAGTTTCAGGTGAAAGTACTTTGTTTCTAGACATTTTGAGCTTATAATGAAACCCACAAATGCTGATGCTCCAGATACTCAACTAGTCTGAGGCCAGTTTAATTGATTATTTGATCAGAACAACAGTTTTCAGCTGTGCTAACATAATTGCAAAAGGGTTTTCAATTAGCCTTTAAAATGATAAACTTGGATTAGCAAACACAACGTGCCAGTGGAACACAGGAGTGATGGTTGCTGATAATGGGCCTCTGTACACCTATGTAGATATTCCATTGAAAATTAGCCTTCCAGCTACAACAGTCATTTACAACATTAACAATGTCTAAACTGTATTTCTGATCAATTTGATGTTATCTTAATGGACAATTTTTTTGTTGCTTTTCTTTCAAAAACAAGGACATTTCTAAGTGACCCCAAACTTATGAAAGGTAGTGTACATACTGTATACTGCTTGACCACTCCCAGGACCATTTAATTACCCAATTGGCAATTACAGTCAATAAACTGGTTCTACAATGCAAAAGGCAATTTCCACATTGTTACATTTGTTTTAATCAGACTTAATGACTATTCATTTCAAAACCATTCATACATGGAACAATCGTTTATCTTCTTCAACGTACTGACTACATAGCATGGCGCGCAGGCCACGTAGCCTTTTCTATGCGCACTGGGACACGCTCCTATTACGCACAACCAGAATGACAGAGACATAGGACACAGGCACACGGAAGTCGGACGCAACCCGGGAAATATGAACAAAGGAAGCCATACATTGAATTAAATAAACAGAACTTCTACCTCAGGAGTCTTGCGAACGTTCCTGTGCACAATAAAGGGAAGATGGTAAGAAATGGTAGGCTAAATCAAACATGAAACAGAAATGCCTACGTGTGGCAATAAACAGTATGGGACGATGAAACGCCAGTAAACATTGTAGGGTTATATACGGAAAATAGATTTAGCACATTAGCGCATTTAAACGTGTGAAAGCAAGAAAACAAAGACTCTCTGGCAGGAGTATGAAGAGCTCAAGTGGAGAGACTATGGTGTGTCCTCGCCACAGTAATAATTCCTTTTAACAAATTACAAATGCAAGCTTCATAAGTAAATGATCAATTTCAAGCCATTTTGACATACTAAATGGCTAGTAGATCTAATTGTTGCCTGATGTTCCATTGCTGGTGAGCTAACAAAGTAAACAGTCAATATTATTGATCACCAAAATATTTTTGGAGCTGCATATTTATTTATTATGGCAATCCTCTCCCTACAATTTGCTGTTTAAGCTGCACCCGATCCTATAGCTGTACAGCAAATCAGCAATCTGTTCACTAGTGCACCCGACTTGTGTTTATTGACAGTTTGCTGGTTCAATCAGAGGGCCAAGTGTGCGTTTCACTAGCCAATCTGTTGCATGTTTTTTTTTTTTTTTTTTCTTCTTTTTTTTTTTGCAAGGGCGATGCTGCGGCTACTGTCTCTTGCTGCATGGAGCATAATCTGTGGAGACTCTGACACAAAACGAGTGACAAAACATTACAAAACCTAGTCAGGAAATTTCAAGTCATCAGTCTCAAGTCAAAGTCGAGTCCAAGTCATGTGACTCAAGTCCAGAAGTCTGAAATAGGGTTATTATTTGGTCACAGAGCATTATAAGAACAAGGTCAGACACTGTGTTCTCACCAAAATAAACAGTAGTAAACTTTGGGATTTGAATGGGTTCTTAATCAAGGGTTTGAAAGTATGATCTATAAAGAGCTGCGGGCAGGGGGAACAGTTATGACTATGTTGACAGTAGCATTAGGGGTCACCTACACTTCCAATTACCCATTCAGAAGGCAATTCAGCGCCATTAAAAGTAATGAGTCTTCGTCCACACAACCTGGACTAGTGCTAGTGATTTTCTGTCATATGTAATCCAGATGGAAAAGGGCAGTTATTACAGAGATCATGTGAGCCGTCAAACTGATTTAAAGATACTGTAGAGCTGATCAATAACTTCCTCCTCACTCGATGAGGTCACACAGTAAACTGGCTGACACTGTTTTCATAGGTTGTCATAGTGAATGGAATGTTGTCTTACAACTGTATGGTATGTTGTCGCCCGCGCAATTTGTCATTTCTAAACTTTAACAGACAATGACAGTTCACCAGTACAGTAGCCTATCAGGGAACAGGATGAAGAGGATGAGCATTGAAAATGCGATATGGTTATGGATATGGCGAGAGAGAGAGGCAAGGGGACATTGTTGATGAGGGGCGCTGGGTGAGCCTCTCTGATGGTGGTGGGATGAACAGACAGAACAGGGACAACAAAACCCACCATGGTGGTGCTGGTCACAGGCAGTGTGCCCAGGGGAGTGCTGGGCTGGCTGGGGGGGCAGAGCGGGGGGTGACTCCACCCCCTCCAGCAGGGCCAGGGGAGGACTGTGGTTGAGCTGGCCGACAGGAGGGGGCCACGGCAGATCCTTGATCACTTTAATCTCTACTGCAGGCAGCCCAGGTCACCAGGACGGGAGCAAGAGGGAAGGAGTGGAAGAGAGAGAGGTAGAGGCAGAGAGATAGAGAAGAGAGAAAACACGAGAGAGAGGCAGAGAGAGATAAAGGGATAGAGAGGCAGAGAAAGATAAAGAGAGACAGATGAGGGGAAAAGGGGAAAACAGAAGAGGGCAGAGTAAGAGAAATGCAGGACAGTAGCATCCCATGCAGGTACAGGTCAGGTTAGTATAGCACAGCATAGTCAATGGAACAGCAGGGAAAACCAGTAGACAGCAGGACTGAAAAGGAAGGAATATTACTTTACCTGAGACAGACAGACTCTGGCCTTTGACCTGCCCACTTTGCCTCTACATGTTTCTTTGACGTTTTACAAGGAGTCAACCCGGGGAATTTTCAACTGCAGGTCAGAGTCATTAATTACGCTCTGGGTTTCACAGGGAAAGTGGCTGAAGAGAGCTACTAACGAGGGTTTTAAAACAGAATCAAAGACCTGAGTGGACCTGAGCATGACTTGGCTAGTGTGAACAGCCTCACGGACAACACAAGCTCTGGTATGGCTCATAACGGAGTTAAAGTCTGAAACTGCCTCCACAATAAGATAAAGGGCAATTTACAAGATTCTCTCCTTGAGCCAGACACAGTGGAATGCATTGTAATGGCGGGGGGCACCTGGCAGACCTAGCCCCTCAGTAATGTATCGTTCATGTCCAGATGGGAGTATTACCAGAGTAAATCGAGTGCTGGGGCGCCGGCCCATCTTTCACTAGGGATAGCCCACTTGTTTAATAGCACAGGAGGCTCCCTATCCACCAGGGAGCTGCTGGTCTGTTTGCTGCAGTGGCTAATAAAGAAACATGGTGCAACGGAATCGTTCTCTGATTAAACGAATAGAGCCCTGGTGTTATGTTTCATCACTGAATCGCCCTCATAAAATAGTAGTAGTTGCAGCAAGATGCATTGTTGAAAGTAGAAAAGAACACACCACAGAATGGTTTAGTTCAAACACATTCCGGTCTAACCATTGTCTGAAAAACAATGACATTCAACCTCTATTCCAAGGAATTCTTTACTATCCTCATGCCAAGTAAGCCATTCATTTAGAATCTCCCACCTCAGGCGATGGAGTGACTGCTGCTTCCACTACTGATGAAAAAATAAAAGCTGGGAGTTTGCTGACTGTCGCCTGGATGTCGCCAGGTTTTATAGGCTGCGAAACTAGCTTTTCTTCGGTGAGTTGAACGGACACATTATTGACTTGTCCATGTTCTGGCCTGCAGGAAAAAGCTGGGATGCAGAACATGCTAATGAGGAAGGGGGAATCAGCTCAGCAGGTGACGAGGGAAAACAGAGAATATTCAGTTGGACAAGCAATTAAAGACCTCAGCCTTAGTGCCGTGGTGGCAGGGTGAGTGTGACGTTGCTGCAGGACTATTGATATGATAAGGGCTCATATGAGGATGGAGTCCTCACTATGAATGGCGTTCTCGGAATGAAGTGTCCTCACTTTAATGGTGTCCTCACCAAGGACAGTGTCCTTTACTCACTATGACAGCCAATAGCGGAGAGAGTTATCCCTGGTTCTCAGACAAAGGCAAATGAGACAGAGGTATAGGGTTGGGACAGAGGTCAGAGCTCTAGCAGCTAATATAATACATTCCTGCCTTGGGATGCCTCACCACTGAGCGATTTAAAAGTTGAATTCTCATTTCACATTCCAGGTTAGCATGTAATTGTTTTGGGAGTAGCAGGCGTTGCAGTGTCACGCAGCCTTGCTCTGAGGATGAAAAGCCAATTCTTACAGGTTGGTCTCAGCTCAGCTCTGCTCAGATGCACAGTGCAATAATGAGGTGAGCGGTCACACAGCCACTTCTAAAAGAAAGGTAAACTGATTCAAGTGGCAGAAGTACAGTGGCAGTCTTCAAACCTCCGGGTGTCTGATTTTTCCCTTACCCTATAACCTGTTTCAATTTGCTGTCAGCCCAAGAGCCTTTTCTGAATACATTTTGGCTTGGATGTTATGTTGCGGCTCAGATGAGTGCATCTTAAGGCCTCGACACGCTGCTTTGAGACACTGTGTGAAGTGACCCGCCTGGGACTGGGGAGCAATGGGGGCCAATTCATCATCCTAATTTTTCAGGCTGAGGTGATAAGAGAGGCTGAAACTCAGCAATGACATTTTTTAGTTTGATCTCTGGTGCCTCTATCCACAGCCTATCCAAGTCACACATACTGTGCAGTACTGTGTGCCAGATAGAATGGTCTGTGTGTGTGTATGACTGGGCTGGCACAGACAGGCGTCAGGTCCTTTAGTTGGCACTGCCTCAACAGGGCACATGTCCCAACAGTGATCCATGTGTTTTGCTTTGGGAAGAGGTGAATCATGGGTAGAAGGTTGTTATCTTACTCCGTATGACATCCCGTGGGACTTGGTGACAGTGGAGGTGCCTTGAGCAATAGGAGGAAGACACAGAGCCCAGCTCACCCCATTCTACCAAACCCCCTGGGGTTTACTCTGCCCTAGACGGTCTCTCAGAGTCACTCTCTACAACTATACAGTCCATTCTACCAATGTTCAGGACCTTTACTCTCAGTCAGGATGAATGTTGATGTCTCCAGGGCATATTGGTTAGAAGTACTCACTGTAGTGTTTTTGCTGACTTTAATGTAGTATTCACTTTAGTTAACTGTAAATACTACAGTATACAGTTCACTATAGTATAAATACTGTAGTAAAATAACTAGTATATACTAAAGCAATTAATGTCATGTTTTTGCAGATTATTGTAAACTATAGTATTTACTGTAGTGTTTTTGTTTTGTTATCTTTGACTTAGAAGTGGAGGCTTTCTGCTTGAGGAAACCTACTGAGCAAATGTTCCATAACCTGTAGGTAGGTAGTACTGAGGTCTGAACGGATAGTTCAAGCTTCTGCTCTTTTCTGTGACCTACAGGGAACATAATATAAGGTCTATACTTGGCATGTACGTTTCTCACTTATTGGAGGCACAAATTGGGATATGGGGAAGGGAATGAGCAGGGTACATTCAAATTAAACACTGTAGTACTGTATATAGTAAGTGTCCTTACATAAGCCGGGATGGCTCATAGGAGCAGGAGCGTGAGGCGGCTTGATGTACAAGTACACCCCCTGGACAGGATACTAGTCTATATCGCAGGGCCTTACCCCCAATCTATCTCCTTAATGCTGAGTGTCAAGCGGAGGCGCATCGGGTCCCATTTTTGGTATCACTCGGCCAGGGATCAAAATCCCAACCTTCCAATCTCAGGGCAGACACTAACCACAAGGCCACTGAATTGCAGCATATACTATAGTTTTAAAAAACGGTAGTGTTTTGCAGACTGTAGTGTTTTTGTGAACATTACTATAGTATTGGCTACAGTGGTTTTTTGTTGTTGCAGAGAATGCTGTAGTACTACAGTTTACTACAAAATTCTATATTATGTACTACAGATGACTGAGGGATACTACAGTTTAGTTGTCTACAGTATACTACAGTTTTTTATAGAATGCTATAGTAAGTACTGTAGTATCTCATAGCCTAGTAAACTAGTATTTTTTCATGTGGGTGTGCACAGGTGTTAAATGTTGCCGGGTCCTGCCGGGCCTGAAACCAGGCACTATGATCCAAATGAGAGCTTAGAACCGGTACCTTTCGCTAGCCTATTTTAATTATCTAATGAAAAACTGTTGTCTACGTTTAATTTTTCACAGCCAACAACACGAGTAGGCTAAGCAACAGCAAACTCAGACAACCCCATAGTAGAATAGTTTACCTATTCAATTGTTCAGCCTGTCGCATTCAATGCGAGAAAATAATATTCCTCTCAAGGCGCATTCAAATTGCGAGTATATGCCCAGTCACTGTAGCCTACAACGTTCTAAATGAAGTCGCGGAAAAAAGAACACTCCTTTGAAAGCAGTCGATGGCCACTGTTAAAAGAGGAGGATCGCTGAGCTTTCTAGTGTTACTACTCTTATTTCTCAAATCCAATAAATGAGTAAAATGCACAATTTTAGAACCAGAGTTTAGAGCAGACAGATGGTTTATGCGTGTTAGCGGGCACCAATGTCCGTTGAATGCATAAGGAAGGGTGGGGCTAAATGTAACACGGGTCATGTGTAATAGGTGTCTTCGATTATATTCACAGCCGCATATATTCCCCCCCAAGCAGACACAACGATGGCCCTGAACAAACTTTATTTGACACTATGTAAACTGGAAACCACATATCCTGAGGCTGCATTCATTGTAGCTGGGGATTTTAACAAGGCTAATCTGAAAACAAGACTCCCTAAATTCTATCAACATATCGATTGTGCTACCAGGGCTGGTAAAACCCTGGATCATTGTTATTCTAACTTCAGCATATAAGGCCCTGCCCCGCCCTCCTTTCGGAAAAGCTGACCACGACTCCATTTTGTTGCTCCCTGCCTATAGACAGAGACTAAAACAGGAAGCTCCCGCGCTCAGGTCTGTTCCAACGCTGGTCCGACCAATCTGATTCCATGCTTCAAGATTGATTCGATCACGTGGATTGGGATATGTTCCGCATTGCGTCAAACAACAACATTGATGAATATGCTGATTTGGTGAGCGAGTTTACTAGCAAGTGCATCGGCGATGTCGTAACCACAGCAACTATTAAAACATTCCCAAACCAGAAACCTGATGGCAGCATTCGCCCGAAACTGAAAGCGCAAACCACTGCTTTTAACCAGGGCAAGGTGACCGGAAACATGACCGAATACAAACAGTGTAGCTATTCCCTCCGCAAGGCAATCAAACAAGCTAAGCGTCAGTATAGAGACAAAGTAGAGTTGCAATTCAACGCAATTCAATAGGTATGTGGCAGGGTCTACAGTCAATCACGGATTACCAAAAGAAAACCAGCCCCGTCGCGGACCAGGATGTCTTGCTCACAGACAGACTAAACAACTTCTTAGCTCGCTTTGGGGACAATACTGTGCCAATGACACGGCCCGCTACCAAAACCTGCGGACTCTCCTTCACTGCAGCCGACGTGAGTAAAACATATAAACGTGTTAACCCTCGCAAGGCTGCAGGCCCAGACGGCATCCCCAGCCGCGTCCTCAGAGCATGCGCAGACCAGCTAGCTGGTGTGTTTATGGACATATTCAATCAATCCTTATCCCAGTCTGCTGTTCCCACATGCTTCAAGAGGGCCACCATTGTTCCTGTTCCCAAGAAAGCTAAGGTAACTGAGCTAAACGACTACCACCCTGTAGCACTCACTTCCGTCACCATGAAGTGCTTTGAGAGACTAGTCAAGGACCATATTCCCTCCACCCTACCTGACACCCTAGACCCACTCCAATTTGCTTTCCGCCCCAATAGGTCCACAGACGACGCAATCGCAACCACACTGCACACTGCCCTAACCCATCTGGACAACAGAAATACTTATGTGAGAATGCTGTTCATCGACTACAGCTCAGAAACTCGTCATCAAGCTCGAGACCCTGGGTCTCGACCCCACCCTGTGCAACTGGGTACTGGACATCCTGACGGTGGTGAGGGTAGGTAACAACATCTCCACCCCGCTGATCCTCAACACTGGGGCCCCACAAGGGTGCGTTCTGAGCCCTCTCCTGTACTCCCTGTTCACCCACGACTGCGTGGCCATGCATGAAACCAAATCAAGTTTGCAGACGACACTACAGTGGTAGGCTTGATTACCAACAACAATGAGATAGCCTACAGGGAGGAGGTGAGGGCCCTCAGAGTGTGGTTTTCAGGAAAATAACCTCACACTTAATGTCAACAAAACAAAGGAGATGATCGTGGACTTCAGGAAACAGCAGAGGGAGCACCCCCCTATCCACAACGACGGGACAGTAGTGGAGAGGGTAGTAAGTTAAGTTCCTCGGCGTACACATCACAGACAAACTGAATTGGTCCACCCTCACAGACAGCGTGGTGAAGAAGGCGCAGCAGCGCCTCTTCAACCTCAGGAGGCTGAAGAAATTTGCCACTTTTATATGTTTACATACCCTACATTACTCTACATTACTCATCTCATATGTATATACTTTACTCGATACCATCTACTGCATCTTGCCTATGACGTTCTGTACCATCACTCATTCATATATCTTTATACATATTCTTCACTTGTGTGTATAAGGTAGTTGTGAAATTGTTAGGTTAGATTACTCGTTGGTTATTACTGCATTGTCAGAACTAGAAGCACAAGCATTTCGCTACACTCGCATTAACATCTGCTAACCATGTGTATGTGACAAATACAATTTTATTTTATTTGAGGTAGGTCTACACTATATTCACAGTACGTCATCCTTGTTTGGCTGAGTGACAGTATAATGGTTTTTGGGTGGACATTCAAGTCATAATGTTCCTATAACTAGCAACAAGATAGCCTAATGTTTAGACTTTAGAGTTTGATCTAGCTAATGATTAGCCCAATGGGGTAAATGAGCAACCACAAGCCTATATATTTATAGCTGGTGGGCTGCATCAGGTGATCATTCTTTCTAAATAACATACCTGCCTGATCATATGGACTAATAGTTATATTGGGCTCATTTCTGGAGGGGAAATGATATTGTCAGCATAATTTTATTTTCATTCATTTTGGAGTAGGATGTCCTTTTATGTCTCAGTTATTTTCCCCCAAATGTCGATCCCATCCACTACCTGCAATATGTGCTTTTGTCAGTATATATATATATATATATATATATATATATATATATATATATCTATATCTATCTATCTATATCTATCTATCTATCTATCTATCTATCTATCTATCTATATATATATATATATATATATATATATATATATATATATATTACAGTTCATTTAGGGAAATCAGTCAATTGAAATAAATTCATTAGGCCGCACAATTATATCCCCCCCCCCCTCTGAACTAGGGACCCTTCACCACCCAAATACCATTTTAACCACGGGGTATGCCATACACACAGGTCATCATGACTACTGCATGAACAGGACTTGTCGACAGATGGATGTCTCGACATGACTGGTGTTTAAGAGGTATTTCACCAATACCCCATCCGTCTATTACATAAGCTTTGCCCATGTCGGTACACAAAACATTCTGTTGACACAGAGAGAGAAAGAGAGAGAGCTTTTTAGGAGGGAAGTTATCTTCTTGGGCCCAATCTCATTCTAAATCCACAAAGCTTCAAACATCCAATTGACTTAACATTGGCCAGAGCCAGGACTTGTTGGATTCTCAGAATATAACGGTGATGACAGGAACAGGAAGACACAATGACATAGCTTCCTGTGACATCCTGCCCTGACAGGTCTGTGGAGTGTGGATTTCCGGCAATTCTGGTACGGTGTCAAGTGGAGTGTTCGGTCTTGTGCCAGTTTTGACTGGTGATGAAGAGAGTGAGAGACAGATGGAGAGAGAGAGAGTCCGAGAAAGACATTCCATAAAAGCTCTAGACTATTATTATTAATATATATATATATTTTTTAAACGTCTCTACAAGAGGTATTTGTTTACCTTGTCCTTTTAATTAGGCAGCACAGTGTAAACAGCGATGCTACATAAATCACTGGCCCACTTGTGCCATTTCATTTAGTTCTGCTTAATTTGCCCTGCTAATTGCATGCATATTCAAAATAAGTTGGTAGATTACAATATTTATGGCATTTATTAGGAGTTGGAGGATAGCTCGGAAGAACAAAAATTGCTTTTGCAGATGCTCTCATATCACCATCACCAGAAGCTAGTAGTTCACGGCTCATTGTGGAAGAAACTGACAAATACACGCTGTATCCATCGAATCACAATCCACCTCAATCCCTCTCTCCCAACACTTATCCGTTGTGAAGAAGAGAATCTGTTCCTATTAAATATGAAAGTGGAGGTGAGCGAGTGATGGAGGGGAGATGACAGCGTGCCTGTTCTGCCTAGACTCAGCTGGACATCCAGCGGGGCTCTCAGGGGAGAGCAGAGCTACGGTCAGGTTGGAAGAGCGCCCGCTCTGTGCAGGGGGAAAGGAGGTGGGGGTTAGGGCTGGGTGGCCAACGTGTGTGAGTGAAAGATAACAGGCAGCGAGCTGTGCGTTCAAAGGCAGCGGAGCCATTTGAGGCTCATGAAAGAGGCTTGTCAGGGGGGGTTATCAGCCATAGAGCAGCGGAGGGGAGGCCAGAAAGGGGGGGGGGGGGGGGGGGGGGGGGGGTGAAGCACTGTGGAGTGACAAGCCATCACGGGGGACAGGTCTTTCACAGAGAGAGAGACAGAACCATGGGGCCAGGGCATGGACCAGGCTCACCAACCACTCTGTTATCTCCTCTTTAAAACAAACTGCAGCAATACTACTGGAACAAAACTGATTCAATGATTTACTTAAAGAATAGAAGAGCTTTCTCTGGGTCATTAAGTCCTTGAAGAGTCATTAAAACCCCATAAAGCGGTGCGTGTTGCTACTCAGGACCTGGCTCAGGGCTCTGACAGCATCTCCTGTTATCTTGCCTGCAGTAAGTGCACTGGGTTAGGCTGGCAATCAGCCAATCTCATGGTGTTTAATAGGCAGCAACAGGGCCTATGGATTAAGGACCACTGGCTCTCTAGCCAGACACAATGAGGCACTACTCAGATTTACAATGGCTGCCTGTTCAATGTCTGGGTGTATTAGTGTGGTGTGGATTTTGAACATGGACACACACACGGTCTGTACATACACATGCAAGTGTGTGTACCCCCGCAAGCATGCACGCACACACACACACATACATACACACATACCAACCCCTATCACACAGAGGCTCTCTTCATATGGCCAAATTTTAATGGATCTTCCTCACTCCCTCGGGCTCATCCATCACAAAGTCAATGCCTGAGTGGGAAGGGGGGGGGGGGGGAGCAGCGATGATGAGTGATTAACCGAACGGCAGGTACACAACGTCCCAACACCCTAACAAGGGAGGGAATTTACATTCCATTGCATATCTGCCGAGAGAATAATATGCGAGGACCTGTAAAACCAACAACAAGTACTGCATGTGTGGATGCACTAGGCAGGGAGGCAGGCAGCCCCACGCGGCAGGGACATCTAAGGAGAGGAGGTGGTATACAGCTCTAATGAAGACAAACAGCGCTTTATTCAAATGGCATTACAGCGTTCAGCTAGGGAGAGATAAAGGTGGCTACATTATGGTGCTTGTTTAATACCTCTTATACACCCACTCTGCACTATTTATGGGGGTGCATTTTTCTTCATTAACCGTTACTATTTTGCGTGCCGACACTTTAATTCCGCACACAAACGTCTAAATATAAACAGAAATTACGTGGCATCTTCAAGCGGCTGAAAACCACAGACGAGATTTGAAGAGTGAACAATATCATTATTCATCTATGCAAATGGGGGTTTAAAATGCAAACAATTTAACTTCACCAACAGAATATGAAACGCATCATATACACAATATCTGAAGCTAGGTGGAAAGTACCTTCCTAACACACCCAATGGTAACAGACGACAAGTCATTAAGGTGACAGCGAGGAGAAAGGGACTGTCCATCGCCCTGACCCTTGGCCTGGGTTGATGACCTGTCCTGAGTGATCTGAGACTTCTGGCTGAGCATGAGGTACCGGCTCATTCAACCCCCCCATCTCTATCTGCAGTCGCCAGGGTCGCATAATGATGACACACTTCTTACAGTGCTCTGACGATGATATAATCTTCAAACAGCCAGGATATAGAAGATAACGCGTAAGACCTAGGTCTACCAGAGCTGTCACCTTTAAGACATAGGTATATGGACAGTGTTAGAGTTGAGGCCCTTTTCATAAGAAGTTGTTGCTTTTTGATGATCAATATGTCTAGAACAGAGCCAGTTCACAGTCAGGTCTTCACACAAGCTGAGAGAAAGGGAGGGGGTTCTTCTTTCAGAAAGCTGTTTTATGACAGATTGTGAGAGAAGTCTCCCTCCACCAAACACTGGGATATCATTATGGGCTGAATGGAACAGGAAAAGGTTGAAGACCGGCAATAAATCAAAGCACTTCTCCAACCCCAGTCTTCCTCTTTGAAGGATAACTTCAGCACTCTTACCTCTGTTCTCCCACAGCAGACATCACTTTGACATCCCGAGCAAATGAAATTAATTACCATCAAAAGGAAATAATGTGAGAGGAGTGTTTGTAAATAGCATCCTAAATAATGTTGTCTTAGTGCTGGATGAAAGACACAATAATGAGGGGAAAATAAATGAAGGAAAGAAACCAACATCCGTTTTTCCTCATAGCTGAAAGAGACAGCACACATTTACTGCAGTATGAAACAGAGAAACGTAGAAAAACTAAATACAGACAAATAGAAACAGAGGGACAGAGACAGAGACCAGCCCGGGTGGTGTGTGTTAGTGGTACCTGTGAGGGATTTAGAGGTGTTGTCCTTCCTGGACTCTGGTTCTGATCCACTGCCACTTACAGAGCCCTTGTAGCTAATGCAGTCAGAACAGAGCAGAGCTGTTCAAAGAATACAAAAAAGGTCAAGAAAAAAGGAGGAAGAGGTAAATAAAAAATTTATAAAAACCCTTAAAGGATTTTTAAATATTTGGTATAGTGTAGCTTCAAATCGAGGAAAGGTGTTGGTTTTTCCTCCTCTCTTTTTGTGTGTTTGTGTATGTCTTCCAAAACCAGAGTTTGTCCTGGAACAGCCCTGTTCAGTTATGGCTGTGTAAGCTATGCTGGAGCTCTCTAAACCACAGTTGACATTCAGTAACATTGAGACAGACAGACAGATGCACACATACAGTTGAAGTCATAAGTTTCACCAAATACATTTAAACTTAATTTTTCACAATTCCCGACATTCAATCTGAGTAAAAATTTGCTGTCTTAGGTAATTTAGGATCACCACTTTATTTGAAGAATGTGAAATGTCAGACTAATAGTAGAGAATTATTTATTTCAGCTTTCATTTCTTTCATCTTCTATTGCCCTCGCTAGAAGCATGTGTTTCAGACATAAGGAAGTGGTTGGCTGCAAACTTTCTACTTTTAAACTCGGACAAAACAGAGATGCTTGTTCTAGGTCCCAAGAAACAAAGAGAATTTATGTTGAATCTGACAATTAATCTTAATGGTTGTACAGTTGTCTCAAATAAAACTGTGAAGGACCTCGGCGTTACTCTGGACCCTGATCTCTCTTTTGAAGAACATATCAAGACCATTTCAAGGACAGCTTTTTTCCATCTACGTAACATTGCAAAAACCTGAAACTTTCTGTCCAAAAATGATGCAGAAAAATTAATCCATGCTTTTGTCACTTCTAGGTTAGACTACTGCAATGCTCTACTTTCCGGCTACCCGGATAAAGCAATAAATAAACTTCAGTTAGTGCTAAATACGGCTGCTAGAATCCTGACTAGAACCAAAAAATGTGATCATATTACTCCAGTGCTAGCCTCCCTACACTGGCTTCATGCCAAGGCAAGGGCTGATTTCAAGGTTTTACTGCTAACCTACAAAGCATTACATGGGCTTGCTCCTAACTATCTCTCTGATATGGTCCTGCCGTACATACCTACACGTACGCTACGGTCACAAGACGCAGGGGGTGTCCTCGGATGGGGGTGTCCTCGGATGGGGCCACAGTGTCTCCTGACCCCTCCTGTCTCAGCCTCCAGTATTTATGCTACAGTAGTTTAAGTGTCGGGGAGCTAGGGTCAGTTTGTTATATCTGGAGTACTTCTCCTGTCCTATTCGGTGTCCTGTGTGAATTTAAGTGTGCTCTCTCTAATTCTCTCTTTCTTTCTCTCTCTCGGAGGACCTGAGCCCTAGGACCATGCCTCAGGACTACCTGACATGATGACTTCTTGCTGTCCCCAGTCCACCTGGCCGTGCTGCTGCTCCAGTTTCAACTGTTCTGCCTTATTATTATTGGACCATGCTGGTCATTTATGAACATTTAAACATCTTGGCCATGTTCTGTTATAATCTCCACCCGGCACAGCCAGAAGAGGACTGGCCACCCCACATAGCCTGGTTCCTCTCTAGGTTACTTCCTAGGTTTTGGCCTTTCTAGGGAGTTTTTCCTAGCCACCGTGCTTCTACACCTGTATTGCTTGCTGTTTGGGGTTTTAGGCTGGGTTTCTGTACAGCACTTTGAGATATCAGCTGATGTACGAAAGGCTATATAAATAAATGTGATTTGATTTGATTTGATCACATTCCCAGTGGGTCAGAAGATTACATACACTCAATTAGTATTTGGTAGCATTGCCTTTAAATTGTTTAACATGGGTCAAACGTTTTGAGTAGCCTCCCACAAGCTTCCCACAATAAGTTGGTTGAATTTTGGCCCATTCCTCCTGAGAGAGCTGATGTAACTGAGTCCGGTTTGTAGGCCTCCTTGCTCGAACAGCGCTTTTTCAGTTCTGCCCACAAATATTCTATAGGATTGAGGTCAGGGCTTTGTGATGGCCACTCCAATACCTTGACTTTGTTGTCCTTAAGCCATTTTGCCACAACTTTGGAAGTATGCTTGGGGTCATTGTACATTTGGAAGACCCATTTGCGACCAAGCTTTAACTTCTTGACTGATGTATTGAGATGTTGCTTCAATATATTGGGGCGGCAGATAGCCTAGTGGTTAGAGCATTGGACTAGTAACCGGAAGGTTGCAAGATCGAATCCCCGAGCTAACAAGGTCAATCAATATCTGTCGTTCTGACCCTGAACAAGGCAGTTAACCCACTATTCCAAGGCCGTCATTGAAAATAACAATTTGTTCTTAACTAACTTGCTAGTTAAATAAAGGCAAAAATAAATATCCATAATTGTCCTGCCTCATGATGCCATCTATTTTTTTGAAGAGCACCAGCCCCTCCTGCAGCAAAGCAGCCCATGATGGTGCCACCCCCGTGCTTCACGGTTGGGATGGTGTTCTTCGGCTTGCAAGCATCCTCCTTTTTCCTACAAACCTAATGAGGGTCATTATGGCCAAACAGTTCTATTTTAATTTCATCAGACCAGAGGACATTTCTCCAAAAAGTACAATTCTTTGTCCCCATGTGCAGTTGCAAACCATAGTCTGGCTTTTTTATTGCGGTTTTGGAGCAGTGGCTTCTTCCTTGCTGAGCGACCTTTCAGGTTATGTCGATATAGGACTCGTTTTACTGTGGATAGAGATACATTTGTACCCGTTTCCTCCAGCATCTTCACAAGGTCCTTTGCTGTTGTTCTGGGATTGATTCACACTTTTCGCACCAAAGTACGTTCATCTCTAGGAGACAGAACGAGTCTCCTTCCTGACCGGTATGACGGCTGCATTGTCCCATGGTGTTTATACTTGCAAATTATTGTTTGTAGAGATGAATGTGGTACCTTCAGGCGTTTGAAAATTGCTCCCAAGGATGAACCAGACTCGTGGAGGTCTACAATGTTTTTTTATGAGGTGTTGGCTGATTTCTTTTGATTTTCCCATAATGTCAAGCAAAGAGGCACCGAGTTTGAAGGTAGGCCTTGAAATTCATCCACAGGTACACCTCCAATTGACCCAAATGATGTCAATTAGCCTATCAGAAGCTTCGAAAGCCATGACATCATTTTCTGGAATTTTCCAAGCTGTTTAAAGGCACAGTCAACTTAGTTTATGTAAACTTCTGACTCACTGGAATTGTGATACAGTGAATTATAAGTGAAATAATCTGTCTGTAAACAATTGTTGGAAAAATGACTTGTGTCATGCACAAAGTAGATGTCCTAAATGACTTGCCAAAACTATAGTTTGTTAACAAGAAAATTGTGGAGTGGTTGAAAAACTAGTTTTAATGACTCCAACCTAAGTGTATGTAAACTTCCGACTTCAACTGTACATGCACACATACACTACATGACCGAAGGTATGTGGACACCAGCTCGTCGAACATCGCATTCCAAAATCATGAGCATTAATATGGAGTTGGTCCCCCCTCTGCTGCTGTAACAGCCTCCACTCTTCTGGGAAGGCTTTCCACTGGATGTTGGAACATTGCTGCGAGGACTTCCTTCCATTCAGCCGCAAGAGCATTAGTGAGGTCGGGCACTGATGTTGGGCGGTTAGGCCTGGCTCGCAGTCGGCATTCCAATTCATCCCAAAGGTGTTTGATTGGGTTGAGGTCAGGGTTCTGTGCTGGCCAGTCAAGTTCTTCCACACCGATCTCGACAAACAATTTCTGTGGGGACCTTGCTTTGTGTACGGGAGCATTGTCATGCGGAAACAGGAAAGGGCCTTCCCCAAAACCACAGAATTGTCTAGAATGTCATTATATATGTCATTATATGCTGTAGCGTTAAGATTGCTCTACACTGGAACCTTACAGCACTATGCATTCGGGCAGGAAGCCTTATCGTAGCATACGCCAAACCCAGATTCCTCCGTTCGGACTGCCAGATGATAAAGCGTGATTCATCACTCCAGAGAGCGCATTTCCACTGCGCCGACGCTTGGCACTGCACATGGTGATCTTAGGTGATCTTCAAGAAGGCCATTCTATTCTGCCAATGTTTGTCGTTGGAGATTGCATGGCTGTGTGCACAAATCTATACACCTTGTCAGCAATGGGTGTGGCTGAAATAGCCAAATCCACTGATTTGAAGGAGTGTCCACATACTTTTGTATATGTAGTGTATACTGTATATGAACGCATGAGAACACACAAACACAGTCATGCTCCCCTAACTACCATACACCATAGGTCTCTCCCAAGCTGCAGGTTGACGTTTATTGTCATGAAACTTCCCCTGGAACTGATAGATTTCCGCTAGACGGGATAGCAACCAAGTCAAAATTGGATATATTGTAAAAATGTATGACAACTAAAATTTGCTTTTTGGTCTTAATTAAAATGTCCAGTTGGCAGTGTGGTTAAGGTTAGGGTTATGTTTAAAATCAGATGGTATGACTTTGGTCACTAGCTGGCACAGCCACACTCTGCAGAGCTGCCTCCAGGGCAAGATTCATGACAATAAATGCCCAAAGCTTGACAGACACCCAGAAAAAGGCCCCACTCAGCAGAACAGACACCTGCAAATTAACTTACCGTTATGCTTCACGAGAGGGAAGGAAATGAAAATTAACAATGCCTTTCTGAAGATAAGATACCCAGAAACCACGAAAGAAGCAGTAATCACATTGGTTAGTGCTGGAAAAGGATACCAGGGCAATTAGCGGGATGGAGAGGGACAGCAGAACAGACACAGAGTGACAGTAATGTAGGGGACGTGGAGCAGGAGGAGAGGAGTGTTACATACGTGCTCTCGTACCTGCAAAGGCCTTGGAGATGCGCTCCTTCTTCCACTCCCAGGGCTGGTCGTACTCCTCCGGGGGCCTCTCGTCATCCTGCGGCAGCCGGCTCTCTCTGGGGCAGCGGGGACGCTCGCCGTCCGAGTCCCCTCCATTCTCCGCTGGCTCGTAGGGCGTGTCGTACAGGGGCAGCGACCTCAGTGACCCCTCCTTAGGCCCCCGGCCACCGCGGATCTCTGGCAAAGGAGAAGAGGGAGAGGAGGGGTAAGATTTAACAGACTGTCAATGTGGGTAAAACGATAAGGTAAAACGATACGAAGGGACTGTGTGTGAATGTTTATGTGAACAATCCAAGCAACATAGAACAAAAATAAGACCAGCTGTTATTAGCAGTTTCACTTCCAAAATATAATTTTCTCTACAAACAACACTAAGACAGCCATGATCCAACTTAGGCTAAAGGCAGCTATCCTTGGGCAGTGAGATCCAGCTGTCTCTTTACGTACAATTGAAGTCGGAAGTTAGGTTTGGGTGATTAAAACTTGTTTTTCAACCACTCAACAAATTTCACTATATCACAATTCCAGTGGGTCAGAAGTTTACATACACTAAGGTGACTGTGCCTTTAAACGGCTTGGAAAATTCCAGAAAATGATGTCATGGCCTTCAAAGTTTTTTGATAGGCTAATTGACATCATTTGAGTCAATTCAAGGTGTACCTGTGGATGTATTTCAAGGCCTACCTTCAAACTCAGTGCCTCTTTGCTTGACATCATGGGAAAATCCAAAGAAATCGCCCAAGACCTCATAAAAAACATTGTAGACCTCCACAAGTCTGGTTCATCCTTGGGAGCAATTTCTAAATGTCTGAAGGTATCACGTTCATCTGTACAAACAATAGTTTCCAAGTATAAAAACCATGGGACAACGTAGCCGTCATGCCGGTCAGGAAGGAGAAGCGTTCTGTCTCCTAGAGATGAATGTACTTTGGTGCGAAAAGTGTGAATCAATCCCAGAACAACAGCAAAGGACATTGTGAAGATGCTGGAGGAAACAGGGACAACAATATCTATATCCACAGTAAATCGAGTCCTATATCGACATAACCTGAACGGCCGCTCAGCAAGGAAGAAGCCACTGCTCCAAAACCCCCATAAAAAAGCCAGACTACGGTTTGCAACTGCACATGGGGACAGAGATGGTACTTTCTGGAGAAATGTCCTCTGGTCTGATGAAACAAAAACTGTTTGGCCATAATGACCATCGTTATGTTTGGAAGAAAAAGGGGGAGGCTTGCAAGCCAAAGAAAACCATCCCAACCGTGAAGCACGGGGGTGGCAGCATCATGTTGTGGGGGTGCTTTGCTGCAGGAGGGACTGGTGCTCTTCACAAAATAGATGGCATCATGAGGAAGGAAAATTATGTGGATATATTGAAGCAACATCTCAAGACATCAGTCAGGAAGTTAAAGCTTGGTCGTAAATGGGTCTTCCAAATGGACAATGATCCCAAGCATACTTCTAAAGTTGTGGCAAAATGGCTTAAGGACAACAAAGTCAAGGTATTGGAGTGGCCATCACAAAGCCCTGACCTCAATCCTATAGAACATTTATGGGCAGAACTGAAAAAGTGTGTGCGAGCAAGGAGGACTATAAACCTGACAGTTACACCAGCTCTGTCAGGAGGGATGGGCCAACATTCACCCAATTTATTATGGGAAGCTTGTGGAAGGTTACCGAAACGTTTGAACCAAATTAAACAATTTAAAGGCAATGCTACCAAATACTAATTGAGTGTATGTAAACTTCTGACCCACTGGGAATGTGATGAAAGAAATAGAAGCTGAAATAAATCATTCTCTCTACTATTATTCTGACATTTCACGTTCTTCAAATAAAGTGTTGATCCTGACTGACCTAAGACAGGGAATTTTGTGAAAAACGGAGTTTAAATGTACTTGGCTAAGGTGTATGTAAACTACCGACTTCAACTGTACCTACCCCCTGACACTCAGGACAGGGAGAGGAACCAAACATGGGACACCAACAGACATGTTAATTATTGCTGTGTGGATCCTAATCAAACTCTATACCTGCTAATAGTAATTAGCGTAGCCAAGCAGCACACAAACACACGTGATCAGGAGAGACAGCTACAGATGCCTGTGTGTGATGGAGACAGGTCTATAGGCATCTGTGATTAACACAGTCTGTGTATGTTGTTCACCCTCTGGCTTCATAATGTTAAAGCTCAAGGTCTCAGACTATGACCCATAGTGAGTAGCAGTAGCTCCAGGTTAAGAGCTATAGGAGGGTTAGCAGGGCCTCCTGGGTGCATGTTGGGAGCTGGATATGATGAAAGACTGCTCTAGCTGATGATGAGCTGACGTGGAGAGGAAGAGAGAGGAGATGAGCCTGGGGAGCCTGAGCACCTGTGAGTGTGTAAGGTGTAGCCTGCCTGCCTGCCTGCCTGCCTGGCTGGCTGTCTGCATGCAGAACGGCATCATCACTACAGCTAAACAGCCTCGCCTGGGGTCCCACACACCACGGAACAGAACGACAGGAGAATGCCCTTCCACATCTTCTCACCTATATCTCCCTCACCCTCTTAGTTCCACTTCATTTCCTCTCGGTATCTCTCCCTCGCTCTCTGAGACATTTATGAATGACATAAGGCAGGGTAAAAATGCAAATTCTATGCAGTGCTGAATAGTGTTCCCACCTATCCAGTGAGTGAAGAGAGCAACCCATCATGCCCCCCCCCCCCATCCATCCAATCTCCATGTCTTTCCAGTAGTATGACGCCGTTAGCAACCAGCTCCCTTCCTCCTGGGCCGTATGATGTTGTTAGCAGCAAACTCCACCATAGAGTAACGCAATGTGAGGAGAATGAAATATTATGCCACACCACTGCATAATTGCCTTGCAGCCCAGGGGAGCTCTTGCGGAAAAATGAGAGAAGCATGGAGCCTAATGGGGCTACCCGGTGAGGTTTGCCAGAAATCTCCAATGTAATCATGCGGTAGGCAAACTCTCACCCTCTTTGATCTCACAGTTAAAAGCCTTGGCATTGTGAGATCCTAGAGCGATGAGTGCCCACCTCCTGCCAGAAGAATCAACAGTCGCAGGAAGGAGAGGAAGGAGGAAAGTGGGAAGGAGAAGTGGCTGCCGGAGGACTGAGGGAAGATGGGGGGGGGGGGGGTGTAGTGTTTAGGTGTTTGGTGGGGAGTAAATCTTGCTTGAAGGACCCTTTAATTGGGAGCGTGTTGCCTTGGATAAACTGCCAAAGGGGTATTACGACTCCCCACCAGGCTACTCTGTGTGGGGTTGGGAGGGGGGCTGCGGCAACCGGCAGGAGCCTTCTGACACGTTGCCTCAGTGCTTTCCCAGCAGGACTGCATCCCCCCCCCTACATCCCTCCCTCCATCCTTGTTGAGGCATGCTTTGTGAGCTGGGTGGGGTAACATCTGTCTGTGTAGATTACCGTGATTAGCTTGATGGTGGAGCGGAGCTACAAGTTGTTACGGAGAGCATAGCTTCCTCTGCCCTCTGACATCACTGCCTCCGCTCAGGGTCAGGGGTCACCCACCACACCCCCAATCCCCTTCTCCTCCCCGGATGTGAGAGTTCCTCTCCAGATGGCACCACCTCCTGACCTCCTTCTGTCGGTTCGAGACCACTCTCACTACTAGGTAGTCCATAATTGACCTTTGACACCCTACATTCACCCAGTAGTAGACTGACTAAACTAGAGGACAAGCTGCTGTGTAGCAGACTCACTAAGGAGAAGAGGACACATCTAACTCAGGGAGATTAATAACCATGCACTGCTGACTGCACAGACAACTAAACACTAAGGTCAAAAGGTTGGCTAAATGCCTCAACTCAGGTTCAGAGCTAGTGACAGAGAGAGAGAGAGCGAGAGAGGGGAGAGAGGGAGGGGGTGAGAATGCATAATCTTCCTTCCTTTCTCTATCGTCTCTGGTTTGTGAAATAAAGGGATTCATTCTATTGGAAAGATATCAAGATATTGCTTGCCATAAATCCAGCGAGGCTCCTGTTCAACTTACTGAAGGAGGAGCCCTCTGGGCATATTAGCATGGCTGTACGTGGGGAACCGGTGGGAGCTGGTGGGAGCGGGGACGCTGCTCTGGATTAAATCAAAGCTATTATCTTAAACCAGCCTGGCAGCCAGGAAACCTGACCCATCACCTCCCCACCACCCCCCTTCCCTCCACTCTCTCTCCAACCTGAGACCGTGAATACATTAGACAGGAGAGGATCTTAGAAGTTAGCTAGCTACAACAGCATCTCTCTGTCTCTCTCTCGATCAAAGAACCAGGGCATCATGTCATCACATAAAAAAGGAAAGAACAAACAGCCAATAGTCAGTGTCTGGCTGACTACTGCCTGGACCGCCCACTCCTATAGCTCCAGAGAGGATTTGCTGTTATGAAGCGCTTGGAAGGGCACAATCTATAACAGTCTATCTGGACTTGATTGAGGGGATCTGCTCGGCACTAGTGAGGGATTAAATGTGATTGACTTTACACCCCTGGAAAACAATGGAGTGAAAGTACCCAGGGTTCCCTCAGGATTTAGTCTTTCAGCTCCTCCGAAGAATCATTCATAAAGAAGTCTGATAGTACCTTGCCTAGACTAGGATGTATGGTGTACTACACACTAGTTACATAGCACAGTGTGTTCATCGCTGTATTTGTCTGATATTCCAGAGCAAGCCGATACCATTCAGTATGCACTGTGATGAGTATTGTTAGGTCAGCAGACAGTCTTCACTAGTCAAGATGAAAGTGGTACCAGAGTAACAGACATATTGTAGCCAACTCCGGTTGTTTTAAAGCAAGATGTGCAGAGCCGGGAGGAAACTGCTTTCTCTTCCCAACAAGCCATTATTTCAAGTCTTGGCGTTCAGCTGCTTATGAATGCGAAAGAAGGCTATTGAAGACTGGCCACCTGTAACACAGCATGCAGTCGAGCTTGTTTAGTGACAAGGAGACAGCGAGCGAGAGGTTGATGAAAAAAAGCTCCCGTGTATCCATCCAACCATAGCCAGCGGATTTTCTACAGCGTTTCATTTCAGTTTTTCATATCGACGTGGCCTAGCTGTGAATTCTGAGCAGAGTAGCAGACTATCAAGTGCTGGCAGTGGCACCGAGGGCTTTGAGTTATCTGCGGTCACCCAGAGGTATTGCGTGTCAGGCTGAGAGCTGGCTGACAATTGGAGGTGTATGCTCCCTGACCCATGTCGACACACTGCAGCGATGTGCTTGGCTTAGTCTGCTGTGAGCAGGGCTGTGAGAGCTACGAGGTCTCACTGCCTTTTGTTCCCCAGACCCCATAGAGAATAGACACATAATTGAGTCAGTCTGGATGGAATGGAACCTGAGACTGGAATGATATAGAGGGAACATGGGCGGGGGGGGGTACAAGGGTTCAGTTGAAGAGGCAATGCATTACAACGCTTATAGGTTACACCAATTTTACTACAATTTCATATCTCTCTCATGATGTAGAATTACTGCAAATGATACCGTGGTATACGTTCTGATATACCTGTCAGTCAAATCAGCATTCAGGGCTTGACCACCCAGTATATAATGTCTACTATCACATTCCAGAGGTGGAGTTGGAGGGGTGGATGTGATGACAGGAGAAGCAGCTGGACCAGCTCTTATCTCCATGAGTCTCTCCACAAGGCTGCTTTTGAATGTGCTCAGTGAAATCAGACATGTCACAAATGAGCACGACTTGAACTTCAATCTAATAGCAACAGCCAACTACATAATATTCCATATCACATTGTGTGAGCTAGTGCGTGACCTCTGTAGCCAGCCTCTCTGTTTTAAAGGATCTCTGTGGGTAGGTGGTCACTTCTCTACACTCCACTGCCCTTGGGATACAATAGGAACACTTGCTAGACGTGTAATCAGCACAAAAGAAAGGGAGTGGAATTGGAGTCGAAATGTATGTGTGTGTGTGTGTGTTGCTGTCGGTCTCTGTCAATGTGTGTGTGTGTGTGTGTGTCGCTCTCTCAGTCAGTGTATGTGTGTGTGTGTGTGTGTGTGTGTGTCGCTGTCGGTCTCTCAGTCAATGTGTGTGCGTGTGTGCGTGTGTCGCTGTCGGTCTCTCGGTCAGTGTGTGTGTGTGTGTCTCCGTCGGTCTCTCAGTCAATGTGTGTGTGTGTGTGTCGCTGTCGGTCTCTCGGTAAATGTGTGTGTGTGTGTCTCTGTCGGTCTCTCAGTCAATGTTTGTGTGTGTGTGTCTCTCTGTCAATGTGTGTGTGTGTGTGTGTCTCTCCGTCGGTCTCTCAGTCAATGTGTGTGTGTGTCTCTCTGTCAGTCTCAACCAAAGTGTGTGTGTCTGTCTCTATGTCAGTCTCTCAATCAATATGTGTGTGTGTGTGTGTGTGTGTCTGTCGGTCTCTCAGTCAATATGTGTGTGTGTCTCCGTCAGTCTCTCAATCAATATGTGTGTGTGTGTGTGTCTCTGTCGGTCTCTCGGTCGGTGTGTGTGTGTGTCTCCGTCGGTCTCTCGGTCGGTGTGTGTGTGTGTCTCCGTCGGTCTCTCGGTCGGTGTGTGTGTGTGTGTCTCCGTCGGTCTCTCGGTCGGTGTGTGTGTGTGTGTGTGTGTCTCCGTCGGTCTCTCAGTCAAACTTAGTCAATGTGTGTGTGTGTCTCCGTCGGTCTCTCAGTCAAACTTAGTCAATGTGTGTGTGTGTCTCCGTCGGTCTCTCGGTCGGTGTGTGTGTGTGTCTCCGTCGGTCTCTCGGTCGGTGTGTGTGTGTGTGTCTCCGTCGGTCTCTCGGTCGGTGTGTGTGTGTGTGTGTGTGTCTCCGTCGGTCTCTCAGTCAAACTTAGTCAATGTGTGTGTTCTCCTGCCACACTGCCAGGCGTCTCCTTTATCTGCCTCCTGCAGAAGGAACAAAAGCAGCCATGCTGTCTGTCCTCCCTCTGCTCCTCACTCAAACCGTGCCAAGCTTGTGGTGGGTAGCCTACTCCCAGAGCCCCTGCCAGCGCCTCAGACATACTTTTGGGAAGGCTGGAGGCAGATTGAACCAAGCGTCCTCTTCATTGGCGGCCTGGAGAGGAGTGAGTATTTTGGGTCTTGCTGCTCTTTCGATGTGCCGTGTGCTTACTTATAAACATACCTTGATGCAACTGGAAGCCGTGGCCACTCGTGTTTCAGCAGAAATATTATGGAATCTTCACTTGGCAATGACAGTTGTGGACAGAGAACTGCTTAACTAGAGAGTCACCTGCTTACTCACAGATAGGATGTAGGCATTCAGAATGATGACACATTATGCGTATAATGGAACATATGGCTTAACCACAGCTGGTTCCATACCATGATCCTAATAGGGTGCTGGTGGGGAAAGAGAAATCATACCATGATCCTAATAGGGTGCTGGTGGGGAAAGAGAAATCATACCAGGATCCTAATAGTGTGCTGGTGGGGAAAGAGAAATCATACCATGATCCTAATAGGATGCTGGTGGGGAAAGAGAAATCATACCATGATCCTAATAGGATGCAGGTGGAAAAAGAGAAATCATACCATGATCCTAATAGGGTGCTGGTGGAGAAAACAAAATCATACCATGATCCTAATAGGATGCTGATGAGGAAAGATAAATCATACCATGATCCTAATAGGGTGCTGGTGAGGAAAGTGAAATCATACCATGGTCATTTGAATGTGGGTTAAATTAAAAATAGCACAAGCAATCACAAATAATATCCTCTCTTTTTTTTGCGAGTATGTACATGTGTGCTTATTTTCTTCTTCCCAGGCGGCCAGAGGGAAGGTAAGAGATGCTGAGGAGGAGATGTCTTCTCCCTGAACACACTGACATGTACATGGATTCACTACCTCAGACAGCCACTGACAGAGATGGGAAAGCTGGCATGGAGATGTACAGAGAAGAAAATGACAGAGAGAGAGCAAGAGAGAGAGCAAGAGACAGAGACAGAGACAGAGAGACAGAGACACAGAGAGAGAGACAGAGACAGAGAGACAGAGACAGAGACAGAGAGAGAGACAGAGAGAGAGACAGAGACAGAGAGAGAGACAGAGACAGAGAGAGAGACAGAGACAGAGAGAGAGACAGAGACAGAGAGACAGAGACAGAGAGACAGAGAGACAGAGACAGAGACAGAGAGAGAGACAGAGAGAGAGACAGAGAGAGAGACAGAGAGAGAGAGAGAGAGACAGAGACACAGAGACACAGAGACACAGAGAGACAGAGAGACAGAGACACAGAGACACAGAGAGAGAGACAGAGACAGAGAGACAGAGACAGAGAGACAGAGAGACAGAGACACAGAGAGAGAGACAGAGACAGAGAGAGAGACAGAGACAGAGAGACAGAGACAGAGACAGAGAGACAGAGACAGACAGACAGAGACAGAGAGACAGAGAGACAGAGAGACAGAGAGACAGAGACAGAGAATAACAGTGAAAACAGTAAAGGACTCACAATGTTTCACCAGTACATGAGCAGCAGTATCCTGAACACTGATGGAAACAAAAGCGGAATCACTTTAGTTTTTAAAGCAATATCAGGCTACTGTCTCTTCTACGAAGTTGGCCCAAAGACAAACATCTCACCCAGCACATACAATTGAGTGTTTATTGAGGTAAAAGTGAAGTTCCTTTCATATCCTAAAGTACAAGCCATACTATATCCTCCTACAAAGACATGAAAACAGCAACTCTAAATCCCTAAAGAAACTTTATTTGTTTTCCTCCACAGGAAGAGAAAACATATCGTATTTATATACTTTACCCTCAAACTGTTAATTCACCAAATACATCAGAGGACAAATATAACCCAGGAGGGTTCACACAGCACTGACTGTCCAACGTAACACACTGCTGTAATCTGCTGCCCTGTTTCTCATCTAAAATCCTAACATCACAATCCATCCAGCAGCAACAGAAACCACCGTCAGGTCAAATCCCCGACACAATACAGACAAGCCAAAATGCAGCGTCCAATTACAATGAAATAATTGTTAGGCGTATTACAAAGCAACGGCACCAATCAGTAATTAGCTCGATCTGGAGTTAGGCATGGGATGATGTAGTGAATGTCAGAAGTACGGCGCTGCATTGAGGGGAAGACAACAGAACAGAACTGATCTACTGATGCCTCCCTGGCCTGTTTAACAGTCTGTCCCTAGCCCCCCCCCCCCCCCCCCCCCCCCCCCCCCCACCCCCCCAATGCAAATGACTGTCCAGTCTCCGGCCACAGCACAGACAGCAGCATTGATTCCTACACAGCAGCGACTACAGCTCGTTAGGACTGTGGTGAAGGCTCATTAACATGAGATGGATTGGATCCTGGGCTTGGAAAGGTGCCCTATTTAGTCTACCTACATCAGGGTCCCCCAACTGGTGTCCCGCAGGGCGTGGTTTTATCGTCCGACCCCCATGTTTTCTGAGCGGTAATATATCTTTTTTACATTGCTGGACATAAAGGTGTGAAAACAGCAGGAATTCAGCTCCAAGTGATTTTCATTCAGGAAATCTGTTCCTAAGTATTCCCACGGATAATAGAGAGACACATACGATCGTATACAAATGTAAGCAGTTTGAAATTATTATGTTTTAGTCACATATTATATCTGTTTGGGATTATTATGGTTAATTTCCAGTCTGTAATTATTTTCGGGCCCCCCGACCAGCCGCTCAACGAAAAAAATTGCCTTCCGGCTACCTGACATTCACACCCACAGCCAGATAGACTGTACTGTACCTCATGATATGGACAAAACAGCAGCAGGTACAGTGGTACCCTGACTTGTATTTTTCATCGGGTTCATTTGCATGCCTCCTCCACAGGAAAAGGGATTACATTTTGATGTCAGTGAAATGTTAAGAAGCATTGAGGCGGGTTTACAGGGATGGAGAAACCAGGATTTACAGAGTCAGTGACAACCAATCTGAGCCCTGAGGCAGCCTGCCTGCCAGCACACTTTGTGGGCTCTACAGTTGCTTGAGTCATTTTGTAAAATTCTCCATTCTGAGTAGCTGCAGGGGCTGCCTGCCACTCTCTCTGTGTCTATTGTTCCTGAGCTGAGATAAGACTGGCTCAGGATTAGAGGAGAGTGCACCCAGAGTTCAGCTCCTGTGAGAAGGCTGGGGTGGGACCAGGGAGCAGAGTGGAAGAGAGTAGAGGAGGAGAGGAGCAGAGGAGGAGAGGAGCAGAGAAGGAGCCGTGACTAAGAGCAGTGTGAAGGCCAGATGTGGTTTTGCTTGCTAATCTTTCCCTGTGATCGGCCAGTGGAGGACAGGCTGGATGATGACACGTGGACGTTGTGGTGATGAATAGCCACTCAACCCGCCCGCCCCCTGCTGGGGGTCAACAGCCCATTAGTGGTGACGGCTGGGTTTCCAGCAACAGACAGTCAGCCCCCCCCCCCCCCCCCACCACCACAAAATAGAGAAACAGTGTGAGAGGGTGGGTGGGAGAGGGAGAGGTATCTTCTAGCCCCAATCTCTAATGACTTCCTTTGACAATCATCTGCATCGTTCATAGCCAAATTAACCCAAACCCCAGCTGGACTCTAAATTGGATTCTCTCTCTCTCCTCCTCTCTGGCTGTGGCCAGGAAATGGCTATTCTTTAGCAATTGGCAAATGAAATATCTTTCTCCTTATTGTACGTTAATCCAATAATCTCTGCCTCCAGCACAACAAAGCAGGCAGCAGCAGAGAAATCTGTGGGAGATTAAGCTTCATCACATCGGTACTGTGGCGAGCAGACAGACAGAGAGACAGAGACAGACGGAGAGAGTGTTGTCCTCCTCAGGCTGCCTGTCTCTCATTAGTGTTGAACCGTGGAAACGCTGCCACTCTTCACACTCTCACAATCACACACCCGCTGCTAGTACCCGTGGTAACAGGAGGAACGGAACCACGCCACCACCTTTCTTGTGGCAACAGAATAACGCTGACCTCCAATCAGCTCTAATAATAGGTACCTCAGATATAATGGCCCATACACATCACGAGGAACTGAAAACAGCCCACTGCCACACCGCCATTCATGCCATTTCTGAATGCTACTTCTCGTGTTATCACACTCATTGTCCACAACAACATTAGGACCGAATTGTAACAAATCAGAAAAGTAACACCAGTGTCTTGCTCATTAGGTCACACCGTAGCAAAAAGTTTTAATGTTCGTAACAGAGAACGAAAGAGAGCATTTCTGTTAGTTTCAGAGCTTTTTCTTCCGTTTTACCTACTGAACACAGCCCTCTTCAACATTTAGTTCCACAATGAACCATCAGTGAAGCAGAAAACCCTGGAGGCAGATATAAACACAATGGTATTTGATCCCTCCCATTTATTGGAAAAGGCTTTTAGTAAACAACCAGTCAACAGTGAGACCTGTTTGCCAATACTTCCCCTGTAGATATAGGACATTGACGCCCTCAGGGGAACATGCATTAACAGAGCTCTCTGACAATACAAATAGTTACACAGCCAGCCATTCAGCCAATGACCTCACTCTAGGCTGAGTCGACCTTCAGCAGGTCATTTAAATACTGTGCAGGTGGATTACCACGGTAAGCTTCTTGCTGTGTTTCCATCATGATGTGATCTCCTTTGCCCTTCCCTTTGGCGGTATCAAACAGAACATGACCGCCAACAACAGATGAAACAGTAGGATACAACAGTCTTTCTGAAGGTAGAGAAAGTGAATCCTGCGCAGTGTGTTCAGCGAGTCCTGTTCGACTCACACATAACCCCTGCTACACTTCTTAGGGTTCTGTATCGGTCTGTTCTAGATTATAGCGTTGGCACCTCTCCATCAACAGTGGAACGATACCGCCTTCATCCTTATAACTGATACATAACACGCTGCCAGTCAAATGCCTCTCCTTCCATGTTGTTATTTTGGCTGCTGACAAGGGCCTGTCTTTTAACTGGACCCAGTGGTGGTGGTGTTGTCCCCTTCTGCTCCCATTAGATCAGGCCTGGCCTGGGGAGAGGATAGGAGGGGTTGGGGAGCCAGGGCCCAGCTACTTATCTCAGTTCCGGCCTGATTGCACCTGACAGAGGAGAAAGTCTCAATCAGGACTACAGTACACAGGTGATTCACTGGTCCGGTACATTTGTACCACCAAACACTAAGACAATCATAAAAGGCAGATAAGAGTGGTCCCAGCATAAACCAAATGATGCCACACAAGCAAGATAACGACATTGTAATCCGAGAGGATAAGAAACTACAAGAAAATAACTGATGTTGATAATAATCAGAGAGCTTTAGGGCTTTTAGATTGCGTGGGGGAAAATACATTCATCGGTTACTGTTGTGCAACTCCCTCCTGAGGAGCAAACCAAACCAAAACAATTAAAAAGGAGGAATAGGTTTTTCTTTTGAAAAGTAGTGAAAGCAATTCAGGACTCCCGACAGTCACTAATGAATGAATAAGATTTTGTTATTGTTCTCGTTGGTGAGAGACTAGAACACAGTGACTCAGTTTGTTTGTAAATCAGCTTGGGAATGGAGATTGAGAAGTGACGGTAGACCACAACTGAATTCAAAAAAGAGCCGACAACATTGAGTAGACAACATGTCAGTCAAGTTCATAAAGGATGCCTACCCCCAGATGAACCTCCTTCCTCCTCCCACTTACATATGTGCGCTATTTGCATATTGTTGGAATGAGAACATAAAAGAGAAATCATTTTCCTTAATGAGGAGACCACAAAGCAATAGTCAAGAAGAGTAAACAAAATGCTAATCGCTCCCGAGGGTTCTCTACGCACAGAATGGGCTCTTCTTGTAAACAAAAGTCATCAACCAACAAATACCAGGCAAGTCCTATGTAAATATGAACATTTAACTTGACATATACCCAATGAAATAGTATAGGCTAGACCTTCACTATAGTGTTGTAGTTGGTGTGACATAATGCATGTTTGTATAGTTCAATATACATTATAAGTGCAGGAGCAGTCCAGAGGTAGTTGATTGATTGGCTTGAGTACTGTACAGTCCAAATGACAGGGATTATAACTAAACATTTGTCTTATTCCTCTGTGACCAGGGTCAAATCACTTCTTGTCACTGCTGCCGTGCCAATCTGAGCCCCAAATGGAAAAGTCGTTAGCATTAGCATATTTAATTCAGCAGCCCATTACGTCATAGCTCGGCTTGGAAATGGGATAAAGCAGAGCAGGTTTACATTCACGAAGGCACTGTTAATCCTTAGCATATTTGTTTTTTTTTATAAATCCATTTTGTGACAGGATCTAATGTCAAAAAGCATAACATTATTCTAGCATATTCTAGCAAATCCTACCAAGCTAACAGAGTGTAGAAGACTATAGTATTGTAACAGTCTGCCTGCCAGGCTATGTTAAACCCCATGTGTTTTACAATGCCGCTCTGCCTAGCTGGCTGTGGCTGCAGCCTGCCACGTGGGCTTTCTCCTCCACACTACAGCAGGAGGATGGAGCTCTGCATGGAGGAGAGCTCTGCCATTCATCAGCCACCACACCATTGACATTTATAGCCTAGCTCCCCAAAAAACACCTTAGTTGAAAGTATGGGCCATTTGGGTCGGGTGGACTCTGTTCTGTTCTGCTGGCACGTTGTTTTGGACAGGCAGTGTCACTCCCCACACTAATTAACATCAGCCACATCCATTACCATCAGACTGCTGAGTCACAGGGTGTTGAAACATCTCCCCCTTAGAGGACCAATGAATCACAAACCAATAAACCAGAAACCCTATCAATAAACATGAACGATGCGGAGTGAATAACCTCCGTCTCATCCATTACTTACAATGCACAGAAAAAAACACAAAAACACAGACGGGGATGCAATCGATGTGGAGACGTAACGTCGACGAGATCATGGCGGTTGTTAGTGATGCAATTCATGGGTCAGGACCCGTTCACCTCATTGGAAGTCATCCTACTTCTGTTCGCCGTCAGTAACACACACTTCCTTAACCGGTCTCTCTCAGCCACTGCAGCTGTCACTGGGGTAAATATATGAATCTGTTAGAAAACTAACTCTCTGGAGAACGCTGACCTTACAAACTGAATCAGAATCGATCGTCTCATTGCGGTGTAAACCTGTCATTGAGACTGAACATGCAGAGTAGTCAGGGAGGAGAGCAGTAGTTGGGGCTGATCAGGAATGGACTGGAACTGCAGTCAACAATGGCGCAGAGACTAATCACAAGACTTTGGGAAAAGAGATGGTAAACTAACAGGAGTTATGTACCCAACCAGGTCTCTCTCTCTCCCACTGTATACACTACTTGTAGCAGCAGTACAATCATCCTGCATGTGGTTTGGCCCACTCCTTCACTTCAACAGGAATGTCTCCATATGTGCCAAACTGCTTTTCACAAAATGTAGATACAAGCAGAACCAAAAGAAAGACAGGATGAATAGAGTTTAGGTTGAGAGAGTACAGTGGTTGAGTAAGGGAATGCACATTTTGATTGAAGCTGTCTGCTGCCTACGTCATGATACGAACAGCATACCACACGCCATGATACTACACACCCATCATATTATTTCATAATAAAGTAACCCTAAACACACACACACACACACACACACACACACACACACCTCAGATGATAAACCCTTCCATTAGAGAGTTCTATTCTAACAGACCATGCCATTTCCCTGTTGTCCCGACCTCAGAGAGGCAGGCTGAATCTGCTCCTCACCTGGTATTCAGTGAATGAGAGGAGTGGCAGATGGAGGGGTGTTTTGGATTCCTCACCAGTAGGTCTGGGCATCTATTCTCAGCTGGCCAAGGTCCCGGTCAAACAACACCACTACAACCACACACACAGTTGGAAAGACAAACACACATGCAATCACACACACTTGCACAATCTTGGTGCACACACACATGCCCTCCTCATTTCTTCACCCACAGTGTGCCAGGGGTGGGCTGACAAGACCCATCCCGCTCAGAGCTGCTTACTAACACATTCTTCTAGCTGACGTCTCCCTCCCTCCCTCACTCATACTCTCTCGTTCATCTATTTTCTTTGGGGGATACAATGAATTCCATACTGGTGAAGTGCCAAAATATCTAAGATTCCTAAATCAGAGCAGAGTGGTATGTACATTTGTGTTTCTAACTATTGACCCATGTAATCCTAACTATGTTCTCTCATTCCATAAATGTATAAACCACATTTCAGTGCGAGAAGGCCTCAAGTAGCTGAGAGGAAATTATTTTTTATATAAATACAAGTAGTAGCAGAACACAGTACTAAGGAAGCTCTGTGTGCCAGGAAGCATGTGCTTTTGATTCATGGCGAGTATGTATGACAGTGAATGTGCTTACTAGAGTGCAGTTTTCACATTAAGGCTTAGGTGTGTGTGTGTGTGTGTGTGTGTGTATGTGTGTGTGTGTGTGTGTGTGTGTGTGTGTGTGTGTGTGTATGTGTATGTGTGTGTGTGTGTGTGTGTGAGAGAGTGTAGAGTTGGTTGGGCCTCCAGTCCTGTGGGTGTGTAGATGAAAGACTCCACTGACTTCTTGCACTTCCTGCTGAGACACAGGAAGCTGCCAGATTCCTGTCAGGAAGGGGAGGAGCTAAACTCATGAATCCCAACTCAGATTCTCTCTCTCTGTATTCCAACAAAACCCCTGTCAAAGAAAATGGTTTCTTGCACCGGAGTGCACAGAGAAACATTTTGTGAAACAGGTTAAACCTTTTACACAGTGTACCATCGGTGTTAAATCTCAGAGGAGGTGCAGAGTGCCCTTGCCATCTGATTATCACGCTCCTTGTGTAATGACATTTTCCTCTCCTGTTGTCTGAATTCCTGTGGACACACGGCAAAGGATGTGGCCTCAGCAAATACAGTCGTAGCTGCTGAATGATGGCTGACCTTTCTCCCGGCAATATGTGAGACATGAAGCCTCAGGACAGATGAAAGGGAAGGGACTAGAGTGGCAAATATCCCTGGAAGTATTGATGATTAGGCCAGCCAGGGCTTCTCCTGAACAATAGCACGGATCAAGAGATGTGTGGTTCAGGTCTGGGTCTATTCTTCTGTCTACATAAAGCGTGTTTTGTTCTTTTAAAAAGAGTCTGGTCGGAATGGCTGTCTCGGTGGATTCCCGCTGCACATTAATAACCTTCAATAGCTATTCAGGGTCCATTTGAACAGAGCGAAGACTGAAAATCTGCCGTCCCCTCTGGGTGAAGCACTGATACACTCACTGATACACTCACATGGGCCATGTAATGCAAACAGGGCAATTAAATTATGGCAAAGGCATTTGATCACTCTGAACGAAGAGGGGGGCTCGGTTTAATAGGCAAATTTATCACCATCAAGGACTGTCCTATGCAAATGGGGGAATTAGGTATCCTGACTGTTTCCAAGAGGTGACACATCACAGTTTCCTAGAAATATGAGTCATTAAGCTGATTAGAAACTCCCTCGAGAAGGAGTCATGCATCATAAGAGAACACAGTTTACTTCTACTTTTTACTGTTTCCTCATTGAGCAGGACCAAGAGGGTTAGCAATGACCTTCACATCATCTTAGATCATGTGGTCTCATGACTGAAAGAAGGAGAAGTATATCTACATTTCCTTTTCAATCCAGCTCTAAGAATCTTTTCAGATTCATCACAACCGTTCGGTCAACGTACCAAGACAAAAAAGGAAGAATCGTGTTTGGTCTACACTCCAGATTCAATTTGCACTGATGGAGACAGTACCAGTAGACAGAAGGACGGGAGAAGAGAGAAAGAGAGTCAGAGAGAAAGGGGAGGGAGGATTAGAGAAAGAGTCACAGAGAGAGGGAGAAGGAGAGAGAGCAGCCTTCCATATTGAGCAGACCTCTGCCAGTTAACCCACTGGCTCCCATTCTGGACTGTGACCCTTCGCTGCTCTCAACAGCACACAGGGTAATCTTGGGTAATTTGGTTGCTTGTTTGGATAATCCACCATCTGCCACACTGTGGGCTCTCATACCAAACACCAAACCAAATGAGGATAGATTACAATGAAGCTGATTCAAAACAGACAGAAATAACAGAAGAACATTCATCTGCGGGAAAACAATTATATGAACACAGAAGGTTTAGTCTTAGCTACAAGACACTTGATGAGAACTAGGCCTCATACATTCTGTAATAGCTGTAACGTTTAATAAAGTCATAAGTGAGCTGCTGTTATGAGACTGGGCTGTCTGCTTAATAGGCTTCTTTAACCATGTCATTACATCAGTATAGGACATGTGTATCGGTGTGATCCAACAGCTCTCTCTCTCTTTATGTGGAGGCCAATAACACTCCGTCTCTTTTACAAGAAGCATGTCACATAGTTAAAGAAGGGAAGTCTATATGAAGATCTCTCTCTCTGGTACAACTCTTTACAACCTGCCGTCACTCAGTGAGTCAGTCAACCGCTGCTAATTTCACACCCTGCTAAAGTGCCAATTAAATGTGTATAACATTATCGCTAAATATAGAAGGTGCACTCACTGGAGCTGCTCTTCTTCCATCTGATAAAAATGACAATTACGCTTGTGGGTTTCCTGTGACAGGAAGACATGGCTGTCTGCCAGGATGGAATCACCAATGAAGGGAGTGATACCCTGGTATTGTTAGCTGTTTTCACTGATGTCCCTGTCCTTCACTTCAATTCCCAGTTAACATTACCATGTCCTCTCCCACAGGGTTTATGGAGCAGTATGGAACGCGCACGCACGCACACGTCCAATGCAACCTCCCTAAAATAATATTTGGGAACACGCTGCAGAATTGCAGGAAGTCAAACATTGGCTGGGGAGTTCAAAATGTGACCCGGTAGTGTGAGAGTTAAGTGAAGTAGTGCGCCGCAGTATCACTTCTGAAACAGAGAGAGCTTTGATCCCGTCATTTGCCCACCCATCCACTACGGACCGTAGACAATTAACACAGCCTGTCCCTTGGGGCGGAAGAGCATTGGACTAGTAACCGGAAGGTTACAAGTTCAAATCCCCGAGCTGACAAGGTACAAATATGTCGTTCTGCCCCTGAACAGGCAGTTAACCCACTGTTCCTAGGCCGTCATTGAAAATAAGAATTTGTTCTTAACTGACTTGCCTAGTTAAATAAAGGTTAAAAAAAAAATAATAATACTCATCAAACACTACCTTCATCCTTTGATGACATAACAACGGCTTCAAACTTCTACTGATGACCAGGAGAAAAACCAGAGGAATTAGTCAGAGCAGTTTAATAGAACTAAGTATGTACAATGAGTTTAGGATAGATATGTTGGCCAAACCCAGTCTCTTCTATTGCAAAGGTCAACTCAGCGAGCTCACCACAGAAGAGCATCGTTGATTATCATACCATGTGAAAATCCATCTCAAACTTCCCCCTCTGCAATTCAGCAGTCTTAGATCATGAATCATACGTTTGATTTATTGCTTGTTTATGCCCGGGGTCAGTTATACCAGTCACATGGGAAGAGTCACCTTTTGAGCTATTGGATTTTTGTAAGTGACCTTTAGGAATTCAGGAAATAAAGTTGGGATTCAGAATAACCTTGTGGGAGTGCAAATGAAGGCAAGGACTGAATGATCAAGGATAGGAGGGGGTCTGTGTGAGAGGGAGAGAGTCTATCGGTAAGAGCAGACGTCCACCAGACAGCTTTCATCTTCCCAAGACTACGTGATGGGACCCATTTCACACACAGACAGAGAGGTGAAGCACACACTTACAGTTCATAATGCTATACATGAGGTCCTCCCTACCTCTCCTCTATTGTGTTCCATTCTATACACTCTGTGGCTGAGAGCACGCTTTTCCTGGGAAGTGTGCTTTCAAAGAAGGCTTTGAAGTGTTCTTGAAAGTCGCCATGAGAGGGCAGGGGAGGTACAGTATTGTCTAAAAGAAGGAAGTGATCTGTCCCAGTCACAGGTCAGTGCTGTGAATAAGCCTGGAGATGATGACAGCACAGGGGGCTGAGGGGTGAGTAACTGGGAAGGAGAGTGGAGGGAGGACAGTGTTGCCGGGCCGCCCGGCTGCCTGGCTGAGTACCACATTACAGCCATCAAGACCAGTCATGGAGAAAACCACGTAGCCACAACCTCAGTCGAATGACAACGACGTGTTAATATGTCTAGAGAAATGGTGGTAGTATTTTATGACAGCTGCATCTAAAAACAGGTATTTGAGAAATTACATTTACATTTTTCAGAAAGTTTGATGCGTTTGAGTGATGATTGAGTTGAGGGCGTTGTAGGCTACTTCAGGGACTAATTTAACACAGCTTGGACCAGCGCAGAACGAGCATCTGCAGAATAATGCTAACGCAATCCCCTGAATGCTGGAGTGCAAATTGCTGTAATGAAGCTATTTCATTACCGAGACAAGCATTGCTGAATAAACAGGAAAAACAACTCGTAGTGCTTCATGAGCCATCTGTGGAGGTGCTTTGGCAAAGAGTGCCGCAGTGTTTACAACACTGATGGCAGGAGGGACACAGAGGATGTCTACTGGAGTGGAATAACGTGCTGCTCCAACATCCTCCTATCTTACAACGTCAGTAACGTAATGTAAATGCACCGTAGGGGTGGGAGTTTGACAATATTTTAAAAATGCAGATACTGAAGTAAGGCTAGATACTGGACTCATATACGTTCCAAGACAGAGATTTGCTGTAACCTGTTGCTCCTAATCCCTTGCTTTTCCATAAACACTGTAAAAGAGCTACACCTATTTTTTTTAAATTTAACCTTTATTTAACTAGGCAAGTCAGTTAAGAACAAATTCTTATTTACAATGACGGCCAAACCCTAACCCGAACGACACTAGGCTAATTGTGCACCGCCCTATGGGACTCCCAATCACGTTCAATTGTGATACAGCCTGGAATCGAACCAGGGTCTGTCGTGACGCCTCTAGCACTGAGATGCAGTGCCTTCGACCGCTGCGCCACTCAGGAACCCATAAAGACCTAACATAACCTCAGCATCGACACAACAGACTTCAGGTACGAGACGCCAATCACGTCATCTTGTTAGGGAACACACCAATCAAGGTATGTTAGGGAACACACCAATCACGTCATCTTGTTAGGGAACACACCAATCACGTCATCTTGTTAGGGAACACATCAAATCAAATTTTATATGTCACATGCGCCGAATACAACAGGTGTAGTAGACCTTACAGTGAAATGCTGAATACAACAGGTGTAGTAGACCTTACAGTGAAATGCTTATTTGCAAGCCCTTCACCAACACTATAGTTGTGAGAGAGTTCACCTACACCTCTGTAGAGAAAAGGAGCCTGTCCAGGCACATTAGTTAGGTATAATATATCTGCTGCAGTGTGCTGGATCATGTCCTCTGTGTGTAGATAGATACTTCCCAGCAGGCAGCTGAAACGCTGCTAATCCTTGTAAAAATAAACAGACTTCCTTTTAGCATGAAACAAAGCCAAGGTTTCTTCTTAAGACAGGAAGCAAAAATAAGCAGAAATCCTGAAATGTCTGAAATACACACTCACACAGCACACACGACAGAGGTAGATTCGTGACTCCAGATGTCCTTTGATGATTCAACAGAGAAAGCAGCCTTCATCTAGCCAATCAAGTTGAAAACCTTGGGATGACAAGATACAAGAAAAGCTGAAGTACACATTGAAAAAAGCCCATGTCCTGCTGGGTTTGGGGACTTTGCAGAGCGAGTAGGAAACAGGCCTGAAAAGCTGTCCCACTTATACCCCGTCTTCCAAGAAGCTATGTTTGAACAGAGGCCAAGGGAGTCTTAAAAGTGTATAATCATTTCCTTTAGTGAATGCAGTTCATACACTATGTTCAGACTGATGTAAAGGACATCTTTAAGAGGTGTGAGACGTGTGTAACTTGTAATATTGTGAAATCGAGGCAGCCCCTTTTCCTTGAGCTCTGACAACGACACAGGATATGCCAGGCATTCAAAAGAGTTATGGCGTCGTGTTTGACATCTGAGGGAGAGAAATTGTCAGCCAATTTAGCCCGCTAGCAGGAAGCAATCCACATAGTGGCGCTGAAAGGAGAAAGGGCCATGTCTGACTGACATCTACTGCAGAAGGACGGACAGCCTCGGGACCAGACTTGAACAGCTAAAACTACGGTATTTTTCCATCTGTATAAGTAGCTTGAGTACGAGTCATAGAGCGATACAAGTGTTCAAAATGATGAAAGCAATAAACTCCCTCTATTATATTAGCTACTCTTGTTCTCGGTAATACTACAGATTTGCTCATCTTCATGCAGTGAATTACTTGAATGACGAAATCAGCACCCAGAGTCATGCTCTCCAGACATGTCATAATGACTTGTCTCCTGACATTCATTAAGTGACAGGCTGATTTTCCTCCTCCTCAATTGGGCCTAATTGACCGCTTTTAAAAGCCAAGCTAGTTCCTCTATTAGAACAAAGCAGATGGCTTATCGCATCAGAAATGAAAAATGTGTGTGTGTGGGGGGGGGGGGGGGGGGGGGGGCTCTGTTGATTGCGGTAATGGACTTGGGCAGCTTGTCTCACCCAAGCTGCCATCCCAGTCAGACTGATGGAAACCAGACTGTGGTGTGGCTGGTCACTCAAGCCCTCTTATCTCCCTCCTAATGATACTACTGCACACATTACACCATTCTGTCCAATACTGAAGAATTATGTTCATTCACTAAGAAACGGGAGGACCGATAAAGTTCTGTGTGATGCTAAGACAGGAAATGAGTGACAATCAAAACGCAATGCAAAATCAAAGGCGCCCTTCGGTTAAGTTTATTGCGGTTGCATTTTTCTGTTTTAGAATTCTGAGGGGAATATCACTTATTTGGCTGTCATCACTTAGTCTATCTGCAGTTTCAGTAGACTGATTGTTCCCATGGGTCTGTAGAAGAGGCTGACTAGGAAACCAGCAGGAGGGCTAGTGTCCACACTCCACAGGGCAGGTCTCTGCTAGGTTAAACGTCTGACTGGTGCCTGTAGGCTTCTTATTCAGATGCCAGGACAGGGACTGAGGGTGAGCTCCTGCTCCTCATGCCACCTGCAGTTCTCTGGGAGCAGACAAGCTGCTCTCCCCTCCCAGCACGTCCTAATCAGAGTAGATGAGCATCATAGAGAGGAGAGGACTGGCACTGACTACACACACACACACACACACACACCAATCATTATCCTTTAAACTAGAATAGAACACCATGAGAGAGCTATGGGAAATTAGAACCCACTGACAAAGTCCCTCTCAAGCCATTTTGGGCAGAGGACTTTACTTCAATGGGCACAGTGCTGGTAGTATGCTTTGAGTAGTCCAAAATGAACACATCCACAGACTCTGTTGATCTCCTGTTTTAAATAGCCATAAATAAATGTTATTGGTGTGAATTCAACAATCAAAATGCACTGGTAGAGTTTGTGGGTTAGGTGAATTATATTGCATCCTGGTTAGAGACCTAGAATTTCCCTTCAAAATAGTTAATAGTTCTGCTTTACAAGCCAATAAAAGAGAATGTGAATATTCCAGTTGTGGGAACGATTGAGCAAAACCATTGAGGCAGACTGAGGCCAGCATAGCCTACCATTTCCCCAAATGAGTCTGCTTCATGGTGTTTAAATACTGATTACATCCAGAGACCCAACTCTGTGACACATCTAATCCTCAAAAAAAAACACTAATTCTTTGTTTTGTCAGCAGGGGCCAAGGGCCATTTCTTCTCTCCCCTCCACACAAGTGCAGGCTCCAACACAGCAGAAACTCAGTCTCATTCATTTCAACTCATCTCGGCTCTCCTTTTTGTCGTGGATCCTATTGTTCATTCAGAGCACCTGGCCATACTCATAAAGCTTATTAAAATGTCATTTTCACTGTAATAAAATACGAAACATTTAATTAAATGTCAATTCACTAGATAGGTACGTGTCATTAGAAGTAGCTGGGGTTCCATTGCTTCTCTCAGACACGGCAATTGGAGTTTTAATTGACCTGGGGTTGATGCTGCGGAAGGATGGAGGGATGGCCAGGGCAATGACAGTACCTTCCTTCCACTGCACACTTCTCTCTGTCCATGGCCTCTTAACATCCCACTTCAATTACCCCTCTGAGGCTGGGCCTACAGAGTATTCATCTCCAGCAGAAATTCATTTCTGCTCTAAACATACTAGCTATATACATTTCTAAATACAGCCACGTGTCATACAAAGTTTAGAGGGGATTCAGAGGACGAGTGTAGATTGGTATTATATGGAGGCCCTAGACTGTGATTTGTAGCATTACACTGTCAGTTCCATGTTGCATTTTGTGGCAAAGCCAAAGTAAATATGAATTATCAGTCAGTTGAGGGTTGTGCTTTTTTTTTGTTGCTTCATGACCAATATGTTTTCCCTGACATATGTCTCAGGGAAGCAGAGCTGATGACATGCTATGGTTATCCCTCTAGTGGTGTGGGGGCTGTGCTTTGGCAAAGTGGGTGGGGTTATATCCTTCCTGTTTGGCCCTGTCAGGGGGTATCGTCGGACGGGGCCACAGTGTCTCCCGGCCCCTCCTGTCTCAGCCTCCAGTATTTATGTTGCAATAGTTTATGTGTCGGGGGCTAGGGCCAATCTGTTATATCTGGAGTATTTCTCCTGTCTTATCCGGTGTCCTGTGTGAATTTAAGTATGTTCTCTCAAATTCTCTCTCTCTTTCGGAGGACCTGAGCCCTAGGACCATGCCTCAGGACTACCTGGCCTGATGACTCCTTGTTTTCCCCAGTCCACCTGGCCGTGCTGCTGCTCTAGTTTCAACTGTTCTGCCTGCGGCTATTTAACCCTGACCTGTTCACCGGACGTGCTACCTGTCCCAAACCTGCTGTTTTCAACTCTCTAGAGACAGCAGGAGCGGTAGAGATACTCTGAATGATCAGCTATGAAAAGCCAACTGACATTTACTCCTGAGTTGCTGACCTGTTGCACCCTCTACAACCACTGTGATTATTATTATTTGACGCTGCTGGACATCTATGAACATTTGAACATCTTGGCCATGTTCTGTTATAATCTCCACCCGGCACAGCCAGAAGAGGACTGGTCACCCCTCATAGCCTGGTTCCTCTCTAGGTTTCTTCCTAGGTTCTGGCCTTTCTAGGGAGTTTTTCCTAGCCACCGTGCTTCTACACCTGCATTGCTTGCTGTTTGGGGTTTTAGGCTGGGTTTCTGTACAGCACTTTGTGACATCAGCTGTTGTAAGAAGGGCTTTATAAATACATTTGATTGATTGATTAAGTTGTCCTTACAAGCAATTCAGCAGAGCTGGCAAGGTCAGACGTTCCCCTGATATGAAGCTATTGTTCCTATAGGCCTCACTCTGGAGCAGATCTCCTGTGTTGGTTTGGGGTCATTGCCAGCTGCTGCATTCAGAGTGGAGAGTTTGATCAATATTTTGTTTGTGTTGACACGTGATAGACAGTGTACCTCTCACAGTTGGAGAGAGCTGTGAGCTCAGGTTAGATACATTTCAGAGAGAACAGGAAGACATCAACACCAAAGACTCTGCAATGCAGCTCCCTAGGAGTCTGAAACAGTAGGGATGGTTTCAGGCAGGAAAAACTAGTTTCACTCTCCCTCTCTGTGTGTGTAATGTACCTAGCAGTACACACAGAGATACGTGAGAAAAAGTGGGTAACAAGAGAGACCACAAAGCATTTTACACCCTTTTTCAACAGTTACAATGCTTCCTTGTTCATGCAATGACCATGACATGTAAAAGCTACAAAAGGACTACTATCTAAATTGTGTTTATCAATCTCAAACAAAGCAATCACATACAGCTTCCCTTCAACCCTTTTTCTCAGCAGGTATATCTCTCTAGTCACCCCCAAAACCAATTATTTCTTTGGCCGCCTCTCCTTCCAGTTCTCTGCTGCCAATGACTGGAACGAACTACAAAAATATCTGAAACTGGAAACACTTATCTCCCTCAATAGCTTTAAGCACCAACTGTCAGAGCAGCTCACAGATTACTGCACCTGTACATAGCCCACCTATAATTTAGCCCAAACAACTACCTCTTTCCCTACTGTATTTAATTTATTTATTTATTTTGCTCCTTTGCACCCCATTGTTTTTATTTCTACTTTGCACATTCTTCCATTGCAAATCTACTATTCCAGTGTTTTACTTGCTATATTGTATTTACTTCGCCACCATGGCCTTTTTTTGCCTTTACCTCCCTTATCTCACCTCATTTGCTCACATCGTATATAGACTTGTTTATACTGTATTATTGACTGTATGTTTGTTTTACTCCATGTGTAACTCTGTGTTGTTGTATGTGTCGAACTGCTTTGCTTTATCTTGGCCAGGTCGCAATTGTAAATGAGATCTTGTTCTCAACTTGCCTACCTGGTTAAATAAAGGTGAATTATTTTTATTTTTTTTAAAGACAAACACACAGAAATAAAACATGAACATGTAAGGCCAGGTGACTGCAGTTCAGCAGGGAAGACTACAAATATATGCAGTTGAAGTGAGGGGAGCTGTTGCCTGGCCAAGCAGCTGACATAAGGATACCATACGTTTGGCCAGGTAAGGTAGGGATGTGCAGACCATGTGCTCTCTCTCACACAAAGCAGCAGGAATGAGTGTGTGTGTGTGTGGTAAATAGCTTTGTAATCGCACACTATCTTTTGCTTGTGGGATCTACCTTGATTCTCAATCCTTGTGCTTCATCTGCTTTTGGACATTATCATAGGGAAGCTAGTCACCATTCCCCACTTCCTTCAATGTTGATATTTTCGTGAGACAGTGAAACTCAAGGCCAGCGGTATTAGGTATCGTCTTACAAGACTGCAATTCAGCCCCATCAGCACACTGTCTGAATCATAATATCTGAGCCTGTTGATCTGAGAGAGACAGACAGCCCTCCCTGTCAGCTACTGAGCCCTGTAAACTGAGGCAAAGATGGAGAGACAGACAGACAGCCCTGTTAGGCACTGAGCCCTGTATACTGAGACTGAGGCAAAGAGGGAGAGACAGGAACAAAAAGCTGGGTATCTGCCCACTTGCCCCCATTTCACATCTGAACTACCTTTCTCCACGTCCCTTTCTTTAGGGTACTGCCAACATTTCAGCAAGGCAAGCATTTTCCTCAGAGCTCCATGCAACTCTGATCCAACACTTTGCAGGAGCCGCCTTTAGATGTTAATTATGCATTAACTAGGGATCAAATACAACTAAAAGGCAGATCAGCCTTTTGACTTTGCCAAGGCTCTTATAACCTCGTAGGCCCCCGTTTTCTCCTGAATAAATAATGTCTCTGTTGAATGTGCCGTGCTGCTGTCCAGTGTCGTGTGTAGAGACTGATAGGACTGCTGATTGGATTACTGTCTACACTAAAAAGGCACCCGCCCCTCCGGTCTCTGTGGACCTCAGTCTGCAGTCCTGCACTAGCTGCAGTACCCACATCCCAGAAGACCTGCCATCAGCTGCTCCCTATTAGTGCACATCAGACAGTGTGTTGGCAGAGATATAGAGCTCAGGTCAGGATATACCAGGAAGACCCTCCCACGCATTGCCTTGGACTCTAAAAGCCAACGTGGATGAGAGGTTATTCAGAGGAGGCTGGATGGATACATCCAATATTGTGGAACAAATGCTTTGGTTGTATATCACTATCAGTTAGGCCCATACTTAAAGTGTGTTACCATTATGCGTCAAACAGTCAAGACGTTCAGAGTACATGATGTATTGTACAGTGTCCTGAAATGTACTTTAATTGCAACACCTGTCATCTCCACTCACACTAGCTACTTACATTGATAAATACACAGTATACATACACATCATTAGGGAACCTGGGAAGATGATGTACACACAAACACATTACAAGAGCATATCACGCAGCTCTGACTTTTCTACCACTCATATATACCCAATATTTCACAGCACCATGGTTCAATGCTCCTGTTGTTTGGGTTTCTACACAAAGGGAGCAATTTACTGCACATTATGTCAGCAGCTACTGTTCACGTTCAAGAAGTAAAGAAAAGAAGTGCCTCGCCAAAATCATTACAGGGACTTTAGAGACAGGCTGTATGTCAAACTCTCCTCTTTCACATTGTTTTAAGAACCTGACCTATTTCCTCCACTGGCTTCCCTGTACACTTAGTTCTCTTTCCGCTGGTACATGTCCCTGCTTTCACAGAACGGGGACCTGAATAGAAATGGGAGTTTTCACCCCGGATCTCCTTTTCAATTAAACTACCGCTTGCCAGAAGAGGTCTAGCGCTTATGTAATCACAAGAACAGAGAAGGTACGTGGCACAGAGAGACAGAGACCGAGAGAGAGAGAGAGAGAGAGACAGACAGCGAGAGGGCGCGAGAGATAAATGGAGAGAGGAATGAAAAGAGAGCGAGTGGGAGGGAGGGAGGGCCGGTCCTTAGATGTGTCTGGCTCTGTCTGACCCTGTGAGTGTGCTTCCTTTATCAGGAAGCCGAGGGGGGCGGGGGCCTCTGCCTATACCCGCCTGGGCCTTCAGTCTCTATTGACAGGCTCACTGACACAGGGAGTCAGCAGCCTCGCCTCACGCCTCCACACAGCCCAGTAATGGTGCCATTCAGCTGGTTAATAAACGCTCTGCCCACCTGACTTCACAGCCTCATGCATTTCAATAGTCACACAGATGGATCCCTTGCAACAGTCACAGTTTCCATCTCCTCATGTCTACGGAGGCCAGGCGGGGAGATGTGAGTGAGATAAGTCGGCCATGGCTGGAAAACTCGGACAACACTTTGATAAATATAGGACAATATTGATCTCTCCAGGGAGGCTAGAGTGGAAATACAGAACAAAGGAGAACCAATAGGCCTGCAAATATACTGCAGTGGCTGAATGTAGACAAACCCTCCTCTTCTACCCCCTCCCATCGACATAATACACAGCCTCTGCTTAAAATAGTAGGTCATCCAGCCTTATACAGGCTTGAGGCTGAAAGCTGGAGACAAGAGTGGTGGTTTGTTACAGTGTGGAGCATCAGCATTCACGTCCCAGAGAGTCCAATTACAGTACTCTTCAATGTTACTTAGATTGGTAAGGGACTAGAACCTAGGCATGTCTGCACTAACAAATACGGGCAACCTTCTTTGTTGAACGCCAAAATAGATGTACATATATCTATATGAAAAACAAGTTACAGTTATCACAGTGATAAACTGAAAAGAGTAACTGCCCTAAACTAAAATGTCTAAGAAGGGAGTCACGCCTGAACCTTCCAAGAACAGTCGTGCCATACAACTGAGACATAGCCATGTCACTGTGGGTTGGCTGCAGTACAGTGGCTGCCTAATCCCTCCACACACACACACAAACACATTGTCTCTACTGTTAGCCTGCGATCCTGCATAATCCCTACCTCCATGAAGAAATATTCCCCCCCGAACGACCACACTGACTGGATCTCTAGTCTAGCGGGAGAGCAAGCAGGAGATGCTGTTGCCGGAGAGAACAAGCATCTAAGTATTCTGTGTGTTTCAACTAACAGGGAGGTGGTCCAGTATTGCAGAGGGGGTGGTGGTAGAGGGAGTGTAACGTTCTGTAAAGCACCTCTCCATTTCCTAGACATGCAGTAATGATAAAATACGTGCTGTATTCTCCTGCAACTCCAAGCTACAGGATTTTGAGACGTGTATAAGTCATTTTCTGCTAATCCTTAGTATACAAGTCCTATCTTTGAAATGGCTTTAAGTGAAGTTATGGAGTAGAATTTGGGCAGAACTGTGAATGACAATTTCACACCGTATCACTACTCATCAAATCCCCTTCCCACCCAAACCCTCCCAAAGTCCTCCCCCACAGAGCTGCTATCATCCCTATCCTGACGTGGCTGTAACCTCCTAGCCATTCTCCATGCGTGCTTACTCACACTGAACAGCACAATGGTGTTCAGGACTTCTTTATTATTTTAATCATTTACAGGCTCTCTGAGGAGCACTGCTAACATGGGATGAGAGCTCAGTGTCATGCTAATGACTCTGCAGTAGTAGAGTAGCACACGCTCTGATCACACACACACACACACACACACACACACACACACACACACACACACACACACACTACTCAGACCAGGAAATAACCCACTTGGGGCAATCAGACAGCTTACTGTGTTTGGGCCTGTCTGTCGTCTATAGAATGGGTTCTTTATGAGGAGGAGCTGTGAGCCTCGAGTGGATCCGACCCGGGGCCCTTCAGCGGACCCCTCGGGGTTCTGCAGCCTGCCTGACATCCTCTCTCCAGACCCCATCTCAACATGGATCAATGCACCACTGTGGCTCTGTGAGCTGCTGAGTGTACTCTGGTATGTTAGGGACAGGACTGGAGATGAGGTAGGACAATGTGCATTAAAGGGGTCTACACAGAATAAGCAAACAGGGCCAATGGACCGTAGCGCTGTGTTGCAATGTCGTTTTTCGTCACAATAGGGACGGCTCCTTGTAAAACACTGTCATTCGAAGCAGTTTTTTTCTACCTGGAAATTGAGACCCGACGTTTCATTCCTTGCGAAGACTGAGGGGCAGTATTGAGTGAGTTTTGAAACAGAAGTCCCGCCCCTGTGTCTACATGACATATTTTCTGGTATCCCTTGTGGTATAAACACAGAATAGATGGATGTTCTGCTACACCGGTGAGACACAGGAGAACCTTAACAACCCTTCAAGGAGGTTGTATTCGGACAAACACGCAAAAGACAACACCTGAAGGGAGACATCACAATATTTGAACACCGAAAACTAATATCAGAGAAACATGGAGAAAAGGGTGAAGGAGACGAGGAGTGGGGCTGCCGCTGGTGTGTGTGTCCCACCGACACCAATAATGTGCCAGATACGGTATGTACTCGTATGCAGCCGAGTACTTTTGTACAGTGTGTGTGTGTGTGTGTGTGTGTGTGTGTGTGATCCTAAGTTTACAGGTGTAGTTAGAACATGGGAAAATTGCTATTTTCTGGATGGGAGAAGTTGTGAGTGGGACATATTCAGTGCATGTGTTGTTATCATGATTAGCAGGGTTAGTTCAAACATCTGAAAACAGACACTGTGGTGTGTGTTTTTTTTAAAAATGGATTTAACCCAGATTTTACCAGGTAAGTTGACTGAGAACACATTCTCATTTACAGCAACGACCTGGGGAATAGTTATAGGGGAGAGGAGGGGGATGAATGAGCCAACTGTAAGTTCTGGATAATTAGGTGGCCATGGTATGAGGGCCAGATTGGGAATTTAGCCAGGACACTGGGGTTAACACTCCTACTCTTACGATAAGTGCCATGAGATCTTTAGTGACCACAGAGAGTCAGGACACCCGTTTTAACATCCCATCTGAAAGAGGGCACCCTACACAGGGCAGTCCCCAATCACTGCCCCGGGAAATTGGGATATTTTTGGGGGCCAGAGGAAAGGTGCCTCCTACTGGCCCTCCAACACCCCTTCCAGCAGCATCTGGTCTCCCATCCAGGGACTGACCAGGACCAACTCTGCCTAGCTTCAGAAGCAAGCCAGCAGTTGGATGCTGTATGTGCTAATTAGATTGAGATATTTATGAAATTAGTTATTTTGAGTAAGCACTTTAACTCAAAAGGAGCCCATGGAAAAATTTAAAAGTGTATTGCAAGGTTGGACAGACCAGAGACAGATCTGAGCCCTGAAGGCTCATCTACAGGTGGCTCAATGCCTGGCCTGTCTTACCAACACCCAGCGCACCGTCCAGGCTCTGCAACTCATCCAACCCCATCTCCCAAACCCAGGTCCAATGGCTGGAAGAGGAAGACTGCTGAGGATTCTTTGGACATTGACATTATGCAACGGGTGGATGACTTACATGCTGACCAGACCAGACATTGCAAAATAAATTTAGAAATCCATGTTATTCAATTATTGCACCTACAACACTGCTCGCGTGCGCCAATGAGCATCTGCGATGCCAAGGGCTAAAATAGAAGTCATTCCTATTTCTGAAGCAGATCGCGCTGCAAGTCCTGCCTCTCCAGTCTCCTCATTGGTTTATAGAAGCAGGTACCCACGTGCCATATTCTCATTGGTTATACCCACGTGGGTGATTGAAAGACAAACTGTTTTGCCGGTTGTCATGGTAATACTACGAAAGTGTAGATGCCAATCACCATATAAGTTCAAAGCTGAAAAAGCCTGGAAGGAGGAGAGATGACTAGAAACGATTCGGTTGACCGTTTTATGTGTGTATTAATTGTCGGAGTAGAGGACCATGTGCATTTCAGGTAAAATAACAACTCAACGTTTATATCCCAGGACAAATTATCTAGCAACAGCAAGCTAGCTAAATAGGACAAAATATCTGGCAAGTGCAAGCTAACTCGCTAACTTGCAATACATGTTTAACTTCTCTAGGAAAGGGGACAGCATTTGGAATTTTGGATGAAAAGTATGCCCAAATTAAACTGCCTTCTACTCAGGCCCAGAAGATAGGATATGCATATATAGTAGACTTGGATAGAAAACACAAAAGTTTCCAAAACTGTTAAAATAATGTCTGTGAGTATAACAGAACTGATTTGGCAGGCAAAAACCTGAGAAAAATCCATTCAGGAAGTAGGATTTCTTTTGTTTGTTGTAGTTTTCTATTCAATGCCATTACAGTATCCATTGACTTAGGACTCAAATTGCAGTTCCTATGCCTTCCACTAGATGTCAACAGTCTTTAGAAATTGTTTCAGGCTTGTATTCTGAAAAATGAGGGAGTAAGAGCAGTCTGAATGAGTGGACCCTGTCGTGTCACAGAGCTTTTTCATGCGCGCGACCAGAGAGAGTGCCTTTCTTGTTTACCTTTTATATTGACGACGTTATTGTCCGGTTGAAATATTATCAATTATTTAGGCTAAAAACAACCCGAGGTTTGAATATAAACATCGTTTGACATGTTTCTATGAACTTTACGGATACAATTAGGATTTTTTGTCTGCCTGTTGTGACTGTGTTTGAGCCTGTGGATTACTGAAGAAAGGTAATCCACAGTTTTTCGGATATAAAGAGAAACTTTGTCTGCTGGGCTATGTTCTCAAATAATTGTAAGGCATACTTTCGCCGTAAAGCATTTTTTAAATCTGACACCGTGGTTGGATTCACAAGAAGTTAATCTTTAAACCAATGTAAAATAGTTGTATCTTTTCAGAATGTTTATAATGAGTATTTCTGTATTTGAATTTGGAGCTCTACAATCTCAATGGATGTTGCTAGCGTCCCACATACCCTAGAGAGGTTCATTATTTTTGACCTGTCCCCAAATTAATGTCATTGGTTCAGAGTTTGTTTTGATATTTTAACCTGCGTGTCATGATCTCGTTTGGTGTAGGGGGACAAAATAAATGTATGCACGATGGCGCACGATGGCGCACGCGCGCAGCCGGTTTGGGTTCCGTGTTAGAGAAACAGCAGGAGTTAAAAAACGCAGCTGTATCCAGCAAAGGCTGTCTATGACATCATGGTACCATGGACAGTGTCTAGTCCTGCTGATCAATGTCTCCTGTTTATCAGTGACATGATGCACTTTCACAGGACCATCGATCAGTGCTCTGTCCACTCTCCAGTGAGTCCTCTCCACAGAGCCTTGTCTCACCCCAAATATGGGTTCCCCAACAAGCACTCTGGCCTTGGTAGCAGCAGCTGGACTACAATGAGTTGGGAGCCAAACTTGCTCACGACTATGAGCCCATGTCGATCATGGTGAAGCCCATTTTTGGCAGATAGCGTGGCATACTTCCGTGATGATGGCACAAACTGTCAAGATTCCTAGCTTCTTACTTACAGCGATACTTTGCGGTGTCTGCCACTCGCCAAAAACCGAAGGGTCACAGACAGCCTTCCTGCAGCAGTTAGAGGCGAGCTGTGAGTTCTCTCGAACAAAATGTGAGGGGCAAGCCGTTGAAGCAAGTCGTCAAATCTGGCAACAGACATCCGAAAGCATTGAACGTCTGTCCTCGTCAATGCTTCACATAGGTTGGACAAGACACGTGTATTCTCCATTGTCCCACTCTTGTAGTGTTCAGTGGATGAACTTGCCATTTTCTCAGCTTTTTTAAATTCTCCTTCTGAGTGGTAAGAGCAGTTCAGGCATTGCTGTTCAAACTCTAGCAATTGCAATTCATAAAGAGACATGTTTGCTTTTGCTTCTGTTGCAAAAAAAGTAGAGTCTTAAAGAATAGAACACCAGATTGACATGTAGCCAGCTAGCTAGCTTGTATTTGTAAACTGGAATTGAACACTGGATCCAGAAGTTTAAATGTTGTTTCTAGCTAGAGTCAAAAAGAGAGCCTCAGCCCCTCTTGCTTGGTAAGCTATTCTGGCTCCCCAAGAGGATATACACTACACAAGACGGACTTTCTCTCTGGGTGTAATGAAATTAAAATAGTCCGCAGGCCCAAAAAACAAACTCCACCCACGAACACGCACTTACATAGATCTACACATGTAAACCATGTACCCACCCACCCGCCCAGCTGCCGAAAGGCAGCCGGTTCTTGGCCAGATGTTGTAATCGTACTTGCAAAAGCATATGAAAGAGGAGCGGAGGCCCAGGCAAACTCTTCAATCTCTTCCCCAGTCTGAACACACTAATCACATTAGCTCTCCCTCCCATTTCACTGGTGCTTTAAAAGGGAGCTTTAACTACCACCCTCCCTCCTCTATAAACCACACCAGATGCTGACAGATTGTCCTCAGCCTCTCAGCTGCCCCCCTGATTATGTCACCCTCTTAAAGTTCCCTCTGATAAGTGTCCACAACTTCTGAGAAGTGCAATACCAGACACATTCATAAACTCAGACAAACTTGAAGGAATGTTCTGTCATCTTATCCAGTGTGAGGACTTGTGTGTCTGTGTCTTTCCCTCTCCCACTCCTTCTCTCTTCCCAAGCTGGGGAGCAGCCTGGGGACAAGCAGGCGGAGAGAAGAGAAGGGGACTCTGGGCCAAGTCTCCATGTCTCTGTGTGAGGGGCGGTGGTGGATGCTGGGAGAAGAGGGCTTCATGCAGGCGGACAGTCTGGGGTACCAGAGGAGGGCTACTGCTCCATCCTTACAGCACACATGACCAACAAAGGCTTCTTTATGGGGGCTCCCTTCAGGAGGTAACTCATTTACTTCAGATCACCACAGTGACCATACGCTCCAGCCATTGCATTTTCCATTTTCCATTGCAAAATGGTTTTCTACAGTGTGCCCTAATGAACACGACCCTGGCAGCCTGCAGGTGAGCTGCGAGCCCCTGGGAGGTGTTGATGGTGTTGCAAAGCCTGATGACAGTAGTGACATGTGGGCCTGCTGATGGAGTACTGGGGGACCTGGGAGGCTGGGTGCACACTGACTGCTGCAGCCCAGACATCTGTGGCCCTACGTGGGGTAGCTAAGGGGGGTTGTCTCTAGGCACAGAGTGCAGGTGCAGCTGACAGGCAGACATGGCTTAAGAATGTGTGGACCTCTGGACATTAGCAAGAGAATGATAATCATCATTCACTTTTATAATGGTCTATTTAACTAAATGTTTTACTCTCTAGTGACTCAAACCACTTTGATTCCCCCCCCAAAAATTATGTTTAGAATAGAATCGTTGAATTGAAAAGTTTTTTTAAAAATAACCTTCACTTCAAACTGTAATAAAAAGCAGAGTCAGTGTATGAGCTGCTATCACCACCAGTGCCATTACACTTCTTATGAACAGAAATGTCTTTGTCTTTACCAGGCACCCATACTACAGGTGAACCAGATAGTACTCGGTACTGTAGCAATGGCCACCATCTCACAGAGCCAAGGGAAAGGCTGGCAACACATACATGCGTGGCAGCATACTGCAACACACTGCCAGCACAATGCCTACATATAATTTGAATTTGAAAACAAAAACAGACTGCCAACACATGCAGAAACACATACAGTATATTAACGCACACAAGCTTAAAGTCCTACTGCACCCCCTTACCCGTCAGTAGTCTATCCACTGCCTGCCTGTCTGTTGGCTCCTGCTAACAGTGGCCACTCCATCGTAAAGCAGTCAGTCATAGGCGTGAGACTTCTCTGCCATCACTGAGAGCACATGGTGGAGATGTCCCCAGTTCAGCTGCTGTGATATTTAACGTCCATTCTTCACTTGTGTTCCTATCTATTCCCCAGAGTTTTGTGTGATTGCCAAGACGGCCACTGTCCACTCCCCTTCGCACACGGCCACATATAATCCAGTCTGACAGTGCTACTCAAGCAACCTCCCTCCAACGTTAATGCAGAGCAGAATGGCCTCATGTTCGTCCGAGTATTCATTGTGTGTGTGTGTGTGTGTGTGTGTGTGTGTGTGTGTGTGTGTGTGTGTGTGTGTGTGTGTGTGTGTGTGTGTGTGTGTGTGTGTGTGTGTGTGTGTGTGTGCAGTCCTGCTTGCTCAGCTGCTAGTTTAAGTGGCGAGGTTCCATATCCCTTCACTCGATAACTCACCCAATAGATACTGTGCCTCTCTGATTTCACACGGCCAAACACACACACATGATGACATCAAACTGAACCATGTTTTCAACCAATGTGGAGTTGTCACATCCACAGGAGGGTGGTAGACAGTATTGTTTGTTTATCATGTCTGTGTTTTCTCTCTCTCAAAAATCAATACAGTCTCTGTTTTTAGAAAGCCTGTCAGAAGGTATTATCTGCCTGAGTCTGGAAGGCTCCCCAGCACCACGGTGGTCTGGGTCTGATGCCAGCCCCCGGGGGTGGGGGTAGGGGTACAGGGAGAGCCGAGGATCCAAAAGACAGAGCTGATTTCCCCCTAGGAGCCTTCACACTCAGTCACTAACCCCCAGACTCTCTCCATCCACCCCACTCAGGGAGGGAGAAGCAAGGCTACAGCCATCCCCGTCCACCATGACAGTCCAGTCACCAGCCATCTCCGTCACTATCAGATGAGAACAGCAGGAGATGGACACAGACCGACAGACTACTCAGACTACTCAGACCTACTCATGACCTGCTCCCTCCCAACAGAAACAATATGGCCAGTGAGATTTCCCTTGTTTTACCGATGTGTGGCCAGTGTTGGCTGTGGCCTAGAACAGGTTCATCCAGGGCAGGTCGCTCTGTGAGGTCCCCAGCCCACCTCCAGGAGGCTGACACTAGGCTCCAGTCTGGGCCGGGCATCCTTAATCACTTTAACTAGAAAGTCAATACTCTGCATGAGTCAATTACCCAGAGAGGGGCCTGGAACCACGTGACCTGGGAGTCTCTCCTCCCTCCCTTATCCAGACAACCAATCTCTTGGACAGTCAAATCATATGCAGTTTATTAGATTCCAACCAGCAGAAGATCCTTACATTCGAGGCATTAATAACTTATGCTGCTCCCCATGGCTGTGTCTCGCTCTCCAACCTTCATGTGTCTCTTTCTCTCAATACTAGCAATGTAAAAAAAAAAACACACCGGTGCACAGTACGGGCAAATACAATGTTGGCATGGCTTGATAACCACTCTCCTCTGTTATTGTAGTTTTTCCCCCTCCCTCCTCCCTGTTCTGGTCTAGTGGTGAGAGAATGTTGGTCCCCTCTCTCCCTCGCTCTGCTCCTGTCCCCTAATGACCCCCTCCGTCACACCACATACAATTAACAGTCGCTATGCAGAAAGCAATTACAGATCAACCCCACCAGCCAGGCCCGGGCAGCCTGCGCCTCACCACGCCGCACCGCCCGGCATGCAGGCTAACTCCATAGCTATTGATTGATAAGACGTTCAGCAAATACGGCAGAATGACTACTTGATTACTTCCTGGTCTCATTCTTGCTGGCATCAAAAGTTAAAAAACTATTAATAGGAGACAGAATGCGATCAGACCACCATCTAATTTTCCTACAAATAACTTCTACAGAATTTTCACGTGGACAGGGATATTGGAAATGTAATCAAAGCCTACTGGATGACAATGTGTTCTTAACTAAGATAAAATAATTCATAGGTACAGCAGATCCCCTTATTGTATGGGACAAGTTTAAATGTACGTTTAGAGGCCATTCAATACAATACCCACCATTAAAACAAAAGCAGTTTAGGTCAAAAGAGAGAAGACTAATAAACCTCAATTACCTCGACTAACCGGTGCCCCCGCACATTGACTCTGTACCGGTACCCCCTGTATATAGTCTCGCTTGTTATTTTACTGCTGCTGTTTAATTATTTGTTACTTTTATTTGCAATTTTTTTACTTATCTATTCTTTACTTAAAACTTATTTTTATTGTTGGTTAAGGGCTTTAAGTCAGCATTTCACTGTTAAGGTCTACCTGTTGTACTCGGCGCATGTGACAAATACAATTAGATTTGATATGAAAGAGGAAATAACAGTGCAGGTAGATGGTAATGGAAACTGTACTAGAGGGTAGAGGTCAACCGATTATGATTTTTCAAAGCCGATACCAATTATTGGAGGACACAAAAAAATAAAAAATCTGCCGATTTTTATATATATATATATATATATATATTTGTAATAATGACAATTACAACAATACTGAATGAACAATTAACACTTATTTTAACTTAATATAATACATCAATAAAATCAATTTAGTCTCAAATCAATAATGAAACATGTTCAATTTGGTTTAAACAAAGTGTTGGAGAAGAAAGTAAAAGTGCAATATGTGCCATGTAAAAAAGCTAACGTTTAAGCTCCTTGCTCAGAACATGAGAACACATGAAAGCTGGTGGTTCCTTTTAACATGAGTCTTCAATATTCCCAGGTAAGAAGTTTTAGGTTGTAGTTATTATAGGACTATTTCTCTCTATACCATTTGTATTTCATATACCATTGACTATTGGATGTTCTAATAGGTAAATCAAAATCAAATCAAATGTATTTATATAGCCCTTCTTACATCAGCTGATATCTCAAAGTGCTGTACAGAAACCCAGCTTAAAACCCCAAACAGCAAGCAATGCAGGTGTAGAAGCACGGTGGCTAGGAAAAACTCCCTAGAAAGGCCAAAACCTAGGAAGAAACCTAGAGAGGAACCAGGCTATGAGGGGTGGCCAGTCCTCTTCTGTCTGTGCCGGGGGGAGATTATATTTATTATATTATAATAATAAAAAGGATTGGAGGAACTTATTCAAGAACGATCAAGTGTACTTTATTACAAAAATAAAGCGAATTGGATGGAAAATTGTGAAAATGCACTACAATTGCCTGTGTGAAGGCCAACGTACAGAGGAGGAACATCTTGAGGCAATGAAATGTTTTCAGTGTGGAAAAACACCAGTGCTTGAAGGTATACCAGTAGAGGTATATCAGACCTTTTTAGATGTTTTAATTACTATTATAGACTTTCAGGTTCTCAACAGGGTTTCATTATTACTGAAACAGGACCCAGGTTGTAAGTATAAAGATCCAGTCCATTTAAAAAACTGGAGGCCTCTTACACTTCAATGTTGTGATGCGAAAATCCTGGCGAAATGCATAGCATATAGAATAAAAAAGATTTTACCAGAAATTGTTCATTCTGATAAGGCAGGTTTTTTACATGGACGATATACGGGTGAAGTCGGAAGTTTACATACACTTAGATTGCAGTCATTAAAACTTGTTTTTCAACCACTCCACAAATTTCTTGTTAACAAACTATAGTTTTGGGAAGTCGGTTAGGACATCTATTTTGTGCATGACATAAGTACATTTTTCACAATTGTTTACAGACATATTATTTCACTTATATTTCACTGTATCACAATTCCAGTGGGCCAGAAGTTTACATACACTAAGTTGACTGTGCCTTTAAACAGCTTGGAAAATTCCAGAAAGCTTTCGAAGCTTCTGATAGGCTAATTTACATACTTTGAGTCAATTGGAGGTGTACCTGTGGATGTATTTCAAGGCCTACCTTCAAACTCAGTGCCTCTTTGCTTGACATTATTGGAAAATCAAACTAAATTATCCAAGCCTCAGCCTCAGGAAAAAAATATTGTAGACCTCCACAAGTCTGGTTCATCCTTGGGAGCAATTTCCAAACGCCTGAAGGTACAACGTTCAGCTGTACAAACAATAGTATGTACTTTTTGGAGAAATGTCCTCTGGTCTGATAAAACAAAAATAGAACTGTTGGCCATAATGACCCTCATTGTGTTTGGAGGAAAAAGGGGGAGGCTTGCAAGCCGAAGAACACCATCCCAACCGTGAAGCACGGGGATGGCAGCATCATGTTGTGGGGGTGCTTTGCTGCAGGAGGGACTGGTGCACTTCACAATGATGTGGATATATTGAAGCAACATCTCAGGACATCAGTCAGGAAGTTAAAGCTTGGTCGTAAATGGGTCTTCCAAATGGACAATGACCCCAAGCATACTTCCAAAGTTGTGGCAAAATGGCTTAAGGACAAGAAAGTCAAGATAGTGGAGTGGCCATCAGAAAGCCAAGACCCCAATCCTATAGAAAATTTGTGGGCAGAACTGAAAAGGCGCTGTTCGAGCAAGGAGGCCTACAAATCTGACTCAGTTACACAAGCTATGTCAGGCCAAAAATTCACCCAACTTATTGTGGGAAGCTTGTGGAAGGCTACCCGAACCCGTTTGACCCAAGTTAAACAATTTAAAGGAAATGCTACCAATTACTAATTGAGTGTATGTAACCTTCTGACCCACTGGGAATGTGATGAAAGAAATAAAAGCTGAAATAAATCACTCTATTATTCTGACATTTCACATTCTTAAAACTCAGACAGAGTTTTTACGAGGATTAAATGTCAGGAATTGTGAAAAACTGAGTTTAAATGTATTTGGCTGAGGTGTATGTAAATGTCCGACTTCAACTGTATATGTAACGTGTGTCTATGTAGCAGAAAAGCTGTAAAAAAAAAAAAAATGTAATGTGTCCTCCGAAGATAAAAACACAGCGGAATCAGGACACAGAGAGATGAAGAAAACTGGAAGAGAGAGAGACTGAACCAAACCCCACGGCACCCACACACTAACAGTGGGGATACACTCAACTGAGTTTTCATTTAGCCTTCAGAAGTCAGTCAAACTTTCCATCATTTAATTATTTCTGTTGGAATACGATAATGAGGGGACAAAGGCCATTAATTACTAATACACACACTGTGCATGATGCTATGAGTCACTGCCTATTGCACATCTGCTCCTTGTCATTGAAGTACACAGCTCCCGTAAGGTTGTGATCTCCTCTGTACTCATACAGTGGGCTTTCACCGAGCTGATTCATTAGCTAGCAGAATGCTAAGCATAGTCGCTTCAGGAGGACAGAGATATGAGACACGCACATATTCATATAATGTGTGCGTGTCATTTATGTTCAATGAGTGGTACTGTCAGCAATAGACTGTTACATATTTGTGTGTGTATGTTGTGACGGCCCTGAATTTGTCTGACCCGTCTCAGTGCTTCTCCTTCCAATAGGGCGCTTCCCCTTTAATTCCCTATTAAATAGCCAGCATCCGCTGCGCAAGAGTGGGTTTGTGATGGTGGTCCGAATGAGGATGTGTTCAACCCTCAGTTCCAAAGCTTCTTTACTCCGTTTGTTTTGTTGTATTTAAAAGTGGGGTTGTGATGGTGGTCCGAATGAGGATGTGTTCAACCCTCAGTTCCAAAGCTTCTTTACTCCGTTTGTTTTGTTGTATTTAAAAGTGGGGTTGTGATGGTGGTCCGAATGAGGATGTGTTCAACCCTCAGTTCCAAAGCTTCTTTACTCCGTTTGTTTTGTTGTATTTAAAAGTGGGGTTGTGATGGTGGTCCGAATGAGGATGTGTTCAACCCTCAGTTCCAAAGCTTCTTTACTCCGTTTGTTTTGTTGTTTTTAAAAGTGTGCTTTGTGGCCTTGTTGTAAGTTTAACCAGGACCGGATCCACTCATTGCTTCCTTCGGACGACACAGATCTGTTGGCGGATTGGATTGTCTGACTGACTGATTGACTACAACTATTTTGCATATGGTATTTCATTTGTTTTAGTGTGATGTATACCGTGATTATTTATGTGGTCAATTGTAGTTGAAGACTACTGAGATTTGATACTCAGTATGGTTGTGTGGTAAAAGAGCTTGATATGTTGATTGTATGATTGAGACTGGGTTTACGCTACACTTTTATGAACCGACAAACATTGCGTGACTAAGGTCAGTTCCCTGAACCCCTTTACCCGGCTGGACTCTTTTAGGGCCGAGGTCTTTTCTTGAGGAACCAGAGCTTATTGTTTGTTATATTATTATGTGTGTGATAATTTATGTTGGTAATACAACCCACGCAAAAGAACACATTTGTTTTGAAGTTATTTCCAATAAATCCAATGAATCCAAGTGTATTTCCATACTGACTTTTCCATAAGTCCTTTGTATTGGTGTAGACTTGATGGACCAGATGGGACTAATTCCCTTCCAAACAAAAAGAAGAAATCAATATTTTCTCTGGTAGGCACAACTTACCTGGCACCCCTGCAAACAATAACCTCAAGTCAAAACCGTTACTGTGTGTGTGTGTGTGTGTGTGTGTGTGTGTGTGTCTAGTTGTGTTTTCCTTGAGAGAGAGGGTCAGAGAGGCAAACAGAGAGAAGGTCAGAGAGGCAAACAGAGAGAAGGTCAGAGAGGCAAACAGAGAGAAGGTCAGAGAGGCAAACAGAGAGAAGGTCAGAGAGGCAAACAGAGAGAAGGTCAGAGAGGCAAACAGAGAGAAGGTCAGAGAGGCAAACAGAGAGAAGGTCAGAGAGGCAAACAGAGAGAAGGTCAGAGAGGCAAACAGAGAGAAGGTCAGAGAGGCAAACAGAGAGAAGGTCAGAGAGGCAAACAGAGAGAAGTTCAATAAATGTCATAGATGCATTTGCTCTGTGAGGGAGAAAAGGCATCTAGGGTTATTTTACAAGACAACAAGACTTGTATAAAGAAGTCATTCTATCACAGCAAGCCTATCACTCTCTGGCTCCTGGACCGAGTGAGTGTGTTTGTGAGAGAGCGAGATGGGGGTGGGGGTGGAAAGAAATAGAGAGAGAGAAAAAGTAAGAGAGCAAGATAGAGCGGGAGAAAATGAGTTAGAGAGAAAAAGGAATTTGGGGGAGAGAGAGGGAGAGAGGAGAAGGATAGAGAGAAAGAGAGGGATTGAGAGAGCGAGGGAGAGGATAAGGAGTTAGAGAGATGATTCAGGGTTATGATAACTTCATCAGTGTGTTTGGCCCTCGGACCCACCTCATCCAGCTCTGCTGTTAGACTGCTGTCTCTACTGCATTACGCACAGACAGACAGGCACGCAGGCAGGCAGGCAGGCACACAGGCAGGCAGGCACACAGGCAGGCAGGCACGCAGGCAGGCAGGCACGCAGGCAGACAGGCCGACTCCTTTAGGACCCCTCTCCACTACAGTTCACTCAGGATACTCTCCACCACTCCAGCCCTGAGGCCCATCACACACGCTGGGGGTCCCCAGAGCACAAAGGAACAAGGGGCATTCTGGGTGTAGTGACCTGGATCAAATTTGGGTTATGATAGTCATAACCAGCGTCTTGGGCTTAAATGGATCCAGAAATGATATTGATCCTATGTCTTGCTTTTAGAGTGCCTATTGCACACTGAGCTGCAGTTAACGTTGCAGTAATGGTATAGTTCTGCCATAACGCTGGCAGAGAGCCCAGCACACTCTCAGATGTCTGGGAGAGAGCACGGTTCTGCATTACATCTGTCTGTCTGTCGCTCTCATGGTGCTCAACAGTTGTAGCTCTCTCTAGCCCTCTCCAACACAGTCACACCTAATTGAGTTTGCTCTCACACCAGAGTGCCAACAGCCCTGATTTCCTGTGTGCATATGCAGCTTGACCACCACCACCGCAGAAACACAACATACCATTCAAACCAACCAGAACAAACCAGCTCCTTCACTCAGCAGCTCAGACTGCCAGATCTGACCAAACCGCCCCATCAAGTTAAACTATCAGACTGGGATGACTGTGGGCCCGTCAGTATGACAGAATGGGGAAATTGATACTTGACACATCAAATGACCTACAGCTTCTCTTTCAGACTGTTTGGTCTTTTAAAGCATAACTGAATAAAGTCACATTGTCTGTGAGGCAGACAGACAGGCAGGGCAGACAGACAGACAGGCAGATCAGTTGAGCTAACAGAGAGGAGAGGAGACAGTAAATAGCGGGTGTAAATCGTTCCGGTGGCCGTCCTCTCCTCTGCAGTGGCCCTGACAAAGATTAATGGAGCCATTCATTTTAGAGAAGAAATTAATGACTTAAAATACCATCACCCTGCACTGGAGTTGCAGCCCATCCCACCTAGCACTGTCTCTGCCCACCCAGGCATGACGGATGGTCGCTCAGCCTGCCAACCCAACCATCCATCCTTGGCACCTGGCACAGTCTGCCTGCCTCACCAACACAGTGGGGCCTTTTTATATATTTTGTTAATTGTTTTATGTAACCTTTATTTAACTGTGGCAGTTGGCTACCCACCACTTCCTCTACTCGCATCCTGGTATTACAGCTCAGCCAGCCCCAGTGTGTGTGTGTGTCCTAACAGGCCAGTGTAAATTCACAGTGTCACCCACACCTAGTCAGGGAGAGAGGCTGCTTTTACGCCCGATGGACAGGGAATGAAGGGGAGGAGGCGAGAGGATGGATGGGGAAGGTAGGGCCTGTAACCAGCCCTCTGTGGTTTGGGGATGTGGTAGAGAGAGGAGGATACAATCAGCTTTCTATAGGCTAGGCCTACTATATTTATTCCTCAAATTTACTCATATTAAGCACATTGCTTCTATTTACAACAGGAGTATAGCGTACCTGTCTGACATGAAGATTAACCACGGGAAAAGCCTCCTCAAGTCCGCTATTTAAGTTTATTGATGACATGTATTTATTTTTTACTTTTTCAAATCATAGTTGCACACCTCATGTAGCCTAGCCCATAGGCCTATTTGTTTTTTAAAATGTTTTTATAAGATTTGTTTAACAACTAAAGTAGCCAAATAACTTCTTCAAATTAAGCACATTAAAGCCGCTTTACAACCAGTGTAGATCCTAACTGGCATACATAGACTGCGCGTGAGTTTCAGGTTTGGGGAAGATACTTTTCACCATAAAAATGCACCTTAATAATAAAGCATTACGTGCATAATCGCATTTGAGAATGGTGCTTTCCCGATAATTGATTACATTTCAGAACATTTGCACTTATCAGCACTTACTGCCGTGTGCACATTGCTGCCCATATAATGTGAACAAATAGCCTAATAGTTTATCAACATTTAAGCTAAACATTCTGATCTGTTGCATCAGCCTCATTGCTTTTAAAAGGGTTTTTGATGCCAGTGGTTGTATTCATTTGGGCTCTATCACTTCCCACAACTGTCCCAGACTATGTTTGGAATAATTCATCTCACAGAAGGACAAGTTGACCAATAGAATAGATACATTTTTATATTATGGGGGATAGTAGATTGACATAGGCTAGTACTTTGCTGTTCGTTAGGCCTAGTTCTTCTAACATCATCCATATGAATATCGATAACAAGGACGCGCGCAGTTGGTCCCCGATGTGTCCGTCTTCACTTGTAGCCTACTTCAGAGCCTGAGACGCTGGTGAGAAGGACCCGATCACGTGACAGGCATTGGTGAATAAGAATGGAGATCTGAGAGAGCCATGTGAGTAAGAGGTGCTTCGGAGCAAGGCCATTAGCAGCCGGAATAAGGGAATAATAATTATTATATACAGCCCAAGGGCACAATGGCCACTGAAGGCATGGATTCTTTTAGTAGGCATTACAGCCACACAAGGGGGATGCCGCTGGGAAATTCAAGGCATTATCAAGTGTTGGTCAAATTATGAATGAAGAAAAAAATAAATAATCCTTTCTAGTTTGATTCAGCTATGTCCGATTGTATTCTTCATACTATAAAACAATGCCACGTAATTCTAAGCGAATCTTGTCTGCTGAATGAACGAGTGTAGCCCACAGCCATATGGCATAACCAGATCAGGGCCTAACTCAGAGGATGCTATTCTGTTCTTCTGAAATAGACTACATTTTCCTCATATCATGCTTCTTTAGACCTGCCTAAAATAAATCATGGATTTATTGTGATGGTGTAGGCTATATTACATGGATTTATTAGACTTTTTAAAATGCAGATGTTCCAAAGGTCTGCATCAGTAGCTTGGACGCTATGCGTGGAAGCCAGGAGATGCTAAACGTGTTGATGTTAATTAACGATCAATTACCATGAGACCTGCCGTTATTTTCTTGACAATCACCGGCTGACAAAATGTAATGACAGTCACAGCCCTAGTCCAAACCAACAGATCCACTCTAGGAAACGTTACAGGACTTTCCTTTTGAACACATGCAGGTGTAGATGGAGCTTGTGGAAATCCAAAATGTCGCTGTTGAAGGATTGATCATTGGCTCAAATTGCTTATGTATCTAATCCACAGGACCTGACGGAAACCTACACCTTTCATTACCAAGAGACGAACACTATAATTTCATCTCTCCAACTATGGTATCAGGATTCAACGTAAATGCCGTGGTGGATATTAAATGAGTGGACGGCCGTGTATAAAATCATAGAACAGCACATTGAGTCAGCGACAGTAAGTGAGTGGGTGGGGCTGGGGGGGGTTAACGGCTTGGCTGGGGGGCGTTAACGGCTTGCCGGCGCGAGACCTCTCTCCTCATCAATAAGTCGTCAGTCCTTCTGCCTGGACGCAGCTCTGTCCCTCACCTCCCGCCTCCCACGCATCCTGTTCCCTGGCCTTACTAAATTAGCCCTCAGCACCAAGGCCACAGAACGGTGGACTACACAGGCACAGCAGCATTAACCCTTTCTACACTACAGGTCTAGTCTGAAACCAGGAAGAAAGAAAGCCTTGTATTTGTGACAGCTGTGTACTTTAACTACCAGGGCCTCTGTACCGGCAGGACAATTATCCTGACAAGCTCTCAACATTTTGCATGACACCCATAAAAAGACCGCAATGTCAAACTCTGGAGGAGAGGATCATGACAAAATAACACCATGAAATCAGAAAACAAGGATACACTCAAATCCCCATTTCCATGCAATCAGAACACATCACAGTGCAAAGCTGAGAAAATCCCCCTTTTAAGAGTTTAGCACTGTCTGTACATGTCCAGGATATACCTCAAGTTTCAGCTCGGAGCAGAACCAGCTTACCGGCAAAGAAATGTGCCGACACATGTATTAGCCTGGCTCTCATAACCCTGAGTCAGTTTCCCCCCATATGAAAAAGCTATTGGAAACCACTCTGCATAGCGCTCTTCCTTTCTCTCCCCTGTAAGTGGCCCAATAAATAAAGCCACAGGTAGAGATGACCTGTGGGTAAACACCCAGCAATGTGCAGTTATCCCAGTCTGACATATTGCCATGCCAGCAATATCTCTGGCTATAAAACAGTGCCCTCCTCCTCCATAGAGCTGAGTGGGTAGTAGTGAGCCACGCCATAGTGTGTGTGTGTGTGTGTGTGTGCGTGGTGAGTAATTGGATTAATATCCCAAAGTAGGAACCACAACACATCTGGTTGGCATGGGATGCTCTAGTGCCAGCATTAGGAAACTTTTCCCAGCAGCACTGAGTGAGCGATTTGAGCATGTTCCAGTTGGAGCTTTATGAACTGTAGGTGAAAGCAGGTACTGCGGTTCCTCTCCCATGAGTCAGCTAGTATGGTGGAAAAAGCCAAGGTTTCTGCTGTACTCGTGCTGTACTCGTGTCCACTAGATAACTAGGTGGGTATGACTGGGAAGTGAGGATGAAATGATCCGGAAAGACACACTGTACAGTGAGGCTGCTTTAGTTGTCACAGTGTGTCGTAAATAAACCACAGAGACTCAGTTCTGTCATGGTCCTTAGGCCCAGGAGCTTGTTTTCCCCTCACCTGAGGTGATGTGGCTTGGCCCTGTAGCAGCCCAGGGTTCAGGGTGGTGGTGGGTACTGGACACGGCTGCCTGTGTTTGCTCATCACAGCCCAGTCATGCCGGTTGTTTGCACAACGCCTCCCACACACTGTGGGAAACATCTCATATGGCTGGCGGATTGGGCTGGGAAGGATGGGCCCCTGTGTGTGTGAGAGAGTGTGTGTGTGTGTGTGTGTGTGTGTGTGTGTGTGTGTGTGTGTGTGTGTGTGTGTGTGTGTGTGTGTGTGTGTGCCCACACACTCAGGGAGTGTCACGTCTATTACTGGAGTCGTTGAGAAATGGCCTGAAGAGTACAGCCCTGCAGTATACACACAGCCCTCTCTGTCTGCATGGCGCTGACTGCAAGTCTCAACAAATACAACAATGTAACAGAGAGGAAAGGAGAGAGGAAAGGAGAGGAAAAGGGAATCCGCAAAATATGATTATTCCGTCTTCCGGCAGCCCCATCTGTAATTAGCTGGTGGTGGTGCACGTGAAGAATGGCCCAGCTGATAGCTTAGAACGTGTGTGTGTGTGTGTGTATATGTGTGTGTGTACACATGCGTGGGACTGTGGGGTCTGCTGCACGGCTTGCCCACACACGAGCACACACACACACACACACCACACACACACACACACACACACAGTATCTCTGCAGACTTCCGCAGGCCCTGCTGTAAGCCAAGCCAGTAAAAACAGAGGATTATGGATCAGACTTTACAGGTTAGTAAGTCATGACAAGCACCTCCAGCAGGTTCATAAATCAGATGGGGAGACTCCAGGGAGAGGGCTGGATTACACCTTACACACACACACACCTCTGTCAGCGTAACCGTTAGGAAAATGCTTGTGTAATAGCCTACTCTTTATCCTAGGCCACACATCATACATTTCACACTGTGTGTGTGTCGCACAAGTCAAACAAAAGAATTATGGCATTACAAATCCAGCAAACAGCTATTTCTTATTTGCCCACTTCCGAATTAGTCATCACCATTTTACCCAAAACCCATGAAATCACAAACTAAAGACAATCTACGAAAACAAGGACTGTAATAATGTACACTCACTCCTAAAAGTGATTATAACAAACAATCACTTGAGGCAAACAACAAATGTCTTTGCTCAGTGTTTAGTGCTACACAATTATCAATCTGATTCCTAAATGCTAAACAATCAACAACTCACGAGGCCATTAAATGAACAAAACATTTTGTCCCGCCGTCTGTTGAAGACAATAGAGGTTAAAACTACTTATCCTGCAGCAGAAGTATAGCCATTTAAAATATAGAACACAACGTTGAAATGAAATCAGAGTTAAGTTAGCAATACAATGTAAAGGGCTTAGAGTTATCGGAGTATGTTTGTGGAGACACACTGAGCACAGAAAACAGGGCACAAGCTAGCATGGAAACATTCAAACCACTACACGCTCATGGCCGCAATGGTGTGACAGTTTCCTGTCCTCGTGGTTATAAGAAGGAATCGAAAAAGAACATTCAGAACGGTCTAGAGTTGGGCAAACACACCATAACAAACACACACTAGTATCCCAAAGTGAATAAGACTAACAGGCATAGTTGGAGTTGGCAGCGTTTGTCAGTGCAGCAAATGATGAATCTGATGGTGAACTCAATGAGGCATACAAAAGCAGGCTCTGAATGGTTGAGAATGGATGTACACATGAAGACCAGAACTGCAGAAAACAACCAAGTGGTGTCTACCACCCCAGGAAGAAGACGACTGTACAGACTGGCTGCTTTGTGTCTTGGGTTGATGTGCATCCTACAAGATACTCTCAATATCACCCTGCGTCTCCTCTACAGAGACTAGTTACATCAACATGACCAAAGTAAAAGAGGTTGAGAGAGACGGTCTTCAGACAGAGCTCCCTGTACTGGTGTTGAACAAGCCTTCGATGGAGGCGTTTTTAAATCCAGTTGGTACTACATCTCTACTGAGAAGAGAAACTGGGAGGAGAGCAGGCGGGACTGTCTGAGGAGAGGAACTGACCTGGGGATCATAAACAGCAGAGAGGAACAGGTATTTGTAAACAGATTCTGGGAAGTCAGGATTGGTCTGACGGACAGAGATGAAGAGAGGATCTGGAATTGGGTGAATGGCACACCGCTTTCTACTGGGTACTGGGCAAGTCGACAGCCTAATAGTCATCTAGGACGGGACGAGGACTGTGCTGAGAAATGGCCACGCCCTTCTTCTGTAGAAAAAAGCTAGCATGATGCACCATGCAGCGAAGTGCATTTCTGGTCCTGTGAGAAATCGGCCGAGACCTAACTAAAACTTCAAACCCAACTAAAGTTAAACTCAAGTCAACTACTCTCGAACAGGATGTCATTAATAAAGACATCAGTGCTAGTGCTTAGTTACACAAATGAATAATGCTAATTAATTGCGCTTAAACATGCTCCGTTGATTTCAGTTAGGGTATTGTCTATGTTCTCTGTCTCTATCTGTAGTAATTGTGTGTCAAAACTGTCATTTTCAAGTTGAATTCATAAACTGTATAACTCTGAGATGTATCTCAGACAAACTTTTCTTCAAAAGTTTGTTCCTGTGAGTCTGTATGGCTGTGAGTCTGGTGCGTGAAGAGACTCCGGGTTTGAGTGGTACAGACAAATTCAATCTATGGAGAAACCTGAGACTGCATTTTTGGCTGGAGTCGACAAGCAGAGTAAGTATGGGGGTGGGGGGGAGCAATAAACCAATATTAATAGAAACCAGTCTGATTTATCAATGATCCAGTGCCTCTAATTAATTAGATACACATTTTATATGAAACTACGATTCACACGCCTCTAAAGGTTTAAACATTACAGTCGTTTTTATGTAGCGGTAAGCCCAATGCTCTTCAACAGTCTATATAAATGTGGTCGGTGTGAATTAAAGACGTGCTCTGTCGGAAAACCATAAATAGGAGGGCTAGGAGAGTTGTTGATTTGAGTATTACAGCCAGTCGATGCACATCAGTGAGGTCCAGTACCAGTGGACAGTAACACTGCCAGGGAAAATCTATTTCAGCCTGGACACAGACAAGACAGACAGACAAGACAGACAGACAGACAGAGAGACAGAGAGAGAGACAGACAAGAGACAATAATTTCTGACCAGGCCTCACTACAGTAAATCCCTCCACTGCCATACTGCAGAGGTGTGGGCAGTGGCTCGTCTCCCTCTCCTGCCACAGAATTGTAGGACGCTAGCCTGACAAATATGCTCAACAGTGCCAGAGCTTTGGCAGGACATTGGTCAATCAGGGGGAACATAGTAATTACACTGTCCATAGACAGAATACAAAGAATGGGGCCAATACAGCCATTTCAACCATCTAGTGTAATCCTGTGTGTATGCGTAAATCAAAGTCTACTATTTGACACTTGCTTGATGAAACAATCACAGTGAATCCGTCCTTCAGTGCTCTGCTAGTTTACTGTGGTTATCAACAGGATGGCAGAAGTGGGCTGAATAAATCCAGAAAACAGCATCATTTCAAATGCTCCCTGACAGCTCAGTCAAAACAACAGCAAAACTAGAACTGGCAATCAACAGAATAAACTACAAGGTATACGCCTCTGAACAGTCTCTGAACACAGCAGAAATAGACATGGCCGTCAGTAAAACTGTATGATCCTTACAGACAGGGAGCTTTATTAATCGTGGCAGATATCTTCTTCTGATGAATGAGAAAATGTAAATGGACTAGTAAGTTGTGTGTCAAAAGGATCTCCAATCTGATGCAGATCTGACGACGTACACAGACATGAGTTACACACCGAGGACATTCATACAGATATTTACTGATGTAAAGTTTATTCGTGCTGTGTTATTAATGTCTTACAATGTGATTGCTTGATTACTCTGATTGCTCGCAATCCACATTCCTATCAACCTTGTTGATTGGAAATAAAAGGTTTCCAATTCAAATGCAGAAAAAAGGGCTTTATAGCAGAAGCCTGGCAGGGTTATGACCCTGTTTCATTACGGCCCTCTAAGCTTCATCCACACGGGTAGGAAAGACCATAAACCAGAAGTCTCTGGCCACATTATCCTCTCTAGGCTAGGGGGCGGTATTTTCCCATCCAGATGAAAAGCGTGCCCAAAGTAAACTGCCTGCTACTCAGGCCCAGAAGCTAGGATATGCATATTATTAGTAGATTTGGATAGAAAACACTCTAAAGTTTCTAAAACTGTTTGAATGATGTCTGTGAGTATAATATAACTTATTTTGCAGGCGAAACCCCGAGGACAAACCATCCAGGAATTTGTGGTTTGTTGAAGTGACAGAGCTTTCAATGAGCTTTCTATGTGGATCTAGATTTCTAAGGCACTTGCTTGCAGTTCCTATCGCTTCCACTGGATGTCAACAGTCTTTAGAAATTGGTTGATGTTTTCCCTTTGTGTAATGAAGAAGTAGGGCTGTTCAGAAGGAGGGTCGAATCTAGTGTACTGTTGTGGTTGGGGCGCGCGACCTGAAAGCTCGCTCCACTTTGTTTTTATCCGCTATTGAACGCAGTTTATCCCGTCTTAAATTGTATCGATTATTTACGTTAAAAAAATACCTAAAGTTGTATTAGGAAAGTTGTTTGAAATGTTTGGACAAAGATTACAGGTAATTTATTAGATATTTTGTAGTCATGTTGCGCTAGTTGGAACCGGTGTTAATCTGGATCAAACACGCCAAATAAATGGACATTTTGGAGATATAATGACGGAATTAATTGAACAAAAGGACAATTTGTGATGTTTATGGGACATATTGGAGTGCCAAAAGAAGAAGCTCTTCAAAGGTAAGGCATTAATTATATCGTTATTTCTGAGTTTTGTGTCGCTCAATGGGGTGCTGTCCTCAGATAATCACATGGTTTGCTTTCGCTGTAAAGCCTTTTTGATATCCGACACCATGGCTGGATTAACAAGAAGTTCAGCTTTATTTTGAGATGCATGTGTATTTTCAAGAATGTTAAATATTTACAATTCTGTAGTTTGAATTTAGCGCCCTGCACTTTCACTGGATGTTGGTCAGGTGGAACGGTAGCGTCCCATCTAGCCTAGAGAGGTTTTAAACCTTACTATTCAGCAGTGAGAAAAGGTCAGGGTTGAAGGTCAAACCAGTGAAACTGATGAAGGCGAGAGGTTGTCAGGAGGGTCATTAAGTCCTAGCTTGTCATCAAGGCATGGAGCAGAAGAGGGGAGGGATGACCACAGTAAAGTGGTTCTGCCATTACACTGGGGAGAGAGGGCGGGTGAGGGGACGGGGAGGAAGATGGAACCCAACATGGGAGAGGTCAGGACCTTCTAATCTCTTATAAAAACGCCTCGTCTTCTGAGCCTTGACATCCCGAATGGAACAGACCACTTGGTGACTGGTCCAAAGCTCCAGAATGTTCAGTGAGGGAATATGCTAACCGCAAGATTCTCCTTTAAATATCTTGGAATTCTGTGCTTGTATTCTTCATTCTTTGTTGATGTTGTTCTGTCCTCGCACACTGCATAATCATGTTCATTTTGACAAAGTTGTGGTGAGTAGGGTTTTTGCTGAATCCTAGCGTTAGCAGAGCTATTGTTGTCTCAAATCCATGTCTTCTTTCAGAGCAGTACGGTTGTCACCGAACATGACTAGCTCAAAGAAAAAATACATCTAAAGGCCTGTCTTTCCTGAAGATGTATTTGCTGTGGAGGTTGTTTTCACATTACCTATCTGCTAGTAGAATGTATTCTGTCTATTTAAGAGCAAAACAACTGCATTCAATTGTATTTCTGATACCCAGCTCTCCACAAAATCATTTTGTGGTCTACCGCATCTGTCATGTAGCATGTACGTGGCCATCTGACCAAGTTAATTAGTGGCAAGCCAATAAGGTCAAGTGACATATGGTCAAGTGACATGCTAATTAATTGTCAACAAAGAAGCAGCTTCCATATGCAGACATAATGAAGGCTAAGATGCATTACTAGACATGTAACATGTAATTCCACAGAGAGGCTGAGGTTGAATGGAAGGCTAATCCAAGGTACCAGACAGTTGACTAACAAATTCGGTCTGCTAGCAGTCATATTAAACGCCACACTAAACCCAAACAGAGAGGTGAGTTAGCGTGAGTTAGTAAGAGGTAGCGGGTAGCATTGCTTTGCACTGCTTAGATTTTTTAAAACTTTGCTCTGCTCTGCCTTGCATGTTACCTCAGAGTGTGACGCCTCTGCCCTCGGGCTCAGCTGGCTCTGGCTGACAGCACCCGGTCAGGGCACCCACCCAGGGTCACGGGAACATTTAGGGTAGGACTGAGCTCTCTGGCGGCCAGGCAGTCGCTCCAATTACAAAGCCACAAGTCCTCAACGGCTGACCAGGGGGATACACGAGTCCCATCTCCCAAACGTCTGGAAAGACGAATGAAGGTGGCAACTGATAACTAACAAAATTGTATGCACTCACTGCTCACTCTGGACAAGAGCGTCTGCTAAATGACTAAAATGTAAAATGTAGTGTGCTGAGGTTTGAAGAGCCCAGGGGAGAACAGAGTACTGATCTACCTGCCATCATCTTCTGGGCCTCATAGGGCTCCATGTAGCCATCGTTCTCTGTGCTGGCCTGGGTCACCTTCTCGGTGGTGGCCTGGGTCCCCCCGTCCTGCTCCGCATCAAACGGGTCTGCATAGTCATCCAGGATAATGAGCTGGAGGGAGAGAGGGAGGGAGGAAGGGGATGAGAGTAGGTGAGAAAAGATTAGAATACATTTAACTGCTCTGTTTAAAACCACAACACATTCCAGAGCCCAGGGAGTTACATTTTCTCCTCATCTCCTGCCTCTGCAATGTAACTGGAACCTTAGGAGAGGAGTGGAGGTGACCGTATTAGTGATAGTACCCGTCTGGGCTCTGCAGGAACATGTGATCTCCACACGTCACAACACCCAGACAGAAGATTAAGAGCGAGAGAGACATAAATAACAGTCTCTTCCTCCGTATGTCTCAGTTCCACCATCTCCTCTTTAGACTTAGTGCTCTCTTCTACGTCTAATTATACCGTGGCACTCTGACAGTGCCGGCTTTTCAAAAAGCGAAGAGAAAAAGAGGACAGCCCACAACTGGTAAACTGTCTTAAAGAGAAACAATTCTGCAGATGTACAGGGATTTGGCAGCGAGCCATGGCTAATTGCAGTCTTGCTCTCTTTACTAAGAATTTCTTGCAGAAGCTGGCAATTAAGTGGACATCCTGTCCTGAGCCCCAGAAATACAGCCAACTCTTAGGGTATCAAAATGACTGTCCACACACAGTTTCAGCATCTCTGGCCAGGGCAATTTCCTGAGGCCCAAGAAAACTGTTTCCTTCACATACAGAATTCTCTTCCAGATAACAAAGTAAATATTCTCTCCCATCTGCCATGTTGGACAGGGACTCCAAAGAGAGAGGCTGACCAAAGGGGGTTTGGACCAGAGGGGTGTTGGACTGGCTAATACCAGTACCAGTAGATGGAAAAAAAACATGGGTTATCTTCAGTTGGGACTCTTCAGAATCAATAGTGGTGCCAATCTGTTCACTCAGCGGGCAGACAGACGGACGGACTGGAGGAGTGGGGGGCGGGGGGGTTGGGGCTGGGTCCAAAAACTGAGAAACAACTCAACTGAGACCTACCCTGACTAAGTCAACACACACATACACAAAATGTGCAGACAAGCATACTGTACATTGACAAGCACACACAGGACACATTTGCACAGACAATTTGCACACATGCAGTCAAGCACACACACACACACGCAGTCAAGCACACACACGCGCACACAGGAAAGGAGTCGATTGGCACTACACCCCATGAGTCATACATTAGCAGGAAGGGGTTGGTTTTCATTCTAAATAAGCTCTTCAGTCATCTAGTGGACAGAGCTGGGCAATCCCAGGGTGAACTAGACTACTGCATGCCATGGCTGTACCGGGCCAACCAACCAACTGTCCTTAAACACAACCACAGCCCTTCCTCCACACCCTTCTCAGGAATACAGCCCACAGGGGAAGACACCTGCCAAGCCTCCCAGGCGGGGACTTTAAGGGGGAACCGAGGAATCCAGTACAGTACGATCCATATCTAAAGCATTTCCCCAACTCCAGGTTTTCACACCACCTGGGAAAGCACCGTCCTTCTCCTTCTGATCCAGTTTTGATTTCACTGAACAAGATAAGATACGATATACAAAACTGAAACCTTTCAAAGTGCAACGCATTAAAGAGTGAAAATATCACCTTGGATGATGCAATGCTGCGTAGGGTAAGAGGAGAGGATGATTTATAGGAGGAAGGCGGCATATGCTCCAACAGATCACCTACACAAATCTGTAGATTAGTCACTAGACATGTTTTAAAATAAAAAAAACGTAAATGTGCTTCATACTAGCTACAGTGTGGTATACACCGATGGCCTGCCTGCTGCTTTTCCATCCGTTTTCGGGACATAACATAAGTAGGACTAGTTTGCCACAGCGTAATTATGGGTTCCTCCTCTGTTTTTCTTAAGTGATATTAAAAGAGGAAATGCATCCAATGCAAACACTCTTTTGGCTTGTTTTTCTGCCACAAATATAATACATCTCCCGCACAACTTTAATTCAACTCAGCCAGATGTTCCTGTCCCTGACACTAAAGTATTCAACAGTTACAAATGGCATGTTTCCCCTCACATGGAGTATGTTTATCCACTTCACACTATATACCACCTTCGGTCTGTGTCCATATGAATACAGTAGCACAGCCCAAACCAGATACTAAGTCATCCAGTCTGACTGAACACATTCCATGTGGGAGAGAGCAAGAGAGAGAACCTCAGTGCATTAAGCTGCCTCTGTAGGGCAGGCACCAGTGTGCGCCAGGAGTCGTCTGTGTGTCCACGTGGTAAACCCAGCAGAGAAAGCCTGGTTTAGTAATTAAAGGAAACCGTGCCTTATGACTGGCATGCCTTCAACCCCATACTTACTATATCTTAGTGTATATGAAAGTAGATATTCAACAACTCATGTCAGTGCCCTCCTCAGAGAGGGCACGATACCTGTCAGTAGGACAGTTCTACTCTCCGTCCTCATTCGACACCTTTCCCGTGTTAGTGAACTGCCACAAAGCTGTAGCTAGCTTGACGATGGATGGCCGCCGTGCCCACAAACATTATATTATTGTGTGGTCCTGTCAAACACCAGGGACCAAAAAAAGATTTATGTATTAAACGAAGTGGAAAAGAACATTGCAATCAAGCCAGACATACTGTATATTTAGCCCTGTGACTGGTCTTGTTCGCTCAAATCGTTTTTCAGTCAGCCGATGAAAGCTCTTTTTAGCATGTGGTAATGTTGCTGCTGCTGAGGGAGAGAGGAGAGCCATTCTGCTTGTCCTCTGGAGCCTGAAGCAGAGGATGATACCGAGGCTGGTTCTGGATGGCAGCGTCCTGCCTCCCACTAGCTACCCCACCAGATTTTCATATTTTAGAACTATTTTTTTCCCAGAGATTTTAATTTATGTGTCGACAGATTTCTCTGCCTAAGATGCCAAGAAACAGCCTTTAAAAAAACATAGAAAAGAAGCAATGGAATGGGCAACCTACATTCCATTTGATATTTCTCCACATCAATCTAACAGTTCCATATCCATTATTCAGTAAACATTCATTTAGGGGAAACAAGCAAACAACTCAGTGCAAATTAAAGTAAAAGTTGGCAGTTACCACACTACTTGGGTGTTGACTTTCCCCTGCCTTGGGCCACATCTAAAAAAGTATTTGGGAGGAGGGGTTCAATTAGTCTGAGTGTTTTTGGGAGTTACCCCTTCTCTGTAACGGTCCCGCCACACTGCACTAATGCTACCCAGCTGGAGGAGTAAGGGAACATGGAGAGAGGGGACCATCAGAGACGAGGCTCTGCCTGCCTGCCTGCTTCCCTACCTGCCTTCCCGGGGCCTCCCTGCCTACCAGTTTCCCTGCCTGCCTCTCTGCCAGCCCACCCGCCTCCAACTCTCCCTGGCGGCCTGCTTGCCTGGGGACCCACCATCTGTCTGCTGGCATGTCAGGGTATGTCAGGACCACAGCCAAGCCACAGCATGAAAGTCAAATTCACCCACAGTGAGTGCAATACTGCAGTGCTTCTAAATAGAGTTCTATACTGTATGTGAGCTTTTCTAAGCAGATATGTAAGCTGTGAGTAGCCTAACAAAGCAACCTTATAGACTTGTGTCATCTCGCCCCCCCTGGAAGGACATGTCACTACACTGCAGCAGCACAGACAGAACATACTTAATGACTCCTGGTGTCGTGCTGAGCTACCAGGTTCACTAGGTCTTACACCTGCAGCTGCTTAGATAGCCAGTCAGTCATAGTAGGATAAATAGCCCCACACTGCTTAAAATACATTGCAGCTCTCAAGAAATGAAATCTATTTCGAATCAGTGTGAGCCTAGTGAGAGCATTATCTTAGGAGAGCGAGTGTAACAGGCACCTGCCACTTGGCATTCCACACAGTTAGCAGAGAGACAGAGCTTCTGAGATTACAATTCAATTGGGCTGCAGTCCTCCATTATTTATTTATTTAACCAGGTCGGCCAGTTGAGAACAAGTTCTAATTTACAACTGCAACCTGGCCAAGATAAAGCAAAGCAGTGCGACAAAAACAACACAGAGTACAATAACACAATATGTATACAGTGTGTGCAAATGAAGTAAGGAGGTAAGGCAATAAATATGCCAATAGTGGCGAAGTAATTATCATTGGCAGCAGAGAACTGTAAGGACAGGTGGCCAAAGCAGGTGTTGGCTTTGGGGATGACCAGTGAGATATACCTGCTGGAGCACTTGCTATGGATGGGTGTTGCTATGGTGACCATTGAGCTGAGATAAGGTGGAGCTTTACCTAGCAAATACTTACAGATGAAATTGAGCCAGTGGGTTTGGCGACTAATATGTAGCGAGGACCATCCAACGAGAGCATACAGGTTGCAGTGGTGGTTAGTATATGGGGCTTTGGTGACAAAACAGATGGCACTGTGATAGACTACATCCAATTTGCTGAGTAGAGTGTTGGAGGCTATTTTGTAAATGACACCGCCGAAGTCAAGGATCGGTAGGATAGTCAGTTTTACGAGGGTACGTTTGGCAGCATGAGTGAAGGAGGCTTTCTTGCGAAATAGGAAGCCGATTCTAGATTTAACTTTGGATTGGAGATGCTTAATGTGAGTCTGGAAGGAGAGTTTACAGTCTAGCCAGACACCCAGGTATTTAAAATTGTACACATATTCTAAGTCAGAACCATCCAGAGTAGTGATGCTAGTCAGGTGGGGCGGGTGCGGGCAGCAATCGGTTGAAGAGCATGCATTTTGTTTTACTAGCATTTAAGAGCAGTTGGAGGCCATGGAAGAAGTGTTGTATGGCATTGAAGCTCGTTTGGAAGTTTGTTAACACAGTGTCCAAAGAAGGGCCAGATGTATACAGAATGGTGTCGTCTGCGTAGAGGTGGATCAAAGAATCTCCCGCAGCAAGAGCAACATCATTGATATATACAAAGAAAAGAGTCGGCCTGAGAATTGAACCCTGTGGCACCCCCATAGAAACTCCCAGAGGTCCGTAAATCAGGCCCTCCGATTTGACACACTGAACTATCGAGTATGCCGATAAGAATACGGTGATTGACAGAGTCGAAAGCCTTGGCCAAGTCGATGAAGACGGCTGCACAGTACAGTATTTTATCGATGGCGGTTATGATATCATTTAGGACCTTGAGCGTGGCTGAGGTGCACCCATGACCAGCTCGGAAACCAGATTTTAAAGCTGAGAAGGTACAGTGGGATTCGAAACGGTCGGTGATCTGTTTGTTCACTTGGCTTCCGAAGACTTTAGAAAGGCAGGGCAGGATAGATATAGGTCTGTAACAGTTTGGGTCTAGAACGTCTCGCCCTTAGAAGAGGGGGATGACCGCGGCCGTTTTTCCAATCTTTTGGAATCTCTGACGATACGAAAGAGAGGTTGAACAGACTAGTAATAGGGGTTGCAACAATGGCGGCCAATCATTTTAGGAAGAGAGGGTACAGATTGTCTAGCCCAGCTGATTTGTAGTGAGCCAGATTTTGAATATCTTTCAAAACATCAGCTGTCTGGATTTGGGTGAAGGAGAAGCGGGGGAGCTTGGGCCAGTTGCTGTGGGGGGTAGAGAACTGTTGGCCGGGGTTGGGGTAGCCAGGTACAAAGCATGGCCAGCCGTAGAGAAATGCTTGTTGAAATTCTCGATTATTGTGGATTTATCAGTGGTGACAGTGTTTCCTAGTTTCAGTGCAGTATGCAGCTGGGAGGAGGTAATCTTATTCTCCATGGACTTTACAATGTCCCAAAACATTGGGAATTAGTGCTACAGGATGCAAATTTCTGTTTGTAAAAGCTAGCGTTTGCTTTCCTAATTGACTGTGCGTATTGGTTCCTGACTTCCCTGAAAAGTTGCATATCGCGGGGACTATTCAAAGCTATTGCAGTACGCCACAGGGTGTTTTTGTGCTGGTCAAGGGCTGTCAAGTCTGAAGTGAACCAAGGGCTATATCTGTTCTTAGTTCTAAATTTTTTGAAAAGGGACATGCTTATTTAAGATGGTGAGGAAAGCACTTTTAAAGAACAACCAGGCATCCTCTACTGACAGGATGAGGTCAATATCCTTCCAGGATAACCGGGCCAGGTCGATTAGAAAGGCCTGCTCGAAGAAGTGTTTGACAGTGATGAGGGGTGGGCGTTTGACCGCGGACCCATAACGGACGCAGGCAATGAGGCAGCGATCGCTGAGATCATGGTTGAAAACAGCAGAAGTGTATTTGGAGTAGAGGTCAACCGATTATTGGAGGACCAATAAAGCCGATACCGATTAAAATCAGCCGATTTTTTAAATATATATTTTTTGTTTATAATAATGACAATTACAACAATACTGAATTAACACTTATTTTAACTTAATATAAAACATAAATAAAATCAATTTAGCCTCAAATAAATAATGAAACATGTTCAATTTGGTTTAAATAATGCAAAAACAAAGTGTTGGAGAAGAAAGTAATATGTGCCATGTAAAAATGTGTGCCATGTAAAAAAAGCTAACGTTTAAGTTCCTTGCTCAGAACATGAGAACATATGAAAGTTGCTGGTTCCTTTTAACATGAGACTTCAATATTCCAAGGTAAGAGGTTTTAGGTTGTAGTTAATATAGTATTTATAGGACTATTTCTCTCTATTCCATATGTATTTCATATACCTTTGACTATTGGATGTTCTTACAGGTACTATAGTATTGCCAGTGTAACAATATAGCTTCTGTCCCCCTCCTCGCCCCTACCTGGGCTCGAACCAGGAACACATTGACAACAGCCACACTCGAAGCATCGTTACCCATCGCTCCACAAAAGCCGCGGCCCTTGCAGCGCAAGGGGAATAACTACTCCAAATCTAAAAGCAAGTGACGTTTGAAACAGTATTAGCGCACACCCAGCTAACTAGCTAGCCATTTCACATTGGTTACACCAGCTGATAAGCTTGAAGTCATAAACAGCGCTGTGCTTGCGAAGAGCTGCTGGCAAAACTCACGAAAGTGCTGTTTGAATGAATGATTACGGGCCTGCTGCTGCTCAGTCAGACTGCTCTATCAAATCAGACTTAATTATAACATAACACACAGAAATACGAGCCTTCCGGAAACTATCATTTCGAAAACAAAACGTTATTATTCCAGTGAAATACGGAACCGTTCAGTATTTTTTTTAATATAACAGGTGGCGTCCCTAAGACTAAATATTCTTGTTACATTGCACAACCTTCAATGTATATCATAATTACGTAAAATTCTGGCAAATTAGTTCACAATGAGCCAGGCAGCTCAAACTGTTGCGTATACCCTGACTCTGCGTGCTATGAACGCAAGAGAAATTACACAATTTCACCTGGTTAATATTGCTTGCTAAACTGGATTAGTAGTTATAACTAGTGATTATGATTGATTGTTTTTTATAAGATACGTTTAATGCTAGCTAGCAATTTACGTTGGCTTCTACTGTGTTCGCGTAACAGGCAGGCTCCTCGTGGAGTGCAATGGTTAGAGCGTTGGACTAGTTAACTGTGCGGTTGCAAGATTGGAACCCCTGAGCTGACAAGGTGAAAATCTGTCGTTCTGCCCCTACACAAGGCAGTTAACCCACAGTTCCTAGGCAGTCATTGAAAATAAGAATGTGATCTGACTAGTTAAATAAAAGGTATTAAAAAATATAGATATTTTATTTTATTTTTAATAATCGGAAATCGGCGCCCAAAAATACCGATTTCCGATTGTTATGAAAACTTGAAATCGGCCCTAATTAATCGGCCATTCCAATTAATCGGTCGACCTCTAATTTGGAGGGCAAGTTGGTCAGGATGATATCTATGAGGGTGCCCATGTTTACAGATTTGGGGTTGTACCTGGTAGGTTCCTTGATCATTTGTGTGAGATTGAGGGCAGCTAGCTTAGATTGTAGGACGTCAGAACTAGGAAAATAGACCAATCTTCTTTCTCCCACACCATCACATGCAGACCAAGTGGATCTAACAGGCAATTATCATATAGAGCATCTGGGGCCATAAAAGGGAGAACAAAGTTTTAGTTTGTGGTCATCGTATAGAATGATAGGGTTTTGGCAGTATGCTGCACCAATGTATAGCTTTCCCACACGTCCAAACTATTTAGTTAAATATGCCATTACGTCATTGATATTTCATAAGCAAAATCGAACTCTTCAAGCTATAAACACCAAAAAACAAATAATAACAAAAGTGAACTACCATTGGATGCACCAGATAGTCATGTGTGTGCGTGAGTGTCTAATATGACAGCCAGCGCCCCTACCAGCCATCTGAGTAGCCACCTGAACGACTGGTGACAGTGAAGTAAGGTGAAGACGTTACACAGAAATGTGACAAATGTCACAGCTGGTCCAGAAAGGATGAGGGATGTCAGAGCTACTGGGGGCTGAAGCCTCCCCCACCTCTCCCCCTACACCAGACCACCACAAGAGTCGACATGCTAGAGAAGGAGGGGGGAGGAGGGGGGTAAAAAGGAACTGGCATTTGTGATTTATGTCTCCACGCCACAGAGGATTTGAGCCACTGATAACCTAATACAACTCAGGGCTTAGCTGCTCGATTGAATTAGGGCGTTTCAAGGGGCTCTTTTTTGCTGCCATAACTTTGGTTCTTAAGCTTGAAAAAATGATATCAGAACTGCAGAACTGATTACGCTCCAGCATATGTTTACACTCCTGTTTTGATAAATATTCATTTAAAAAGGGAAATTTAACAACAGATAACATCACACTGCCTATTGCTGAATGCTCCAACTTATCTTCAACTAGAAATACAGGACACATGCACTCAGCTCAGTTCCAGTCATCTGAAGCTAACAGCTTGGCATCAAACATTGCCACAAGGCAATTTACTAAAGCAGAACCAATTGCAACCTCTGTTGTTGACACAATACAGCCACTATCAATAAGATACTTGTATGATTCACAGATGGTAGAGGAAATCTGGTTAGGACTCAATGGATCCCAATTGAGAAGCATGATTCCACCTGGGGGCTATGTTCCTCTCAAAAGAGTGAAAAGACTGTATAGACGGAGCTTTCCCACAATACAGCTCTGACGTTAATTAAACTTTATTACGACATCTGCTAATAGACCAGGGTTGTCGACCTGAGAATCAGCATGTGGCTCTATGGGCCTCAACAAGGATGTGGCAACGCCAGCCCTGAATGCATACTTAAGAGCCAGGGAAGATAGCTGCTAGCTAATCAAATGGATGTTTTCCATGAGCACCCATTGTTTTCAATCAGCCACAAGCAATAGAAGCTAGAGCAACGCTAAGTGGAGGAGAGCACTTCTCATAAGTAAAGTAAAATCATGTTTGTCTTCTTGCAGCTGAATTAATTTGTCAGCTTTGTTTTTAGCCTTATTAAATCACTCTCAAACTCAATGTTCCAAGGTTAAAGCATGTTGCTTGATTAGGAAAGACTGAAAAAAGTGACAAATATTAATGGCTAGAGAATATTAATGGCTAGAGAAGAAACAATTTAGAGAAAAGCACACAAAGCATTCAAGAACCTATTCTGCTGTTCAGATTATAGATAATTAGTACATGTGGTGACACTGGGTACAAAATAAAACATTTAGACCTCCCTTCTCCCCAACATCGCCCAAACATGCATTTCCCCAGTCATAGATGACTTGCTTTGAAGGGAGTGAGGATTTAGGAAAGAGTGCAGCACATGCTACTTCAACCAGCATGCTCCCTGCGGTGAAGGGATCCGTTCTAGCATCTCCCTTCTTTGCACTCCAATATGTTCAGCCATCATTCTCACGTGTCTCTCCGTCTTTCCCCCAGTCAGACATCTGTGTTGTTCAAAGCACAGCTCACACTTTTTTCATGTTAACCTATTTATTAGGTCTCGTTAAAGATTCAGACCACATAAAACAGGCTTCTGTAGATCTCTGGGCTGCTGCACATGTGGGGTGGCTTTTCACACGCCAGCCGGGAAAAGCCCGCTCTTTTGGCACATGGAGAAGTGGTTTAGTGCGTCATTGATCATATACTTTGCATGGGAACACTTCCAGACGCAACGACAGTGACACTGATACCCTGCAACATGGGTCAGTGTCACAGCGAGAAAAACATCAGAGCTGCATTATAAAAATGGGAGAAAAGAGAACAGCACTTGATACTTTGCCTTGAGATAAAAGAGGTACATCACACCGCTGTGTGCAGTGTTCCCCTCCTACACTTGTGAGTGGGATATAAGTTATGCACAGGCAGGGCTATTCAGACCTCACAGGAGTCATGTTTCCCCACACACAGGAAGGACAGCCACACTACAGTCACATTGTAAATCATATTGATCATAACAACAACAAAATCCAGAAAAACGCATGTCAAAAATGTTAGAAATTGATGTGCATTTTGAGGGAAATAAGTATTTGACCCCTCTGCAAACATGACTTAGTACTTGGTGGCAAAACCCTTGTTGGCAATCACAGAGGTCAGACGTTTCTTGTAGTTGGCCACCAGGTTTGCACACATCTCAGAAGGGATTTTGTCCCACTCCTCTTTGCAGATCTTCTCCAAGTCATTAAGGTTTCGAGGCTGACATTTGGCAACTCGAACCTTCAGCTCCCTCCACAGATTTTCTATGGGATTAAGGTCTGGAGACTGGCTAGGCCACTCCAGGACCTTAATGTGCTTCTTCTTGAGCCACTTCTTTGTTGCCTTGGCCGTGTGTTTTGGGTCATTGTCATGCTGGAATACCCACCGACGACCCATTTTCAATGCCCTGGCTGAGATAAGGAGGTTCTCACCCAAGATTTGACGGTACATGGCCCCGTCCATCGTCCCTTTGATGCGGTGAAGTTGTCCTGTCCCCTTAGCAGAAAAACACCCCCAAAGCATAATGTTTCCACCTCCATGTTTGACGGTGGGGATGGTGTTCTTGGGGTCATAGGCAGCATTCCCCCTCCTCCAAACACAGCGAGTTGAGTTGATGCCAAAAGAGCTTGATTTTGGTAACATCTGACCACAACACTTTCACCCAGTTGTCCTCTGAATCATTCAGATGTTCATTGGCAAACTTCAGACGGGCATCTACAGTGGGGCAAAAAAGTATTTAGTCAGCCACCAATTGTGCAAGTTCTCCCACTTAAAAATATGAGAGAGGCCTGTAATTTTGATCATAGGTACACTTCAACCATGACAGACAAAATGAGAAGAAAAAAATCCAGAAAATCACATTGTAGGATTTTTTATGAATTTATTTTCAAATTTCTGGATTGTTTTGTTGTTATTCTGTCTCTCACTGTTCAAATAAACCTACAATTAAAATTATAGACTGATCATTTCTTTGTGGGCAAACGTACAAAATCAGCAGGGGATCAAATACTTTTTTCCCCTGACTGTATACTGAAGATCTGTACTTTCATGGCTTGTCACGCTGAGGATCCCTTCAGAAAAAACAGGATATTCCTGCTATGAACAATGCATTCTACATTTGTCAGGATGTTTTACCAATGCAGTTGAAAGTTAGTGAAAAAAGAATGATACACTGTCAGTATGCCACAGTATCAGCTTTATGTATTTTCTCTTTATCCCTGAAGTGAGAGTCAAGGTCGCAAGTCATTTCTCTGACAAATGGCATATGGGTCCTCAAAATATTACCAGGGAGCTACTGCGCAAACTTGTTCTGTATTCGTTTTTTTTAAAGCACTTTCTATTCTCATTCCAAGGTTCTAGAAACCCGAGTGACACAAAACAAAACATAAACATTACATAACGCCGAGCCAAGAGGCACGCGGCATGAACAGGAAAGCACTTTGGACAGCAGGGCAGCAATCACTGAGGCTGAGCCTTAAAAATAATAATAAATAAATGAACAATTTTCATTTTATTTGAGCTTACTGAGCCTGAACAGGTGCTTCTCTACTTCCAATGTAATATCACCTAACTTCACCATCCTCCTAGTCTCACAGGAAAACCTGCTGTACTCTGCCTTTTCTGTACGATCCCCTATTTTATTCCCTTTTTTAGCCGATCATCCCTTTCTATGAAAGAATGTCTCTTTTCAACTCTTTCAGATATCTCTGTGCATTCAAGTGTGACTAAGTCCCACCTTCTCCCCAGAGAGCCCTTATAGCACACGGAGGACCTCGGCTGGAGGGTGGCTGGCCCACATTCAGGCACTCTTCATATTCAACAGATATTCAAGATTAACACTTGAGGATACGCTTGACAAAATCCAATTTCCTTTCTCTGCTCTCTTTCCCTCTGAAATAGATTTATGACTCTTTGAATTTAAGGAAGAGGGAGTAGTGGTTAAGTTGTGTGGAGGAATGGACCCGTTGATGGTCCACTAGAGGCATAAAAAGCTGAGGCACACACACACACTTACAGTAATTTTGTTTGCAAGAAACAGCCTTTGGTAAATTGTGGTTTGCTATGCTAGGGAAGGACAGGAGAAAAATGACATAACTGCGAAAAGTAACGCTTGACATAAAAACAACAATGTGCATCCAATGGGCATGACCTTTCGATTTGGGTGTGTGATTTATACGGAGTAGGGAAAACAAAACGAGGCAGGCCCGGGAGCCAGCTGTACATAAACAAAGCAGGGAAGTTTGATGTGAGGAGGATGACTTGATTGCGGTCGGAAGCGACGGGGCCTCAGATAGCCTTTGTGTGGTGAGCGTGTACACAGAATGCAGCACGTCAAACCCAACAGCTCGGAGACTGTCAATAGAACTTGCAGGCAGGCAGGGTGGAGTCTGTCACCCTGCCATCGCTACGGGGCTTTCCACCTCCCATAGCAGGAGAGAGGGGAGAGAGGGAAGGAGTCTTTACACAGACTTCACTGCAGCCTGACCTGACTAGGAGGTCCCTAACAGAACACGACACCACAGCTTTGTATTGACACAGTACAATGTCACAATCACAGTACAGTTTTCTCAAGCTTACAACATGAGGAAATATGAACCCTGCCTGGTTATATTTTAGCACAGATGTGAGAGCAGAGTCAACATTCCCAGACTGTTTGAGAGTGGAGAGCTAGCGGAGACTTGCCCAGCCCCAGTCAAAAGGGAACGTCACCAAGTTGTAAACACTTCCCGTCAGGAAGGGAGCACTTCCTTAATCCTGGAGCAACCCTCTTGTTCCTTATTTTCCACCAAACAAAAGCAGACAGTCAATGGCCTGGTTGCTTTCCTTTTGGTCCAATCAATGCACCAAGCAATTTATATGGTGGCTGAACTATATTAGGCCTACACCTAGAGACAGAGTAATAAAACAGTGTTACATGTCAAACAGTAGTAACTATAGGGTATTACGGAAGGCAAAACAGCAGGGCAAACTCTCTAACCTCTAACCCCTAACAAGATCTGTGTCCTACGAAGCCCAGGAGAGACATCAGTGCCCATCCAGTCTACAATGAGAGGTTTGGCTAGTTCCCCAGCGGTGCCTGTGGCTATGGAGACCACGACCCCAGTGGCAGATACACACACTCCAGCCTCAGCACCTGTCAGTGAGCACAGGTTATCATAGGTCAGCTCCACTGTGAAGGAAGGGCACAGACCTTAAAGAGATCCACTCTACCTCCCAGATAGTAAATAGAGAAACAGCGCAGCTTAACTCCCCTCTACACTACATCTAAAACACCATGGGATAATGCCTATGCTACACACAGAAAACCCAGCATAGGTCAAATATGGCCAACTACATGGGAAGATCAGCAGTGTTTGGTGTACTCAGAGTTGAGGTTAAGGGCCGTCCTACTGTTAGCCACCAGCGATGCGGTTAAAAGATACCAGTGCTTCACACAGGCTTTCTGTACGTGCCCTAGATGGAATGAAACCTCAGGGCTCAATTTGGTTCCTTTAAAATCAGTGTCTGACGTTGTGCTCACCAACCAGTGCTTCCCTTACAGGCTCTACTACACTGCGTCATTAAAAATAACAGTGCCATGTGTCCACAAACAACTCTCCTGACTACAGTGGCCAATAACTGCCTGCATATACAGGGCCAGGCATTATGTGACCTCTTGGGTTCACATGAACCATGCAGGTTATACAGCTGAAAGCCTAGAGAAATACACAGTGGAACAGCTACAGTAACCCTCTTTAGGAAAAAAAGCGTTGGGCCAGAAACCAAAAGGTTGTTAGATCGAATCCTCGGGCTGACAAGGTAAAAATATGTTGCTCTGCCCCTGAACAAGGCAGTTAACCCACTATTCCCCGGCAGGCCGTCATTGTAAATAAGAATTTGTACGTTCCTGGCTCAAGGGAACGTCAACAGATTTTTCACCTTGTCAGCTTGGGTATTCAAACCAGCAACTTCTTGGTTACTGGCCCAACGCTCTAACCGCTAAAAGCAGGTGAAGACTCCTCTTAACCCATTGTAAACCTCTAGTTATACACCATATGCTACTCAGTATTTTGAGAATTAGGTATGCTATGTATCATTCAGCTTTCAAAAACAGTCAATTCATGTCGTTATAAAGTTGTATAAACCTCTACAAACAGTCCACATCAGTATCAATGGATAATCTCTTTCCTGACCAGATCAACATTTCACAACTGAGTTTTGTCCTCGTGTGATTCCTCCATGTGATCCTGTTGTGTAGTCATCTTCCCCATGCGGAATGACATCATCCTGGTGCGTTGAGGCGGGGTGTAATTAAAGTTAGCTGTGTTGGCCCAGCACCAGCAGAGCTCTAGGTTCCTTCCTCCTAAAGAACACTTCCAGGATTCCTGCCTGGGCCATAGGAATTTAGAAAGCATATCCTAACTAACTGATTCCCTGTGCAACTGTTAAGGACAGAATATGATACACCCATAAAACACCACAGAAGGGTATTGTTGTTAGGAGAGAGAAAAAACATGGCTGCCGAGTCCACCTGGAAAGGCATGACCTGTTGCTGGAATACAATAGTGGCAGTTGCCAAGGCAGCTGGGACACCTTGAAGAGTTCAACAAATAGAGGGCCCTCTTAGACACTTCAGAAAACAACAACATGATTGCGAACTACCCAACAGTCCTCTAACTGGACTACAAGGAGATGCTGCGCCAAAGCAATCCATCTTAGACCAGGCTCAGCTGTAATTATGGGGCAGCGTATCCATAGCAACCAACAACTATTTTTTTCATTTTCTTGTGAAACATACCCAGCGAACATAATAATAAAATGTTTTATTGATAATCTTTAATGAAAAATCTAAATGTTGTCCCCCACTATGGATCTAACTAACTTTCAATTCAACATAGTATCGCTATCTAGGCCCTCTGATCATCATATACTCATACTTTTAAAAAAACTGTATAGTTATTTGTGTTCTTAAAACTCTGTCGAGCGTTAAAAGTAAAGGGTCAGCATGTTTTAACTTCTACTGTACTCTGTGCCCTCTACTCTGTTTGACTGGACCATATTCCATGTGTACCAGAAATATCCCTTTAAGAATGGAAGAGAACATTTAACCTCCCATGGGTGTTACATCTGGAAATGACTTTCACAGAGAAGACAATTAAGCAGCCATTTACAACCCCTTTCAGGTTTGACACTTAGAAAGCAATTCCTTTCAGACTTCTTCCTTGGCGATACAGTGTAAGTAAACAGGCGTGTGTTTGTGTGGAGGTGGGAGTGGGAGGAGAAGTGCACTTCCTGTAATGCTCTGACATTCAGCTAAAGCCAGCTATCAAAACCTGTCAGCTTCCATCTGATAGTAAGAGAGACACCCACGCTTCCATCTGCTCATACGTCTAGAGACACCCACGCGTCACATGATGGATTCTGGTGCCCGTCCAGGAGGTCAGATGCCCGGGTAGTGTTTACGTCCGACATTTCTCCTATCACTACAAGGACTGGGAAAGGAGCGGAGTAGAAAACAGAACAACAAAGTGATAACAGCATTCCCTGCATTCCTGAATCAGGAATGCCAGAGTCAAGGCTTTGAGATAGTGAGGGAATGAGGAAAGGTCAGAACACCAATCACTTCTAATGTAGAGGCCAGTCAAACAGCCTTGATTTACCCACATACACACACAGCTGCTGGAGGGAAAACACACACATTCAATCAGACCATCAAACATCAAACCAGATTAGACCAGAAGACAAAGGGACGCGTGGTAAAGCCGCAGCATGTTTATTCCATGGGAAATTAAAGAGCGTCGGTTCAAACCCCCATGCGCTGTTGAGACGCTACTCGTAAGCTAATTACACACAACTGTCCCTTCAAGGACTCGGCTAAAGAACACCTGATTGGCTCACAGCGCGCGCTCTGATTCCATTATCTGAGATGTGATCTGGGCTGAGGAGAGTGGGGGAGGCTCAGGCAGCTGAGATGTGATCTGGGCTGGGGAGCGTTGGGGAGGCCCAGGCAGCTGAGATGTGATCTGGGCTGGGGAGCGTTGGGGAGGCTCAGGCAGCTGAGATGTGATCTGGGCTGGGGAGCGTTGGGGAGGCTCAGGCAGCTGAGATGTGATCTGGGCTGGGGAGCGTTGGGGAGGCTCAGGCAGCTGAGATGTGATCTGGGCTGGGGAGCGTTGGGGAGGCTCAGGCAGCTGAGATGTGATCTGGGCTGGGGAGCGTTGGGGAGGCTCAGGCAGCTGAGATGTGATCTGGGCTGGGGAGCGTTGGGGAGGCTCAGGCAGCTGATGCCCACTTGAAGCAGTCATCATTCCAACACGCTCAAATATACATGTAGAGAAACGCCATGCGTGTGCAGGGCAAGACAAAGCATAGAAATGAAATAATGAGTAGAAATGGGATGACAACCGAGATTGGCAATTGAGACAGGAATCGGTCTCAAGGACAGGAATAAAACATGTTAATGACAAAGCAAATCAGCCATGGTCTCCCTGGCCGCTAATGCATCACTTGACTTTATGAACCGCTGAGTCAAAGGCTGTTGAAAAGTACATGGAAGAAAAAGGAAATAACCACGCAATAAATCTGTCAAATCTAATGTCTCAGCTGGCTGTGTATTGTGTTTATGATCCTATACTGCGTGATTCTACACATAGATAGTGTACGGAAACCGGCTTATGGACTCAGAGGCCCCATTCACTCAACAGCTTCCGTGGGCCATGGTGGGAACTATAACATGGCCCAAACACGGCTGCATGGGGTCTCAAGGCCAGAGCAACCCTGGTGTCTAGGACAGTTTATGAATTCAGAAAGCCACACAGCAATATATTTAGCCACATGATTTTATAAGCGAGACTGTTATGCACTATTTTTGTTTACACATTTCATAAGCTGTGCCTGGCATCACTTTCATGTGTCCTTGAGAAGTTAGTTAGTGCAGAGTCGAGTAGAGCAGACCATGCCAGGGGGAAGAGCGATGATGAGAGAGTTTAATTAGCTGGATAATTACAGAACATCTCCGTCTACCATGACGGTCTTGTCGTTATAAAACAGGAAAACAAGAAAAAATAAACAATCAAGCTGGGGCTCTAACCTGTGGCTGGCTCCTATGTGCTCGTCGTCATAAAGGAGAGTCCATGATAGAGTGCATCAGAATGGACATAATGGGGCAGGCCTAAGTCTCATGTAATCACCATACATTGATGAACTAAGGCTTTCACCCCCCACATACACAATTTGAACTGAATGAAAACACTTTGGAGGGTTGAGATTAGACAAAACACTAGACGGTATAGACTCTGCTATTGGCAGCACAAGCATTAGATAAGCAGTTATATAATTAGCATCCACTAGTCAAGTAATTAAAACATCAATGGGGTTGGGTCTGTAACAAGACAGTGGTGTGGTCCTCTCTTCCTAGCTCTCGCTCCTCCTATAGTCAGGATTCAAACACTTCACTCCAGCCAGTACAATTGACTAGCCTATTAAGTTCCTGTATTGTGTCCATACATAGAGATTGTGAGGTCAACGATAGATCATGTTCAGTGGAAGAAATGCAATTAAGAATCCTAGCATTCTTTGATATGCTGCCACTACGTTACAAACGGTGAAATATCTTTATAAATAACAGCTCGTCAGAACTAGGCTGTTTGGAAATGTAGCATTATCATAAGATGAACTGCCTGATACTCAAGGCCTGTCTACACCACCCCTCTGTATCTGAACAGAGAACACATACCGTTTACCGTTTTACCAGCTGAAAATCATATGTTCCCACAGTAAGAGTGCAGCAAGGATTTTACACATCTGGGTTGTTGGTAGGGGGCAATTCCACAGTAACAGAGTGATGCTGAGACTCTGATTTTTCACTTTGAAATGTATGTCAAACAAAAACCTTTGGTTGCAAAGTTACACAAACCATACAGCTCTGTGCACAAGGACTACTTTGAACAATTAACGGAAACTTTTACAAAAACACATTTACTTGAAGAACAGTGCAGTTGCAAAGTCTGGTAACAGTGACACATTGTTTTTGTAATTCCGTTACCAAAAGATGAAGAACAGTCATATCATCAGCTGCAATTTGACAAGGGCAGAGGCTAGGGCTATTATAATAGAAAATCCTCACCATCAAAACTGACACAAAATTATGTTGACCGTCTTCGAAAAGCTTGTGTAGTACATATAGCGTAACACCTGATAAGCCTAGTTGCTTTTACAGGTAGTTCTACTGGAAAAGGAATAGGCTATTCCACATGTCGTTTCATAACCATCACACTTGGGGTCTCTCACTCTCACTACACCAACGTCAGTTGTGCATCTCAGCAGACAGACCCTACAGGGGTCTAGACAATAGATCCTTCTGGAACAGTACCTGACAACATTACCTTGGCCTGTCTGTCGGAAAAGCCAGCATGTGTAAGGTTGAAGGCCTGTGTTGCCTAGTGATTAAACTCTCGTGGGGACTGTCTGCTCTCTTTATTACTTAGCCCACCCCCGCCTCACATTTCACCACAGTACTAAACAAAAATCCAGTCTTCTGACTTAGAATCACTCTAACTCACCCACCCCTCACATGGATGTGATACAATTTCAGCATGTTCATGTTTGAGAGTGCGACATTTTTAAACCATGTTACAGAACAATCTGCCTGGCTGCCAGCTCCTCCAACATGTGCCCAGTGCAAAAAGGGGGTAGACAGAGGCAACAGTATTTTCCTGCTTGAGAATGCCATCCCTAATTTACAACCAAGATCAAAATAAACTCTAATTAACAGGAGACAGCGGTAATCCGTTTAATTAGCCAACAGCAGTCAGTTGCTGTGAGGAAACAGTCTTGTTTCCTGTTATTTTAATTTGGTCAGCTCTGGAACATTGTTTATCATAAAATACGAAAAACCTTGCATTGTTGAATGTGATGGCAACTGCATACGAGAAACTACTTTCAGAAATTAGAAGACCATTTCTGAATAGACAAATCACTGTACAATTATTATATGGAGGTTTTTCAAGCTTGCCAATTGCCATGTTCCTTTGCTGTACGACACTGCTTACTGGCATATTTTATGACCACTGGTTGAACTGAAACAAAAAAATCTCCTATGGAACGGCAGGCAAGCACCATCAACACTGAACAGACCGCACCTTACAACAGGAAGTGTGGAGAGAGGAAGTAACCTGTTTAAGGGACTAAGGAATTGCATAACAAAATTGTAAACGTGTAGCACTACTTTGCATACTTGCATAAGGTTTTGGCTATGCTCTAACTAAACTACTATGATATTGTCTGACGTAGTAAGCTTGAGTAAACAAATACCTGGCAACAGGTGATTAGTTAGTGCTTCAGAACAGAGAGTAGTAGACTGAGTTATGCAGCATGGGTGTTGGCAATGTTGAGAAATACTTATGCACCTTTTCTCTCACACACACACACACACTTTTCCTGGGTCCTCCTCCCCTGCCTGCGCTGGAGGGAGAGGCATGTACATTCATAAACAGAATCACACTCTTACTTAACCTTCTGGCATTGAATGTCTCAGGTTTCTTCCAATGAACCAGTGTGTTCCTAAAAAGCAGTAGGCTCCAAGGCACGTGGTGTACACTGACTGACTGCATAATAATTTTTCCCCCATCTGTCTCTGGTCCACACACTATTTATGTTGATGACAGGGACAAGAGTAGACTAGGGTAGAGATGATAGAGTTGTAAAAGTGTAGATTTTGCTTGGTGAGCAGAGAGCTGAATGAACCTGGTTTGGATTATTTGAAAACGTGCACTGGGGCACCTTCACACAGGCCCAGTTCAAAGGTGTGAGAGAACAGTGAAATATACACTGTGTACTTCTGCCGGTTTCAACAATCCATTCCCGGTTTGAATAAGTCCCCACATGATGGAACATGTACATCTGATCTGTACACACTTCCTGGAAGCTGAAAATGCCCCAGTTCTTCCATGGCCTGCATACTCACCAGACATGTCACCGATTCAGTGTATTTGGGATGCTCTGGATGGACAGCATGTTCCAGTTCCCACAACTTCGCACCGCCATTGAAGAGTAGGACAACATTCCACAATCAACAGCCTGATCATCTCCATGCGTAGGAGATAAATTGTGCTGCATGGGGTAAAAATGGTTGTCACACCAGACACTGACAGGTTATGATCCACACCCCTACCTTGTTTTGTGACCAACAGATGCAGATCTGTATTCCCAGTCCAGTCTATAGATTAGGGCCCAATTAAATGTATTTCAATTTACGGATTTCCTTACACAAACTGTAACTCAGTCATATCTTTGAAATTGTTGCATGTGCGTTTATATTTTTGTTCAGTGTACTTGATGTAGGCTCTTTTGTTTAGGGTAAATAAAATAAATGGTTAAGGCCAATTTGTACCCCCATTTTATGTCACTGGAATGTTTTGTTAAAGGGATTTTATGGCATTTCAATGTTTTTTCACACTGGAAGCAGAGACATTGTAAATAAAAATGTGTTCTTAATGGACTTGCCTAATTAAGTAAAAATGGGATCCACGTGTTCATTTGATTGGGGAAGATGATGATTAAGGGCTTCTTTGCCAACATCCAGAACGATCCCTTCACAGAAAGGTTAGAGTTTAAAATATTGTAATAAAATTCATACTTGAAGACAGCATGCATCTTCCTTTCACCTACCTACATGCAGGCTACTACACTTCTTCATCCAATGTAACCAAACGCTCAGTAAAGATTTTCATGTATTGTACAGCTGCTGTCTGTCCGACTGACCCAGTCATTGATAAACACCTGAAAGAACTACACTGAACAAAAACCACATCTAAAAGTGTTGGTCCCATGTTTCATGAGCTGAAATAAAGGATCCCAAAAATTCTGAATACGCACAAAACAAATGTTGTACACAAATGTACTTTACATCCCCTTAGTGAGCATTTCTCCTTTGCCAAGACAATCCAGCCACCTGACAGGTGTAACTTGTCAAGAACCTGATTAAACGGCATGATCATTACACAGGTGCAACTTGTGCTGGGGACAATAAAAGGGCACTCTAAAATGTGTAGTTTCGTCACAACACAATGCCACAGAGGTCTCAAGTTGAGGGAGCGTGTAATTGGTATTCTGACTGCAGGACTGTCCACTAGAGCGGTTGCCGGGGGATATTTAAATCTTCATTTCTTTACTATAAGCCACACCCAAAGTTATTTTAGAGAATCTGGCAGTATGTCCAACCAGCCTCACAACTGAACACTGCATCGTGTGGGTGAGCGGTTTGCTAATGTCAACGTTGTGAACATGGTGGTCGCTGGGGTTATGGTATAGGCATTTTATCAATTGCATTTTATCAATTGCATTTTGCATTTTATTGCATTTTATCAATGGCAATTTGAATGCACCGAGATACCATGAGGCGATCCTGAGGCCCATTGTTGTGCCATTCATCCACCCACCATCACCTCATGTTTCAGCATGATGATTTTTAAAAAACCTTTTATTTAACTAAGTCAGTTAAGAACAAATTCTTATTTTCAATGACTGTCTGTCCAGGGGTAGAATGACATATTTTGTACCTTGTCAGGTCGGGGATTTGAATTTGCAACCTTTCGGTTACTAGTCCAATACTCTAACCACTAGGCTACCCTGCCGTGCACAATGTTACATAGACCTGTACACATTTCCTGGAAGCGGAAAATACTCATACATGTCACGCATTGAGCACGTTTGGGATGCTCTGGATTGACGTGTATGACAGTGTTTGTTCCAGTTCCCGCCAATATCCAGCAACTTCACACAGCCATTGAAGAGGAGTGGGACAACAATCAACAGCCTGATCAACTGGAAGGAAATGTGTTGCGCTGCAAATGGTCACACCAGATACTAACTGGTTTTCTGATCCATGCCCCCACTTTTTAAAAGCTATCTGTATTCCCAGTCATGTGAAATCCATAGATTAGGACAAATTAATTTATTTCAATTAACCGATGAACTCAGTAAAATCGTTCATTGGTGCATGTCGCACTTGTATTTTTGTTCAGTGTAGTCCTGCCGGTTTCAATGATCCATTCCCTGTTTGAGTAAGTCCTCACATGACGGAACATGATCTGATCCAACACTTTCAATTTTAACCAATGCGTTTGAATAGTAAAAATGTAAATGCACACATCACATGACTATTGAGCCATCTCTTTAAATTGAACCTAGGTGGATAGATTGTAATTTAGACTTCTTCAAATTTTTGTAGGCTATGACGGAACATATGCTACAATGTTACTGGTGTTGGATATTGGAGGGGTAGGCTGAAGGCAAAAATACATTTAAAAACCGTACCTTTTCTTTATTCTCATTTTCAGGAGGCGGTGACGTGGGAGATTTAACGTTCCCAACAGCAACAGCTTGGGCAACGATACCGCTGCCCGGAGCAGAGTTGCTTTTCTCGATTGTTTCCACCTTTATAAGCCGGTGCTTTGGTGACACATACTTTATGTCCGGTGACCCCCCACAGCCCAGACCAGTTCCAAACGAAATATTTCCTCCCGTGTACGGATCTTCGAAGTCCAGTTCCTTTTGTAGTTTGTAAGCAGCAAGAATGTCCGGCTGTGCGGGGCTTGGATGTTGGTAGCCAGGCGTACCAGTCACAGCGGCGTGACAATGTCTGTAGTCCGGTTTCGGGGGCGCCGGAGGTGGTGCTTTGGTAGTTTTGAATCCTAGGTGTTCCCTGAACCATCTGGCCATGCTGCCAGTGCATTGCTCACAAGTCTATATAAATATTTCGTTTCACCTTTCCTGACAATAACCTCTTTTCCTGAGCGTTGTATTTCTATAGGTCACCTCGAATGGCTGAAATGTTTCTACAGCTCCTACTCTGTCCGTGGATACTGCGCTGACCAAGAGAACACAGCCACATGTACTTTCTGAGCTCCCGCAACTCTGACACTTTCGCTCTGACAGCAGAGCTCTTGACTGTGGCGAGTCCTCTCCGCAACATGGGAGAGCGCTTTTGCAAGCGTGGGATACGTTCCCCTGTCCTCATACCTGAGAACATTCACTGCCACCTACCGGACTGATGTTAATTTAGCCTACTAAATGATTGGTTTTACTTGTAATAACCGTGAGGTCGTGACATTGTCCTTGTTTGTTTCTTAATAGTATGCTGCAGCTGTTGTAGTGGACAACTTAGTCAAAAGTCCGAGCCACAAACATTTTGTAATCCCACATGTTAAAACGCGTGCATAACGGCTATTTAGTGGTAGACCTTGGTTGGGTGTTTTGCCCATTTAAAAGCAACAGAAAAAAAATCCACAGGCAGACCTGTTTACTGTAGCATATAATTGTTCCAAGGTGCAAACAGTGAACATACCAAGAACTCCATACCCGTGCATTCCTACTTCCTGGTCACCTGTGTGCATATACATGTGAAAGTGACCCATCATACAGTGCCAACTAGTGTACGAATGAAGTGCAATACAATGACAAACTGTAGACTACAACCACAAGGCCAAAAAAGTTCCTTCAATGATTAATGTGGATGAGAATCATGTGAAGTACAGGGAGGCTGCCTTCAGTACCATGGGAGTTCCTTGTCCCTCTTCATCCCCATGTGTATATGCAAGACCAAGGATTGTTCAATTACAGTACAGTTGGACTGAAGGGTAAAATACCCTACTCATTCAAACTGCTTTCACCTCCAGATGGCCATTGAAGCCTGATCTGATTGCGTTGCAAATTACCAGTGAGGAGAAAGAGGTTAGTGCAGGCACTACAGTCCCGCCACAAATCCCTCCCCTACAGCAACGTTTATCTAGACTAGAGCATTGGGCTATGCTCCCACAAACAGAGGGGAAATTCTGTAATTAATATCTGTAAGATCCAGTATTTAATGAAAACTGAAACTCCTAAACTATCACACTGTTTGGAAATTGCATTCTGTGTACACTTGTCTGGAACTGCATCGCTAAAGGATCACTGCCACTACCTCACTTTCCAACCAATGTGGAAGAATTGAGGAGCAGACTGAAGTATAGGGGCAATTCAGCATTACTTGGAGGACAATGGAACTGCATCATAACAAAACAGGCAGAGAGATCACTTTAAGTCTCCAAGGTCTGCTGCCCCATCAGAGGGACCTTGAGATCATGTGGTAAACTAATTGACTTTACAATCAGAGAGCAGACAAGTCTCATTTCCTTTAGATGGTGACGCATCACAGCAACAGCCCACATTAGCAGAAGCAGTGTTTTTTTTATGAAGCAATATTTAATAACTCCACACCCCCAGGCAAGGAGCACAATGTGCAGCTAGGAGTTTAACCCTGAAAAGGCCCCTGGGAAGAGGCAGCAGCGCCATGCACTGAATATAGATTTTTGTGTTTTCCCCTTTGCTGAAATCTTGCCATACACTTTGAAGGCGGGTGGAGTAATTCCTTTTATCCCATCCGTTTCACTTTGATCACTTATTTTTAGTTAAACAACCCCCTACATGCACGAGTCTGCTGTGGATGCCAATGTGGTGCTTACCATGACAACATATCACATACATTGATCTTGCTTTTTAAAATCAAGACAAGCCATTGAAAACTAAAGATTTATTTAAAAATTGTTCATAAAGTGGTAAAAACAGGGTAAATCAGTCGTGTCAACAGTGAGAGTTGGACAGTTTGTTAATGTAGGCGTAAGCCCTGGTAGATGTCAGCTCTGGAAGACAGCTGACCCTGAGTAGCTTGACATTGTCATACTTCTGCTTGATTGACTGGAGAAAAAAATAAGTTTCAGTTAAACATTGCTGTGTGGCCCTACAGTACATCACTGGGCTAGAAGTCATCTAAAGACTGGGCTCACCAACTGCTTCATGCTGCCATCACTCAAGCGCTCCAGCATCTTGGCAATGCATTGCATCACAGGTAGCAGAGAGACCTCTGTGTAGCCTGTGTAGTGCTGTAGGGCTGGGGTCTATGGAGCAAACGTTAAGTATCAATTCAGTGACAACAGAACAGTGTTGAAGTTGACACACATCACTTCATAACTAACTTCATCAGGAATCCTAAACCAAAGCAATCTAATGGATTATGGGGTTAGAAGTGTCTAGTTTCATACACTTCCCATAAGTCAAAGTATTCATTGCTCATAACTGACCCATTCATAACCAGCAGAATCATGAAGGATCCTGGATGATAAAGCAAGAGCTGCTGCAGCGGTCAGGGATGGTGGATGGTGAACTGAGGCATAGTCCAGAAGGGTCAGCTCCAGCAGGTATTTAGCCAGACCATAACCAACAGGCTGAAGCTAGAAGATAAATGTACTGGCATGCAATATCATTTGTTGCCATGTGGCTCTGAACCAATGGTCACTTAAATAGCTGTTCAGCAAGTACAATTAAGGAATAAACAAAAATGTTGTCAGCACAGGAAGTAGGCATGCACAGCATGAAGCAAATTGGGTGAGTTTGCATCAGGAGAACTAAACAACGTGTATTAGATTTTCAAATTCAAAAACTCACCTTCCCAACCTTGGAAGCTCTCCTTAGAAAGTGAACTGGTGGTGGTCGTCCCAGTTCATAGTTCAAGGCTTTCAGAATGGTAACTTCCATCAAGCGTATCTCAGCACAGGAGTAGGTGAAGTCTGTTACATGGGCAAAGTCCTTCACCACGGGAGGAGCGATTTCCTCGTACTTGGAAGCGATGAGCATCGCAGTGACACCAACCAGTTGCAGAGACTTCTTTGGCACTGGATAGTCCTGAGCAAAAGAGAAAACGATGGATATTTTTTTTTTTTTTTAAGTCAAATGTATCCGACCATCAGAGGAAAAACGAGCCATACCTGGAGAAAGCGGTCGATGATCCCAACAGTCATGTAGAGGGTCTCCTGGTGCAGTCTGAACTGCTTCTGGACCTGTACCAGCCAATCAACTAGAATACTCCGCATGCTCCCAGTCACATCACAACCCTCCAGATGACATGGTTTTATAGCCATGGCAACCTGTCACACAGTAAGAGAGGGGTCTGTGGCGAGACACAGGATCTTGACTAATAATGGTTCATGTAGTGAAAAAGGGAAACCGGTGTTGCCTCTGACAACCCAAATAAAATAAAATCACATGAAATTGAATTAGGCTCAGAACAAATGAAAGATAGTTGAAATTAGTCCCAAAACCTCCAGGTTCCTTAGATGAGCGTAAATGTCCTTCACATAGTCACTGCACAGCAAGGAGTCGCCCGCGTCTGCGGAGTCCACATCTGGGATGTTGAGCAGGGCATGTGAGAAGGCCCGTGGCACATTGAGCCCCTCGTCCCGAGTGGCCTCTTGGCTCGGAGGCTGCTCAGGGGCAGCTGGAATGGGCTTGGCCTAAAGAACCAGATATAGAGAAGTGGATGGAATTCTCTGTGACGCTGAACTACAGACAACGAGTGCACAACATCCATGACAACTCAGATTTTAGCATATTGGATTAACATTTCCATAGAGTAGTGATGTATATCTAACTACAGTTAAGCCCGGCTTTAACCTTCTCTCCTTAAAATCTCACCTGTCTGACCAGATCACAGTTGCCAGCCCCAGTGTTCTCCTTTGAAATAACATGGACTCTTTCAGTGGCGCTCTGCTTACATTGAGCTGGTTTGACGGGAACAGACGTCTGTTTCTCAGGAAAATAAAACATAGATAATTATTCAAACGTTGTACCAAAAACTGAACCACACCGCAATTAAAATGTATTAATTGAAAAAAATTAAAATTTACATTTGTTTTAATCCCTTTGGCATTGTTCAGTTTGCTTGCTACATTTCCCAAAGGCACCCTGGACCTCAGGCCATATGAGGTGGCAGGTTTTCCTGGTATGGAAACATTCTCCTCTGACTTGGTCTGGACCTTCAATTCAACATTTAAAAGCACAATTCTGAGTTTGTCCAACAGTAGCCCATCACTTGGTTTGTTAATTAAGTGTATTTACAAATACTAAAATACCAATGTATATTTTGAGGTTAATACATGGACGACGAGGCATTCATAATATTCTTCAATACCCAATGGGCATAAATTAAGTGAAATGTCTACTGAACAGAAGGAAATATCCTAGTTCTTGAGAACCTAAGGCCATACACAAGGGATATAAATATCCCAGAGTGTGCCTTCACAGTAGCCAAATAAGAATGGTTGATTACCTCAAGATGAGACAGCCACATGACAAATTACAACATTCTTGTACCCCAGTAAAACCAACGACAGTTCACTATTAGCCTAACCATAAATATCAAAGCATCAGTCATACCTTTACATTTGGAACTGCACATGTCTCCTGATTGGTAGGATTGGTCTCTTTCACAGGCAATTTGGACCTCAAGTTGTAAGGCATTGAGACAACAGGTTTTGCAGTAATAATGGTCTCTTCTGGCCTTGCTTTTCAGGTTAGGGCCACCTATAACAGATCTATAGAATATGTATCCTTCAGAACATAAAATACGCTGTACCAGCCCATCAACAAAGTTGATGGAAACCCATAGGCTAATTTATCACTGACCTGTACTCAGGGGTAGACATAACAATATATAGTAAATCTGTCTCCATCCATTTAGTACAATGTTATGCATTTGCAACATGTGTGACATGTCACAAATTCCAATTTGTAGGGCTTAACATTAGCTAGGTGGCTAACACTAATGTTAGCTAGGTTATGAGTTAGGTTTAGGGTTAGTTAACATGCCAAGTAGTTGCAAAGTATCTAAATAGCGGTTCAAAGTTGCTAATTAACTAAAATGTTAAAGTTGTCTGATGAGATTTGAACACGCAACCTTTGGGTTGCTAGACATTCCCACACACCCTCTTTACAATTTTGCCTTAAGTAAGCTTGTCTTATGGAGCCATAACAAAATGTAACATATAATAGTGTCCCAGATTTACGTTTACTATGGTACGTCTAGTCTATGACAGCAGGTAGCAAACTTTGCACTGGCAGTAGCCTACTGCTGCCAAATATATGTATATATAAATCATTGACAGAAGCTTACATGCGTTATTCTAGAAGCCACAAGGAACAATAACCCGCAAAAGAACAGAGAGCGCTGGGGTTCAACTTCACTGAGATTAAATGACATTTACAGCTGCCATGTAGTGCGTTCACAGCAACAGCTGTGTTCAATGACATTGATTAGAAATTAGACTCATGCTGCGTTCGTGTAACCACATACGACTGGGAAAGATCCAATAGAACGGCCCTCCAACTGGTAATTACTAGATGGACACTTCTATATAATCCTCATGCCGCGTTTAAGTACCAGTCGGAATGTTTTACTTGCTTACTGGTTGTAGTTATACACGTGACGTGCAAGTCAGAAATTGAGTTTTTCTAGTTCGGACTGGCACATGAACGTGGCATGAGCGCCCACTTCTCCCACATGCTCACCTCTGACATCACATATTAAGGAAATTACCGCGATTATATAATTTTTGGTAGTTAAATGCAAAAACAAAACATTATTTATAAAAGGCAATCTATTAAAAAATATATGTTAACACTAATTTATTTACAAGCATGATAGCTGTACTTTCAGTTTTCTGGTTTAAGCAGCTGGTTGGCCATTAGCCAATTGGCGTTTCTCAATGAGTTCAAAACACGCGAATCATTTACGACGTCACAACTGGTAAATTCCCAACGCCTACTTCTTTCCGAATGCAGCATAAGTCCATAATTTAAAAAACATTTATCTAGGGCTAGGCTACTTCAACTGCGCTTAGACAAGCGTCTTTTGACATCAGATATTTTTCAGAGCTGATCTGATTAGTCAAATTTGGCAAATTAGTGAAAAAAATATCAGAATTGGGCTGCCTGTCTAAACGCAGCCTTCTAGCTTTACACACAAGACCAGATGACTGAACTGTAGGACACATTCCCGTTGCCCCTGACCTTTGGGCCCCGACCCATCATAATATAGTGGGCTAGTTTATGAAAATTAGATCATTAATATGATTCACAGTTTCATAGAGTATATTTGAGTAGTTCAGAGATATTTTCAGAGACACCCTATAAATCTTTAAAAACATGTTTTTGATTGCCCTATAACTTCTACCACTGTACTTTTGAATGTCATTGGTTCCCTGTAACACTTGAAATGTGTTATGAATGGGTTTGCATTTAGATGTTTTAAAAATGGATCAAAATGAAAATCAATGGTCTTGCAGTATTGATTCATTATGACACACAGTTTATGCTTTTGTTCTTGAGCTCCTCTGTGAAGCCCCAGTGTTCACACAGATGTGAAGGTAAGTGGTTGGAGAAGTCAGAGGGAGATTACAGTACAGAGCCTGCTTTATATTGATAGGCTTTATATCTCCTGCTACGAGAACACACAGGCATGCAGACACACACACACACACACACACACACACACACACACACACACACACACACACACACACACTGAATATCAGACTGTTTTCCTACCTACAGTACCTTGGGTATTGTCGCTGGCATTTCAGTTTCAAGTCATGCAACAACAACATACTCTCATTTAGCAAACTGAGCTCTTTGAGAAACATCAATAATTCAAACAGTTTTATATCGGGTAAACACTGCAGCCTGCAAATCTCACTCCACCCTCCACTGGTCTGACTGCATTCATGCAAACAAGAAATGAGTACTGGGTCAAGTAAGGCACTGGCCACCAATATCTACAACTGCTATGCCTACCCAGAGGCCACGGGATCTGTAACCAGCTTTAATTATGTAATACAGTAATGTAAGCTGCTTAGCAGATACTTTTATCCAAAGTAACTTACTGTGCAATGAGTACTTACATGTGTACTATGTGTTTGTGGTCCCAGTGGGATTTGAACCCATGACATCTGCATAGCTAGTGTAACGGATGTGAAACGGCTAGCTTAGTTAGCGTGGGCGCTAAATAGCGTTTCAATCAGTGACGTCACTTGCTCTGAGACCTTGAAGTAGTAGTTCCCCTTGCTCTGCAAGGGCCGCGGCTTTTGTGGAGCGATGGGTAACGATGCTTCGAGGGTGACTGTTGATGTGTGCAGAAGGTCCCTAGTTCGCGCCCGGGTATGGGCGAGGGGACGGTCTAAATTTGTACTGTTACACTAGCACCCCACTCTAAACATCAGTCATGAAGGCAGCGTATGACTTGGGACAGTCTATATTCTGCAGCTGTCCATATTCTCCATATTCTCTGTACAAAGTCTGCCTCATCAGTCAAGTCAGGTGACTGAGGCTATGAATATAAACATGATATAAACCTGTGGTTCCAACTTCCAACCTAGCACAGCATACATACAGAGTTAAGAGTGTCATACGGGTGGCAGGTAGCCTGGTGGCCTGGCTTTGGACCAGTAAACAAAAGGTTTAGGTTTAGGACAGTCTATATTCTGCAGCTGTCCATATTCTCCATATTCTCTGTACAAAGTCTGCCTCATCAGTCAAGTCAGGTGACTGAGGCTATGAATATAAACATGATATAAACCTGTGGTTCCAACTTCCAACCTAGCACAGCATACATACAGAGTTAAGAGTGTCATACGGGTGGCAGGTAGCCTGGTGGCCTGGTTTTGGACCAGTAAACGAAAGGTTGCTAGATTGAATCCCTGAGCTGACAAGGTAAAAATCTGTAATTCTGCCCCTGAACAAGGCAGTTACTAGGCCATCATTGAAAATAAGAATTTTAACTGACTTGCCTAGTTAAATAAAGGTAAAATCAATTTTAAAATTCTCTTTGTCCACTGTTTCCCCAGTAAAGCATCAATATTGCAATGCAGCTCTGCTCTAGTGCAGTTCATGTCTCTTATTTGATCCCGCTGCAGGCGGACAGGTCCCCCACGTCCGCTTTCGCTGTTTGATTGCATTGCTTTGTTTGCTATCCCATTCCTGTCAATCAACGTGGAGACCAGATAAACACAGACCATCACAAGCCAAGGGCAGAGGCAGGTTCAGCAGTTCATTCAACATCACAGTGGCTGTCACCTGTGGTCACTAGTTCCATAGAGCCACCTAGCAGGTGAGATGAAATGCAGTATTAATGTTTCCTGTTCCGTGAGGGCGGACAGGGATAGATTACTACTCTGATTCATGTGTTGTTCTCTGCCTGGGCCCAGCTGTACATAGGTATGGGGAATGAGATAAGAGTATATTCATATATAGTTTATTATGGAGTCATCTCAGATGTGTTCTATATGCAATGAAAACAGGTGTTGCTTGGCTTGACCTCCTTCTTGTGAAAGTCCTTATGTTCCTAATGTGAAATAATGGTATCGAATCGAATTGTCTGTAGTTTGAATGTTATACCAGTAGTTAGTTAGTCTTTCTTTGTTCTCAATGTGTATTCTGTTTTCATGGTGCCAAATCACAGTGCCAATGCATTATTTTAGGTGGACCGTCTGTGATGCCGACCGTTCTGACCCAATGACTCATGGCAGGGCCCGCGATGTCCGTCTCTCAATTCTCCTCCCAGCCCTGTTAGTCTTTTATCCCATTTGACCTGATGGCTTATTCACATTTATGAAGGCCAGCTGGGTAATGGGGTCTATATTTAGATACTGCTCTGATTATGGTTATTGATCATGTTTTCACCACTATCTGTGAGGTTCAATATGATCCAGAGGCAACAATGTTCTAATGACAAAATCCTCTCCCATCTTCAATAAGGCCCCTCTCTTGAAGATTTGTGTGAGAAATCTCCCTCACAGTCAAATATTATTCCTGAGCCTCTCTGCAATCTAAAATGCTTCAGATGTTTGCTTTTTGAAGTGATAATCCCATATGATAGACCTAAGTAGAACACTAGGACTACCTGATGGGATGGCCTACTTTTTCTTAGGGGAATTAGGGTGCTTCTCAAACACCCTCGAAAATCATATAGGCCTATCATAAGAAAGGAGTACAGATCATAAAACAGTTATTTTAAGGTAGAATCCACAGGGTGACTCACTTAGGGGGGGTGGCTCTCCACTTGCTTGTGCGACATTGTGCGGGTTTGACTCTCCCTCTGTGGCAGCTCACCCCCCCCCCCCCCCCCAAGCATCTCTCTGGTTTTGTCTTATGATCAAAATTGCATCTCATTGGTAGTTGGTGCTGGATAAACAAACAAACAAACAAGCAAACAGGCTCTCTCTTTCTCTCTTTGCTCTCTCTCTCTCTCTCTCTCTCAATGACTCACTCACTCACTCACCCACCCAATCTCTCTCAATTCAATTCAATTCAATTTAATGCAATTCAATGGGCTTTATTGGCATGGGAAACACGTTTACATTGCCAATGCCATTGAAATGGATAAACAAAAGTGCAATAAACAATACAAAGTGAATAGTAAATATTACACTCACACAAGTACCAAACGAATAAAGACATTTCAAATGTCATATTATGTTTATATACAGTGTTGTAGCAATGTGCAAATAGTTAGAATGGTGGGTTGTGGTGTAGAATGGTGTTTGTTCTTCACTGGTTGCCCTTTTCTTGTGGCAACAGGTCACAAATCTTGCTGCTGTGATTGCACACTGTGGTATTTCACCCAAAAAGAGTTTATCAATATTTTTCAAGATATGGGAGTTTATCAATAATATTATCAATATGATCAATATTTATCAATATCAAAATCCAAACTTGGATTTGTTTTCAAATTCTTTGTGGGTCTGTGTAATCTGAGGGATTGTGTATCTAAAATTGTCATACATTTGGCAGGAGGTTAGGAAGTGCAGCTCAGTTCCCACCTCATTTTGCAGGCAGTGTGCACATAGCCTGTCTTCTCTTGAGAGCCAGGTCTGCCTACGGCAACCTTTCTCAATAGCAAGGCTATGCTCACTGGGTCTGTACATAGTCAAACGCTTTCCTTCATTTTGTGTCAGTCACAGTGGTCAGGTATTCTGCCACCGTGTATTCTCTGTCTAAAAGTATTATAGTTTGCTCAATTTATTTTTTATTCTTTCCAATCTGTCATGTAATGTTTGTGAACAGAGCCCCAGGACCAGCTTGCTTAGGGGACTCTTTTCCAGGTTCATCTCTCTGTAGGAGATGGCTTTGTTATGGAAGTTTTGGGAATGCTTCCTTTTAGGTGGTTGTAGAATTTAACATCTCTTTTCTGGATTTTGATAATTAGCGGGTATCGGCCTAATTCTGCTCTGTATGCATTATTTGGTATTTTACATTGTACACTGAGAATACTTTTGTGAGTTCTAGGTTGGTGAGCGGACCCCGGATCTCACAACCATAAAGGGCAATGGGTTCTATAACTTATTCAAGTTTTTTTTTGCCAGATCATAATTGTTATGTCAAATTTTATGTTCCTTTTGATGGCATAGAAGGTCCTTCTTGCCTTGTCACTCAGATCATTCACAGCTTTGTGGAAGTTACCTGTGGCTCTGATGTTTAGGCCGAGCTTTCCGGACAACTGCTTCATCTGACCACTTTTTTCACTGGTACTTCCTGCTTTAAATTTAGCTTGTAAGCAGGAATCAGGAGGATAAAGTTGTGGTCAGATTTACCAAATGGAGGGCGAGGGAGAGCTTTGTACGCGTCTCTGTGTGTGGAGTACAGGTGATCTAGAATTTGTTTCCCTCTGATTGCACATTTAACATGTTGATGGAAATTTGGTAGAACTAATTTAAGTTTCCCTGCATTAAAGTCTCCGGCCAATAGGAGCGCCGCCTCTGGGTGAGTGGTTTCCTGTTTGCTTATTTCCTTATACAGCTGACTGAGTGCGGTCTTAGTGCCAGCATCTGTCTATGGTGGTAAATAAACAGCCACGAAAAGTATAGCTGAAAACTCTCTAGGCAAGTAGTGTGGCTTGCAATTTATCACAATGTACTCTACTTCAGGCGAGCAAAATCTAGAGACTTCCTTAGATTTTGTGCACCAGCTGTTGTTTACAAATATCCACATACCGCCCACACCTCGTATTACCGAAGTGTGCTGTTCTATCTTGCCAGTGCAGCATGTATCCCGCTAGCTGAATATCCATGTCGTCATTCAGCCACGATTCCGTGAAGCACAGGATATTACAGTTTTTGATGTCCCGATGGTAGGATATTCATGATCGTACCTCGTCTAGTTTATTGTCAAATGATTGCACATTGGTGAGTAGTATTGACGATAATGGCAGCTTTCCCAACATGTTCCGGGATTCTTCCGATGGCATTGAGGAGTACACCACATCAGTCACTGGCTTTATCAATAAGTGCATTGAAGACGTCGTCCCCACAGTGACTGTACGTACATACCCCAACCAGAAGCCATGGATTACAGGCAACATTCGCACTGAGCTAAAGGGTAGAGCTGCCGCTTTCAAGGTGCGGGACTCTAACCTGGAAGGCAACCTGCCTAAATGACTACAGACCCGTAGCACTCACGTCCGTAGCCATGAAGTGCTTTGAAAGGTTGGTATTGGCTCACATCAACACCATTATCCCAGAAACCCTAGACCCACTCCAATTTGCATACCGCCCAAACAGACCCACAGATGATGCAATCTCTATTGCACTCCACACTGCCCTTTCCCACCTGGACAAAAGGAAAACTTATGTGAGAATCCTATTCATTGACTACAGCTCAACACCATAGTACCCTCAAAGCTCATCACTAAGCTAAGGATCCTGGGACTAAACACCTCCCTCTGCAACTGGATCCTGGACCTCCTGATGGGCCCCAGGTGGTGAGGGTAGGTAGGAACACATCTGCCACACTGATCCTCAATACTGGACCTCCCCAGGGGTGCATGCTCAGTCCCCTCCAGTACTCCCTGTTCACCCATGACTGTATAGCCAGGCATGACTCCAACACCATCATTAAGTTTGCAGACGATATAACAGTGGTAGGCCTGATCACTGACAATGACGAGACAGCCTGTAGGGAGGAAGTCAGAGACCTGGCCGGGTGGTGCCAGAATAACAACCTATCCCTCAACGTAACCAAGGACATTATTGTGGACTACAAGAAAAGGAGGACCGAGCACGCCCCCATTCTCATCTATGGGGCTGTAGTGGAGCAGGTTGAGAGCTCCAAGTTCCTTGGTGTCCACATCAACAACAAACTAGAATGGTCCAAACACACCAAGACAGTCGTGAAGAGGGCACGACAAAGCCTATTCCCCCTCAGGAAACGAAAAAGATTTGGCATTGGTCGTGAGATCCTCAAAAGGTTCTACAGCTGCAACATCAAGAGCATCCTGACTGGTTGCATCACTGCCTGGTACGGCAATTACTCGGCCTCTGACCGTAAGGCAGTACAGAGGATAGTGCGTACTGCCCAGTACATCACTGGGGCTAAGCTGCCTACCATCCAGGATCTCTACACCAGGCAGTGTCAGAGGAAGGCCCTAGAAATTGTCAAAGACCCCAGCCACAGACTGTTCTCTCTACTATCGCATGGCAAGCAGTAGTCTAGGACAAAAAGGCTTCTCAACAGTTTTTATCACCAAGCCATAAGACTCCTGAACAGGTAATAAAATGGCAACCCGGACTATTTGCATTGTGTGCCTCCCCCAACCCCTCTTTTTACGCTGCTGCTACTCTCTGTTTATCATATATGCATAGTCACTTTTACTATACATTCATGTACATACTAACTCAATTGGGCCGACCAACCAGTGCTCCCACACATTGGCTAACCAGGCTATCTGCATTGTGTCCCACACACCACCCGTCAACCCCTCTTTTATGCTACTACTACTACTCTCTGTTCATCAAATATGCATAGTCACTTTAACCATATCTACATGTACATACTACCTCAATCCACGTGACTAACCGGTATCTGTATGTAGCCTCGCTACTTTTATAGCCTCGCTACTGTATAAAGCCTGTCTTTTTACTGTTGTTTTATTTCTTTACCTACCTATTGTTCACCTAATATATTTTTTGCACTATTGGTTAGAGCCTGTAAGTAAGCATTTCACTGTAAGGTGAAACCTGTACCTGTTGTATTCGGCGCACGTGACAAATACATTGGATTTGATTTGATTTGAGGTATGTATCGTTTTTTGTGTGCTCTATGGGAACGGTATCTAGATGGAATTTGTATTTATGGTCCTGGCGACTGGACCTTTTTTGGAACACTATTATTTTTGTCTTGCTGAGATTTACTGTCAGGGCCCAGGTCTGTCAGGGCCCAGGTCTGTCAGGGCCCAGGTCTGTCAGGGCCCAGGTCTGTCAGGGCCCAGGTCTGACAGAATCTGTGCAGAAGATTTGGTGCTGCTGTAGGCCCTCTTTGGTTGGGGACAGAAGCACCAGATCATCAGAAAACAGTAGACATTTGACTTCAGATTCTACTAGGGTGAGGCCAGGTGCTGCAGACTTTTCTAGTGCCCTTGTTATAGAGCCAAAAAGATTGGAGAAGTGGTTTATCCACACATCTCCATTTTGGATAGATAACTCTTCGTATGGTTGTTTGTTTAGTGTGTTCCAATTTTTCCAGAATTGATTAGATTCTATGGATTCTTCAATTACATTGAGCTGATTTCTGATGTGCTGTTCTATCTTTTTCCGTAGTGTATTTCTGTATTGTTTTAGTGATTCACCATAGTGAAGGCAAAACTCAGGTTTTCTGGGTCTCTATGTTTTTAGTTGAATAGGTTTCTAAATTTATTTCTTAGGTTTTTGCATTCTTCATCAAACCGTTTGTCATTGTTATAAATTCTCAGATTTGATTGGGAAGCTGAAAGGTCAAATATTCTGTTTAGACTTTCTACTGCCAAGTTAACACATTCACTATTACAGTGAAATGTTTTGTCCAGGACGTTATCTAAAAGTGATTGAATTTGTTGTTGCCTAATTGTTTTTTGGTAGATTTCTAAACTACTTTCCTTCCATCTATAGCATTTCTTAATATTATGCAGTTCCCTTGGCTTTGATGCCTCATGATTGAGTATTGCTCTGTACAGGTAGACTGTGATTTTGCTGTGATCTGATAGGGGTGTTAGTGGGCTGACTGTGAACGCTCTCTCTCTCTCTCACTCACACACACTCTCTCTCTCTCTTACCCTCTTTACATATCAGATGACAGCAGCAGTGTCACAGTAAAACTTCAGTCTAGTCAATTATTTAGAAGATGTCTCCCTATTGACTGATCACCGTGCCACTAGACGTGTGCCAGGCCTCTATTCTCCCAGGCACATGGAACACAGAGGATGACGTGTTACCTATTGAACCCTCCTAAGTATGTCACCCATTTCCACAGGATTCAGACAGCTGACATATCTCCCAGTCAGTAGTTTCTCAGCTGTGTGGTTTACAGGCTGGCAAAAAAAAAATGTGGTATCTGTATTTCTGAAGAGCTGAAATGAAAAATACAGTAGTCCATTTGAACATAACCTGCTCCAAGAAGACCACGGCTCTTAGATGTACACATAGCATCTATCTTTGGAGAGAGAACATTGGCCTGGCTTGAGTGACCTTGAATGTAACTCCTGGCTGATGCTACCATGTGTCTGTGTATTTCTGTGGGAGCTCCTGATGCAGCTGTTAATAACATGATGGTTCAAAGCCCTGCCTCCCCACTCAGTCTGACAGAGTCAATAGCCACTGACAAATGAAAGTTTACAGGCAGCTCAGATCTCTCTCTCTCTCCTGTATTGTTCCGCCTCCTTGCCTGTCCTCTAATGTACGGCTGGTATGCATCACCATATTTACACACCTCTGCTCTTCTCTTTGAACCTGCTAATGGACTAGCTAGCTTTGCATAATCTCCATCACTTGTTTTTTACTCTCTCTCTCCCGTGCTCATATCAACAAAATTATCATTATGTCGGTCATGCCCCACCTTGAGCACATTTTAATTTATTCAGAAACATAATTATCAAAGTCAGAATTGCCGTTGGGTTGGTTAGATTCATATTGATTGTCTTGCAAGACAGACACTGTGATGAAGTGAATCACCCTCTTCCCCTTCATTCTCTTTCAGATTAATTTGCTGTAATACATTTTTATGATGGCAACAGTCCCTGACAGACAGTCCAGGTAAACTGAACTGTGTCTTTTGAACGATCGGGTCAAATCGTCAGTCTGTACCGCCAGTCTGTGCAGACTCACAGCAGAGTTACAGCACTACTAGCCTATCTGAGATGTTAGCTATGTTCTGAGGGATGCAGGAAAAGGATTTAGTGTAGTGGATGCTCTTATGGAAAGCCATAGAGGGACACTATGGAGTGTCTCAGGGGGCCTTTCTAGGAAATGGGCTCCAGCTTCTGCAGTTTTGGGGCAATAGAAAATGAGAAATGTGACCCTGTTGTTTTGTCTCAGTCGTATCGCTGTTATTGTCATGCTAATGCATCTGCAGTGTCTCTGCACGTGCCACGGCGGACTGGGCTGATTGGAGTCTTCAAACGGTGTTGATATCAAAAGCCATTAAAAGAGAGAGTGCAGTACTTTCCATTCCCTCAAGATATTTTCACCCTAATGTCAACCTATTTCCTTCCCTGAGTGTGCTTCTGTTGGGATGGAGGCTGGAGTGAGGAATGGAGTATTCATGACTCTGGTGCTGCTGAGACATGCCGACCATCCCCATCCAGCCCCTCCAATCAGTCCCCACGTGGGTGTGAAGCTGACAGGATGATGGCAGAGCCAGTGATAAGCAGACATGGAGAAAGGAGCATCAGAACTGACACAAGTTTGGAAGGCTTCCAAGTCCCTTTGGAATTAAGTTAGCTTTTGGGTTGAGACCAAATCCTCTACCTAACCAATATCTGACAAATGATGTTAACATTATGTGGGGGGAAAAACATTTGTTTTTTGGAATGTTTGTGACTGTTAGGGAGCCACTGGGGTTTAGGGATCGCTTACTCTGGTCTTGTAATGGGTCCGTGTCAGTGGCAGGGAAGTCAGGCGCAGGAAAACGAACTTGGTATAAACGGAGTAGTTTAATAAGTGCTCGTAAAACTACAAAAACCAAAATATACAAAAAATAATACAAGTGGGTACAAATCTCGTCGCACACCGACACATGACTTGCACAAGCATACAATAAAACAATCTCCGACAAGGACATGAGGGAAACAGAGGGTTAAATACACAACATGTAATTGATGGGATTGGAACCAGGTGTGAAAGAAGACAAGACAAAACCAATGGAAAATGAAAAATGGATGAGTGATGGCTAGAAGGTCGATGACGTCGACCGCCGAACACCGCCCAAACAAGGAGAGGGACCGACTTCGGCGGAAGTCGCGACAGGTCTGTGATCTTATTAATTATATATTGATTTCTCACTTGTGTTTTAATGTCCTGGTTGACCGATTCTCAGCAATCTTTAGTATACTATCAATACCTTGTGTTTTAATTGCATATTGATTCAGTGCATTTAATGAGGCTGTTAGTCTTGTTTTTTTAGGCAAAACCCCCAGTTAGACTGAAAGTAGATGATTGCAATCATCATTTTCCTTCCAAAGTAGATGAAAATATTGATAACCCTCATGGTAGAGAAATATTATTGGAGTCTATCTGGGATTTGTCCCTCTGTCCAAAGTTCTCGAGAATTATGTGTTGAAATTTCACGTGATACCCAGGCTTCTTGGGTACCTCTACCACATATCCAGACAGCCCAGGCCTCACCTCTAGGAAATCATCAAGGCAACGTGCTTCACATCCCAGTTGTGTGTTCCAAGGAAGAAACAAAGAATAAAATAGAATTCTGAGACCACATCTAAAGACTAAGAGAGACAGCGAGTGCTCACTAATCACCCAGCCGTGAATGATAAATAAGTCATTTCCTTGCGGGTTTGTCAACGCACGGGAGCGGATCCCTGAGACTCCATAGAAGCGTCGTTTTTGGAGAGAAGATTAGTTGCTGAGGATGATGGATGTGTGAAGTGTGATCCGGGAGACGGGGATGTCGGGGATGTCCGGGCCGCTCGGTGGCTGATGCCTCGCCACTAGCGACCATAACGACAGGCTCATTACACACACAGCACAGGCTAAACTTTTTATCTTATGACTTGCACAGCCTATAGGTGATTTCACTAGTCCTGCTCAATTTACCACCAACTATCACAGGCCACTCATTAGATAGAAACACCTAGGTTTGAAAATGCATTAAAAATTCAAGTGGAAAAATCATGTAGCTCCCTGAACCTGTACATCTGTTGGCATGTCATGTGTAGAATGCCAAGTAGGATGTGTGCCAAGTGTGCAGTAGATAAGTGTTTTAAACCATACAGTTTTATGCTTCACTGAACCTCAGTGAAATGGGCTCCAATGATGCAAAAGCCAGCATTTACAGCAGTTTATACAGATGATCAAAAGAAGAGGAGCCACCGGTATGGTAACATTGAGAATGAAAGTGTCTTGCTGTAAAACAGTGTACTGCTTATGCAGTGAGGAAACCTACCCTGTCAATTCATCTCTGGCAACTTCGGAACCTCTCAGATGAACCAGGCACCCTTTCTTGATGACTGAACTCCAGAGGCAGTGACCTGTGTCTAACTGCTGACCCTCACCGACCGGAGAGTATTTCCTCAACCGGTTATTAGATCTCAGGTTCCTACTGTGTGTGTGTGTGTGTGTGTGTGTGTGTGTGTGTGTGTGTGTGTGTGTGTGTGTGTGTGAGAAAGCGAGAGAGAGACAAAGCTTTGAGGCAGTGAGCTTCAGTGCTGGATGGAACCAAAACAATCCCAACAACACCTAAAAGCAACCACAATACACTCCTAGAAGAAAAGGTTCAAAATAAGTTCTTTGGCTATCCCCAAATGAGAACCCTTTTTGGGTTCCAGGTAGAACCCTCTGAGGAAAGGGTTCTACCTGGAACCAAAAAGGGTTCTGCCTGGAAACTAAAATTATTACTCAAAGGGTTCTCCAATGAGAACAGCCGAATAACCCTTTTAGATTCAAGATAGCACCTTTGTATCTGAGAGTGTCAAGGGACAAAGGGTAAATAGGATATGGCAAAGAGCATAGCCGACTACGCCAGTTGTTTGGTAAAAAGTTGTTGACAACCTGCGTAAAACCTTTTTCTATACTGTTTATGTGTGGGTGCCCGTTGCCTGAAAACACATGAACACACATTCATTCCTCTTTCCTCACTGCAAACTAGGTCTAGTTTTACTGGGGAACAGCCACCTCAGCCATAACTTGCAGCATTTATTAGACGTGAGCCGTAAAGACCACAGAGCTCCAGGCAGATCTCACCAGTGACTGAGCTTTGCCTCAGACTCACATCTCTCTCTGAATACTGACTAGGGGCTGCTGTAATTCTAGGCCTGTTACACCTAGTCGGAGGATAACAGAATATTTTCTATGTCAGCACTCTGAGTTCCATAGTTAAGGTTTACAATTGTACCCATTTTTCTCTTACAAGTCCTTTTCCATAGAGGAGACCAAGCATAGAAAGTGTCAGAAGCTGTGTATAAAATGAACCTGTAGAGAATCCTTTCATGTAACTACATCACGTATTCCACCTATTATAGCTAATTACAGCAGCAGACATTCTGGATTTTACTAAAGGTAATACTCAGCTTCAGTTCAAGGACTGTGTGCGACTTTACATACATAGTATTTGAGGAAAAGAGCAAGATGAAGACCACAAATGTGTGTTGACTGGCTTGACCTTCACACAAGACAGTTAGATAGACCGTTACACAGAGAGAAGGACAAAAACATGTCCTCTTCCCCTAGGAACTAATCTATGTGACAGACAGTTCCCCATACTGTAGTTCTGTGAGACCACTGTCTGACACTCCACTATTAAACACTAAAACCGTCCAAGAGAGAGAAACACAGACATACAGACAGACAGACAATCCAGCCCCAACTAACCCCATGATTATGTCCATATAGTATGCCCTCCATAGGGAGCATAGACCCTTTACTTCACTCACTCAATAGAATCCTCCACTGCCTTTGAGAACAGAGCCAACCTGCTGTCCTGAGGACACAGCCCCCGCCCTCTCTGAGTGAGCACAATTAGCACTCAGTGAAAAGAATGATCCCCAACGGAGCTATTCATGCACAATATATTTCATTGAACTAGATGATACAAGGGGATAAATTAAACGTTAGTAATACTGAGCTTCCCGGAAAAAGAGTTCAATCATACACTATTATAAAGGCACAGTCGTTTGCTTTTGAACATTCACCAGATAATGGGTCGAGGCATCAGGGACAGAGTGGGGAATTATACGGCCACTCTCTCTGACAATGGCCTGTGTGTCTGTCTGCATGTTAATGAACTCTCTTTCTCTATGTGTCAGACTGTACCTGGTCCGCTGAGCTTCCTTCAGCCCGGCCTGCTCTCTCTACTCTACTGACAGACCATCACAAAGGTCATGACCTTTCCAGACAGGGCACTGGCATGTTGTTTCACTGCTACACTGTGAGTTCACCGCACTGCACCTGCTAGGAGCGCACAGACCCACATGGACAGACACACACACACACACACAGATTTGCTCACAGGTGCACGCATGGAAACACGTCCACACATTTTCACACTTGAATACACTCGGCATTGAATACACTCGGCCTGCTGCCATGGCCACCACCCTGCTTCCACCTCTCTCTCCCTGTGAGCTCCTCATGCTTTCTTAATCTCACACCACTAGCCCTCACCACTCTAGCTACACAGTTGTCTGATGGACCCATTGTACCCATATTAACACCTACACTCCTCTCAACGCAGTATCTCATTTCTGTGTGTCTGTCTATGTGTGTGTGTGTGTGTGTGTGTGTGAGACCCAGTCCACCGCAGTTAGAGGTGCTGAAGCAGGGAGAGTGTACGTGCCCTAACAATAATAAGATATAGATATTTTTAAGCCACTTAAGGTTTATTTTTAGAGCTCTACTACTAGATCAATAGTCTAGCTTTGGTATTATTTACAGTACCAGTCAACTGTTTGGACTTACCTACTCATTCAAGGGTTTTTCTTTATGTTTTATATTTTCTACATTGTAGAATAATAGTGAAGACATTAAATAAACTATGAAATAACACATATGGAATCATGTGGTAACCAAAAAAGTGGTAAACAAAAGCTATATTTTAGATTATTCAAAGTTGCCACCCTTTGCCTTGATGACAGCTTTGCACACTCTTGGCATTATCTCAATCAGCTTCATGAGGTGGTCACCTGGGGTGGCAGGGTAGCCTAGTGGTTAGAGCATTGGACTAGTAACAGAAAGGTTGCAAGTTCAAATCCCCGAGCTGACAAGGTACAAAATCTGTCATTCTGCCCCTGAACAGGCAGTTAACCCACTGTTCCTAGGCCGTCATTGAAAATAAGAATTTGTTCTTAACTGACTTGCCTAGTAAAATAAAAAAAAAGCTTGAAGAAGTTCCCACATATGCTGAGCACTTGTTGACTGCTTTTCCTTCACTCTGCAGTTCAACTCATCCCAAACCATGAGGTTGAGGTCATGTGATTGTGGAGGCCAGGTCATCTGATGCAGGACTCCATCACTCTCCTTCTTGGTCAAACAGCCATTACACAGCCTGCAGGTGTGTTTTGGGTCATTGTGCTGTTGAAAAACAAATGATAGTCCCACTAAGCGTAAACCAGATGGGATGGTGTATTGCCGTAGAATGCTGTGGTAGCCATGCTGGTTAAGTGTGCCTTGAATTCTAAATAAATCACCGCCATGTCACCAGCAAAGCACCCCCACACCATCACACCTCCTCCATGCTTCACTGTGGGAACCACACATACAGAGATCATCCGTTCACCTACTCTGTGTCTCACAAAGACACGGCGGTTGGAACCACATTTTTTTTAATCAAAATTTACATAATGAAACATTAAAGTTACCCTTTTTAGATAAAACTATACTAAATATAATCACGTCACCAAATAATTGATTAAAACACACTCTGTGGGGTAGCACCATGGCATAGCCGGAGGACAGTTAGTTTCCATCCTCCTCTGGGTACATGACTTCAATACAAACCTAGGAGGCTCATGGATCTCAATACCTTCCATAGACTTACACAGTAATTATGACAACTTCTGGAGGACGTCCTTCAACCTATCAGAGCTCTTGTAGTATGAACTGACATGTTGTCAACCCAATCAAAGGATCAGAGAATGAATCTAGTACTGAAAGCATAAGCTACATATGGCTAGCACAGCAGTGCATAAAATGTGGTAAATAGTTGACTCAAAGAGAGAGAGACAATAGCTGAACAGTTTTGAACAAATTAATTTCTTCAAAAATTAAGGACACAATAGAGAACCAGAGAAAACTAGCTATATTTTGTTAAATTTCTGAACTGCTTGCTGGCTGTACACTGTACTGCATGATTGTAGCGGTTTACTAATGCTTTAGTTCTAGTAGCTATGTTGACTATGACATTAGCTAATATGGTGACAACAATGTAGGCTGTGTGTAGCGGTTATGATATGAAGGTTTGGCTTGGAAAGTTTTTTTTGCCTGGTCACAGACAGCTTATGTGTTTGTGCAATGAAGTCCAGAAGTGAATGGAAAATGTTAGAGGAGATTGCATAGATGCGAGAAGTAATCATACAATGAATAAAGTGATCATGCTGTTTGTTTGTGGCTGCTATGAAAGTGAACTTGTATGTTATCAGGGGTGTATTGATTTAGCTATGGTATATTAATTCCACTGATTCTGTTGAAAAACTTTTCTTAAATGGAAGCAAATTGAAAGAAACTCGGATAAACATACCTGAATTTGTCCAATATAAAATTTTTTGCAGAGCCTCCGGAGTGGCGTAGTGGTCTAAGGCAATGCATCGCAGTTGCTAGCTGTGCCACTAGAGATCCTGGTTCGAGTCTGGGCTCTGTCGCAGCCGGCTGCGCCCGAGAGACCCATGGGGTGGTGCACAATTGGCCCAGCATTGTCCGGGTTAGGGGAGGGTTTGGCCGACCGTAATGTCCTTGTCCCATCGTGCTCTAGCGACTCCTTCGGCGGGCCGGGCGCATGCCCGCTGACACGGTCACCAGGTGCGCGGTGTTTCCTATGACATATTGGTGTGGCTGGCTTCCGGGTTAAGTGGGCAGTGTGGCTTGGTTGGGTCGTGTTTCAGAAGACACATGGCTCTCGACCTTCGCCTCTCCTGTGTCCGTACAGGAGTTTCAGCAATGAGACAAGACTGTAACTACCAATTGGATACCACGAAATTGGGGAGAAAAAAAAAGATTATACATTTTTTAAAGAAACTTGTTTTCAACTGTTGGACTAACCAGCTAGATGTGTGCAAGGTGGTATTGAATGTTTCACTGTCACCTTGATTACTCACATTTTTCTCTCGACCTGTGCACCTACGTTGTAAACTGTTATTCGTAGGCTAGGTTGTAGCAACCTCATGATGGGTATAGGGTTTAGTAGCCTAAACCTATCGATTTTACATTGAGCTGGGTGAATGGAATATGATTGACAGTCATCCATTGTGTTGTAACAGAAATAAGGCCATGCTCTTTAAAAAAATCATCGCCCTCCCTCATCTTAAACGACACCAACCGCCACTGGCTCAAATAAAGGAAATAGATGGCTGAAAAAGACAGCTCCTCAGGTGGGCGGGGCATGCACATTGCTACGCAAGCACAAACACGCACAATTAGTGCACGCACACACACAGACCAAAAGATGTGGAGTGAGATACCACAGTAGCATTGTGTCTTTGATTTCATCACCTCCAGAGCCCTGCCAAAGCCCCGCTGCGTCTCACGCTGCCGTCCCCCCACCTTTCCCCACCCTGTCACAGGCGAGAGAGGAATACAAATGCCCCCGTCCCTGAAGCACAGCCCAGACCCCCTCCCACCCCTCTCCCACAGCCCACACCGCCCCCTGCTTCCCGACCTCCACCCGCCTCCCTCCATCCCTGACTGCTCTCTTCCAAGGACAGGCAAAGACATCCCCTTTGGTGAGAGGAGAGTGATTTCCACCAACACAGACTTGACGGAGCACTTCAGCTCAGAGGGCGGATGGTGGTGGTGGAGGGGTTGTGTGATTGAGACTTAAATGTATATGTTTGACTCCCCCCATTGCAGCACAGAGACACTTCATACTGAAAGCCATCCATATTGGCCATTCTGCATTAGTGACTTCTGTCAGACACTCTAAGGTCTAAAGAACACATATGCCAATGGGGATGGGAGACAGTTGTCACAACAGCCATGTTGCCCGGGCTAAAGAATGGAGAACAGACGGGCTTAGTGTCAGCTTGTAAACAGTATGGATGGATCATGGAGACAATGGGAATCACTGTCAATATGTGTGCATGTGCTGAGATTTCATCAACATTTATGCATTTTGTTTGGTTGTAAGATGTTAAAGTGTGTGTGTGTGTGTGTGTATCTATGTATGCTTGCCTCTGTCTGGGTGAGTCAGACAGCCAGGTATTCCTGCACAGGGCACGTATGGGCTTTATGACCCTTGTCTATGAAGTGATTTGGCTCCAGAAGGACAAAGCTGAGAGAGGTGATTAAAAAGCTGAATGGAATGTCACACCTAATGGATACAGAGAGGGAGTCACAGGAAATAGAGAGAGAGAGAGAGGGAAAAAGAGAGAGAGCGAGAGGGAAAGAGGGAGAGGGAAAAAGAGAGAGGGAGAGGGAAAGAGAGAGAGAGGGAGAGGGAGAGAGAGGGAAGGGGGAAAAGAGAGGGAGAGAGAGAGAGAGAGAGGGAAAAAGAGAGAGAGAGAGGGAGAGGGAAAAAGAGAGGGAGAGAGGGAAAAAGAGAGGGGGAAATGGAAAAAGAGAGAGGAGAGAGGGAAAAAGAGGGAGGGGGAAAAGAGAGAGGGAGAGGGAAAAAGAGAGAGGGAGAGGGATAGAGAGAGAGGGAAATTGAAAAAGAGAGAGGGAGAGGGAAAAAGAGAGAGGGAGAGGGAAAAAGAGAGGGAGAGAGGGAAAAAGAGAGGGGGAAATGGAAAAAGAGAGAGGAGAGAGAGGGAAAAAGAGGGAGAGGGAAAAAGAGAGAGTGAGAGGGAAAAAGAGAGAGTGAGAGGGAAAAAGAGAGAGGGAGAGGGAAAAGAGAGACGGAGATGGAAAAAGAGAGGGAGATGGAAAAAGAGAGAGAGAGCGAGAGAGAGATGGAAAAAGAGAGAGGGAGATGGAAAAAGAGAGAGGGAGAGGGAAAAGAGAGCGAGAGAGGGAAAGAGGGAGAGGGAAAAGAGAGAGGGAGGGGGAAAGAGAGAGAGAGAGGGAGAGGGACTGAGATGGAGGGGGGGAAAGCGAGGGAGAGGGGGAAAAAGAGAGAGAGAGGGAGAGGGGAAAAAGAGAGAGAGAGAGGAAGAGGGAAAAAGAGAGAGGGAGAGGGAAAAAGAGAGGGAAAAAGAGAGAGGGAGAGGGAAAGAGAGAGAGAGAGGGAAAAGGAGAGAGAGAGAGAGGGAGAGGGAAAAAGCGAGAGGGAAATGGAAAAGGAGAGGGAGAGAGAGAGGGAGAGGGAAAGAGAGAGGGAAAAAGAGGGAGGGGGAAAAGAGAGAGGGAGGGGGAAAACGAGAGAGGGAGAGGGAGAGAGAAAGAGAGAGAGGGAAAGAGAGAGAGAGGGAGAGGGAAAGAGAGAGAGAGAGGGAAAGAGAGAGGGAAATGGAAAAAGAGAGAGGGAGAGGGAGAGAGAGAGAGGGGGAAAGAGAAAGAGAGAGAGGGAGAGGGAAAAAGAGAGAGGGAGAGGGAAAGAGAGAGAGGGAAAAAGAGAGAGAGAGAGGGAGAAAGAGAGAAAGAGGGAGAAAGAGAGAGAGAGAGAGATGGAAGAAGAGAGAGGGAGAGGGAAAAGAGAGCGAGAGAGGGAAAAAGAGAGCGAGAGAGGGAAAGAGAGAGAGGGAGAGGGAAAGAGAGAGAGGGAGAGGGAAGAGAGAGGGAGAGGGAAAGAGAGAGGGGGAAGAGAGAGAAAGAGGGAAAGGGAAAAAGAGAGAGGGAAAAGAGAGAGGGAAAAAGAGGGAGGGAGAGAGAGAGAAAAAGAGAGCGGGAGAGGGAAAAATAGAGAGGGAGAGGGAAAAAGAGAAAGGGAGAGAGAAAAGGAGAGAGGGAGATGGAAAAAGAGAGAGGGAGAGAGATTGTGAGAGGGAAAAAGAGAGGGGGAAATGGAAAAAGAGAGAGGAGAGAGAGGGAAAAAGAGGGAGAGGGAAAAAGAGAGAGGGAGAGGGAAAAAGAGAGAGTGAGAGGGAAAAAGAGAGAGGGAGAGGGAAAAGAGAGACGGAGATGGAAAAAGAGAGGGAGATGGAAAAAGAGAGAGAGAGCGAGAGAGAGATGGAAAAAGAGAGAGGGAGATGGAAAAAGAGAGAGGGAGAGGGAAAAGAGAGCGAGAGAGGGAAAGAGGGAGAGGGAAAAGAGAGAGGGAGGGGGAAAGAGAGAGAGCGAGGGAGAGGGACTGAGATGGAGGGGGGGAAAGCGAGGGAGAGGGGGAAAAAGAGAGAGAGAGGGAGAGGGGAAAAAGAGAGAGAGAGAGGAAGAGGGAAAAAGAGAGAGGGAGAGGGAAAAAGAGAGGGAAAAAGAGAGAGGGAGAGGGAAAAGGAGAGAGAGAGAGAGGGAGAGGGAAAAAGCGAGAGGGAAATGGAAAAGGAGAGGGAGAGAGAGAGGGAGAGGGAAAGAGAGAGGGAAAAAGAGGGAGGGGGAAAAGAGAGAGGGAGGGGGAAAACGAGAGAGGGAGAGGGAGAGAGAAAGAGAGAGAGGGAAAGAGAGAGAGAGAGAGGGAGAGGGAAAGAGAGAGAGAGAGGGAAAGAGAGAGGGAAATGGAAAAAGAGAGAGGGAGAGGGAGAGAGAGAGAGAGGGGGAAAGAGAAAGAGAGAGAGGGAGAGGGAAAAAGAGAGAGGGAGAGGGAAGAGAGAGGGAAAAAGAGAGAGAGAGAGGGAGAAAGAGAGAAAGAGGGAGAAAGAGAGAGAGAGAGAGATGGAAGAAGAGAGAGGGAGAGGGAAAAGAGAGCGAGAGAGGGAAAAAGAGAGCGAGAGAGGGAAAGAGAGAGAGGGAGAGGGAAAGAGAGAGAGGGAGAGGGAAGAGAGAGGGAGAGGGAAAGCGAGAGGGGGAAGAGAGAGAAAGAGGGAAAGGGAAAAAGAGAGAGGGAAAAGAGAGAGGGAAAAAGAGGGAGGGAGAGAGAGAGAAAAAGAGAGCGGGAGAGGGAAAAATAGAGAGGGAGAGGGAAAAAGAGAAAGGGAGAGAGAAAAGGAGAGAGGGAGATGGAAAAAGAGAGAGGGGGAGAGATTGGGAGAGGGAAAAAGAGAGGGAGAAGGAAAAAGAGAGAGAAAAAAAGAGAGGGAGAAGGAAAAAGAGAGAGAGAGAAAGAGAAAAAGAGAGCAGGAGAGGGAAAGAGAGAGAGGGAGAGGGAAAGAGAGAGGGGGGAAGAGAGAGAAATAGGGAAAGGGAAAAAGAGAGAGGGAAAAGAGAGAGGGAAAAAGAGGGAGGGAGAGAGAAAAAGAGAGCAGGAGAGGGAAAAATAGAGAGGGAGAGGGAAAAAGAGAAAGGGAGAGAGAAAAGGAGATGGAAAAGGAGAGAGGGAGAGAGATAGGGAGAGGGAAAAAGAGAGAGAGAAAGAGAAAAAGAGAGCGGGAGAGGGAAAAATAGAGAGGGAGAGGGAAAAACAGAAAGGGAGAGAGAAAAGGAGAGAGGGATATGGAAAAAGAGAGAGGGAAAAAGAGAGGGAGAAGGAAAAAGAGAGAGAAAGAGAAAAAGAGAGCGGGAGAGGGAAAGAGAGAGAGGGAGAGGGAAAGGGAGAGAATGAGAGGGAAAGAGAGAGAGGGAGAGGGAAAGAGAGAGGGGGGAAGAGAGAGAAAGAGGGAAAGGGAAAAAGAGAGAGGGAAAAGAGAGAGGGAAAAAGAGGGAGGGAGAGAGAAAAAGAGAGCGGGAGAGGGAAAAATAGAGAGGGAGAGGGAAAAAGAGAAAGGGAGAGAGAAAAGGAGAGAGGGAGATGGAAAAAGAGAGAGGGAGAGAGATAGGGAGAGGGAAAAAGAGAGGGAGAAGGAAAAAGAGAGAGAGAAAAAAAGAGAGGGAGAAGGAAAAAGAGAGAGAGAAAGAGAAAAAGAGAGCAGGAGAGGGAAAGAGAGAGAGGGAGAGGGAAAGAGAGAGAGGGAGAGGGAAAGAGAGAGAGGGAGAGGGAAAGAGAGAGGGGGGAAGAGAGAGAAATAGGGAAAGGGAAAAAGAGAGAGGGAAAAGAGAGAGGGAAAAAGAGGGAGGGAGAGAGAAAAAGAGAGCAGGAGAGGGAAAAATAGAGAGGGAGAGGGAAAAAGAGAAAGGGAGAGAGAAAGGAGATGGAAAAGGAGAGAGGGAGAGAGATAGGGAGAGGGAAAAAGAGAGAGAGAAAGAGAAAAAGAGAGCGGGAGAGGGAAAAATAGAGAGGGAGAGGGAAAAACAGAAAGGGAGAGAGAAAAGGAGAGAGGGATATGGAAAAAGAGAGAGGGAAAAAGAGAGGGAGAAGGAAAAATAGAGAGGGAGAGGGAAAAAGAGAAAGGGAGAGAGAAAAGGAGAGAGGGAGATGGAAAAAGAGAGAGGGGGAGAGATTGGGAGAGGGAAAAAGAGAGGGAGAAGGAAAAAGAGAGAGAAAAAAAGAGAGGGAGAAGGAAAAAGAGAGAGAGAGAAAGAGAAAAAGAGAGCAGGAGAGGGAAAGAGAGAGAGGGAGAGGGAAAGAGAGAGGGGGGAAGAGAGAGAAATAGGGAAAGGGAAAAAGAGAGAGGGAAAAGAGAGAGGGAAAAAGAGGGAGGGAGAGAGAAAAAGAGAGCAGGAGAGGGAAAAATAGAGAGGGAGAGGGAAAAAGAGAAAGGGAGAGAGAAAAGGAGATGGAAAAGGAGAGAGGGAGAGAGATAGGGAGAGGGAAAAAGAGAGAGAGAAAGAGAAAAAGAGAGCGGGAGAGGGAAAAATAGAGAGGGAGAGGGAAAAACAGAAAGGGAGAGAGAAAAGGAGAGAGGGATATGGAAAAAGAGAGAGGGAAAAAGAGAGGGAGAAGGAAAAAGAGAGAGAAAGAGAAAAAGAGAGCGGGAGAGGGAAAGAGAGAGAGGGAGAGGGAAAGGGAGAGAATGAGAGGGAAAGAGAGAGAGGGAGAGGGAAAGAGAGAGGGGGGAAGAGAGAGAAAGAGGGAAAGGGAAAAAGAGAGAGGGAAAAGAGAGAGGGAAAAAGAGGGAGGGAGAGAGAAAAAGAGAGCGGGAGAGGGAAAAATAGATAGGGAGAGGGAAAAAGAGAAAGGGAGAGAGAAAAGGAGAGAGGGAGATGGAAAAAGAGAGAGGGAGAGAGATAGGGAGAGGGAAAAAGAGAGGGAGAAGGAAAAAGAGAGAGAGAAAAAAAGAGAGGGAGAAGGAAAAAGAGAGAGAGAAAGAGAAAAAGAGAGCAGGAGAGGGAAAGAGAGAGAGGGAGAGGGAAAGAGAGAGAGGGAGAGGGAAAGAGAGAGGGGGGAAGAGAGAGAAATAGGGAAAGGGAAAAAGAGAGAGGGAAAAGAGAGAGGGAAAAAGAGGGAGGGAGAGAGAAAAAGAGAGCAGGAGAGGGAAAAATAGAGAGGGAGAGGGAAAAAGAGAAAGGGAGAGAGAAAAGGAGATGGAAAAGGAGAGAGGGAGAGAGATAGGGAGAGGGAAAAAGAGAGAGAGAAAGAGAAAAAGAGAGCGGGAGAGGGAAAAATAGAGAGGGAGAGGGAAAAACAGAAAGGGAGAGAGAAAAGGAGAGAGGGATATGGAAAAAGAGAGAGGGAAAAAGAGAGGGAGAAGGAAAAAGAGAGAGAAAGAGAAAAAGAGAGCGGGAGAGGGAAAGAGAGAGAGGGAGAGGGAAAGGGAGAGAATGAGAGGGAGAGAGAGAGGGAGAGGGAAAGAGAGAGGGGGGAAGAGAGAGAAAGAGGGAAAGGGAAAAAGAGAGAGGGAAAAGAGAGAGGGAAAAAGAGGGAGGGAGAGAGAAAAAGAGAGCGGGAGAGGGAAAAATAGAGAGGGAGAGGGAAAAAGAGAAAGGGAGAGAGAAAAGGAGATGGAAAAGAGAGAGGGAGAGAGATAGGGAGAGGGGAAAAAGAGAGAGGGAGAGGGAAAAAGAGAAAGGGAGAGAGAAAAGGAGAGAGGGAGATGGAAAAAGAGAGAGGGAGAGAGATAGGGAGAGGGAAAAAGAGAGGGAGAAGGAAAAAGAGAGAGAGAAAAAAAGAGAGGGAGAAGGAAAAAGAGAGAGAGAAAGAGAAAAAGAGAGCAGGAGAGGGAAAGAGAGAGAGGGAGAGTGAAAGAGAGAGAGGGAGAGGGAAAGAGAGAGAGGGAGATGGAAAGAGAGAGGGGGAAGAGAGAGAAAGAGGGAAAGGGAAAAAGAGAGAGGGAAAAGAGAGAGGGAAAAAGAGGGAGGGAGAGAGAAAAAGAGAGCGGGAGAGGGAAAAATAGAGAGGGAGAGGGAAAAAGAGAAAGGGAGAGAGAAAAGGAGATGGAAAAAGAGAGAGGGAGAGAGATAGGGAGAGGGAAAAAGAGAGAGGGAGAGAGAAAAGGAGAGAGGGAGATGGAAAAATAGAGAGGGAGAGGGAAAAACAGAAAGGGAGAGAGAAAAGGAGAGAGGGAGATGGAAAAAGAGAGAGGGAGAGAGATAGGGAGAGGGAAAAAGAGGGAGAAGGAAAAAGAGAGAGATAAAAAAATAGAGAGGGAGAAGGAAAAAGAGAGAGAAAGAGAAAAAGAGCGGGAGAGGGAAAAAGAGAGGGCGAGGGAAAAAGAGAGAGAGATGGAAAAAGAGAGAGGGAAAAGAGAGAGAGAGGGAAAGAGAGAGAGGGAAAAAGAGAGAGAGATGGAAAAGAGAGAGGGAGAGGGAAAAGAGAGAGAGAGGGGGAAAGAGAGGGAGATGGAAAAAGAGAGAGGGAGAGGGAAAGAGAGAGAGGGAAAATAGAGAGGGAGATGGAAAAAGAGAGAGGGAGGGGGAAAGAGAGAGAGAGAGGGAGAGAGGGAAAAAGAGAGAGGGAGAGGGAAAGAGAGAGAGTGAGAGGGAAAAGGAGAGAGGGAGAGGGAAAAAGAGAGAGGGAGAGAGTAAGGGGGGAGAGAGAAGGAAAAAGAGAGAGGGAGAGGGAAAAAGAGAGAGGAAAATGGGAAAACGGGTCAGAACAGAGCTACTATAAAGAGGTGATGGAGTGTGTGTATGTGCTCGTGTGTGTGGTGAAATTGGTGTATGAGTGAGTAAATACCTTGGTTCCCCCAATTCCAGGTGTAATTACCAGACCTGGTGATGGGAGGTAAGTGAAGCTGACACAAGCCTCCTGCTCTGAAACACTCTGCCTCATACCTCACAGACCACCCTCACAGACAGCCAAGGACACATGGACACAGGGCTTTATATGCCTCCTCATTTCAACAGACAATACAACAGAAAGTAGATATTTGAGGAGGTCTTTAAGCAAAGCGAGTGACAATGTTAACAGTTTCATAAGCTCGAAAGGAGACACTGACATTAGATTCACACTTGTTTGGGTGGTATGTATTGTAAGTATGAGACATCACAGGGAGAGCATTAGAGACGAGTGGTATCTCTCTCTAGTTTGGTATCTCTCTCACCCAAGACCATGTGGGCTAGCTGGTCCCCCTGTGTGCCTCCTCATTGTATTGCCTGCTCATGATAGTTCCGGTCTGTGGCATTTGAAACGTGGTGTGCAGAGTGGTGTCTAAATGCAGGCAGACATGTTTTATTGCATGACCTTCTCCACAGACATTCCCATCTTCCCTCCTATATCACTGTTTCCTCAACCCCTCTCTCCCTCACCCCCTCCTCTCCTCCCCTCCCTCTGCTTAGACAACTCTGAGGCGCACGCACGCACGCACGCACGCACGCACACACACACACACACACACACACACACAGTCAGAAGAGCAGCCTGGACCTCTCTGTGTCCTGGGGGAAGGGGGGTATGAAAGAGAGCCGAGGTGGGAGGCACAGCCAGCGGAGCCAGGAGGAAAATAAACACACTATATTCCCTTACTATGAAAAATACATGGAATAAATACTGAAATACATGACTGCAGACTGTTTGTACCTGACAGGTGTGTGAATGGAGAAAGATTATTATATTCTGGCTAAACCCTTCATATGAGGCATATCCCTCTGTTTGAACGGGTCTCTCTTTGGTCTCTGTAACCAGAGAGGGGAGAATCACAGGGGGTCTGGCACCAGGGCTGAGCTAGACACACAGCTTGTATGTCTCAGATCTGCTGTTGGCAACTGCACCCTTAGAAAAAGGGGTTCCAAAAGGGTTCTGCGGCTGTCTCCATAGCAGAACCATTTTTGGTTCCAGGTAGAACTATTTTGGGTTCCATATAGAACCCTCTGTGGAAAGGGTTCTACATGGAACCAAAAGGGGTTCTTCAAAGGGTTATCCTAAAGGGACAGCAGAAGAACCCTTATTTTACCAGGTAAGTTGACTGAGAACACACTCATTTACAGCAACAACTTGGGGAATAATTACAGGGGAGAGAAGAGGGGAGGAATGAGCCAATTATAAGCTGGGGATCATGAGGTGGCCATGATGGTATGAGGTGGCCATGATGGTATGAGGTGGCCATGATGGTATGAGGTGGCCATGATGGTATGAGGTGGCCATGATGGTATGAGGTGGCCATGATGGTATGAGGTGGCCATGATGGTATGAGGTGACCATGATGGTATGAGGTGGCCATGATGGTATGAGGTGGCCATGATGGTATGAGGTGGCCATGATGGTATGAGGTGGCCATGATGGTATGAGGGCCTGATTGGGAATTACTTTACTCTACTGACTTTATTGTCCCAATGGGGACATTTTGTTGCAGTGTCATGTACACGTTTAATGTGGCGTTTAAATAACAAAACTGATTGACAACTTTCATAACAGTTACATACCAATAAAAAAAGAATAGCCTGCTGGCCTTACTGGGCCGATAGGAACATTAGCCCGAGCTATTTAAGAGGGATATCACACCTGGCACAAATTATTGTCTAATTAGCCAGGACAGCGGTGTTAACACCCCTACTCTTACAATACGTGTCATGGGAGCTTTAGTGACCACAGAGTCAGGACACCCGTGTAACATCCCATCCGAAATATCTTACACAGGGCAATGTCCCCGATCACTGCCCTCGGGCATTTTAATATTTAGACCAGAGGAAAGAGTGCCTCCTACTGGCCCTCCAACACCACCTCCGGCAGCATCTGGTTTTAAAATCCAGGGACCGACCAGAACCAACGCTGTTTAGCTTCAGAGGCAAGCCAGCAGTGGGCTGCAGGGTGGTATGCTGCTGGGTAGCACATTTTTTCTAAGAGTGTGGCTCTGTGTCCTTGTTTCTTCTCTGTTAAGGAGACAGGTCTTACAGAATGTATTAGGCAGGTGGAGGAACAGAACCTGCACCTGCATGTCAATGCAGACACCACCTACCTGGCTGTGTCACTGTGGGCTGTTACATACAGGTGGATGTTCTGCATGTTGAGTAAACCCATTCGATGCACCTAACCTATTCCAACCTCCCTCCTCCAACATCTTCCATTCTTTCAAGCAAACACCGGAACAATGCAAATAGGTTATTTTGTGTTGATCTGGTTAACATGCTAATAGTACCTGCATGAAATGTAACCAGTGTAACAGCATATCAGCTAAAAAATACATTTAAAAAAGGGATCAAGAGTTGATTTAGTTGAAAGAAAGGAAGGTTTTTAGTCATTCAGTGTCCACTTCTCCTAATAGTTTTAACCATCTTATTCTCCAGAACGTCAGCATTTCTACCCAGGCAGGCACACCCAGCCATTCCCAACAGGTCAGCAGATTGACATTTTATAATCAATTTAGACTTTGGACCATGGAGAGTTGGATGTTCTGAAGTGATTCCCAAAGTGACTGTTACCGTTTTACTGCAAGGAGGGCAATCAATTTTATCATCCTCCTGGCTACTGAGAGATGGTGGCTCTGAACGTTATGACTGAGAGGTAGCTTCCTGCTTTTTCCCCTGTGTGCCGTGCAACTACCTCCCCTTGTCCCCACACGGATCTCCATTACGGATCCACGCCCTTGACTGCTTCAGTCTCATTACAAGCCACTCCAGACAGCCATCAAATGTTCATGTCTGTGGCCCATACTAACCCCTATATGCCTCATCTGACTCCTGCTCTTCTGGTGAGGAAAGGGACATGTCATTATCCTCACAGGCTGCTCTGAGAGATTGTTATTGCTTCATGTCACACAACAACGTGGGGCACGGGGAAGATATGAACAGAACAGTGGCTCAGCTTCCACCTAAAACCGTTCTCAACACAGAGGCCAAGTGGATCAGTGGAAAGAAAGCAGGGACAACGGATGCAGAGAAGGACAGACCGTATGAATGAAACACAAAACGCTACGTTTCCCCATTACCACAAGACAAGTGACGCAGTCATTCCTGAGGACTGACCAATATCAAATGGAAGCAGGGCCTACAAAGGACTTTCATTGCATTGATTCAGTCCAGTGGAATAATGGCCAACCCACTGGACAACAACGAGTGATGTAATGCATGCTTAGGCAGGGCCTATCAATAATGATATATATTCATCACAGCCTTCTGTACCCTTTTCTTTTCTTTTTTTATTAAGTCCTTCCTTTTTTTATTAGCAATCTCATTAAATGTGACTCTTTGAAATTGGCAATTGACTAAACAGTCAGGGCATCAGGTTTTTAATCTGGCATAAAAGCCCATTCAGAACATATAAATCAGCTTGCACGCTTGATGATGTCATAAGCAACATCAGAGGACGGCGTCACCTTTCTTCACATAAGTGCAGTGCAATTAGCTCTGCCTACGTATTCTCAGATTAATAAGGTGGCAATTATCTGGGGCTCGATAATTATCTGGGGTTCAATAATTATCTGGGGTTCAATAATTATCTGGGGTTCAATAATTTTATGGAGTTCAATAATTATCTGGAGTTCAATAATCTGACACCCTTGTTAAATGACATGTACAGGTATGGTACTTCCGGCGTGGACAGAGATGGACGCCTCGCTTCGCGTTCCTAGGAAACTATGCAGTATTTTGTTTTTATTTTATTCTTAGGTTTTATTACATACAGTCGGGAGGAACTATTGAATATAAGAGCAATGTCAACTCACCAACATTACAACCAGGAATGCAACTTTCCCGAAGCGGATCCTCTGTTTGGCCTAGCACGCAGGACAATGGATCGGATCCCAGCCGGCGACCCAAAACAACGGCGCCGTAGAAGGGGCAGACGGAGCGGTCTTCTGGTCAGGCTCCGTAGACGGGCACAACGTGCACCTCTCCCGAGCATACTACTCGCCAATGTCCAGTCTCTTGGCAACAAGGTAGACGAAATCCGAGCAAGGGTAGCATACCAGAGAGACATCCGAGACTGTAACGTTCCTTGTTTCACGGAAACATGGCTCACTCGAGACACGCTATCTGTGTCGTTACAGCCACCTGGTTTCTTCACACATCGCGGCGACAGAAACAAGCATCTCTCTGGTAAGGAGAAGGGCGGGGGTGTATGCCTTATGATTAACGAGATGTGGTGTGATCATAACAACATACAGGAACTCAAGTCCTTTTGTTCACCTGACTTAGAATTCCTTACAATTAAATGCCGACCGCATTATCTACCAAGAGAATTCTCTTTGATCATAATCACAGCCGTGTATATTCCCCCCCAAGCAGACACATCGACGGCCCTGAAAGAACTTCATTGGACTCTATGTAAACTGGAAACCACATATCCTGAGGCTGCATTTATTGTAGCCGGGGATTTTAACAAGGCTAATCTGAAAACAAGGCTCCCCAAATTCTATCAGCATATCGATTGTGCTACCAGGGCTGGCAAAACTCTAGACCACTGTTATTCTAACTTCCGTGACGCATATAAGGCCATCCCCCGCCCTCCCTTCGGAAAAGCTGACCACGACTCCATTTTGTTGCTCCCAGCCTATAGACAGAAACTAAAACAGGAAGCACCCGCGCTTAAGTCTGTTCAACGCTGGTCCGACCAATCTGATTCCATGCTTCAAGATTGCTTCGATCAAGTGGATTGGGATATGTTCCGCATTGCGGCGATCAACAACATTGACAAATACACTGATTCAGTGTGCGAGTTCATTAACAAGTGCATCGTTGATGTTGTACCAACAGCATCTATTAAAACATTCCCCAACCAAAAACAGTGGATTGATAGCAGCATTTGCACAAAACTGAATGTGCGAACCACTGCTTTTAATCAGGGCAATGTGACCGGAACCATGACCGAATACAAACAGTGTAGCTATTCCCTCCGCAAGGCAATCAAACAAGCTAAGCGTCAGTACAGAGACAAAGTGGAGTCGCAATTCAACTGTGGCAGGGTCTACAGTCACGGACTACAAAAGAAAAACCAGCCCCGTCGCGGACCAGGATGTCTTGCTCACAGACAGACTAAACAACTTTTTTGCTCGCTTTGAGGACAATACAGTGCCACGGCCCACTACCAAAACCTGCGGACTCTGCTTCACAGTAGCCAACTTGAGTAAAACATTTAAAAGTGTTAACCCTCGCAAGGCTGCAGGCCCAGGCAGCATCCCCGGCCGCGTCCACAGAGCATGCACAGACCAACTGGCTGGTGTGTTTACAGACGTATTCAATCAATCCTTATCCCAGTCTGCTGTCCCCACATGTTTCAAGAGGGCCACCATTGTTCCTGTTCCCAAGAAAGCTAAGGTAAATGAGCTAAATGACTACCGCCCTGTAGCACTCACTTCCGTCATCATGAAGTGCTTTGAGAGACTAGTCAAGGATCATATCACCTCCACCCTACCTGACACCCTAGACCCACTCCAATTTGCTTACCGCCCCAATAGGTCAACAGACGACGCAATCGCCATCACACTGCCCTAACCCATCTGCACAAGAGGAATACCTATGTAAGAATGCTGTTCATCGATTACAGCTCAGCATTTAACACCATAGTACCCTCCAAACTCTCATTAAGCTCGAGACCCTGGGTCTCGACCCCGCCCTGTGTAACTGGGTCCTGGACTTTCTGATTGGCCGCCCCCAGGTGGTGAGGGTAGGTAACAACATCTCCACCCCGCTGATCCTCAACACTGGGTCCCCACAAGGGTGCGTTCTGAGCCCTCTCCTGTACTCCCTGTTCACCCACGACTGCATGGCCATGCACGCCTTCAACTCAGTCATCAAGTTTGCAGACGGTAGGCTTGATTACCAACAATGACGAGACGGCCTACAGGGAGGAGGTGAGGGCCCTCGGAGTGTGGTGTCAGGAAAATAACCTCACACTCAATGTCAACAAAACAAAGGAGATGATCGTGGACTTCAGGAAACAGCAGAGGGAGCAGCCCCCTAGGGAGCAGCCCCCTATCTACATTGACGGGACAGTAGTGGAGAGGGTGGAGAGTTAAGTTCTTTGGCGTACACATCACGGACAAACTGAAATGGTCCACCCACTCAGACAGCGTGCGCCTCTTCAACCTCAGGAGGCTGAAGAAATTTGGCTTGTCACCAAAAGCACTCACAAACTTTTACAGATACACAATCAGCCTGTCGGGCTGTATCACCGCCTGATACGGCAGCTGCTCCGCCCATAACCGGACGTCTTTCCAGTAGTAGTGAGGCCTGCACAACGCATCACCAGGTGCAAACTACCTGCCCTCCAGGACACCTACACCACCCGATGTCACAGGAAGGCCAAAAATATCATCAAGGACAACAACCACCCGAGCCACTGCCTGTTCACCCCGCTATCATCCAGAAGGCAAGGTCAGTACAGGTGCATCAAAGCAGGGACCGAGAGACTGAAAAACAGCTTCCATCTCAAGGCCATCAGACTGTTAAACAGCCATCACTAACATTGAGTGGCTGCTGCCAACATACTGAACTCAACTCCAGCCACTTTAATATTGGAAAAATGTATGTAATCAATTTATCACTAGCCACTTTATATAATGTTTACATACCCTACATTACTCATCTCATATGTATATACTGTACCCTATAGCATCTACTGCATCTTGCCTCTTGATGTAATGTATCACTAGCCACTTTAAGCAATGCCACTTCATAATGTTTTCAAACCCTACATTACTCATCTCATATGTATATACTATCCTCTATAACATCTACTGCATCTTGCCTATGCCGTTCGGCCATCACTAATTTATATATATTTTTGTACATATTCGTATTCATTCCTTTACACTTGTGTGTATAAGGTAGTTGTTGTGAAATTGTTAGGTTATATTACTTGTCAGATACTACTGCATGGTCAGAACTAGAAGCACAAGCATTTCGCTACACTTGCATTAACATCTGCTAACCATGTGTAAGTGACCAATAAATTTGATTTGATTCCTTCTGTCTCCTTTAATCACTGGGCCCCAAAGTCATCTCACCATCCCAAAGACAGAGCGGGTCCCTCTCTATAGGCCGGTCTCCCTCTCTACCTGAGGGAGGACACATAGCAGTGGTCAATCCTCTGCACCAGGAGAGGGAGAGCTTGCTGTTAATCATCCATATTTACCTACCACATGCACATACATTATATATATATTTATATAAAATGCAACACTGGGAGATTGGTCTACACAACACAAACAGTTTCCTTTTCTCACCCTCTCACAAAGGCATACATGATACACTGCATGCAACTTGCATGCACAGGCACATACACTCACTTCTCTACATGAAGAACCCATGTTAATTGTTAGCGTGTGAGGCCAGGCCACAGAAACAACTACTAATAGATCTTTTCACACACACTCCCACCCGTTTTCCTGTGCGCGCAACCGTCGCTGGTGGGGCTGTGTCCAGTTATCACTCTTTCTCAGACATGCTCCCTGTACATAGAGTGAGCCCTGCGTTTGGCCAATCAGAGCTGCCCATCGTCTCGTCAGGAGGTCTGAGCCAGTGTGTGTGTGTGGGCATGAGTCCCATGGCCCTAATTTATTCAAAAGCCTTTCTCTCCACTGAACACACACACACATACAAACACTGACACATGAAATATAGCTAATTGAAAGGCCTGATGCTTCATTCTATCTGGCCACAAATCCATGTTTTCTTTTTCCTCCCATACTCCACAATGTAAACTCTGAAACAAAATGTCTCTCTGAAAGAGACCTGCTCGAGGTATTTAAAGATCAATCATAAAATGCCCTCCAGCTTCCCATTACAGAGAAGGTCATTTATGACTTACAGGATAGTGCATATCGCTAGTTTTGTCTGTTTGATGCTCAGTGAATTGAACATGACAAACCTGAGTGATGCCCAGAATGAGTCTGTTTTCAGTTAGTTGATTTTTGTTTTTTAGAAGTATTACATTAGTGCCTTCTTGCAAACAGGATGCATGTTTTAGAATATTTTAGTTCTGTACAGACTTCCTTCTTTTCACTCTGTCCGTTAGGTTGGTGTTGTGGAGTAACTACAATGTTGTTGATCCATCCTCAGTTTCCTCCTATCACAGCCATTCTATTCTTGACTTTTTTTAAATCACCATTGACCTCATTGTGAAATCCCTGAGCGGTTTCCTTCCTTTCCGGCAACATAGTTACAATGGACACCTGTATCTTTGTAGTGACTGGGTGCATTGATACACCATCCAAAGTGTAATTAATAACTTCACCATGCGCAAAGGGATATTCAGTGTCTGATTTTTGTCATTTTTACCCATCTACCAATAGGTGCCCGTCTTTGCAAGGCATTGCAAAACCTCCCTGGTCTTTGTGGTTGAATCTGTGTTTGAAATTCACTGCTCGTCTGAGGGACCTTACAGATAATAGTATGTGTAGGGTACAGCGATGAGGTAGTTATTACAAAATCATGTTAAACACTATTATAGCACAGATTGAGTCCATGCAGTTTATTATGTGACTTGTTTTAAGACCATTTTTACTCCTGAACTTTAGGCATTACAAAGGGATGGAATACTTATTTGACTCAAGACATGTCAGCTTTTTATTTGTATTTAATTTGTACAAATTTCAGAAAACCTAATTCCACTTTGACATTATGGGGTAATGTTCTGTAGACCAGTGACAGAAAACCTCAATTTAATTCATTTTAAATTCAGGCGGTAGCACAATAAAATGTGGAAAAAGTTGTGGGGTATGAATACTTTCTGAAGGCACTGTGCCATCTACAAGTGATGGGTGAGTTTCCCTGCTATTTTCACTTAACACCCAAACAGTGACCCTCTTAACCTCAACCACCTCAACCATCAGAGGACAGTGGAGGGAATGTATTTTCCTAATAAGTGGCCCGATGCTACAAAGCCTCTCTGTCAGTGGTGTCACTGTCATGCTAGGTGGTGTAATCTCGACAGGTGTAATACTCTTCCACAAATGAGGTTTAACAAAGTCCCCTCTGTAATTGTGTACGCATTCCCCACTTCACCACTCTTCCCAGTCACCATCAGCATAACGGCTGCCCACCGGAGGTGCCCTCTTGCCCCCATCACTGCCACAGCGCATCCCAGGTCCACCCTGTCCCCCACCCCCTTGAAATCAAATACACTTAATGGGGTGAGATGAAACAATATGGCTGTAATCGAACCTGGAGCAGGATACATTTATCTCTGTTCACCGCGTATCCCCACATATCAGGTCTGAGAGAGAGGGGAGGGGTGCAGGATGGTGGAAGCATGGTTAATCATCAGTGTCATCTAGATAGAGCTATAGAGCTGCTTTCACAGTCTGTTTCTCCCACTACCATTCATTCCTGTGTGTGTGTGTGTCTGTCCCCCAGTCCACGCATGCACGCACACACTCACACACACACACATCCACTGATAGCCCGAATGGGTCATGACAGGAAATGGAGTGCATGGCTAGTGGATCAGGTTCTCTATGTGATGGAGGAGAGAGAGGGAAAGCTGCATAGTGGAAGCTCATACTGTAGGTGCTCCACTCACCACATCTCAGCTCTACTTTCAGGGGGACATATGCTGCGTCCAGAGGGCAACCTCAAGGTGAAAGAGCTGACAGCTAACTGCAATAACGACACTGTGTGTGGAGTAAAGTCATGGCTGAAAACAGCAACAGAGAGAACTCCATATCCAGGATGGGATTACAGCACGTTTTAAAGAGAGTTACTACAGTGCTTTACTATGTGCGCTAACTGGTTTCCTATACCTCTGTTACACATGTACAGCCAGTCACCTCTGTACCTCTCTGTCTACACCAGTCATTCAGCATGGTGGTGTCAGTGGCACTTTCTCCTCATCAGTGCAGCACATTAATACATTAGTCATAAATAATGTGGAAATCCATTAGAACAGACTTTGCATATAGATAGCCTACTTAAGAAGGAACTGGTCATTAACACAACTTGCAGGGGGGAGTGGCAAGTCATTCGACTGGCTCTCATCCTGCCCTTCCTGCTTCCTGCCACGCCAAGAGGGAGGCCATGGTGGCAGCGGGATGGTGGGCACACACGAGTCTGAGGGATGCTGTCCACACACCCCTCACCTCGCCTCGCCTCGCCTCGCCTCACCTCGCTCGCTTTGAGCACCAGACACCCAGCAGACCTGGGTATCCAGGAGACCTGGGTATCCAGCAGGCCTGGGTATCCAGCAGACCTGGGTATCCAGCAGACCTGGGTATCCAGCAGACCTGGGTATCCAGCAGACCTGGGTATCCAGCAGACCTGGGTATCCAGCAGGCCTGGGTATCCAGCAGACCTGGGTATCCAGCAGGCCTGGGTATCCAGCAGACCTGGGTATCCAGCAGGCCTGGGTATCCAGCAGACCTGGGTATCCAGCAGGCCTGGGTATCCAGCAGGCCTGGGTATCCAGCAGGCCTGGGTATCCAGCAGGCCTGGGTATCCAGCAGACCTGGGTATCCAGCAGGCCTGGGTATCCAGCAGGATACACCGAGCCATAGTGGGCAACAAGCTGGATCTGTCAGGTGGTCATTAAAAAAAATATATAATGATAATGTTTGATTGTTACACATCGCTCAAGGGCACAGACAGGTTTTTCACCTTTTCAGCTCAGGTATTCGAAACGGTGACCTTTTGGTTACTGGCCCAACGCTCTAACCACTAGACGCCCTGCCGCCTTGTCTGGTTCTGTCTGTATGGATGTCAAAGATCAAACCACAGACTAACATAGACCCAGTGGGTCCAGAGAACCACTGCATTCTGAGGTATAGATGAGGCTACATGCTGTATACACCAATAAGAGCACTTTGCTTTGTGTCCAAACAGGCAGGCAGGCGAGAGAGGGGAGACGCCAGCTCTGAAACTAAATCACCTCAGCACCCACAGGGCTCTGTCGGAAGACAGATGATCTGCCAATCCCTGGCCGGCAGAGACAGGAATTAGCCCGCACTCAGCTAATTATATGAATCACTATGAGCGGGTCATTAAATATGGGATAAATCAAACATCATGTGCGTTACTCTGTCATCCATCAGGCCCCTGCCATCCCCTCTCCATTCAGCAGGGTGGAACTCAGGCAGATCCATCAGGCCAATCCATGGGAAACCATAGATTTTCCCATCTCACAACAATGGGGGAGGTCAGGTTTTATAAGATGGCAGGGATGCCCTTAGTTCATAGAGTTTGATACATTGTGAGTTAAGCAGTAAATAATGGCCAGTAGCAGGCATTGAATGGATGTAGCTGGCTCACTCACTCATACAGTTTCCAAACTGCTGTAGCAGCCCACTTAAAATCTCCAGCTGTCGAGTGCATCTCTTTGACATTAGCTAACTGGGTTGTCATGGAAACAGTGGCTTGTTAGGGATGTTAATGCTCAGAAACCTGCTGGTTTTAACACCAAGGAGTGTTCTATATGGCTCTATCTATTCATCCCGTTACATCCACCACCTACTGGAAGTAGAATCCTGAAAATATAGTAACCGGGGACACCAATTATGAAGATAGGATGGCATATAACTGTATAATAGATGACACATTGCAAAATAAGCCATGCAATGTGTCTCACCACGGATCTCTTCAGCATCTGTGATACAATCACCACAGGACACATAGAACCTTAAATAAAGGTCCCTGTGGCGTAAAGCGAACGCGTCTACTCTATCACACATGTTACCGGACTGCCTTGGATGATTTCGCCATCTCTTGGATAGCATGACTTGTAGGCGGATTCGACAAGCCCAGTGACTTGAACATGTGTCATGACTGACAGATGGATTCGTGAGGATCAGGCACACATGCATCAGAGTCATATATCATCCATCTATGGCTCCGACATGCATGACTTCTGTCCTGTTGCTTTCCCCTGAAGGCCATGCAAGGCTGCTGGTGAAGATGCATTTTTAGTCAGTGAGATGTGAAGGTGTGAAAAAAGCACATTCGTGTAACAGCAGGCAAATTCAAGGTGCTCTAACAGTGACACGCGTTCTCACTCGTCATCCAGTACAATGTGTGTGTGTGTTCATTCAACAATTCTGCCATTAGAATGCCTCCACCATTGCACAACTATTGCAACTTCAATCAACAAGACATTCCAAAAGCCACTTCCAAAATATCACTCAAGTAACAACTCCAACAGCTGTCTTTGGGAGAGGATGGAGCAAAGGTTATGGTAGATGTGGTGATGGTCCTGTGCAGTGCAGCCTATCTTTCCGAGGAGAAGGAAGGAGAGAGGATGGAGAAATTGCCTGCAGTGTTTCTACCCCTCCTCCCTGACTGCTTTTAGGATGGATGGCTGCCTAGCTCCCCTCCCTGGATGGCCCCCATCGTGAGAGGCGAGGTGGAGGGCCTTCTTAATGGGATTGCTCTTGTTCGGGGAGCAACACTCTATTGACTGCTTTCAACCGGGGAAGGAGGACCCCTTTGTGAACAGAATGAACTCTGAGATTGATGACCCCATCTCCTTCTATCTCGCCCAAGGCTTCAAAGCACAAGTCTATTTAGGGGCATAATTCATATGTATTTGAAAATGAAGTGTCTCTGCTGGGTTGTCGGAAAAAACAATATAATGTGAACATATTTCATGCTCAACTAACACAGCCTGGAGAATCTCTATCTTGTGGTGCCGGAGGAAACACAAGGTAATGTATGTCTTCTCTCTGTGTTGTGGGCATATTGCATTACCAGGCACTGAAACCACGATAATGTTGGATATGGAAAATACTAAGAATGCCCTATGTGTCTACCGTCTGTACAATAACAAATGGTACAGCAGAAACGTTCAGCATATCCGTCTCCTGCTCTAGCATTCTGGCTGTGAGAAATGATAACAGGCTTAATTGAAAGACTGTCAAACTGCTTTTTCTGCCGGCCAGTGTGACGGAATGGGAGGAATAGAATGGGGCCTTTATCTGCAGGTAACAGAGGTTGTCCGACATTCTGTTATACAACATGTATCCTCCTCAGGAAGTTCCTGCAGACACTGACAAGATGCTTATCACAGGCAACCTGCTGATGGCACACGGGCTTATCTCTCCAGAGTGCTGTTACCCTCTGGCTTCAGCCAGACAAGACAATGATCCTTTAAAAAGTAATCTCACTGCGGAGAGGAGAGAGAGTAAGAAAGATAACTCTGCTTTGTTTTACTTTGTCCTTTCCTTTACAGTGCTGTGATGTGTCGCTCGGTGTCCAATACACGTGTGACATTCATCCCCGGTCAACAGTTAAGTGACATAGCCTTGTGTCCATACTGTAACACTTCAATTATTTCCTAGATATAAAACAACTGTATCTGAATAAGATGGTTTCTATATAATATGATCCAGGAAATCCAGGCTGTCCAGTAGTTAGTATTCATTGCAAAGAACACCTTTGTGCCAATAACACCTGCCTCATGTGTCACAATACTCATTACTTCCTGTCAAAATGTCCATCTTCTTTTCACTGTAATCCACCCATTTAAAGATCATTCATCTTTGTAGGTGATGGAGAATACTGCACTCCTATTTTTTTTTATACCTTCTTCCCTCTGGTGGTGTTACAGAGGCAATTTAACCAATGTAGCCATCCCATTCATCAGCCCTGGAAGTGCACCTCACTGCAGGCAATCTGTCAGCAGACCCGAACATCTCTCCTGCTCCTCATCTCTCTCCTGCTGCTCCTCAAAATAGAGGACGGGAGAAGAAAATGAACCCATGGGCTCCATCTACCCCTACTCTCCCTCCAACCTCCACCTGCTTCCTCCTTCCTCCGCTCCCCTCCTATGTTACCGCCAAGTCAACAAAAGAAGATAAAAACAACATTAAATAACTGTTCCGTAGGGAAAAAAATGGCACACAATTCTAGTGTTAATCTGGAAGGAAAGAAGGGTTTCGTTACTGCTCGTCTCTTACAAATTATCACGACAAGACGCTTTGTGTGAGAGAATAGGAGACCGTATCTCCAGTTCAAATCAATGTCAGGACGATCAGTCAGTTCCATCGCCCTGCTCTGTAGTTTAGGCACATTAAGAATCACAATACGATAGATGGTCTGTTTCACTGCTTTCCTCATTGATCTGCTAGTTCAATTGTAGTCCGAGTCCAGCCAGGACACTGATTCATCATAGCAGACGTAAATAACCTTCACTCACCACTAGTTGAATTCTGCTCTCTCATACAAACAATGGTGCGGCCAGTAACTTAGTGTTCAGGGATAAAAAAAACAATTGCAGACACTCTTATTTCCAGAGCATCTTACAGTAATGAATTCATATATTTTCATACTAATCCCTCATGGGAATCGGAACCACAACCCTGGCATTGCAAGCAACATGCGCTACTAACTGAGCCACACAGGATACATGAGATTTATACTGCGCTTCCTCTAAATCCCAAAGATACGTTGGACCCAAACCTAAAGGGATGTACATTATTACTGTCCATTAGTTTGTTCTGTCTGAGGGGGACATTCTGCTACAATGTCCACCCCACAATATTGAGTAAGCTTCTAGAATGAATCATAACCCCCTATAATGGATATCCATTTAGTTTAGGGTCCATATAAGCCTGTGCAGGGAGGCACATCATCACTGTGACAAACTGCTTTCTATCTCTGATCTGACATGCAAGACCACCTCAGAGAAACCAAATATCACCCAAGATGATGGTGCGGTCATCTGGGTAACTACAGCAATGTAAACAATCTTTGATATTTCGGTTCATTTTATTTCAGATCTTTCTGGAAATGTTGCATGGTCTTGACGTGAAACATTTGCATTGCTAGACAGTTAAAAAGAGGCAAGTAGTTCGTTATTAGCAAGACAACATTGCATTCTGTTCTGTGGAGGGGAAGTGGAAAGAGAATGGACCAATATGTCTCTGGTTGGATACATTCCCTGAAAGGGTTAACTGGTCGGTAATGATCACTTTGAAACTTCCAGAAGACAGAGTGAAATGCAGGCGGATGCACCGTTAACATTTACCAAAGACTTCAAGCCGGAAAGAATTGGATTTTCAGGCTGGCCTTTTACTGTAATATATGCATCCTATCTCCTGATTGTGACTGTGGCAGTCTGAAAGGCACCACCATGAATACATTTGAAGTAAATTTATGAAAAGCAACATGGAAAACGCTTGTGAAGGTCATTCTCACTGCGGTGCTGCCTGCAATTACATGCCCCTAAAATGCTGATTTGGATACTTGTAATGAAGTAAAAATGAGCTCTCTTCCTTTGTAGTGTGAAAGCATGTAATATGAATATACATCTCGTACATTGTGTAGTACTGCCTCCCATCACTGAAAATAAGCAGCCCACTGTGTTCTCCAGGCCAAATAATCAGCACTATAGAGAATATAAACAGCCTATGCTGTTTGAGAGTGAGAGAGAGAAAGGACATGCTTTACAATTCAATTGAAATTCAGCGTTGTGTCCCAGGCATCTGTCCAATATTCTCCTGGGATTCATTTCCAAGCCCTTGGAGGGGGGTCTGTCATCAGCGGTGCATTGAGACATTCAGTCGCTAGGACAGTGCTCCTGGTGACAGAAAGAAGCAGAGACCACCCCCTGGTTAGGTCAGGCTGACCTGACTTTAAATGTATTTAAACATAATCTGATCTGTTCTCTCATGACAAATGTACCAGACTAAACATGAGTTTATGCCATCCAACGCAACGATTCAAGTGCTTGTCCCTAGAAATACAATATGCATTCTGCACATAGATATACATAGGAATGCATCATCTTTGTCAACTAGCAGTATTAAAATACACTAATATAAGGTATATCTCTAGGCTGTGAATGATTATAGATGTCCACCTTGCAGGGACTTTGGTATTCAGAGAATAAAGACAAAATGACCAAATAATCTCTGATAAAGTTTACTTCAATTCAGGCTACAATTAAATCCCACGTTCATTGCCATTAGCCATCTTAAACTCATAACGTGTCTCGTTTTCTCCTCCATTCTCTGTTTATGTGACAGGGATGGTTCAGTCAAGAAATGTTACATTTGTTTTATAGGTACCTCAGGCTTTTGCACTAGAACATGTGTCCAGTTAACCTGGGGCTGTATGATGTGGGGATGATCGTGACACCTGCCTGTGTCTGATTGGTTCCCAGCTCTTCCACTGCAGCAGCAGGTCACTCAGAGCCACTGTGATTGGCTCCTTGACCCGGTTGCTTCACCTCAGAGGAAGAGGTTATTACAACTGGCCGTTGTCTGCTTTCCTCCCCAATTTACTCTAACAGGGAGGACATTCTTACATACCACAAGACCACTGCAAATTTGTCCACAATATTCTGTAGCAGGTTCATAGTTCATCAAACCAGACAATTGTGTTGTCTTATGTCTCTTTATGTAGTGTTGTAGTGCCTCTTGTCATGCTGTGTGATTTGTCCTATATTTCTATTTTTAATCCCAGCCGCCATCCCTGCAGTAGGCCTTTTGCCAGGCCGTCATTGTAAATAAGAATTTGTTCTTAACTAACTTGCCTAGTTAAAGGCTCAATATATATATATATTTTTTTAAGATTAGCCTGGGCATGATACTAGGAGGAGAATGTGTTATAATTAATGCTCAACACAGGCAGCTTCTGATGTCAGAGAACCTGTGAAGGCATCTCTTTCCAGACTCTATTTAGAGGAACATGTTGACAGCACAATCTGTATAGTTAGGATGCTGAACAGCGAGTAGACTAAAGTTATCAGAGAACACGTAAAAGTATGTCAGATGAAATCCTCACTATGGCTTTGATGTAGTCCCTGACTCTGGGTGATGCTTGTGTATTTGGCTGATGGAAGGCTGCTGGTGCATGTCGAGTTCTGATGGACAACGACTGTTAAGCTTCAGGCGATCAATCAACTTCAGCTGATTCTGTGTGCAACGCAAACTGCAGCGTGTACTAGGATCTGGCCTTGGGTTGAAGGAATAGCCAGCATGATCCCAGTCTCAATATGGGCTCTGTAGAGGTAATCACAGTGACACACTCTCCTTCCACCCCCCCGAAGCCATCCTCGCTGTCACTCTCCAGACTGGCCTGTCAGACCTGGAGCCGGGCAGGCAGTCAGGAGACAGGCTGAGGAGACACAGATTATGGCCAGAGCCAGGTAATGAGGTTTGCTCCCCTGCAGCCAGAGGTCAGTCAGCCAAGACTTCAGATCAACAAAAAAAAAAGACTGAAATAAAAATACATTTCAATAATAGGCAATTAGCCTTGCTAACCGTGGAGCTCCACTTCCCGCCTGTCTCGCTCTCTTTCCTCCCTCATCCGTTCAGTCAGAGAACTGCTTGCCCTGCATACAAATTATCCAGAAATATGATTAAAGCGATGAATGTTTTACAATGGAAAATGTAGTTCGTCTTTGGCATGCCCTGAGACCGTTGTGGGTAGGCCTTTTAAGTGAGAGGTTGCTCTGTTTGACTGGGTCCACTCTACCTTGTGATTGGCCAGTGGGCTTTAAAAGGCTTTCCAAATGCACAATGTCTGTACTTGGTTTGATTGGTTTATAACCATAACTGTTCATGCAGAGATGAGAACAGCGACCAGTATAGAGGGATTTGAAGGAGGACATGTTTGACTGTCTGAAAAGGAACTGTGTGTTTACGACTACAGCAATGCTCCTTGTAATAACCCAGGGATTCATTTGGCTTTTACATCAGACTTCATCTATGGGATTGCTCAAACCCTGCCAACTCACTCCACCACTGTGGCTCCAAAGTATCGATGAGGGAATATGAGGGGACCAGACTTGACTTGTGATAGTCATGTCAAAATATCAATCATGAAAACAGCTACTGAGGGAGAATGTTCCAAATGTATCACATGGACAAAATACAGCATTGAAGTTCCAAGAACACAGTGGCCTCCATTCTTAAATGGAAGTTTGGAACCACCAAGACTCTTCCTAGAGCTGGCCGCCCGGGCCAAACTGAGCATTCGGCGGAGAAGGGCCTTGGTCAGGGAGGTGACCAAGAACCCGGAGGTCACTAACAAGAGTTCTAAGATTCCTCTATTTTCCAAATGAACCGTTTCAATACATTTCTGTAACAATGTTCCAGCACCCTCTAGTGGCATCTGCTGCAAGCAGAGAAAATACAAACTATTAGTATGGATTTTCTGCCCAAAATATCCCTGATATGTATTGAAGAAGTCAAACCATCTATTGAAGTGGTATCACCATACTAGCCATTCAAGCCCAACTCAGTGTTCCAGATCCAGTGTGATTGCACTTCCATTAGCAAAAAAACATTGCTTTTAGGACTTAAAACACTCAGGAAGCCATTCCTCTCTGCCCTTTTGGTTCTCACTAGAGAACAGCCAAATCTGAATCTTTATGTATAGGACACTTGTCATTTTGGCCATCAGATAGTGACAAGTGTCCACTACAAGGGCATATTTATCACCATTCATGGTTTCAGCCTTAAGCAGAGGGTCCTATATAAAATACTAATACAGCTCTGTATCACATCTCAAATAGTACACAGGAGTATTTAATCAAATTCTTTATTCATAAACTTGATGCAAGTTTACAAATTACTGTACATGGTCAAAATAACCCTTGCAATGAAAACAAAAAAACACAATAAAACCAAAGCATGCGAACAGTGCATAACTTTATAGCCCGCTCAGTCGCCAATCACAAAATTAAGCCAGAAAAGGAACCAATAATTAGTTTCAGGTCTCAAACCAAAATCTCCAAAGCACTGGGTTGTTAGACAAGTGGTCTGGATCTGTATAAGAGTTGTAATTCACTGCACAACTGACATTAGAACAGACATGGGGCCTTCCACGGCGTTAAATGCCCATTTGACGTCTGCTCTGATGACACAGGGATTTAAAATTGTAAGAGGTGGAGTCCTGCTCTGGACAGAATAGTATAGTAGGTCATTCGTTTCCGATCTCATACTTTAACACACGGGTGGGACGCCCATAAGTGTTGGACAGCCGTTTTGCAATTTTTATCCTTTAGAACTAACCTGATCTGGTGTCAGACCTACACAAATCCGTTCCCAGAGATGGGGTTTACAGAGACAGCATCTACCGACCTGTGAAAACTAATATAGATGATCCAACCTGATAAACCAAAACTGTCCAGTCCACACACCTTAGTCCCTAGAGGGAAAGTACTTAATGAGATATCTACATGCAAAAGACTACAAACCAGGAGGTACAGGATCACGATGAAGATGTCCTAGACTAGAAAAACAAAAGACCCAAGACAATGAGGTTAAATGAGCTTAAATGGGTGAGGTAAAGCATTGGTTCACCTTTCAGTGTCACAAAATTGATCTGGAGGGATTGAATGAGAGATAGCGCAAACATGCCACTCCCTCATCACTCCACCACACCCTGCTTACCACTACAGTCTTACCAGTCACTACTTTAAAGATATTCAGACAAGCCAAATGGAGTGAGCAGGCCAATGGTTACTGCAACGGTTACTGTAATTATAGGAGGGGGAAACAATTTGGAAGAAAAAAAATAGTAACAAAAATAATTGCATCGTGACATTTGTGAAACAATCCCTTGCTAAGTCAAGTGTGCAGTAGCCATGTATCCCTGAGTTTGCTTCTCCAGAGAACACAGGGAGGGAGTTTCTAGCCAGGGCATGCTCACGATGAGGTCAGCCATGTGGGAAAGCAGTGGCACACTTGGTACCAATACGTAACGTCTATGACAATGATCAACGGTTATCCATGTGTAGTAGACATATTTGGTAATGAAGTCAATCACCATATTGGGTTGAATAGTAATAAACCTCTAAATGAGTCTTCAGTGCCACCATTTTGACAGAACGTGATGCATTGTGTTATACAGGTGGGGTGGCTGACATTACAACAAATACAAGGTAGATGGAGCGTAATTATACATTAGATGCCCATTACTAGTATTTTTTACAAGGGCGACATAGTTCTGGATGAGGTTAGTGTGTTGGGCTGACCAACAGTGTTGAACAAACAAAAAAAAAGGAATATTTACTAGGAACAAGTTGGTTCCTATGCTGGTTTTTGAGACCGATGTCTAACAAAGTGGATAACACCCACACACAAAAAAAAACACCTTTTAATGTGTGTAATAACATTAAATCAAATATCACACAATATTCTGCATATTATTCATATAGCTAAGACTTGGCATGCTCCAGGTTTGACAGTGCTGAGGATGGTCATGAGTTAGGGGTTCATGACCCCACTGAAAAGGTTCCTTCCATCACTGACAACAAAGATCATGAGGTGGTCAGGTCATAAGTGAATAATCAGACACAAAATAAGGTACTAGAGAGGGGAGGCAAAGGATGGAAATCACTGGTGCTCAGTCTTTTGTTGAAGGCATTACTACACACACACACACACACACACACCTTATAGTCAGACCTGAAAATCTCTCTTTAAAATCAAATATTTTATTATTGAGCATGTGGTATGAAGTGAAGTCCACTGTAGCAATGAGGGGCATGGATGGGCGATCTGAGTGTGTGAACAAGCTAGTTAGACCATGGATTCAAATGAAGCAGGGGACTGCACTGAGCCGTTTTCAAATTATTGCGTGTACAGATAACTTCCTAACGATTGTGTGCATAGCCTTACTGAAAGGTTCATCAAGTTTGTGTCACCGGGGAAATTAGCCAGCATATCTGGAATGCCCAAAAAGCACCACTGTCGCATTGCGTAAAAGGAATGGTGTCACTTTTGAACATATCAAACCACTAACAAAAAAATACAAGTTTTTCAATTTATACAGGAAAACAATAGTAGTCATTATGCTTACATAAAAACATGGTTTAAAGGTGTTCCTTTTAAATTCTGCAAGAGTATCCATGAAGCAAATGCTTTGTTATCCTACATCTGAAAATGCACCTTGATTGATGCCCCTGCTATAGCCAAGGGTATACTAACGCAGTCTCGGCCCACTCGAACCCCAAGACCCACACAAGGTTACATTAAAAACAATGAAATCAATTCTCAGAAATACAACTTTACAAGTTTTACATGGAGTTAAATTCAACTACATTACAGTGATTAAATCCAACCTGCCTTTGCTAAGCCTGGTCATATTTCCGAAAGCAGCCTGAGAGGAGATTGGGCTGGGTGGTGGTGGAGGCGGCCAACACCTCTTGTGCTCAACAGGATAGCCTCCATTAAGCTGTCTCAGTCCCACTTTTGGTAAGGAGTCTATAGCTCTCCTCTCTCCATTCAGGGCCTTTGGCTTTTGTAGACCAGGCATTTTTAAGGAAATAAGCCTCAGGAGGACATGTTATTCCAGAAGGAGGAATCTTGGCAATATACAGATACACAAGCACAGACATAAGAGGCCATCAATGGCGAGTGAGGTGGTTCTCATTCCCACTACCAGTGTTTCATTGTCTATCCCAGCCTCCAATGTCACAAGGGGAATGTCAACCGTCATTCTCTGTTCCAGTCTGTGGCCGGAGAATCTCAACCCCAGTCACGTAACAGACAGCTTCAGTCACTAGCAAAAGCCATGCCTCAACCAGAAATCACAGGCAGTAAGTAAGCTCTTCTTTGCTTGCCCAGAGTAGGATTTAAGGGAGTTGCACAAGATATGGAGTTCATTCAATGCTCAAGGGATTAGGGGTGAGATTGTAACAAAGGAAGCGATTGCACAAGTGCAAGAAAGATAAATAGCTAGAGGGTGGATCCACTATTGAGAAGTGGATATGGTCAGTGAGGTGGTTGGTCAGTGGGGGGGGGGGTTTAACAGAATGGGTGGAACTGGCTGGGGAACAAACTCCCAATGAAAACAACTCCAGTTAGAGGGAAAAGAAAAGTATGGGGTGGGAAAGGTGGTCCCAGTGGAGGCATGGCAACAGTCCTCTTACCCATCCTCCTTAGGGGGAGTGTACCAGCCTACAAGGATCAGACAAGAGACAGTGCACTCAGTTATACTGGACAAAACAGTCAGTTCATCCTAGACAGTAGGAATGAGCAAAGAGGTAGCTGTATTTTATCTTGACCTAAGAACAATCACTATAGCTGCCATATGAAACCCTCTTGGTGCTGGTAATACACTACCAAAAGTATGTAGACACCTGCTCGTTGAACATCTCATTCCAAAATATTGAGCATTAATATGAAGTTGGTCCCCTCTTTGCTACGATAACAGCCTCCACTCTTCTGGGAAGGCTTTGGAACATTGCTGCGGGGACTTGCTTCCATTCAGCCACAAAAGCAATAGTGGGGTCGGGCACTGATGTTGGGCGATGCTGCCTGGCTTGCAGTCGGCGTTCCAATTCATCCCAAAAGGTGTTCGATGGGGTTGAGGTCAGTGCTCGGTGAAGGCCAGTCAAGTTCTTCCACACCAATCTCGACAAACCATTTCTGTATGGACCTCGCTCAGGGGCATTGTCATGCTGAAACAGTAAAGGGCCTTCCCCAAACTGTTGCCACAAAGTTGAAAGCATAGAATTGTCTAGAATGTCATTGAATGCTGTATCGTTAAGATTTCCCTTCACTGTAACCAAAGGGGCCTAGCCCAAACCATGAAAAACAGACAGACCATTATATCTCCACCAAACTTAACAGTTGGCTATATGCATTCGGCAGGCAGCGTTCTTCTGGCATCCGCCAAACCCAGATTCGTCCATTGGACTGCCAGATGGTTAAGTGTGATTTATCACTCCAGAGAACGCATTTCCACTGCTCCAGAGTTCAATTGTGGTGAGCTTTACACCACGCCAGTCGACGCTTGGCATTGCACATGGTGATCTTAGGATTGTGTGTGGGTGCTCGGCTATGGTAATCCATTTCATGAAGCTCCTGACGAACAGTTCTTGTGCCAACGTTGCTTCCAGAGACAGTTTGGAACTGGGTAGTGTGTTGCAACCGAGGAAAGACGTTACGAGCTTCAGCACTCGGTGGTCTCGTTCTGTTTGTGTGGCATATCACTTGGCAGCTGTGCCGTTGTTGCTGCTAGAAGATTCCACTTCAAAAATAACAGCACATACTGTTGGCCCGGGGCAGCTCTAACAGGGGAGAAATTTGACAAACTGGCATCCTGTAACGGTGCCACGTTGAAAGTCACAAAGCTTTTCAGTAACAATGTTGGTCTATGGTGATTGCTTGGCTGTGTGCTTCATTTTACACACCTGTCAGTAACGGGTGTGGCTGAACTAGCCGAATCCACTAATTTGAAGGGGTGTCAACATACTTTGGTGTGTGTGTGTGTGTGTGAGATATATATATATATATATATTTGAAGTCAGAAGTTCACATACACCATGGACAAATACATTTAAACTCAGTTTTTTCCCAATTCCTGACATTTAATCTTGGTAAAAAATTCCATTTTAGGTAAGTTAGGATCACCACTTTATTTTAAGAATGTGAAATGTCAGAATAATAGTAGAGATAATGATTTATTTCAGCTTTTATTTCTTTCATCGCATTCCCACTGGGTCAGAAGTTTACATGCACTCAATTAGTATTTGGTAGCATTGCCTTTAAATAGTTTAACTTGGGTCAAACATTTCAGGTAGCCTTCCACAAGCTTCCCACGATAAATTGGGTGAATTGGGGCCCATTCCTTCTGACAGAGCTGGTGTAACTGAGTCAAGTTTGTAGGCCTCCTTGCTCGCACATGCTTTTTCAGTTCTGCCCACAAATTCTGTGGGATTGAGGTCAGGGCTTTTTGATGGCCACTCCAATACCTTGACTTTGTTGTCCTTAAGCCAGTTTGCCACAACTTTGGAAGTATGCTTGGGGTCATTGTCCATTTGGAAGACCCATTTTCGATCAAGCTTGAGATGTTGCTTCAATATATCCACATAATTTTCCTACCACATGATGCCTTCTATTATGTTAAGGGCACCAGTCCCTCCTGCAGCAAAGCACCCCCACAACATGATGCTGCCACCCCCGTGCTTCATGGTTGGGATGGTTCTCTTCAGCTTGCAAGCCTCACAATTTTTCCTCCAAACATAACAATGCTCACTATGGCAAAACAGTTTTATCAGACCAGAGGACATTTCTCCAAAAAGTACATACTATTGTTTGTACAGATGAGCGTGGTACCTTCAGGCGTTTGGAAATTGCTCCCAAGGATGAACCAGACTTGGAGGTCTAGTGAAATAATCTGTCTGTAAACAATTGCTGGAAAAATTGTGTGTGTCATGCACAAAGTAGATGTCTTAACCAACTTGCCAAAACTAGTTTGTTAACAAGAAATTTGTGGAGTGGTGTATGTAAACTTCCAACTTCAACTGTACACACACACTGTATTTTCACAACCACTGACTGATATATGGAGGGATGTAATCTCAATGTCAAATAGGATACAAGATGTGTAAGTGAACATGGTAACACTCACCGTTCTTTTCATGGATCTGGACCAGGGATTTGTATGACTGCTGTGCTCTGGCAAGATTGTATTGGTTCTGAAACAAAAACAGCACATATATTGAACTTGTGCTTATGAATGCCCCAAGAAGTGTAAAGGTTAATTTATATATTGGGGAGACACAGGACTAAGCACCATCACGTACAAGTACATTTGTTTGGTGAAGTCTGACCGTACGGTGGAGGCCTTTCTATCAGCTTCTCCCAAAGAATTTTGCCACTCGTACTGATATCATGCTGCGTTCGCGCCCTCCGATGCGGGTTTATTAAAATTCAGCATCAGAGGAACTGACTCTTATAAGGCCAGAGTCCTATCAATCCAGTGACAGAAACATTGGTATTCTTATGTTTTTGATTAATAGGTACATTTCTGGCATTCTATTAACCATTTTACCTACCCAACATTAGTAACCTCAGGACAAATATGATAAACACTTTCATTAGACAGGATATGACAATATAGCTAAGTATCAAGTCTTTCTTTGGTGTACATAGTTAGATCCTAACGTTTAAAGAACAGAGGTTATCAAGCAAGAGGGCCCAAGATTCCTTGAAACTACAGCTTGTCTATCAATATCCCTGTCATTTGGTTTGCTCCGAAGTCTACTGGGATCCCAGAGCCAGATTAGTGTGACAGAGAGAAACGACAGCATGAAGTGGACCCGTGTGAAGCGTCAGCATTAAGAGATCAGCAGCATCGCACTGTCCCAGCGGCACTAAGTAACAATGTCCTGTTTAAATGAAGTGCTGGGGGCTTAGACACCTCATTTCCATAGAGCAGCATGGACCAGCTGGCCACACACACAGCTCACCCCTTTATCCATGTCAGAACACAGTGTCAATACACCCTGTAGTATACACCATGTTCACACATTTCAAAGCTCTCTGCCCCCTTAAAACAATGCTTACCTTATTGGCTCCAAACTGCACTCTGGCTTTTCCCTTGACTAAAGTGGCGTTGATCTGCATGATTACAGACTCTATGGAATAGGCACTGCTCCAGCCCTGAAATCAAGTGGCGATACATCGTCAATGCACTAGCATTTACCTCCACTGTGAAATAACAGTGGACCAGTTAACTGACATTCAGAGGCATAAAAAACATACCTGTTTTGTGAGAAGCTCCATGCACAGGGCACCACCTCCAAGAACATAACTTAGAAGACAGCAGGTGAAAGGAAAACATTAGAATATGTAGACATTAAGTGATCAAAAGACCACAATAAATCTCTTATCCACAAGCACAGATGATCTCCTTTTAGCTAAACTGTCACTTCTGACATTCAGCCTTTCACTGGCTGTTGACAATTAGTTTAGACCAGAAGAGACCGCCCTTCCTTCACGGTTAAGTGAGGGGAGCAACTCAGTCACAGCGGAAACACAAAGCCATTCCACTCATACGCAGTGAACTGAACTCACCCTCCAGACAGCACAGGAGAAGCCACCCGTACAAATGGTGGATCAAAGGGGAAATTATCCTGCAGGTAGAGCACAAAATAGCATTAAAACGAGAACAGTCAACGCTAACAAACTGGCTCTGCTTTCTAGTATCAGCATTGGTACTTACTTTATATGAGAAGTTTAGCAGAATGTAATCCATTCCCTCCTTTTCCTTTAAAACCTGCAGGTCACTGTGTAGGGGACTGTCTGGATCTACGCTGTTGAGCAAATGGAGCGCATCATAATACGCCATATAATACATCACATGCTAGAATTATACAGTACTGTCAACTCCTATGGTAAACAGTTACTTACGTCCTCAGCTTGACGTGCCATTCATACAAGCTGTCATTGACCAGCTCCACTGAATAGATACCTGGAAGAGAATGCATAGTCTGGTATGTGACATTCTGAATCAAACTGTCATTTGTGTATTTATTTTCTTTGCGCCGTATCCGAAGAGCTTTCTAGTGCTGCTGCAGTGAAGTACGTACCCATCTTGTAACTCTGGGACCGGTATATCTCCCGGAGCTCCTTCATGAGGCGGTCTGAGGCCTGCACTGAACCAGACACCGCACCCTGCAACACACACAGGGTAATACACCGACACCCAAACATGCAGCACATTCAATGATAATAGTGCACATAGACCCCACCACGATTAAATCAAATGTTTACAGGCTCAGTTCAAATATGCTAATAGCTCTGCATTTAGATAAAATGTCTACAAACTATAAATTAACAGTTATTGATCAGCATAGAGACAAAATGCTTCAGAACTAACTGGCAGTATACAGTTCGCTACAGTATATGGGGAGAATTTCACAGGTTCCATAGCAACGCTCTCATCTGTGATAATGATAGATTTGAAGAGCTGAGCCATTGAATGCAGTAGGGACTTTGGAGGATGAGAGAAGAGAATCTCATTTATAAGTCTCAGAGCTGCTCACAGACCTTAGGGGAAACGGCTGTATTCCAAAGCAACAATTAAGAAAGCTATGTGTAAATGTTAGATCATACGATTACAATCAGAATGACTAATTACTGTAATTTAGCCTACGCAATCCATGTTGATTATGTCCTTGTTTACAAATTGGAGTCCTAAACAGCATAATCTGGGTGTACTGCATAGATAAGAAATACCATCAGTAAAACACTGATCGAAAAACAAATGGAAAACGCATGCATTCAGAACCACCTGAAACTGGTTAGATACATATTGGCTATATCATAAAAGGTCACTAGACATCCCAGTGTAACAGTGCTGGGTCCAGTAAACTGTTCTAAGCCTGACAGGTATTCCCCATGCATCCCCCAAAAGCGTATAAAATGTCACCTTACCGAATGAGCACTTACGTTCAAGTGGTCCTGCCTCTGGTTCTTGCGGATCTTCTCCAGGATGGCCAGGTTCTCCTTCTCGATGCCGTCATCCTCAGACTTCTTCCCATCCACTGGCTCCTCCTCTTTCATCTCATAGTGGTCCAGGTCTTCAATGTCCTGCTGGCACAACACACAACGACAAGATAAGAGCATTAGAAGACATATTACTTCAAGTTAACACTTGCAAATATGTGTGATTGGTATTGACTATCTAGTCGAGCTTGACGTCCAGTATAGCTCAGCTCATATCAGCATGGTAATGTGCAGTGCTATATGGAATGACATTTATTTGAAAAGGACCTCTCCCATTTCCTCTTCTTCCTCCTCTTCGGACGTGACCTCATCTGTGACCCCATGCTAAAGATAAAAACAGAGAAAGATGAGTTCATAGACAGTTCAATCTCATTCCTAACATGCCTCTGTCACGTCTGAAGTCTAGTAACAAAAAACAGATATTTGTAGGAATGTTCTGAAATGTGTAAAAACCAGTAAGCGAGTTTCTGGGTAGTCAGAAACAACATTCCTCGTCTTGCATAGCACAACAGCGCCTCCCGTCCCCTTTCTTTCAGCCCAAGAATCAATGTTAGCGTTTAAAGCACAGCTGTACAGGCTGCTACTGCTTAACATTCATCCTCTGCTTCGGTCATTCTAATTTCTCAAGTAGACAATATGAGGCTACGGTTGTGTCTTCATTGGTTTCTAGGTAAAATATGCTAGCACCTCCCACTGACCACGAGCACAGGAAGAGTCTATTGATTCCATCTCCAGGACTCTGCACTAATCATTAATGTCTGTGCTGATGGACGGTTTCAAGACAGTATTAGGTTCTTCATGCAGGTTTTTAAACCCTTTCATTAGCTAAGTGTCTTCAATCTCCTTGGTAGCTTTGACAATAAAACTAAACAAAAGGATTATGCACATGACTCACTTTATGTGAAAGGAGATGGTCTTCATGAAAAAGCCACTAGGTGTTTTTTTTTACAAATATTTTTATTTAACTAGGAAAGTCAGATAAGAACAAATTCTTATTTACATTGACGGCCTGCTCCGGCCAAATCCGGACGACACTGGGCCAATTGTGCGCCGCTCTATAGGACTCCCAATCGCGGCCGGATGTGATACAGCCTGGAGTCGAACCAGGTACTATAGTGACACCTCTTGCACTGAACCTTAGACCGCTGCGCCACTCGGGAGACCCCTACTTCAATGCCATCCAATGGAAAATATATAGGCCTAGTAGTATTTGAAAACCAGAAAACATTTTGAGCGGTCATTAGCCGTCCTTACCTTTCGGTCTTGTCCTACAGGGCCAGCAGGGAGGGGCTGGTCCAGCATCTCTACATCTGGGTGCTGGGGCAGGTTGTACAGCCGACAGAGGTCACAGATGAGCCGCTTTAGCTGCTGCAGGAGCTGGGGGACAGTACCAAAAGGGACAGTTAAGAGTTAGGGAGGTCAGGCAGCACTAGATAACACAGCACAGACATGTCAGATACATTGCCGTGAAAAATGATATTTTACAACAAATGCTATCAGATCTTCAATCAAAACCTAATATAAGATAAAGGGAACCTGAGCAAACAAATAAAACAAATGATAAAACATGTTTCATTTATTTAATAATAAAAAGTTATGCAACACCCAATGCCTCTGTGTGAAAAAGTAATTTCCCCCGTACGCTCAACTGGTTGTGCCACATATAGCTGCATTGACTGCAACCAAACACTTCCTGTAGTCGTTGTTGATCAGTTTTCACCCATTCCTCCATGCAAAACTGATTTAACTTAGCCACATGTGGGTTTTCGAGCATGAACTGCTCGTTTCAGGACTTGCCACAACATCTCAAAATCAGGTTCAGATCTGGACTTTGACTAGGCCGTTCCAAAACGGTGTGTTTTTCAGCCGTTCTGATGTAGACTTGATTGCGTTTTTTCGATCAGTCTTGCTGCATGAACCAGCAGCACTTCAGCTTAAGCTCAGACAGCCTGATATTCTCAAGTAGAATTTGCTGATACACAGTAAAATCCACTTCAATTAATGCAAGTCATCCAGGTCCTGATGCAGCAAAGTATCCCCAAACCATCACACTACCACCACACTTGACCATTGGTATGAGATTCTTAATGTGGAACGCAGTGTCTGGTTTTCACCAGAAAAATAATCATCAGAATTGCTGACAAATTGTCCATTAGCAACAAATTGTCCATTTTGGAATGGCCTAGTCATAGTTCAGACCTAAACCCACAAAAGTCTCTTGAGTTAAAGCAGTTTTACATGAAAGAGTGGGTCAAAATTTGATTTGAAAGACTGATCAATTGCTTCCTGTAGTTGTTGGTTACAGTCATTGCAGGTGGAACAACCAGGTACTTTGTGTAAGGAGAAAATTAACTTTTCCATTGGATGTGGAATAACTTTATTATATAATGTTTTTTTATTTGTACACGCAACTTCCCTTGATCTTATATTAGGTTTTGGTTGAAGATCTGATAACATTCAGTGTAAGAAAATATGCAAAAACAGAACATTAGAAAGGGGGCAAATACTTTTTCACTGCATTGTACCTCTACCACAGCACACCCTCAGAGACGACATGAAAGGTAAGATTGCGTCAGGGAATGTCAGACACCTTAGCAACAGTAACTTAGTGCAGAAATGTGTACCTCTGCAAGCGTCTCAGTATTGCTATAGAAGAAGCGTATTCTACTGAATGTAGGCCTGGTCCATACATGGTGAAAATGTTGTATAATGCATGGTGCAACAGAGAAAATCTGATCACCACAGATAACTTTAATAAGAGTGCTATAAAATGCAGATCTGGTGGGCTACAAACAGAGCATGCAGTGTGAGTAAGTAGGCCAAGTCAAAGAATGTAGCTACATAAGCAAGATATAGCCTACAGAGAACTCAGCGTTTCCCCTTGGATTTCTTTCAGCAGCAGCAAAAGAAAGGGGGGGGGGGGGGGGGCTTGTCCCCCCCCCCCCCCCCCCCCGAGAGATTTTTGGTAGAACAACTGAGAAGGGCTCCTGAGTGGCGCAGCGGTCTGAAGCACTGCATCTCAGTGCTAGAGGCGTCACTACCGACCCTGGTTCAATCCCAGGCTGTACATCACGGGTTAGGTGAGGGTTTGGCCGTCATTGTAAAATAAGAATTTGTTCTTAACTGACTTGCATACCCAAATAAAGGTCACTTGTGATGACTTCAAAAATACATTCTATTCCAAAATGAATGAAAATGTTGACACTATTTGAAATAGAAGGGATCGTGCCACTGCATTGTAGGGAGATGAGGAGCACCACTGCTCACTCCATTTGCTACAAATATACCTTGTAATGCTGATCTTAAAAAAGGGATTCTCCAGGACTTTTCAATACACAAAGTAGCACTACCGAGCCACAAGCGGTTCCTGAAAGTTGCGTACCACAACCCTTTACAGAATTATAACGCAGCTTCAGTAACACATCAATAGCGACAAATGGTAACTTTTCAGAAAATCTGGGGAAAAAAAGTGACAGAATTCTGCTCCGGCATAAAATGTTCTGTATTTTTTCCCCTTCACCTTAAAGTACTTTTTTTAGGAGAGATTGGTCTCCGTGCAGGCAGCAGCTCAAAATAGTTTGATAGACAGTTCTGGTTGTCTAGTAATGGACGTTAGTACCGCTTCAGAAGCCTCATTCCTTTAAGTAAAACACCCGTTCATATCTCCAGAGAATGTTTCGTGTCGGCATTTAAAAATCCATGGTGACGCCAACCCTAATAGACAGACAAACCAGCCATAGCGCTTTCAAGCGACCACATTCCAGTATGTCTGAAAAGGGTTATCGATAAAGGATAGTGAGCCTATTGTAAGTAAAAAAATAAATATAAAAAAGATTAGGCTACCCCGTGCTCGCAAAACTAGCCGAAAGATACCTCCATCCCGGCAACACACAAAATGTAGGCTAATTGAGGTAAGACAGTAATTCCTCTCAAATTATGCATGTATGAACTGCACATTGACACATCTAGCCCAGAGAGTTACAAAAAATTACTTAGTAGGCTAATAATCGGAGCGGGTTTTAAAGGGACAGGGCTTAATTGCCGAATCTTGCACTTTTTCTACTTACCCAGAGTCAGATGAACTCGTGCAGTTTGAAGGTAGTGTCACAAACCACTGCTAACTAGCATTTGCACTAACACAGATTGGCAACTTCCTTCAAACTGCATGTAGAGATACAAAAAAAAATGGTATCCATGAATTCATCCGACTCTGGGTATGTAGAAAAGGGCCTAATTGCCAAGTCTCCGCTGCTCAATAAATGTGGGAAACACTGGAGAACTGCTTGGCACAAAAACTGTGATTTCAAAAGGTAATTTTGTTTTGCTAGCAGAGACTGGAATATGTTCGGCTTCATCAATAAGTACATTGACGACATCGTCCCCACAGTGAGTGTACGTACATATCCCAACCAGAAGCCATGGATTACAGGCAACATCTGCGTCGAGCTAAAGGATAGAGCTACAGCTTTCAAGGAGCGGGACACTAATCCGGACGCTTATAAGAAATCCCGAAAGACCTCAGACGAACCATCAAACAAGCAAAGCGTCAATACAGGACTAATATTGAATCCTATTACACTGGCTCTGATGCTCGTCGGAAGTGGCAGGGCATGAAAACTATTAGACTACAGATGAAAAAACAGCCGCGAGCTGCCCAGTGACACGAGCCTCCCAGACAAGCTAAATGCATTTTATGCACGCTTCGAGTCAAGCAACACTGCACGAGAGCATGCATAAGAGCACCATAAGAGCATGATAACACTCCTCGGTAGCCGATGTGAGAAAGACCTTTAAACAGGTCAACATTCACAAAGCCGCAGGGGCAGACGGATTACCAGGACATGCACCCAAAGCATGTGTGGACCAACTGGCAAGTGTCTTCACTGACATTTTCAATCTCTCCCTGACCGAGTCCGTAATACCTACATGTTTCAAGCAGACCACCATAGTCCCTGTGCCCAAGAAAGTGAAGGTAAACTGCTTTGAAAGGCAGGTCATGGCTCACATCAACACCATCACCCCGGAAACCCTAGACCCACTCCAATTCGCATACCGCCACAATATCAATCACACTGGACACTGCCCTTTCCCACCTGGACAAATGGAAAACCTGTGAGAACGCAGCTCATTAACTACAGCTCAGCATTCAACACCATAGTGCCCACAAAGCTCATCACTAAGCTAAGGACCCTGGACCTAAACACCTCCCTCTGCAAAACGTCTGCTACGCTGATCCTCAACACTGGGGCCCCTCAGGGGTGCGTGCTTAGTCCCCTCCTGTACTCCCTGTTCACCCACAAGTGTGTGGCCATACACGACTCCAACACCATCATTAAGTTTGCTGATGACACAACAGTGGTAGGCCTGGTCACCGACAACGATAAGACCGCCTATGCCTATAGGGAGGTGGTCAGAAACCTGGCAGTGTGGGGCCAGGACAACAACCTCTCCCTCAAATTGAGCAAGACAAAGGAGCTGATCGTGGACTACAGGAAAAGGCGGCCGAACAGAACCCCATTAACATCGCGGGCTGTAGCGGAGCGGGTCGAGAGTTTCTATCATGGTCCAAACACACCAAGACGGTTGTGAAGGGGCATGACAACAGATCCTCAACATCCCCAAAAGGTTCTACAGCTGCACCATCGAGAGAATCCTGACCGGTTGCATCACTGCCTGCTATAGTAACTGCTCGGCATCTGACCATAAGGCGCTACAGAGGGTAGTGCGTAAGGCCCAGTACATCACTGGGGCCAAGCTTCCTGCCATCCAGGACCTATATACTATGCGGTGTCAGTGGAAAGTCTAAAAAAATTGTCAAAGACTACAGTCACCCAAGTCATAGACTTTTCTCTGCTCCCCGCACTGCAAGCGGTACCAGAGCATCAGGTCTAGGACCCAAAGGCACCTTTAACAACCCCAAGCCATAAAACTGGCCACCGGATTATTTACATTGACACCCCCACACCTCCATTTGTTTTTTTACACTGCTGCTACGCACGGTTTATCATCTAGTCATAGTCACTTCACCCCTACCCACATGTACAAATTTCCTCGACTAACATGTATCCCCGCACATTGACTCGGTACCGGTACCCCCTGTATATAGCCTCATTATTGTAATTTTATTGTGTTATTTTATTTATTTTTTGTTTTACTTTAGTTTATTTGGTAAATATTTTCTTAACTCTTTCTGGAACTGCACTGTTGGTTAAGGGCTTGTAAGTAAGCATTTCCCAGTAAGGCCAACAGGTGTTGATATTCAGTGCAGGTAACAAATTATTTGATCTCAAATATTCACATGACAAGGCCCTTTGGCCTGCTGAAACTGTCACTGTGGCAGTGTGCCTGTCAAAAAGACCCATCCCTCTGATTCCACATCAGAGGCACTCTCGACACTCACACCAAACATGACAGAGGGCTGTTCTATGATGTTTGAGTGATAGGAGGGTGACTTCAAAAGCCTCCGCTGTCTAACAGCTAGAACTAAGACAAGAGGAAAGAGGCAGAGAACAGCCCTGAATTGGTCTGACATTCATCTCCCTTTAACCTCCAATGTCGGTTGGAACAGCAGTATGAAATAGGGGAGTTGAGTGACAGCTAGGCTATCAGAAATGCTTTACCCAACAACACCGAAACAGGTATGGTTAATTAGTCATAAGAAGAGATGTGATGGTTCGAAAATCAACCTATTTTTAATTACTCCGCATAACACAGTTGAAGTTGATTTTATTAATATTAATGTTGTATAATACGGTTGTTTTAGTTTGGATACAAGCATCTGCTAAACAACAAAATTGTAAACAAATACTTCAAATATATAGTCGTAATCCAGTTTCATTATTTAAACACTGGGAAATCTCCTTCCTAATCATCCACATACTAGATCAAGGGCTTGAAATGGATCTTACCAGGGTGCTGCCCTTTCTGACATCCTCCAGGCGTTCCAACACTTGTGTCAGGCTCGGGTCATCAGAGTCCACAAACCAGATTGGAGGTGTGGAGGGGTACGACTCCTGTAAGACATGGGTTTCAATGAGGGTGAGAGAAGCAAACAAATAAATCAGCATTATATGGCTGAGAAATTTGATAATTGTTTGGAACAATAACATTGAAATTAAACAGGTGTGACATTGACGTGTCAATCAAACCTGGGAAATCTCAAGTAATTTTAAACAGAAAAAATAAATATCTGATTACTACTTTACATTACCGGAAGCTAAATGAATGTGTTCTGTGATGGTGGCCATTTCACATTCCTTATAGAATGTTAACAAGCCAAGTAACGTTAAGAGCACTGAATTCAATCAGTATGCCTGGTCAAACGAACGTAGCAAATTGGAAAATACAAACCAATAGCATAACGTTACAGCTAGGAGATCACCGTCTGTTGACAAGACCAGAAGCTGTTTATTTGACAAGTGATGCTTTTGAATCATGCTAGCTAGCAATTATTTACTGACGTCATTAGTATAGCTAACTTAGTACTTACTGTTGATCATGACCATGAAGCATGAAAATATAACAACCACTACGTTAGCTAGCTAGTTAACTTGTTTGACAATCAACTAACGTTAGAAAATACTGAAGTGTAGATAGCTAACGTTAACAATGTTCATCAGTGACGCAGAAAGCGTGCCTAGCCTAGGCCCTAGCATAATGTCATGCCAGTTTCAGGATAACTTAAGCTAAAATCAACAGGCTTGCTTGTATTTCAGTATTTTAGCTAGCTAACGTTAAGTACGTAGCCTACAATAGTAATATGCAAGTATTTTTACTCATACTAAGTCACTATACTAGAAACAAGTCAGCTACCGTTAGCTAGTTTGCTAACATGCAAATATTTAGACTCCCACTGGAAGTAGAAACAAGTCAAACAAAAACATTGCATGGCTAAAGTAGCTAAATTATAGCTGGCTAACGTTCGACTGGCCACAATTTGCTGAGTGTTTCTTTAACCATCTGTCCGTTCGCCTGTCCCGCACTGCCAGGCAAAATAACTGCGTGTTCTAAGCTAACCTACTGTAACTAGTTACCGCGTTAGACATGTCGCCTCGTTTCCCTGCTTACCGTAAGGTTGCAATGTATAATCAACAGTTTTTCTCCAGTCACATTAAACTGACAGTTTAGTTCATCCGGTTTCCAGTCAATAATTCTGAATCGTTCGTGGTTTGGATCAAAAATGGACTCCAGAAACTTCAGTTCGGCCTTCAGCCCCGAAACCGACATCTTCCACGCATCTCCGGCTGGGCCGCTGGGGAGGAGTGAAGTCGGGACTAAAACTGCAGCCACGCAGTCGCGTCCCAAATCAAGCCTTTTAAAACAACGTAATGTCAAAGCGCCTTCAACACAGGTTCGCTAGCTCAATAACAACGCCGTGATTACTCGTCCGTTGTCTTTCCGTTTAGCTAGTATTGTTGTTGATGTTAGCCTTCTGATAGTACAATTTCAAGACCATACAATGTGACTTGGTTGAGTATTCACAGTTCTTTCAATTAGTTGCGTATTTGTTTCGCCGGTCAACAAACTGATCATGATAATGCCCGCAAAATTGTAACCCAACGCAGGCACAGTGTGTCGTTAATCCCCGGCGCTCAATTGTGATTTCGTCTGGGGTTTAAAAATGGCGTTTCCCCGAGCCTGCAGAATCCCAGCATCCAGTGCGTGCTCAGTTGAGGGGCGGAGGTTAGAACACCAAAATATCGAAATATTTAAATCACTTAGACAACTTTGAAACATTTTGTCACAGCAGTATTTCTGTGTGGTGACTGAGTGAAGTAAACCGTCCTTACCTGGAGCATATTGTTACTAAAATTATAAACGTGTAGCTGGCCAAAGATAGTCCTTTTCCAGGCGGAAGTTTATGCCAATAAAACCATATTTATAATTTAATTGATGACAAGGCAAACCCATGGAAAACTAATCTAATTGGATTGGCTTGCTGATGAGAGAGCAGTCTGACTTTTTAGGGGGTCTTTAATTCACATTTAGCCATCATTTTTGTTGAAGACTGACTTGTTGAGAACACACTACAGATGTCTGTCCTACATTATTGTAGCTATGCCCTTGCACCAGAAGATGTCAGTGTACTACCTTTTTTTTAGCTAAATGTTTTTTTAACAAAAAAACTGAACTCAAACAGTAGCTTCTTAACAAAGCATCATGATGTGATGATGATCATTACACAGCACTCTCTGCATTGTAATTCTCAATTTAGTCACACCAACTTCTCACTTAAATGGACAGTGAAAGAATGATGAACCAGGACTTCATCATTGGGTGATGGTAGTCTGATCATCAGCTAATTATGTCTTACAGTCAATATAATAGTAAATATGCTTGTGACAGGTGCAAGTTCACAAGTTATATGATATGTGAATTGTCTACTGAAGATTTGGATGGGGCGGCAGGTAGCCTAGCGGTTAAGAGCATTTGGCCAGTAACTGAAAGGTCGCTGGTTGGATTCCCCAAGTCAACTAGGTGACAAATCATTCAATGTGCCCTTGAGCAAGGCACTTAACCCTAATTGATGCTGTAAGTTGCTCTGGATAAGAGTGTCTGCTAAATTACTACATTTTTTTTCCTTCTAATGGATGGAATCTTTGGAACTATCACGATGCAGCGAGCCCCTCTCAGTTCATCTAAGAATGGCAGCTGTGTGGGGAGATGAGGCTGAACAGAGGGGGGTCCAGTCAGAGGAGAGGAAGATGAGAAAGGCCTCAAATTCAACTGGACAACCAGAATGGGATTCATTGAGCATGCCAAACGTTAAAAGTAAACAATCAAGGCAACCCCTGAGGAGTAAGCCTGTTACCGAGAGATGAGTGAGTGCAGCTGACTGAACGAGGAGAATGCAGTGCTGTCAGCTCCAATCACACCGTCACAAGGCCTGCCCTGGAGCTCAAGAGAAAGAAACTTCCCCGTGGCCCTTCTTCAAACCCCAAACAACAACCCAGGCAGAAAGTGTGAGTACATGAGCACTGCAGTGCAGGACACAAGCAACAGTCATGAGCAGACTAAACCCCTGAGATCTGTTACATTTAGACCAAGGTGATTTCCACATAACCCAACTCTGTTTTTGGTTTATTTCATGTAATAACATTTTTATTTAAATTCAGAAAATCGTTGAAAGTTGTTGAAATTATATAGGCTAGATGGGCTTTCCACTTTTCAGCAGCAAATTACACTGAGTGTACAAAACATTAGGAACACCTTCCTAATATTGAGTTGCTCCTGGCATCCATTACCATACCCCATTCAAAGACACTTAAATCTTTTGTCTTGCCCATTCACCCTCTGAATGGCACATATACACAATCCATGACTCAATTGTCTCAAGGCTTAAAAATCCTTCTTTAACCTGTCTCCTCCCCTTCATCTACAACGATTGAAGTGGATTTAATAAGTGACATCAATAAGGAATCATAGCTGGATTCAAGTGTTCTTAATGTTTTGTACACACAGTGTACGTCGGCATTCATTTTGCCTCTACCAAACTAGAGTATATTGGCCACCAGATGGTAGTAGACACCAACATTATATTCCATAAACCTAAAATTTACCAATTGTATTTTTCAAGATGCTGTAATAGGAAAGGCAAATGGCCATCACTAGAGAAGGAGCAGGCTCTCTGCCAAACACCTGCCAAATCACATGCACAGGAAGCCTACAAAACTAAGGCATTCCACACTGCTTTAGTCACTAGCAGCTTAAGGGGACGATGACAAGTCCTCTTTTTCTCTCCAGAGAGGCAGGAGTGGATGGAGGTGACCCCGAGGAGAGGCTGTCTGAATTGTTGTTCTCCACATGCCATTATCCCCAGCCTGTTGTGGCTCCTCTTCTGTCTGGAGTCAGTGCTCATTGACACCATGATCCATCTTCATCTTCAGATGCAGATTGGGATTTAGGGAGATTGCATTTTTAGAAATAGCTACAACATCGTGTCTGCCAGTGAGGGATGGCTGTGTGATTGGGGTTATGGCAACACTGCAGTTGCATCATTCACATAAATAGTGGCTTGAATGCATGCAAGCATTATTAAAAACATCTGTCACTGTAGCACCTCCCATGTCTGCTCTGAACTGGTGCTGCGTCACTTGTCACCCATAGTCATTGAGAATCATAGGCTTTGGTTGTGTGCGAGTGTGCTGACATACTGACTTGTGCTGATATAGTGGTATTGGTCCAAACACTTAAAAGACACACCCTAGCCCCTCATCCCTCAAATTAAGTGGACACTTCTGACGATGTATCATGACGTCTGACGAGTATATGCTTGCAGGGCAAATACTTGATACACAAACAGAAATTCCAAAATTCTATACCAAAATTACAAATTTTTCTGATTGAATTCAACTATCTTATTAAAACATTAGCCCTAGTGAATAACACAAATAATAACATCTTCCTGAATCATTATAATAAGATTTTTTCAGAGTGAATATAATTGCACTAAAATTGTTTATTTTTTGTATTATTTTTTTGATATTTTTTGTCTGTTTGAGTATTTTCTTGTTAATACCTGTGTTTTGTTTTGTTAGACATGTTTGATGTAGCAATGTAAGTACATTTTTGTATTATGAATAAAATATTAATTAATAAATAAAATAAATAAATACAAAATAAAAATAATTTTAAAAAGACGCAAGGGAGAAAGGAATGATTTTTCAATGGATCGCCCTTGCCCGGAAATTCATCACTCGTTCATCCCGCGATTATTGTGTTTTCAGCCACCAGAAGCATGTGGGTGCTTTATATGCGCTACAGTCAATTATGATTGCATGTCAACCTATGTTAACTATATAATTATTAATATACGCCTACTGTATGATAGCTAGCGAATTAATTAGCTAACTGACGTTAGCCTGCCTAGCCGGAACTTCTAAAGAAGGAAAATGTTTTATTTCTACAATTTCCAAAAGATAACCAAACAAAAACATAATTACTTTTACGGGACATGTTTGTGCCGTCATGTGCATTAGTAGCACAATTCAACTTTTTACATTCGTTTTAACTTACGTTGTTGACTTCTCCGTTCGCCACCCCACATAGCCTGGTTCCTCTCTAGGTTTCTTCCTGGGTTTTGGCCTTTCTAGGGAGTTTTTCCTAGCCACGTGCTTCTACACCTGCATTGCTTGCTGTTTGGGGTTTTAGGCTGGGTTTCTGTACAGCACTTTGAGATATCAGCTGATGTACGAAGGGCTATATAAATTGATTTGATTTGATTTGATGTTGTTTTTAAGTTTTGGCTGACTTTTCTTAGCGGATGAACAATCTTCACAAATTTAATTATGGGGAGTTTCAGGTCCCGGATTGAACATAATTGTACACTTGCAAAGTCGACTTCAAACAAGTGTTTACGTTGCAAACTTCCCTTGCTTGGCTAATCATTTGTACCGCTCCCCTAGATGGCGACGGGGATTCCCCCAAGGGCATAAGGCGAGGATAAGTGGACAAGGGTGTGTCTCTTAAGTGTTTGAACCGCTACCACTGTATGTTCATTAGTGACTTTGTGTGTAATGTATTTACAAAGTTGCTTCCATCCATAGAGACAAATCAACCCTATCGTAAATATGTTATATCGTGTCCAAAGTCACACTCCCTGAATCACTGGGCAGATTGAATTGCTCTTGATTAATTTGGAGAGGAACTGAATGGGACTGGAGTGGATGTGGCTGGTAGGGGATGAGAATTAGCATGAATACACTTGGTCCCATTCCTACATTTCATTACCTACTACTCGATTGGTGCTTTCCTATTGATCGGAATAGCAATTTTGGAATTGGCCATTACACTTTTGTGATTAACATCTCTCTGTTAACCTTTCTAACTAACACTTCGTACCTGTGCATTAACCCAATCATGGTAAGACTTTTGATTGTGTTGACATTAGGTAACGTGTGGGTAAGTCTGTGGATCCAAAAGCCACATAAGGCCCCAATTCTTATACCACAGAACACCAAGTAGGGACAACAGAAGGTATGTAAAGGTTGCCTGAACTCCACGACCAATCTGGCAGGTCACTCAGGAGGCTCTGCAAAGGCCAGGGTTCCAGCCCTGTGCACAGGGTCATTTATTTTTGTGGCTTTGGGCAGGGAATGGGGCTGGTAGTGGTCCTTGTCGTGTGTGTACATGTTTTCCTACATTATTAGGACCAGAATGTCCTGACAAATCACCAGAATGTCCTGAAAAGGTAGGAAAACAAGAATTTGTTCAAATTATATTTTAGACTTAAAGGTTAAGGTTAGGTTTAGGGGTTAGGGTTAGGTTTAGGGGTTAAGGTTAGGTTTAGGGGTTAGGGGAAAATAGGATTTTGAATGGGAATTCATTTTTATTCCCCAAAAAGTCCAGAAAATTCACATAAAAAAGCTGTGTGTGTGTGTGTGTGTGTGTGTGTGTTTGTGTGAGAGAGAGAGATGAACAGGCTAAATAAGTCTCAGAATTATACATTGGCTTATCGGTCAGTTGAAGTAAGGGTTTGTATTTTCCTTTAGTTTCATCTCTTTTCACAAAATAATATTGATGCATTTCAAGAGAATCTCAGATTTAATATTGCAGTTAGATTTGTGGTTTTATCAATTTAATAGTTTGCATAATTTCTAATCCCCCTTATTTTTTGTATTTGCCCAACCCTACCACCCTTCCCTGATTGGAGTAAACTACTTACAGCTATTTTCACTCACTTGTACATGTAATAAAAAATTATACATATATTCCTAATTTCCTCTTTCTACAAGTGATGGATTTTCACCTACAGTGGTCAATCCACCATTCATTCTCATTGTAAATCCAAGCCTCCGATGTCCACAGATTAACCCACCTTTCCTAGTATAATGCCATTTGCTATTTTCTCAATACATCCCTCCGTTTTACTGTAATTTCTTACGAGGGTCTTGAACCTCCCTATTTGTAACATTACCAATATTGCCCTAAAAATAAATACATTACCCAAGAGTATAATGATATTTTCCATTGACTGATCGTGGGTTTTCAGATCCCCGAACAATACAGTTTTTAGGTCCATCTGAACCCTGATATTATGACACAATATACAGTACTGCAAGGCATCATTGATGTCGGAAAAGGTTACAAAAATATGTACTCTTTTGGTGGTATTTAAGGTCACCACATTTATCACTTTATATGAGTGAGAACGGAGCTAAAGTCACTCCTCGTGACATTCTAAGGATTGGCCCAGACCCCAATAACAGTACCATCAACCGAGAGGATAATGCCAAATATTATTAACCACAAAAACTAAACTATGATCATGACCTTATCCTCTTTTATAGAAAAGGCAATTGTTAAACACTGAGTATACCACCACCCAGCCTATACTAAAAGACAGCTTTTATGATAGTAATATATTTCCCTCTCTTGAGCACACTGTAATTGCATGAAACCACTGAACAATTCATTGTTAGAATAAACTCAGCAAAAAAAGAAACGTCCCTTTTACAGGACCCTGTCTTTCAAAGATAATTTGTAAAAATACAAATAACTTCACAGATCTTCATTGTAAAGGGTTTAAACACGGTTTCCCATGCTTGTTCAATGAACCATAAAAAAATGCATGAACATGCACCTGTGGAACGGTCGTTAAAACACTAACAGCTTACACACGGTAGGCAATTAAGGTCACAGTTATGAAAACTTAGGACACTAAAGAGGCCTTTCTACTGACTGAAAAAAAGATGCCCAGGGTCCCTGCTCATGAGGACTGCAGATGTGGCCAGGGCAATAAATTGCAATGTCCGTACTGTGAGACGCCTAAGACGGCACTACAGGAAGACAGGACGGACAGCTGATCGTCCTCGCAGTGGCAGACCACGTGTAACAACACCTGCACAGGATCGGTACATCCGAACATCACACCTGCGGGACAGGTACAGGATGGCAACAACAACTGCCCGAGTTACACCAGGAACGCACAATCCCTCCATCAGTGCTCAAACTGTCCGGAATAGGCTGAGAGAGGCTGGACTGAGGGCTTGTAGGCCTGTTGTAAGGCAGGTCCTCACCAGACATCACCGGCAACAACGTCGCCTATGGGCACAAACCCACCGTTGCTGGACAAGACAGGACTGGCAAAAAGTGCTCTTCACTGACGAGTCGCAGTTTTGTCTCACCAGGGGTGATGGTCGGATTCGCGTTTATCGTCGAAGGAATGAGCGTTACACTAAGGCCTGTACTCTGGAGCGGGATCGATTTGGAGGTGGAGGGTCTGTCATGGTCTGGGGCGGTGGGTCACAGCATCATCGGACTGAGCTTGTTGTCATTGCAGGCGATCTCAACGCTGTGCGATACAGGGAAGACATCCTCCTCCCTCATGTGGTACCCTTCCTGCAGGCTTATCCTGACAGGACCCTCCAACATGACAATGCCACCAGCCATATTGCTCGTATTGTGCATCAGTGTTCTGCCATGGCCAGCGAAGAGCCCGGATCTCACGTCTGGGACCTGTTGGATCAGAAGGTGAGGGCTAGGGCCATTCCCCCCAGAAATGTCCCGGAACTTGCAGGTGCCTTGGTGGAAGAGTGTGGTAACATCTCACAGCTAGAACTGACAAGTCTGGTGCAGTCCATGAGGAGGAGATGCACTGCAGTACTTAATGCAGCTGGTGTGCACACCAGACACTGACTGTTACTTTTGATTTTGACTTCCCCTTTGTTCATGGACATATTATTCAATTTCTGTTAGTCACATGTCTGTGGAACTTGTTCAGTTTATGTCTCAGTTGTTGAATCTTGTTATGTTCATACAAATATTTACACATGTTAAGTTTGCTGAAAATAACACAGTTTACAGTGAGAGGACATTTGTTTTTTTGCTGCGTTTATATATATGACTGTGTTGGTTTATATGCTGTTCGTGTATTATTTTTCCTGTGGTGTTTAACATAAAGCTCTCATCTCTTTCCCAACAAGAGCAGATCTCCAGATCAGCACATCATTTTTAGGCAATTCGAGCCAGCAGAAAATATAAAAATATCTTGTGTCACCGTCAAAGTGCAGACAAAAAAAACTGATTGTCTTCCTTTAAGATTGAGGAGCTGACGTGTAGTTTGTCAAAGGGTGTGCGTGGTGTGCTCTAATAAAGTGGCAGATTGGTGTTGTCGCTGGTGATTTATACTGGACTTCTGTCCTCTGTGTGTACCGGAGGAGAGAGAAGTTAATTAAAACACAAACACTCGTCTCCTCATTTCAGCCTGGACAGGCCGAGCAAATCACAACCCCAGCATTTACAGTCTTTATTATTTTTTTACGACAAAGCCCAGCACTGCTTGCTTTAAAAAAAAATGGTTATTGAGGGTCTGCGATTCCTGCTTAGGTCTTTTCCTCACCACCAGCCTGTAAGAGAGGGATGAAAACACAGTTAGTGCTGGCCTACTCTTTTTGGTACCACAAAATCCCTTCATTTGTGTGTAGTAATTAAAATGCTGTTTTTGAAGTAGTTGCCAGCATCGTTCTTGATTAACAGCTAATGACCTGGCTCAGTCTCAGTAAGTGGAATTGATAACATGGAAAAACTGCCCTGTTCATCCATTTGGCACATTGAGTCTCCAGTGCAACCCTCGGGATACTGTATTGATTATCATTTGTCTACCATGGCCCACTTTCATCAACAGGATCTGCCACATCTAAAGGATTAAATATCATCATTCAGACAAAAAATCTGTTCTATCACACAAAGTTAAACACCCGTGGGGAAAGATATGATTTCTCATCACCGTAGGTGTTTCGAGGTCTGACTGTGGGTCACAGAGGCTATTCCTCAAACTTCAGTCTTAATTACTGTGGCCTGTCCTGATAACTGCATGTTCTAGAGCAGTTTGTTACAGGAGGCAGCCCCATTCCTAACATCAAGGAAGAGCAATATCCACTTTTTTTGGGGGGGGGGGACAGTGAGAATACATCTCCCAGGGAGAGACCAAGAAAGAGCACGCAGTGGCATCCAGGACACACGGCACAAGGAGCCCACGCCCCTGCTGTATCCCAGGCTTGGCGTGGTGCTGCTGCCTGCACTGTGCATCAGCCTGGTGATAGAGATGGCAGCTCATTTACAGAGAGGCTCTCAATCTCTCACTCTCAGTACGGGAGCACCACCAGGCATCGCTGTCTGGCTTCATTAGGGCTGTACATCACCAGGCAATAAGATTGATGGAAATGAACTAGCAAGATTTAGATAGAAGGCATGCAGCCTCTCATATTGGTAGAATGGACACAGCCTGTCTTGCTGTCATGTTACTCTGCAAGAAACCTGATCTTGAACGAGTTAAGGTTTTTCTCAGTAAATGCGATTAGATGTGAATACAGCAATGCAGGTTGTAAGAGAAAGGGAAAGGGGGATACCTAGTCAGTTGTATAACTGAATGCATTCAACTGAAATGTGTCTTCCACATTTAACCCAACTCCTCTGAGTCAGAGAGGTGCGCGGGGGGGGGGGGGGGGGGGGCTGCCTTAAATCGACATCTACGTCTTCGGTGCCCGGGAACAGTGGGTTAACTGCCTTAGCCTCTGTTGTATATCTTGTGCCAGGGACTTCTAATTATTTTGAAATATAGTTTAGCACGACCCAGAACTGTCAGGATTTCAGACACCTTTCAGGTGAATGTCTTTCACCTACCCCTGTAAATACAGAACCAGTCTTTGTTCCTGACATCTGACAAGCCCTGACATAGTAGACTCCTGAGAGTGTTAGTTCTACTTTGACTACATTCTAACACAAACTGTCCGTCTGTGGAGTGTGGAGCTCCAGATGACCTGCTGCTTGTCCATGCAACGACAACTTACCTCTTGTACCCTGTATATTTTTATATTTATTTAGCCAGAATAGTCCACTCAGTAACAATTGCAACTGTTTTCCAGGGAGTATCACAATATCAAATCAAATCGAATTTATTTGTCACATACACATGGTTAGCAGATGTTAATGCGAGTGTAGCGAAATGCTTGTGCTTCTAGTTCCGACAATGCAGTAATAACCAACGAGTAATCTAACCTAACAATTCCAAAACTACTACCTTATACACACAAGTGTAAAGGGATAAAGAATATGTACATAAAGATATGAATGAGTGATGGTACAGAACGGCATAGGCAAGATGCAGTAGACGGTATTGAGTACAGTATATACATATGAGATGAGTAGATGGGTATGTAAACAAAGTGGCATAGTTTAAAGTGGCTAGTGATACATGTATTACATAAAGATGCAGTATATGATATAGAGTACAGTATATACATATACATATGAGATGAATAATTTTATTTATTTTATTTATTTTTTATTTCACCTTTATTTAACCAGGTAGGCAAGTTGAGAACAAGTTCTCATTTACAATTGCGACCTGGCCAAGATAAAGCAAAGCAGTTCGACACATACAACGACACAGAGTTACACATGGAGTAAAACAAACATACAGTCAATAATACAGTATAATGTAGGGTATGTAAACATTATATTAAGTAGCATTGTTTAAAGTGACTAGTGATATATTTTACATCAATTACCATCGATTCCCATTATTAAAGTGGCTGGAGTTGAGTCAGTGTGTTGGCAGCAGCCACTCAATGTTAGTGGCCTTGATATAGAAGCTGCTTTTCAGTCTCTCGGTCCCTGCTTTGATGCACCTGTACTGACCTCGCCTTCTGGATGATAGCGGGGTGAACAGGCAGTGGCTCGGGTGGTTGTTGTCCTTGATGATCTTTATGGCCTTCCTGTGACATCGGGTGGTGTAGGTGTCCTGGAGGGCAGGTAGTTTGCCCCCGGTGATGCGTTGTGCAGACCTCACTACCCTCTGGAGAGCCTTACGGTTGTGGGCGGAGCAGTTGCCGTACCAGGCGGTGATACAGCCCGACAGGATGCTCTCGATTGTGCACCTGTAGAAGTTTGTGAGTGCTTTTGGTGACAAGCCGAATTTCTTCAGCCTTCACAATGCTGTCTGTGTGGGTGGACCAATTCAGTTTGTCTGTGATGTGTACGCCGAGGAACTTAAAACTTACTACCCTCTCCACTACTGTCACATCAATGTGGACAGGGGGGTGCTCTTATACTCAAAGCACAAAGTATCTCACTCAAAATCCACTCAGAGTCAAATCAAATGTATTTATAAAGCCCTTCTTACATCAGCTGATGTCTCAGAGTGCTGTACAGAAACCCAGCCTAAAACCCCAAACAGCAAGCAAAGCAGGTGTAGAAACACAGTGGCTAGGAAAAACTCCCTAGAAAGGCCAGAACCTAGGAAGAAACCTAGAGAGGAACCAGCCTATGAGGGGTGGCCAGTCCTCTTCTGGCTGTGCCGGGTGGAGATTAGAACAGAATATGGCCAAGATGTTCAAATGTTCATAGATGACCAGCAAGGTCAAATAATAATAATCACAATGAGCTGTCGCCTACTCTTAGCTATGATGTGGGCGTGCCCCAAGGGTCAATACTGGGTCTGAAGTTCAAACGTATGCAGATGATACAGTGATATATGTGTATGGAAAGAGCAAACAACAAGCTGCACAAGAACTCACTACTGTAGTGGTCCAGGTTGCAAAGTGGCTCAGTGACTCGTGTTTGCATCTCAATGTGAAAAAAACTGTTTGCATGTTCTTCACAAAGAGGGCAACAGATGCAACTGAGCCAGATGTCTGTGTGTCAGGGGAGAAGCTCCAGGTGGTATCTGATTTTAAGTACCTTGGCATCATACTGGATTCCAAGCTCTCTTTTAAAAAGCAGGTGAAAAAGGTCATTCAAATAACCAAATTCAACCTAGCTAATTTCCGATTTATACGAAATTGTTTGACTACAGAGGTAGCAAAACTGTACTTCAAATCTATGATACTCCCCCACTTAACATACTGCTTGACTAGTTGGGCCCAAGCTTGCTGTACAACATTAAGACCTATTCAGTCTGTCTACAAACAGGCTCTCAAAGTGCTTGATAGGAAGCACAATAGCCATCATCACTGTTACATCCTCAGAAAGCATGAGCTCCTGAGTTGGGAAAATCTTGTGCAATACACCGATGCATGTCTTGAATTCAAGATCCTAAATGGCCTGGCTCCCCCTCCACTCAGTATTTTTGTTAAACAGAAAACCCAAATATATGGCAGCAGATCCACAAGGTCTGTCATGAGAGGTGACTGTATAGTTCCCTTAAGGAAAAACACCTTTAGTAAATCCGTTTTCTCTGTGAGAGCTTCCCATGTCTGGAATACACTGCCATCAGACACACATAACTGCACCACATATCACACTTTCACAAAATGCTTGAAGACATGGCTAAAGGTCAATCAGATTTGTGAACATGGTCCCTAGCTCTGTGTTGCCGCTTTCCATGTTGCCTGTTGTCTGTAGCTTGTGAGGTGTGGAAACACTTTGTTGCTTTTATGAATTTTGTCTTGCTGCTTTTTGTTCTATATTGCTCTGTCTGTATGCTATGTCTTACTTGTCCTATGTTGCTATTGTCTATATTGTAATTGTTTTTAATAACCTGCCCAGGGACTGCGGTTGAAAATTAGCCGGCTGGCTAAAACTGGCACTTTTACTGAAACGTTGATTAATGTGCACTGTCCCTGTAAAAAGAAAATAAACTCAAACAGTGGTTGTCGAGGGTGCAACAGGTCAGCACCTCAGGAGTAAATGTCAGTTGGCTTTTCATAGTCAATCATTCAGTCCCTTGGAGGGCCCTGTGTTTGTGATGAGCTCTCCAGAGCTGGATGAGAGAGGCTTGTGAGAGAGCAGTGGTCATAGAGAAGCTCAACCAACCCATTATCTTCAGGCTTTCAGCATGTCTCAGGAAAACACCCAGATCACTTGGCCAACAGTGACAGATATAGAGCCAGCTGTAACGGCACTGTACCCGACCTTCTGAACCAGGATCCACTTCACCTGATACCTAATGGTGCCAGAGGGGATGGCTGCCATTTTACGGGCTCCTAACCAACTGTGCTATTTTTTTCGTTTTTTCGCATTGTTTGTAACTCGTTTTGTACATCAAATCAAATTTATTTATATAGCCCTTCTTACATCAGCTGATATCTCAAAGTGCTGTACAGAAACCCAGTCTAAAACCCCAAACAGCAAGCAAGGCAGGTGTAGAAGCAGGTGTAGGAAAAACTCCCTAGAAAGGCCAAAACCTAGGAAGAAACCTAGAGAGGAACCAGGCTACGAGGGGTGGCGAGTCCTCTTCTGGCTGTGCCGGGTGGAGATTATAACAGAACATGGCCAAGATGTTCAAATGTTCATAGATGACCAGCATGGTCAAATAATAATAATCACAGTGGTTGTCGATGGTGCAGCAGGTCAGCACCTCGGGAGTAAATGTCAGTTGGCTTTTCATAGCCGATCATTCAGAGTATCTCTACTGCTCCTGCTGTAACTAGAGAGTTGAAAACAGCAGGTGGGGGACAGGTAGCACATCCGGTGAACAGGTCAGGGTTCCATAGCCGCAGACAGAACAGTTGAAACTGGAGTAGCAGCACGGCCAGGTGGACTGGGGACAGCAAGGAGTCATCATGCCAGGTAATCCTGAGGCATGGTCCTAGGGCTCAGGTCCTCCGAGAGAGAGAAAGAAAGAGAGAAAGAGAGAGAGAAGACAGGAGAAGATAAGACAGGAGAAGTACTCCAGATACAACAAACTAACCCTAGCCCCCTGACACAAACTACTGCAGCATAAATACTGGAGGCTGAGACAGGAGGGGTCAGGAGACACTGTGGCCCCATCTGATGATATGGCGCCACAGTGTCCATGATGTTGCTGCTACTGCCTCTTATGACCGAAAAGAGCTTCTGGACATCAGAACAGCGATTACTCACCTCGAACTGGATGAAGATTTTTTCTCTAACGAGTCCGACTCAAAGGATATACTGCTTTCTTGAGACCAGGACTAAATCCCTGTCATTTGCATGAAGAAAAGATGGAAAGTTAAGCTAAGGACCCTGGCACTAAACACCTCCCTCTGCAACTGGATCCTGGACTTCCTGACAGGCCACCCCCAGGTGGTAAGAGTAGGCAACAACATCTTCCATGCTGACCCTCAACAATGGGGCCCCTCAGGAGTGCTGTGCTTAGTCCCCTTATGTACTCTCTGTTCACCACCAACTGCATGGTCAAACACAACTCCAACACCTGATCACTGACAATGATGAGACAGCCCATAGGGAGGACGTCAGAGACCTGGCGGTGTGGTGCCAGGACAACAACCTCTCCCTCAATGTGAGCAAGACAAAGGAGCTGATCATGGACTACAGGAAAAGGTGGGCAGAACAGGCCCCCATTAACATTGACGGGGCTGTAGTGCAGCCGGTCGAGAGTTTCAAGTTCCTTGGTGTCCACATCACCAACAAACTATCATGGTCCAAGCACACCAAGACAGTCGTGAAGGGGGCAATACAACAACTTATTCCCCCTCACGAGACTGAAAATATTTGGCATGGGTCCCCAGATCCTTAAAAAGTTATACTGCTGCACCATCGAAAGCATCTTGACCGGTTGCATCACCGCCTGGTATGGCAACTGCTCAGCATCTGTCCGTAAGGCGCTTCAGAATGTAGTGCGTATGACCCAGTACATCACTGGGGCCAAGCTTCCTGCCATCCAAGACCTATATATTAGGCGTGTCAGAGGTAGGCCCAACAAATGTTTCAAAGACCAGTCACCCAAGTCATAAACTGTTCTCTCTGCTATCGCATGGCAAGTGGCAAGCGGAACCGGAGCACCAAGTCTAGGACCAAAAGGCTCCTTAACAGCTTCTACCATCGAGCCATAAGACTGCTGAACAATTAATCAAATGGCCACCCAGACAATTTACATTGACCCCCCAGTGAAAATAGTTTAAAAGTTTCATTGCAATGGCATTTCTTCTTTCTCCACAATGTGAAACAAGAACAAAGAGTGGCCATCTTTGCCCTTCTCTGTCTGGAAGCACTAAATAGGAAAGGAGGATACCTAATCAGAGAGGTGCGGGGGGCTGCCATAATCGACATCCATGTCTTCGGTGCACAGGACTTGGAGGAGATAGTAAGTTATGCCTTCTGTCTATATAAGTCATTGTTCATTGACCTGAATCGCCCTTTTTCTTCTTATTGGGTAAGTAAACATGGGTTAGACCTAGCTACAGAGTCCTCACAGGCAACAAATACACAAGAAATAAAGTACTATGCTATCTATCTATGAGGTTATTGCAGTGATTTGGCACTGAGAATATCATCCTCGTAGCATTAAAATGGTAAATCACTTTTTAAAGAGATGACTCAAGCTGCTGATAAGCATTGCAACAAAAAAATACAATTAGAATAAAAACCCACTAATCATTCCAAGTATCACCCGGTCGGCTTAAGTGCTTCCTCAAATGGCCCCCCAGAGGACCGTTACTCTGTTAAAGTACATAACCAAAGACTATGTCACCTTGAACTGCAGGGGCACTACAGCTGTTGCCAACCGCCAGGCACCTCTTCAGAGCAGCAGTTAGACTGTTTTATGCATGCTGAACATTTCAGGGGTGAAGGAGAGCTGTTGGTGAGCTAGCTAGCTTATAGCTCTGGTAAGCCAGCTTTTATTTGTACATGGTAAATAAAAACAGATCAGTAATCTGTATGGTTAGTCCATTAGTAGGCTACATAAAGATGATAAACCCAATGAAAAACTAGAGAACAAAAATGTATGTACATATTATTGTTATCCAACCTGATACAATGTCAGAGAGTAAATATTAGGAGTATAAACCCTGGTTAAAACATGCATAATGCATTTTTCATGACGCCACCACCAGTGTAATGGATAAATGGACTGTGCTCTGCAGCTCTAATTGGATAAGGGTTATCTAAGGATCAGCATTGTTTAATGGGCTCTCTCTGCTGCTCCTTATCCTCGATCTCTAACCAAGTAAACTACTGCCTAATCAGATTCCCGCCAAAGTCCATTTACTCTCTTGCCGGGCAGTGGTGACTGGGCCCGGCTATAGAGATGGGCTGCTGCTGGATCGGAGTGCACAGAGAGGAGTGTGGACGGTGTTGCCAATCTATCAGTTATAATGCTAATGCAGTTTTACAGGGCCAGGCAGAGGACCCGACAGCCTGACAATAGGGGAAGGAGGCCCAGCCTAAATCAATTAGCTAAGAGCACAAATATCATCTAAATCATAGCCTGCATGGTCCAGCTAGGCCCCAGGCAGTAGACCTGCAAATGAAAAGAGCAGGCAGCTTACTCAGGCCTGGCCAGAGAGTTATGACTGGGGCGCTGACATTTAAAACACAGCCACTTTTCCACCAACTCACAGGAAACTCACAACAGCAGAGACCAGAGAGCAAGACAGGAGCCAACCCTGAGATCAAACTTCACGTAAACCTTTCCCTCTGTCAATCAAGGTGTTGTTAAAGTTTGCTGCAGTGTAGCTTAATAGGGATAGTAATAAGTAATAAAATAGCAGGGGATTGACGAGAGGTGTTGCTGCAATACTGTATTTTGCAAAGCTAAGCCTTACTTTTCATTATACATCAAGATCATCAGTGTTTCACCCTTCTGAAAAACGATTGCAGTCCAAAATACCACAGTCGACTGCAGTTACTGCACTTTAACTGCAGTTTCAAAACTGAAAGGAACGTGTTCTTCGGGGAAGTGCAATCCCCTGTGTTGCAGTCCAAATGAATGTATCATTAGGCCTGCACAAAGAGTCATGCTAACTTTTGTTTTGGATTTCCATTTCCAAGTGAACAGCCTTGCTGACAAATATTCAAAAGAAAGCCATTGAGTTGAACCAAAAGTCAATGACTTTTTTCAAAACAAAGCTGTGTGAGTATTTGTTAGTTAGTGTTAGTGTGCTATTGCATTTACGTGAGAGAGTGTCTAACGGGGTCGGGATGGTGTTGAGGGCCTTGTAACAGGGACGACAGGAACATATGGTGACTGTGCTGGGAAACAATATGTGGCAGACAGTATTTTCCACCTATAATTCAGATCTCAGTGGAGGGTGTGAGGAGGAGAGGCCAGTCCCAGGGGCATCACTCCACCATCTGGAGCCCAGAGAGCTGTGTGGCACATCCAATTTACCTCTACTGCGTAGCAGTATGACACTGCTCCACCTCTCCACCCAGCACACAAGCAGGGCCAAGGACTATGGAACACGGACGCTGTCAAAAAGGACAAGACGGACTCGTCAGTTTGGCCCCAAAAAAAATCCTCAAAGTGGAACAGAGTAGATTTAGTGACCTCAGACCACAAGTCTCTCACTGGAGAACATTCGGGGGTGTTACTGCAGAGGATGCATGGTTATGGCCTCTCACTGTCCTCTCATTGTACAGAATCCATACAGCATGTGCTCTGATATGTATTGCTTACTGTATGGTTCTTTTGTACTCTGGTACTTTGCTTATTTTGGAATGATTGAATGCCTCAGTCACTGTGGTTCATCCTAAGACCCAAGTTATTCATTGTTACCTTACAGTACCTTCTCATTGCGGCAATTTTGTTAAATGGTAACTTTTGTCTGGAGCTCGGTAACCACAACATGGATAAAAACATAGTCAAGCCATCAGGTATTTCATAACATTATTATTTTGAGTAAAGTCTGGCCAAATGGCTCCATTGCTTCCAGACGGACCATTGTTATTTACATTAGACAACCACATAGACTTGGATGTCCTCCAGATCAGCAAACCAGCAGGTAATTCACCTCTTGATTGGCAGGAGGACATAGCAGGTTAAGAGATGACAGGAATCTAACACATTATGACCCCAGCCAAGGAGACTGCTACTGAATCCCTGGCCCATCTCTCTGGTCAAGAGCCAACACTGGACTGTTTTGTATTCCATGTCACAGCCAGATCAATGAGCACAGGATAAAATATTATAACTTTCAAGGAATCAGAGAACATTAAAAACGGATTTTATGGAGGAAATGTGTCCAACCTATAATGAGTTGAGGCCAGCAGAATTAGTATTCATTGAGGCGAATGTCTCCATATTGGAAAACTAAATGGATGCTACTGTAACAAAAAACGACTTGATAAAACAAAAACAGAATCAACCGCGAGCTGAATTAAATGGGGAGGTGAATCAAAGCAATAAATTGAGGTACATGGACATGTACCATATACAATTGAATATAAAGAGAATGACTTCCACCTGCACTTGAGAGTAAACAGCCAACGTCAGCATAAAGCCTTGGAATAATGAGAAATGAGAAGGAGAAACTCACCATAATTCTGTTTAATTTGTTGTTGACTGTGGTTGTTTAGGGGAAAACCAAACCCCTTGATGACAAATCAAAATCTTCTTTTATTTAACAGGTGTAGACCTTACAGTGAAATGCTTACTTACGAGCCCCTAACCGACAGTGCAGTTTCAGATCAGAATAAGAGATAAAAGTAACAAGTAATTAAAAAGCAGCAGTAAAAAATAACAATATATACAGGGGGGTGCCGGTACAGAGTCAATGTGTGGGGGCACCGGTTAGTTGAATTAGTATGTACATGTAGGTAGAGTTAATTAAAGTGACTATGCATAGAGTGGCAGTGGTGTGGAGGTGGGTGGGGGGGGGCAATGCGAGTAGCCTGGGTAGCCATTTGACTAGATGTTCAGGAGTCTTATGGCTTGGGGTGGAATAGGTTTGGTTGTGCCCGCTTGTTAGTTTGTTGGTCATGTGGACACCAAGGAAGCAGGGTGGGCGGCAGGGTAGCCTAGTGGTTAGAGCGTTGGACTAGTAACCGGAAGGTTGCAAGTTCAAAACCCCGAACTGACAAGGTACAAACAAATCTGTCGTTCTGCCCCTGAACACTGTTCCTAGGCCGTCATTGAAAATAAGAATTTGACTGGTAAAATAAAAGGAACTTGAAACTCTCAACCTGCAGCCCTGTCGATGAGAATGGGGGCATGCTCGATCCTCTTTTTCCTGTAGTCCACAATCATCTCCTTTGTATTGATCATGTTGAGGGAGAGGTTGGCACAACACGGCCAGGTCTCTGACTTCATCCCTATAGGCTGTCTCGTTGTTGTCTGTGATCAGGCCTACCACTTTTGTCTCATCGGCAAATTTAATGATGGTGTTGGAGTTGTGCCTGGCCGTGCAGTCATGAGTGAACACAGAGTACAGGAGGGGCTGAGCACGCACCCCTGAGGGGCCCCTGTGTTGAGGAGCAGCGTGGTGGATGTGTTGTTACCAACCCTTACCACCTGGGGACGGCCCGTCAGGAAGTCCAGGATCCAGTTGCAGAGGGAGGTGTTTAGTCCCAGGGTCCTTAGTTTATTGATGGCCTTTGAGGGCACTATGGTGTTGAACGCTCGGCTGTAGTCAATGAATAGCATTCTCATATAAGGGTTTATTTTGTCCAGGTGGGAAAGGGCAGTGTGGAGTGCAACAGAGACTGCATCATCTGTGGATCTGTTGGGGCGGTATGCAAATTGGAGTGGGTCTAGGGTTTCTGGGATGATGGTGTTGATGTGAGCTATGACCAGCCTTTCAAAGCACTTGATGGTTACAGATGTGAGTGCTACGGTCGGTAGTCATTTAGGCAGGTTACCTTAGTGTTCATGGGCACAGGCACTATGGTGGTCTGCTTGAAACATGTTGGTATTACAGACTCGGACAGGGAGAAGTTGAAAATGTCAGTGAAGACACTTGGTCAGTGCATGCTCGCAGTTGGTCTGTGCATGTTTGCAGTACACATTCTGGTAATCCGTCTGGCCCTGCAGCATTGTGAATGTTGACCTGTCTTAAGGTCTTACTCACATCGGCTGCGGAGAGCGTGATCACACGGTCTTCCGGTACAGCTGGTGCTCTCATGCCTGTTTCAGTGTTATTTGCCTCGAAGCAAACATAGAAGTAGTTTAGCTCGTCCGGTAGGCTCCTGTCACTGGGCAGCTCTCGGCTGTGCTTCCCTTTGTAGTCTGTAATGGTTTGCAGGCCCTGCCACATCCGACGAGCGTCAGAGCTGGTGTAGTATGACTCGATCTTAGTCCTGTATTGACGCTTTGCCTGTTTGATGGTTCGTCGGAGGGCATAGCGGGAGTCCTGCTCCTTGAAAGCGGCAGCTCTAGCCTTTAGCTTAGTGCGGATGCTGCCTGTAATCCATGGCTTCTGGTTGGGGTATGTATGTACGGTCACTGTGGGGACGACGTCATCGATGCACTTATTGATGAAGCCAATGACAGATGTGGTGTACTCCTCAATGCCATTGGAGGAATCCCGGAATATATTCCAGTCTGTGCTAGCAAAACAGTCCTGTAGCTTAGCATCTGCTTCTTCATCTGACCACTTTGTTCTTGATCTAGTCACTGTTGCCTCCTGCTTTAATTTTTGCTTGTAAGCAGGAACCAGGAGGATGGAATTATGGTCAGATTTGACAAATGGAGGGCGAGGGAGAGCTTTGTATGCATCTCTGTGTGTGGGGTATAAGTAGACCAGAGTTATTTTCCCTCTGGTTGCACATTTAACATGTTGATAGAAATTTGGTAAAACTGATTTAAGTTTCCCTGCATTAAAGTCCCTGGTTACTAGTAGCACCGCCTCTGGGTGAGCGTTGTCTTGTTTTCTTATGGCGGAATACAGCTCATTCAATTGCTATCTTAGTGCCAGCCTCTTACTTTGGTGGTATGTAAACAGCTACAAAGAATATAGATGAAAACTTTCTCGGTAGGTAATGTCTTATCATGAGAAACTCTACCTCAGGCGAGGAATAGCTCGAGATTCCCTTAGATATCGTGCACTAGCTGTTGTTTACAAAAATACATAGACCAATGGCCCTTGTCTTACCAGACGCCGCTGTTCTATCCTGCCGGTACATCGTATAGCCAGCCAGCTGTATGTTGATATTGTCATCGTTCAGCCACGACTCCGTGAAGCATAAGATGTTACAGTTTTTAATGTCCCGTTGGTAGTTTAATCTTCCCAATAACTCGTCCATTTTATTGTCCAAAGATTGCATGTTTGCTAGTAGAATTGAGGGGAGTCGTGTTTATTCAATCGCCTCCAACTCCTCAGAAGGCAGCCCGCCCTCAGGCCTCTCTTTCTTCTCCTCCTCTTCACGCAGATCACTGGGGTCGGGCCTGTTCCCGAGGGATCCTCCGTCTCAGGTTCGTCAGAGTCATGAAAGAAGAAAAAATATTCTGCTAGTCCATGGTGAATAATCGCAGTCCTGATGTACAGAAGTTCCTTTCGGCCATAAGAGACGGTAGCGGCAACATTATGTACAACAATAGTAAAAAATAAGTTACAAACAATGCAGATAAACGAACAAAAAAACACAATCGGTTGGGAGCACTTAAAACGTCTGCGCCATCTTACACATGCTTTGTATGGTTAGTTGATTATCTCTGGCATACATCATTAGTGGTCAGTCCAGATCAGTCCAGATCCACAGCTATCACTCACATACAGTGCATTCGGAAAGTATTCAGACCCCTTGACTTTTTCTACACACAATACCCCATAATGACAAAGCAAAATACATTTTTGCAAATGTATAAAAAATAAAAACTGAAATATCACATTGACATAAGTATTCAGACCCTTTATTCAGTACTTTGTTGAAGCACCTTTGGCAGCAACTACAGCCTCGAGACTTCTTGGGTATGAAACTACAAGCTTGGCACACCTGTTTTTGGAGAGTTTCTCTTCATTCTATGCAGATCCTCTCAACTCTGTCAGGTTGGATGGAAAGTGTCGCTGCACAGCTATTTTCAGGTCTCTCCAGAGATGTTCGATTGGGTTCAAGTCCGGGCTCTGGCTGGGCCACTCAAGGACCTTCAGAGACTTGTCCCAAAGCCACTCCTGCATTGTCTTGGATGTGTGCTTAGGGTCGTTGTCCTGGTTGTCGGTGAACTTTCGCCCTCATCTCTGGTCCTGAGCGCTCTGGAGCAGGTTTTCATCAAGGATCTCTCTATACTTTGTGCCGTTCATCTTTCCCTCGATCCTGACTAGTCTCCCAGTCCCTGCCGCTGAAAAACATCCCCACAGCAAGATGTTACCACCACCATACTTCACCGTAGGGATGGTGCCAGGTTTACTCCAGATGTAATGCTTGGCATTCAGGCCAAAAAGTTATTGGTTTCATCAGACCAGAGAATCTTGTTTCTCATGGACTGATACTCTTTAGGTGCCTTTTGGCAAACTCCAAGTGGGCTGTCATATGCCTTTTACTGAGGAGTGGGCTCCATCTGGCCACTCTACCATAAAGGCGTGATTGGTGGGGAGATACAGAGATGGTTGTCCTTCTGGAAGGTTCTCCCAGCTCCACAGAGGAACTCTAGAGCTCTTTCAGTGACCATTGGGTTCTTGGTCACATCCCTGACCAAGGTCCTTCTTCCCCATATTGCTCAGTTTGGACGGGCGGCCAGCTCCAGGAAGAGTTTTAGTGATTCCAAACTTCTTCTATTCAAGGATGATGGAGGCCACTGTGTTCTTGGGGATTTTTAATAATACAGAAATGTTTTGGTACCCTTCCCCAGATCTGTGCCTCGACACTATCCTGTCTCAGAGCTCTACTGGCAATTCCTTTAACCTCATGGTTTGTTTTTTTCTCTGACATGCGCTGTCAACTGTGGGACCTTTCCAAGGTGTGTGCCTTTCCAAATCATGTACAATCAATTGAATTTACCACAGGTGGACTCCAATCAAGGTGTCGAAACATCTCAAGGATGATCAATGGAAACAGGACCTGAGCTCAATTTCAAGTTTCATAGCAAAAGATCTGAATACTTATGTAATTAAGGTATCTGTTTTGAAGTATTTATAAATTTGCTAACATTTCTAAAAACCTGTTTTCGCTTTGTCATTATGGGGTATTGTGTGTAAATTTATGAGGAAAAACATTTATTTAATCAATCTGCCTGCGGTCTCCCCCTTACTGTGGCTTACAGAGGGCTTCACCTCTCCAATCACACCTCCCTGGGGAAGGGTAACATGGACACCAAATTGAAACGAAGATGATGAAACACTGTCCAGATGATGTCAGGGATAGACTCCTACTAACCACACTCCCTTGTTAACTGTAAACAAGGGGGTAAAAAGATACTGTTGCATCATGGACAGCTGCTGTGGGTCAGTCATGGGGGAATATTACAATCTGTGTTTCAGTTCAATTCAGGTTTGTGTTACTCCAGATTCTTGGTCCAGAGTTCCTATGTGGATATAGAAAGACCCAGACCCATCTGTTTGTAAGATAACACTGGGATAATGACTTTGACCTGTTCACCCAACTTCATCATAAGTTCTCTGTCAGTGATTGAAATGACAAAGCTGGTATAGTGCTACCTAGAAGTTGGGTGCTGTGATTAAAATGAGCTGAAGAAAATGATAGGAGATCCTCTATTATTCTGTGCTACAGTAAAAATATAAAATGAAAGAAATCTGGATAATTCAAATATATTTTTACAGTTCAAAATATTTTCATAGATCCCCATGAAATGGATGCATAGCTGACTCCAGTTGCAGTTGTCCCATACTGTTCTAAGCAACTCTTTGTTCTCTCTCCATCACAGGAACATGAATAATGGTGGGTGAGAAAGTGCAAATACAACCAAAAAGCAATTAAGGGATAGCAGCACTTCATAAAACCCAATCTTGATCTTCGTAAGCAATATTCCTTTGCCAAGCACACCAACGATCCGCCAAGCCTTGGTTTTGTGTTTTAAAGCTTTCTGTCAAGGTTCACCCAAACACACTGTGGAGGCCAGATTCCTCCCACATTATAATGACTCCTATTCCTCTCAGTTGTGGATGCGGTGTCAGTGATGAAATGTAGCTCTGTGGTAGTAGATAAAGTGCAGCAGTGCATATCATTTATTCAGGCAACGTTGGTTCTCCAGACCACCTGCTAACACCTCAGTAATAGTATACATCCATTCCTGGAGTGTATGAGTCACAGTATATGTTTTCCTCCAGTTGTGTCTTATCTGTTTGGCATCCACCCTGTCCCCCCCAAACAGATGTTTCCACTGGGACCCCATGGCCCCCGGGTTACCCCTTCACCCACAGGCCAGTGGGTCAGGACCATGCAAGGTCATTTCCATGTCCAGCATATATTCGATTTGCAGAGCCCCGACCCCCATGCACACTTTTACCCCAGCCACAGCTAACCTGAGTCAAATAATCAACTTATGTATTTGTTAGGGGAGGGGGAAAAGTGTGACATCACTCTGGCCCCAGGCTCATACCTCATTTAAACTTTTTTTCCCTCAGATTCACACCATGGTTTTGAACACACATCATTAGCAACATGCCCTGTGATGGCCTTCCTCCTGATATCTCTCTAATTTTCTCCATTCTTTCATCTTTACATTGTCTCAATAAACTAAGTTAAAGAACTGTAAAACTTGTGATGTTATGGGTAATTATGGGCAATTTCTTATTTCATCAAAAAAGTATGTTCGTCCTCAGACAGCTGAGGTTAAGCAATGAAGAGCTGTGTCTGCCTTCGTCCCATTCAGCTGTATATGCATGGACAGCCAGAGTGACAACAGTAGTAAAGCACATATTCAACTCAATAACATACCGGAAATGTCAGTAAAGTATGTATTCCAAGCAGGAATGATTTAAACAATGCCCTGAGCTTCATGAATATCCCTTAAACCTGTACAATGATATTAAGATTAAGGACCCAGCATCCAAGTAAGTCTGAAGCAACAACAGTTGAGTGAGGGTCGGCGGGTCAGTGCAAAAAAAGGGTGAATTTAGTGTATTTAGCAATGCAGGTGGTAAGACAATATTAAGAGTTGTATTTACATAGTAGGTCTGGACACATTAATATTTTATTTTATATTTTTACAATTGTGAAAATACTTCACTTGCAAAAATGATAAACAGTTGGCCAATAGCAAGATGTACAGGGGAAAAAAATGCTAAATGCATCTTTAATTGACAAAGTATCAATAAACTCACACATCTGAATATATGGCAGAGCTATAGTAACAGCATGTTATCTAGACAAACAGCTCTTCATGAATGAGGAGACCGGGCATCTTAAAAAAGACCTGCCCTACCCTCCAAAAGCCATAAACCAACAAGATCTCAGGCACGGTTTGACTGCAGTATTCAACATTTGTCCATAAACGTTGAGTTTTGATGGTTAAGTTTAGGCATTCATTCCAAATTGTTAGGGTTTGGCTTAAGGTTAGGGTTCAAACAAAAACTAGTACCTAGCACTGGGATTGAACTTGTGATCCTCTGAGCTGGAGCTCGAGGCGCACGCCCAGCCGCCATCCCCGTCCACAATGCCCTAGCAAGCCGTGAGCCTACTTGATGGTAGTAGCGCTCACCGGTGCCCCTAGTGGCCTGTATTGAAGGCGTCTCCCAACGTTCTGGGGACCTGGACGAACGTTTGAATACCGCATTGGATCTGGTGGAGACCTGGCTGCATTAACACCTCAGACTAATTCGCATAAACAGTGATATGGTACTATTGCTCAATTCACACAATGGCCAATACTTTTACATTTTTAACATATACACTTATGCATAAACATTAGCATTTCCAAGAGAATCTGAAAACACCCCTAAACGAGAGAAACCAACAAAAAGGAATGGAACCTATGGATAAAAGATAAATGGTTCTGTGCGTCGCTAGCCTGGGTACCAGTCTTTTTAGCTAACATTCCTTGCAGCCAACTCCGTAGTACAAGTAATGGAATATTTGCTAAAAAGTCTGGTACCCAGACTAGTGCTTGGCAAGGAACAACGTTTGAAGTTGAGTAAGCTTAAAACTTTGGCATTTCAACAAAAGGAAATAAACATTTTTAAAGAAATGATATGACAACCAGACTCTGGTGTTTGTTGTTTTGTGATACAAAGCGCAATGTTTCAGCATGACTAGCAGCATAAACAAACTTTAGAAAACAATGAGTTCATCTGGAGAGAAACTGAAGGGAAATAGGCTATCCCACATGACGATATAGCTACAGGCACAACTGATCAGTTTACTGTAGTGCCTCGCAGTTAACAATAAGATATTTTATTCAACATAAAATTTGATCTATTAATGAAACATTCTTTGAAAAAAAATGCTGCGTAAGTGATTAGTGTTCAATGTCCTTATGCATGACTGCATTGATAATGAACATTTTCTCATTGACAATGTCAATGTCCTTGAAATGCATGTGCTGAATGAGGAACCATCAGGCTTTCCCAAATGAGTTTAATGAGTCTCTCACTTCGGCCTGTCAGCCTGATGTGGCCTATGTATTTGAGGGTGAGGCACTAGAGACCGCCGGGCCGCTTTGCTCCAGTCCACCTGTAAGAGAGTTTCAACTTCCTCTACTCTATTTTTTGCCTCTACCATTATAAACACAGACCCTAAGGGTGTCATTGACATAAGTATAATTAACTAGAGGGAAAAAACATACAATATTTTACAATTAGTTACACACATCTCTGAAGAGGGAACGCAACACCCTGCTACAACTCAACTCCCGGTGAAGTGAAAGAGGTATGGGACTGTAGGTGCAAGTAAGGATGACAAAGGCAGAGAGTGGTACCGTTTACAAGGTTCCAGGGGCTGGACGGAACCAAAGCAAAGAAAATAAATCTCAAAGCCCCCTCTCCTACCTTACCTACCCACTACTAATTTAGCACCACCTGGTGCCCCAACCAAAATACAGGGGGTGGTCCGCCCAGGTCTTACCTAGTGTGCCTAGACAGTCAATGTACTACGGGTATATGTATGCCCGCGGGCCTCTTGCCTAAGCACTCCCTTGGCGCCTTCCCCTTCCCCCCTGGGAACAAATTAAACAGCATAACAAACTATTTCAATAATCAGAACACTGCATCCTATTGACACACAACCAATCAGCTCCCTCAGCAACAACTAACATAGTACATACCAAATCTCTTTCTGAGAATCAACCAATACAGTATATAACCCATAGCCATCAGCCTCCTCTCTCAGCAATGCTCTTTCTCTCCTGAACAGAACACTGGCTTTTATATAGCTTCAGAAGGCATTGGTAATTGGAGACAGCTGCGTCTTGACGAGGGGGCGGGGTCAGCTCCAATCATCAACGGGGCTGACCAATCAGCTGCTTGGGGAGAATTCAGGAAGCCATCTCCTGAAACACACACCTAACAAACCACAACACGGAAACTGGGGAACGTAACACATGTTTAAATCCAGCGGACTTCCAGAATTCACCTTCACTGCATTTGATGGCTGCATGGGACCTAAACTCTCTCCTTAGATGACAATGTTCCATGTACATTGTGTAAGACAGGCTCCGGCCCCCAAGGAGGCTACCTCCTCTAAATCAGGTTCCCTGATGACAAAGGATCAGGGATGGACTGCTCCCATCGATCCCAGGGGGATTTGTGGGCTGTGCATCTAGGCAGGTGCAGTTATATGTCTATGGGCTGAGGCTGAGCGGTAAAGAAGGGCCCTGCGGATCACCAGTCATCAGGTTATGGAGAGTTCCGTCCCCCCTGCAGGTGTCCCCTAGGCCCGCTCAGCCCCACCATCCATTCAACTCTCCCTGGGTGAAATACAGGCCACCTGCCTGTCTATCAACAAGGACCATGGCACATTAATGATGAGGCTGGTCTATCTGTCTTCTTTAGGGCCTATCTGTCTTCTTTAGGGTCTGTCTGTCTTCTTTTCTTCATTCCTGCTTACCTGGATGTATGGCAGAATGTGTCGAGTTTCAAGTTTATTTGCTGTGTGAAATGAATAGATTTCTAAATCTTACTCACTCCAGCTGTGAGTGAGTCAGCATGAATACAAGGTTCCACTCATGGTGCCATTAGTAACAGACAATGATGCCACAGGAGGTTGGTGCCACCTTAATTGGGAGAGGATGGGCTTGTGGTAATGGCTGGACTGGAATCAGTGGAATGGTATCAAATACATCAAACACATGGTTTCCATGTGGTTGATGCCATTCCATTTGCTCCATTCTGGCCATTATTATGAGCCGTCCTCCCGTTAGCAGCCTCCTGTGAGTGATGTAGTGTTAATGAGCGTGGCAGTAAAAATACACACTAATGCATTTCAAATGTGTTTTTTTTTCACTGTAGTGAGACCATGTTCATCACATCAGACAGACATTGATGAGAGCAGGTGATCTCAACACGCACATACTTGCACACACAAACACACACATTGTAAGAATGGATTCACTGATCCCAGCAACATTACAACACCCAGGAAAGCTATGAAATCGGCCATCTGCAGGCAATGGACGAGGGGCAATCAATACCTTCACATGAAGCTGAGACGCTCCACTATAGGAACCAAGCACTTCAGGTAATGAACTGCCTGGTTGCAGGGTGGGACTGCAGCAGCGCAACACGGCAGTGCTACAGCAGCAATTCTTTGATTAGTTATACTGACAAATACTGACAAATCACCTGTCCTCACTGTACCTCCATCCACACATCCCATCACCCTCTTCCACTTCCCCAACCTTACTTTCCTCTGAGTCAATGTTGTTCTGCCCCTATACAAAGGCAGCTAACCCACTGTTCCTAGGCCGTCATTGAAAATAAGAATTTGTTCTTAACTGACTTGCCTAGTTACCAGTTTATTATATACAGCACGTCCACCCTCCTGACACTACAGTGTCTATGGATTACCAGAATGGTGCAACAAACAAAAAACATCCAGTCAGTGGCAGTTCTGAGGGTGAAAGCAGCTCTTTGATGAGAGAGTACAACAGTGGTGCTCAGAACGGCATCTCGGAATGCACAACTCGTCGATCCTTGTCATGGACGGGCTATTGCAGCTGACGACCACACCGGGCCCACTCCTATCTGCTAAAAACAAGATAAAGCGCCTCCAGTGGGCACGCAATCACAAACATTGGACAATTGAAGAGTTGAAAAACATTGCCTGGAACATGACAGCGCGTTCAGATTACTTCCCAGACCTCAGCCCAAAAGAACATATTTGAGATGAGATGGAACGGGCTGTTCGCAGCATGACTGTATCTCCGTCCAATCTGTAGCAACTGCGTGATGCCATCGGGTCATCATGGACCAACATTCCAGTGGAACGTTTCCGACACATTTGTAGAATGCCCCGAAGAATTCAGGCTGCTAAGGTGGCAAAGGTGGGTCTGACCCGGTACTAGATGGGTGTACCTAATATACTGTCTGGCTGGGTGACTGACTCACAATGAGAATCTGTTCAACTGATTGACTCACACTATAGGAGAGCTTCCAGTAAGTGTGTGCTTTTAGCTGGGCTCTTGATGTTTTGCATTCTCCTCTAGTGCCTTGACAGCCTAGCATGCTGGCTGTTCTCCAGCATGGGCTTGATTAAAAGAGTGTGAGGATGAGAGCCACTGATAACCCAGAGTGCTGGGTTATCAGTGGCTAGCCATCTACATATTTACCATCCAAACAGTTTCGGGAGCTGGACCACAGTGGTCTAAATAAAGAATCAGAGACACATAGATCTACATTATAAATGTAGACTGAGAGAGAGAGGGGGGGGGGGGGGGGAGATAGAGAAGGTGGAGAGGGAGAGGGAAGGAGAGAGGGAGAGCGAGAGAGAGAGAGCGGTTGGGGGAAGAGAGAGAGAGATTTTAGCTAGGTTAGAGAGAGATCCTATAATCAGCAGTATATCTCATTAACTCCATGCCTGTTCTTTGTCAAAAGGCAAATCTGATCAGGAAATGTTGTTTTTCATTTGAGGTTTTACTGAAACATAAGACATGTATAATTTAAGGTCGTGCTGGATGAAAACCCATTCAGCATGTGTTTTCCTTCCATTTGTGCTTTGAAGTGTATTACACAAATATTACATACATCTACATTCATTCTTTAGCTGGGATATGTTTTTGTTATGGGCTGTGATGTTTTCATTCTGCTTTGTGTCAACGCATTAGCACACAATGGCACCTGCAATGGTCAAAGCCTTTTGTGGTCAGGCCATTATTCACAAGCACTCAAGCATTTAAAATATTGGGGCAGTTTGATAAGAACCTGTTATGAAATTCAGAAAGAGCAGAGAATATTTCTCCCAAGGGCCTTGTTACTACAGTTTGAAAAACAGAATCCCAAGCAGTCTTGCTTAGCTATAATTCACCCAGAGAAAGCACTGCCTCTAAATGTCCATAACATCCTACCCACTGGGCACAGACGTTTATTCCACATTGGTTCAATGTAATTTCATTGAAATTATGTGGAAACAGCGTTGATTCAACCAGTGTGCTCAGTGGGTACCATTGTATGTGTGGGAAATATGATCTATCAGCAGGAATATGTGTTATGCATGACTACACCATCTGACAGTGATGTATTCCAACCAGCAGACTCTTGTACCTTTCCACAAGTTGAAATCAATCACATATAATGAACATCATAGAGGATTACTTTCACAAAATGTTGGACATCGCAGTAAGATATCCAGGAAAAAGGTGAACACAGAAACAGAAAGAATGGGAAGGAGAGAGACTGAATCAGGCCTCTAATGTAAAGGGGATTCCTGACTGGACACCATTCAGATCTTGAGATGAAACAGGCTGTGGTCTTCCAGGAAGCTTATGGAAATTAGACCCAGGAAATACGAACATAGCAAATCAGATTGAACACATTCTCCTGGCCCTGGAGTATTGGGATATTGAGTGAGAGAAGCACTGTCACACAGCTACTACCAAGGTGTGCACTGTCAGACTTCTTGTTTGACTTCAGTTTGGATGTATATCTCTAAATACAAAAAGACACAACATGGTTATTACTGAGAGGAAGAACGTGCCCAGTGGAAATGAGGGCAGTAGACTTCCCTGTCACAAGGGGAAGGGGAGAGAGAGAGAGAGAGAGAGAGAGAGAGAGAGAGAGAGAGAGAGAGAGAGAGAGAGAGTGGTGTACAGCCTGGTGGATTACTTTGATTAGGGATGGGTACCTTGGCTCTAACCCAGATAGTTTTTATCCCTCGTACAGCCTGGTTGATGACATTGATTAGGGATGGGTACCTTGGCTCTAACCCAGATAGTTTTTATCCCTTCCTGGTGAAATATTGCTGAGAGAGAATATTTCTCTAAATTAACATCAGTCTAAAAAAGCTGGGGTAGACCTATTTGGCGGCACATCATAACGCTTTCACACAATGCTGAGGTGTAACTATCGGTTAACTATCGGCCCCAGTCTGAGGTCCTGAGCGCTCTGGAACAGGTTTTCATCAAGGATCTCTCTGGACTTTGCTCCGTTCATCTTTGCCTCGATCCTGACTAGTCTCCCAGTCCCTGCCACTGAAAAACATCCCCACAGCATGATGCTGCCACCACCATGCTTCACCGTAGGGATGGTGCCAGGTTTAATCCAAACGTGACGCTTGGCATTCAGGCTAAAGAGTTCAATCTTGGTTTCATCAGACCAGAGTATCTTGTTTCTCATGGTCTCATCGTCTTTAGATTCCTTTTGGCAAACTCCAAGTGGGCAGTCATGTGCCTTTTACTGAGGAGTGGCTACAATCTGGTCCCTCTACCATAAAGGCCTGATTGGTGGAACGCTGAAGAGATGGTTGTCCATCTGGAAGGTTCTCCCATCTCCACAGAGGAACTCTACAGCTCTGTCAGAGTGACCATTGGATTCTTGGTCACCTCCCTGACCAAGCTCCTTCTCCCCCAAATGCTCAGTTTGGCCGGGCAGTGTCGTGACGTTACTATCGTTTAATATGGTGACTGGTTATCCATTGAATGATTACATACCACGTTTAATTATTACTTGATTAAATGAATCATGTAACAATTAATTAGTTAGTAATCTGGGGCACTACGGAAAATGTTTGTTTAATGAATTACCATTTCCCAAATTAACTCAAGAATATTTCGGTATACTACCCATCATCAATCAATCAATAATTATCAGTCTCATTCTGAACGTCGTAATATCTTATAAATCTGCACTAACCCTAGTCTACATGATGAATCAGTTTACATGAATTGGCTTAATTATTTATTTACTAAGTAATGAAATAATCATGCAGAAATACATACACACACATAATAGTATTGAATACTAACATAATGTAATGAAAGGACCCAAGTGGACTAACCTGTAGGCTTGGTAGACAATAGAAAGGTGTGGGGACAGATAAAGAGCGGGAAATACAGAGTGAACCCACGTAAACTACCATTCAAAAGTTTGGGGTCACTTAGAAATGTCCTTGTGGGCCTCCTGGGTGGCGCAGTGGTTACGGGCGCTGTACTGCAGTGCCAGCTGTGCCACCAGAGACTCTGGGTTCGCTCCCATGCTCTGTCGTAACCGGCCACGACCGGGAGGTCCGTGGGGTGATGCACAATTGGCCTAGCGTCATCTGGGTTAGGGAGGGGTTGGCCGGTAGGGATATCCTTGTCTCATCGCGCACCAGCGACTCCTGTGGCGGGCCGGGCGCAGTGCGTGCTGACCAAGGTTGCCAGGTGCACGGTGTTTCCTCCGACACATTGGTGCGGCTGGTTTCCGGGTTGGATGCGCGCTGTGTTAAGAAGCAGTGTGGTTGGGTTGTGTATCTGAGGACTTTCAACCTTCGTCTCTCCCGAGCCCGTACGGGAGTTGTAGCAATGAGACAAGACTCAGGCTACTAAACCACGAAGTCCTCATTTTTGAAAGAAAATCACATTTATCCATTAAAATAACATCAAATTCATCAGAAATACAGTGTTGTAATGGCTGTCTTGGGTGGAAGAAGGAGAGGACCAAAGCGCAGCGTGGTTAGTATTCATCTTTTTAATAAACAACTGAACACTTAAAAAATATAAAACAACAAAGTGACAACCGAAACAGTTCTATCTGGTGCAAACACACAAAGACTGAAAATAACCACCCACAAAACACAAAGGAAAACAGGCTACCTAAATATGGTTCTCAATCAGGGACAACGATAGACAGCTGCCTCTGATTGAGAACCATATCAGGCCAAACACAGAAATAGAAATAGAAAAACTAACATAGACTGCCCACCCCAACTCACGCCCTGACCATACTAAATAAAGACAAAACAAAGGAATAAAGGTCAGAACGTGGCAGTAACCCCCACCAAAGGTGCGGACTCCGGCCGCAAAACCGGAACCTGTAGGGGAGGGTCTGGGTGGGCGTCTGTCCGCGATGGCGGCTCTGGCGTGGACGTGACGTGGACCCCAGTTTTTGTCCGCCTCCTCTTACGAGCGGCGACCCTCACCGCCGACCTCGGACTGGGGACCCTGAAAAACGGGTCCCGAATGGACGGGAGACTCTGGCAGTGCCGGACAGGCGGGAGACTCCGGCAGCGCCGGAGTGAAGGGCGATTCTGGCATCGCCTGGCTGACTGACGGCTCCTGGCAAACATTGTTGGGCACAGACAACAGCACAAAGGGCAAGAAGGTTGAGACAACAATACATTACGCAAAGCAGCCACAACTGTCAGTAAGAGTGTCCATGATTGAGTCTTTGAATGAACCATTTGAGATAAAACTGTCCAGTTTGAGTGTTTGTTGCAGCTTGTTCCAGTCGCTAGCTGCAGCGAACTGAAAAGACGAGCGACCCATAGATGTGTGTGTTTTGGGGACCTTTAACAGAATGTGACTGGCAGAACGAGAATGTGGAGGATGAGGGCTGCAATAGATATATCAGACAGGGGGGAGTGAGGCCTAAGAGGGTTTTATAAATAAGCAACAACTAGTGGGTCTTGCGGCGGGTATACAGAGATGACCAGTTGACAGACGAGTATAGAGTGCAGTGATGTGTCTTATAAGGAGCATTGGTGGCAAATCTGATGGCCGAATGGAAAAGAACATCTAGCCGCTCAAGAGCACCCTTACCTGCCGATCAATAAATAACGTCTCCATAATCTAGCATGAGTAGAATGTGCATCTGAATCAGGGTTTGTTTGGCAGCTGGGGTGAAAGAGGGGTGATTACGATAGAGGAAACTAAGTCTAGATTTAACTTTAGCATGCATCTTTGATATATGCTGAGAGAAGGACAATGTACCGTCTAGCCATACCCAAGTGCTTGTATGACCTCAAGCTCTAAACCCTCAGAGGTAGTGATCACACCTGTGGGGAGAGGAGCATTCTTCTTACCAAACCACCTGACCTTTGTTTTGGAGGTGTTCAGAACAAGGTTAAAAGGGCAGAGAAAGCTTGTCTGACACTAAGAAAGCTTTGTTGTAAAGCGTTTAACACGAAATCCGGGGAGGGGCCAGTTGAGTTTAAGTGTATCATCTGCATATAAATGGATGAGAGAGCTTCCTACTGCTTAAGCTATGTTGTTAATGTAAATTGAGAAGAGCGTGGGGCCTCGGATTGAGCCTTGGGGTACACCATTGTTGACAGGCAGTGGCTGAGAGCAGATGTTCTGACTTTATACACTGCACTCTGAGAGAGGTAGTTAGCAAACCAGGCCAAAGACCCCTCAGAGACACCAATACTCCTTAGCCGGCCCACAAGAATGGAATGGTCTACCGTATCAAAACCTTTGACCAAGTCAATAAAAATAGCAGCACAACATTGCTTAGAATCAAGGGCAATGCTAACATTAAGGACCTTTAAGGTTGCAGTGACACATCCATAACCTGAGCGGAAACCAGATTGCATAACAGAGAGAATACTGTAGATATCAAGAAAGTTTTTCCAATACTTTTGATAAACAGGGCAAAATAGAAATAGGCCTATAACAATTAGGATCAGCTTGATCTCTCCCTTTAAATAAAGGACAAACCGTGGCTGCCTTCCAAGCAATGGGAAACTCCTCGGAGAGGAGAGACTTGTTAAAAAGATCAGAGATAGGCTTGGCAATTATAGGTGCAGCAACCTTAAAGAAGAAAGGGTCTAAACCATCTGACCCAGATGTTTTTTTGCGGTCACGTTTAAGGAGCTCCTTTAGCACCTCGGACTCAGTGACCACCTGCAGGGAGAAACTTTGTAGTTGGGCAGGTGAAAAGGAGGGATGAGCATCGGGGCTAGTCGCATTAGAAGGGGTGGGAGATGAGGAAATGTTGGATGGGCAAGGAGGCATGGCTGAGTCAAATAGGATTCCTGACTTAATGAAGTGGTGATTAAAGAGCTCAGCCATGTGCTTCTTGTCAGTAACAACGACATCATCAACTTTAAGGGACATGGGTAGCTGTGAGGAGGGTTTATTCTCCAGGTCTTTAACCATTTTCCAGAACTTCTTGGGTTTAGAACCAGAGAGAGAACTGCTCCTTAAGTTATCTAACTTTGTCCTTCCGGATAGCCTGAGTGCACTCACTGAGTATGCTTGTGCGGAGACTTTCGCCAAATGCAATTCTTGAGGTGGAGTAACTCTGCAAGATCACAGTCGAACCAGGGGCTGAACCTGTTTTTAATTCTAATTTTCTTTATGGAGGCGTGTTTGTTAACAATATCACTGAAGATATCAAAACATTAGGTCCAAGCTTCTTTGACAGAGGGGATCAAGCTGATTCTATATCAATTTACAGAGGCCAAGGGCCTCATTTATAAAGCTGTGTAGAGGATTCACGCATATGGACGCATTCTGATTTATAACACAGTGTGCATGCACGCCCCACGCCGTTTTCACTTTATAAATAACAATCAACTCGAAATTTGGCGCTCGTGAGCGAGCGTCTTGTCCCACCTGTTTAATGCCCATAGTTGCCTATAAATAGTCAGTGAAACGCCCTTAATTAATATTCATCCATAATCACTGTGTGACAACAATGACTGCAAATCCCGACAGAAAAGCTAAAAAAAATGTATTGTATGGGCGGTTGAAGCAAGAACACTGATATTGTTTGGCGAACATTACAAATGCCAAATAGGCGTTAGAGTGGCAGCATGATGCGGACGCTGTGAATGCTGCTGGCTCAGAAGGTCGGACCCTCTCAGGGAAAAAAAGTGGTCTGACATAAAAGTGGAGGCCAAAAGGTCTTGGTAATCGGAACCCGGCTCATAAGCCACTCATCATCATTGGCCAGTAAATGTTGCTGGTCTCTGAAAATTCAGAAGGTCGGACCCTCTCAAAAATTCGCCAAATCTTCCAACAGTGCCTATGCAACGTTTATAAATGAGGCCCCATGTCATGAACGAAGGCTTGCTTATTACAGTTTTTTAGCAAGCGTCTATGACAAATCAGGACAGGACGTTTCACTGAGCAGCCAATAGGGACACAGGCTGTAAAACAGTGATCACTAAGGTCATTACAGAAAACAGTGGTAACTGGTACCTATCAGGATTATTTGTGAGGATAACAAAGGAGAGTAGCCTTTTCTGGGTGTTTGGAGTCATACCTTGTGGGATTGGTAATAATCTGAGAAAGATTTAGGGAGTCCCATTGCTTTAGGACTTGGTCAGGTGGTTTAAGCATATCCCAGTTTAGGTCACCTAGCAGGACAACTGAGCACTGAAGGTGATCCTTGGTAAAGATTGCCACTCCCCCACCTTTGGAAGATCTGTCTTGCCGAAAAAGGTTATAGCCAGAAAGGTTAACGTCGGTATTGAAAACACTCTTTCTTAACCACGTCTCAGTAATGACCAACACATCTGGATTGGAGCTGTGAACCCACACTTTCAATTGATCCATTTTAGGTAATAAGCTTCTAGTGTTAACGTGCAGAAAACTCTGGCTTTTACGAGAGCAGAAATCAGTGAAACAGATATCAGAGCACACATTAGAATTGGGGCTAGCATAAGGGTGTACATGCACATTTCCACATATCATCAACAGTAATACAATCAAGGCAACCTTAAAAAGAAAACAATACCAGGAAGTTAGATGCAGTGTGTTTGTTGTTCATTACAATGAGGACTTGCTCTCTCTGTCCGATACAGCTCCTTCATTGGGCATAATAATGAGGGGTTAAGCAGTGGGCAGATAGTAAATCTGCTGGGCTGAAATTGCTCTGCCATTGGACTGACTTGGGACCACTACTGTAAATCTGTCCCATCCAGAAACACAGGGTTGTTTATCACCCAACATATCACTGGACATTGCAAATGTCCTCATCAAACCTGTGTGACGTTACTGAATCACCCAACTCATTATACATCTGCCATGATAGCCAGAGAAGATGTGTGGCAGGAAACAAACAAGTTTAATTAGTTGTGGTTATCTGGTCAGAGCATTCAGATGTAAAAGCAACTGAACTGAGATGTCAGATTCTGTGTCAGTGTTGGATTAGAGAGTGTGTTAGGGCTTGTATAGGGAGGGAGAGAGGGATAGGGATAGGGAGGGAGAGAGGGAGGGAGCGAGAGATAAATAATCACACTCATTCATCTGATGAGGGGACAGACACTCTTCTGGTCATCTAACACAATATGGACACTAACAAAACATTTAATAAAAGGCTCCAGTATACTTGATTATCATTTAAGTGAGAAATCCTCATGTAGGGTCATTTAGATTATCATGTGACCCATATTGGTGTTTTGGCATGCATATAGTGGCCTAGATTCAACCCATGTCACTATGGTAACATATGGTCAAATTAATATAGATTTTTATAGATTTTGTTGTTGGTTAATAAATCAAGAAAACAAATCATTTTTATTGTCATAAATGTTATTGTTTATAGCCTAAGTGGTATCATAGAAACCTGCTTACAACCTATAACAGCTCATATGACTAAATATCAACACTGATGGAAGGATGGAAATAGCAATTAGTCTATCCAAGATTTGCGCTCAGGAGATCATTTTGTGTGTGAGAGCGATGCGCAACGAGTGAGGAAAGTGGAACGGTGTATGCTGGGGAAAGGGTCTCGTTTCTATCCCAACTCACCTGCAAATCTCGATCTGATACAGACACACCGTTTTCAGTAAACATTTGTTCTAACTAATGCGGGTGTCGTTATTTGTAGAGCCGGACAGGCGCACGTGTATGGAGCTTTTTAGGAGTTGGAAATGCTCGGTAAGCACGTTAGATCCTATTCTTATTAGGCTTCCTGAATGAGGACACGGATGGATATCGTGGCACTGTCAAAATGACACGGACTCTCACTCTCCTCGCTTTCCTTTTCACTTGTATAAAATGTAAGTATTTCATGTATGTGAATTTCGATTGCATTGTCAGTTCAGTTGAAAAATATTCTCTCTACAATGGGTTGTTCTTGCTGAAGTTGTTAGAATTGTACCTTCAGAAAGGAGGTTCACTTTTGTAATTCACCTACAGTGCATGTAATACACTATTTAATTTCATGTTAGCCAAGTTTCCATGAGTGATTAAACGTGTTTTTTTTTATTATCAGAGAGGAACATAGTTCAACATGTATTGATGCCTTAATTTCAACAAAATCAATTAGATACAATACTGTCAAGAGAATAACACAATATTTGTGTTACTCTTTATTAGGTCGCACATAGGAGGACAAGCAGTGAAGCACATTCACAGGCTAGTCAGCCAACCTGACCTAAAAGCATTTCATATTATTTACATTAATCCGACACAATCCATTTAGTATGATATGTTATGTTTGGTATGGCATGTATTCATTTGTGGATATCCGTCAACCATTTCACATGATATGTTATTAATTACAATTCGTATGATGTGTTACGAATTTGCAAAACCTACATTTGCTGTGACTACTGTTAATTTCGTGGCTAACACTAATATTAGCTAGCTGGCTAACATTAGCTGAGTTAGGGTTAAGGTTAGCTAAAATGGTTAGGGGAAGGGTTAGCAAATATGTTAAGTATTTGCAAAGTATCAAAAAGTAGTAATCAGTTGAAAAGTTGCTAATTAACTAAAATGCAAAAGTTGTTAGTTATGAGATTCGAAAATACAACCTTTGGGTTGCTAGATGTTTGCATTATATGCCCACCCACCTTTCATTTTTTGTCTTAAATAACCTTCTGTCTTATGTAACCATACCATAAGTAACATCTCATATCGAACATCTCATTCCAAAATCATGTACTTAAATATGGAGTTGGTCCCCCCTTTGCTGCTATAACAGCCTCCACTCTTCTGGGAAGGCTTTCCACTAGGTGTTGGAACATTGCTGCTATAACAGCCTCCACTCTTCTGGGAAGGCTTTCCACTAGGTGTTGGAACATTGCTGCTATAACAGCCTCCACTCTTCTGGGAAGGCTTTCCACTAGGTGTTGGAACATTGCTGCTCTAACAGCCTCCACTCTTCTGGGAAGGCTTTCCACTAGGTGTTGGAACATTGCTGCTCTAACAGCCTCCACTCTTCTGGGAAGGCTTTCCACTAGGTGTTGGAACATTGCTGCAGGGACTTGCTTCCATTTAATATTAGTGAGGTCGGGCACTGATGTTGGGGGATTAGGCCTGGCTCGCAGTTGGCAGTCCAATTCATCCCAAATGTGTCCGATGGGGTTGAGGTCAAGGCTCTGTGCAGGCCAATCAAGTTCTTCCACACCGATCTCGACAAACCATTTCTGTATGGACCTCGCTTTGTGCACAGGGGCATTGTTATGCTGAACTGTTTCTACAAAGTTGGAACCACAGAATTGTCTAGCATGTCATTGTATTCTGTAGTATTAAGATTTCCCTTCACTGGAACTAAGGGGCCCGAACCATGAAAAACAGCCCCAGAAATGATTATTCCTCCTCCACCAAACTTTACAGTTGGCACTATGCATTCAAGCAGGTAGCGTTCTCTTGGCATCCGCCAAACCCAGATTTGTCCATCGGACTACCAGATGGTGAAGTGTGATTCATCACTCCAGAGAACGCGTTTCCACTGGTGGCAAGCTTTACACCACTCCAGCCGACGCTTGGCATTGCGCATGGTGATCCTAGGCTTGTGTGTGGCTGCTCAACCATGGAAACCCATTTTATGAAGTTCCCAGCGAACAATTCTTGTACTGATGTTGTTTCCAGAGGCAGTTTGGAACTCGGTAGTGAGTGTTGCAACCGAGGAAAGGCGATTTTTACGCACTATGTGCTTCAGCACTTCGCGGCCCCGTTCTGTGATCTTGTGTGGCCTACTACTTCTTGGCTGATCCGTTGTTGCTCTTAGACGTTTCCACTTCACAATAACCACAGTTACAGTTGACCGGTGCAGCTCTAGCAGGGCAGAAATTTGACAAACTGACTTATTGCTTATTGGAAAGGTGGCATCCTATGACGGTGCCACATTGAAAGTCACTGAGCTCTTCAGTAAAGCCATTCTACTGTCAATGTTTGTCTATGGAGATTGCATGGGGGTGTGCTTCATTTTATACACCTGTCAGAATGGGTGTGGCTGAAATAGCTAAATCCACTCATTTGAAGGGGTGTCCACATACTTTTATATATACAGTGCATTCGGAAAACATTCAGACCCCTTGACTTTTTCCACATTTTGTTACGTTACAGCCTTATTCTAAAATTGATAAAATAAATACAATTCCCAGCAATCTACACACAATACTCCATAATGAGAAAGTGAAAACAGGTTTTTAGATTTTTTTTTACAAATGTATTAAAACGATAAATAACTCATTTTCATAAGTATTTTGACCCTTTGCTATGAGACTAGATATTGAGCTCAGGTGCATTCTGTTTCTATTGATCATCCTTGAGATGTTTGATTGATTTGGAGTCCACCTGTGGTAAATTAAATTGATTGTACATGATTTGGAAAGGCACACACCTGTCTATATAAGATCCCACAATTGACAGTGCATGTCAGAGCAAAAATCAAGCCATGAGGTCGAAGGAATTGCCCGTAGAGCTCCGAGACAGGATTGTGTCGAGGTACAGATCTGGGGAACGATACCAAAACATTTCTGCAGCATTGAAGGTCCTCAAGAACACAGTGGCCTCCATAATTTTTAAATGGAACAAGTTTGGAACCACCAAGACTCTTCCTAGAGCTGGCCGCTCAGCCAAACTTTGCAATCGGGGGAGAAGGTCCTTGGTCTGGGAGGTGACCAAGAATCTGATGGTCACTCTGACAGAGCTCTAAAGTTCCTCCGTGGAGACGGGAGAACCTTCCAGAAGAACAACCATCTCTGCAGCACCCCACCAATCAAGCCTTTATGGCAGATTGGCCAGACGGAAGCCACTCCTCAGTAAAAGGCACATGATAGCCCACATGGCGTTTGCCAAAAGGCACCTAAAGACTCTCCAAACATGAGAAACAAGATTCTCTGGTCTTATGAAACCAAGATTGAACTCTTTGGCCTGAATGCAAAGCGTCACGTCTGGAGTAAACCTGGCACCATCCCTATGTGGTGGCAGCATCATGCTGTGGGAATGTTTTTCAGTGGCAGGGACTCGGAGACTAGTCAGGATCGAGGGAAAGATTAACAGAGCAAAGTACAGAGAGGTCCTTGATGAAAACCTGTTCCAGAGCACTCAGGACCTCAGACTGGAGCAAAGGTTCACCTTCCAACAATACAACGACCCTAAGCACAGAGCCAAGACAACGATCGAACATCTCTGGAAAGACCTGAAAATAGCTGTGCAGCAACACACCCCATCCAACCTGACAAAGCTTGACTATATTTGCATAGAAAAATGGGAGAAACTCCCCAAACACTGGTGTGCCAAGCTTGTAGCGTCTTGCCCAAGAAGACTCGATGCTGTAATCTCTGCCAAAGGTTCTTCAGCAAAGTACTGAGTAAAGGGCCAGATTTTGTGTTGTTTGTAGATTGATGAGGAAAGAAAGAATAAGGCTGTAATGTAACAAAATGTGGGAAAAGTCAAACCTATTATGTTTCAGTAGCCTTTACAATCAGTCATAAGTGCATTCTGGGTATTATCATAGAAAACATGTGTGTATTCACTGTGCTGTGGTTGGAGGAGGGGTTTGGTTAAAAGGTTTCCAACAAATGGGCATTAAATGGGCATGACTACCACAATAACACAGATGAAGGAGCTTAGACCGGCCCTTCTCAGGAAGAGAAAGTCACTGGGAAGTCACTGAGAGAGTAAAGGATCATATATCACACTTTGCCTATACAGTACACTGGCCATTTACAGCACCTTCTTGCAAGTAAATTTGACAGCTGGGATAGATGCTATGTGTATCTTTTTACTTGTCCACTCTGTCTTGTTGGTACGCTGTCATAACATGTATGGCCTGAAAATAAAGCCAGGAGAACTGGCTAAAGCACACAGACCTGGCTGGTGACCAGGCTACATAGTCTGTCTGTGCTCAGCATGGAGAACCTGGCAGTAATATTCTAACCATACAGATAAATGCCACAGTGTTCTGTAATCAGTAGGACCTCTGGCATGTCTTGAGGGCCTTTACTGAAATCCAGATGACAGGATGTTTTTTGCCTGCTGTTTCTATTGGGTCAAAAGACAGGGTTATTATGCACCTCCCAATCTCGTCATAGATGTAATTTTTGAGAATGCAGTATTTTGGAGCATAGAGCAGAGTGACCTTTTTAAAAGTCAACCATTGCTGATTCAGTCACTATATTAACCCCGCTGCCCTCTGCTGCCAATCAAGATAATGTCAATGCCACACTTTTAAAGTGTTGTCATTAAAAGGCATGTACATTCAAATCAAATCAAATGTTATTTGTCACATACACCTTACCCTGAAATGCTTACTTACAAGTCCTTAACCAACAAAGCAGTTCAAGAAATGGAGTTAAGACAAAAAACAGAAAGTAACACAAGAAAATGACATAACACTAACGAGGCTATATACAGGGGGTACCTGTACCGAGTCAATGTGCGGGGGTACAGGTTAGTCAAGGTCATTTGTACATGTAGGTAGGGATAAAGTGACTATGCATAGATAATAAACAGTGTCAATGTGAATAGCCATTTGATTAATTGTTCAGCAGTCTTATGGATTGGGTGTAGGAGCAGTTAAGGAGCCTTTTGGACCTAGACTTGGTGCTCCGGTACCACTTGCAATGCGTTAGCAGAGAGAACAGTCTATGACTTGGGTGACTGGAGTCTTTGATTATTTTTTGGTCCTTCCTCTGACACCCCTTAGTGTATAGGTCTTGGATGGCAGGAAGCTTGGCCCCAGTGATGTACTGGGCCATATGCACTACCCTCTGTAGCGCCTTACGGTCAGATGCCGAGCAGTTACCATACCAGGCAGTGATGCAACCGGCTCTCGATGGTGCAGCTGTAGAACTTTTTGAGGATCTGGGGACCCATGCCAAATCTTTTCAGTCTCCTGAGGGGTGGTGTCGTGCCCTCTTCACGACTGTCTTGGTGTGTTTGGAGCATGATAGTTCGTTGGTGATGTGGACACTAAGGAACTTGAAACTCTCGACCCGCTCCACTACAGCCCTGTCGATGTTAATGGGGGCCTGTTCTGCCCTCCTTCTCCTGTAGTCCACGATCAGCTCCTTTGTCTTGCTCACATTGAGGGAGAGGTTGTTCTCCTGGCACCACACTGCCAGGTCTCTGACCTCCCTATAGCCTGTCTCCCCTTTCAAGACCCAGTTGATACATACATACATACATACACGCGCGCACACACACACACACACACACACACACACACACACACACACACACACACACACACACACACACACACACACACACACACACACACACACACACACACACACACACACACACACACACACACACACACACACACACAGTGTAATAGCCCTTCTCAGCAGGTAGTGATTACTTGTTTAAATTGCCTGCTCTCCCACTGGCCAGTGCCCTTCACCTCTGGGTAAAGAGTGTGGATATTTGACAGCAGCCTCCCAGGGCTTTGACAACATGCCATCTGTCTTGTAGAGGACCTCTGTCTTGTAGATTCCACCTGACTGATGATAGGGGAGCCATGGAAACATGCACCAGTCTATGAGGGAGTCCTGATGGACACTCAACTCTCAACTCTACATGAAGCTATACCTCGATAATTAGGATTTGTGGTAATTGCCTGGCACAAACTGGCACATGGGCCTGTCTGATAATACACTATTGGGAAGGGATCTATAGTCAAAACGTGTATCTTATTTTTAGCTATCATTATCCATAAATGTGAATCAATACTATGCATGCCAGTGTCCCTTAGCTAAAAGTAGAGGAGAGTCCGACTGCATCACTTCTTGTTTTTATAAGAAACAATTTATTTAAAATTCCAAATTGTTTGCATAGTCAATTTACACACAGCACTGACACACACACTTACCCCACCAGACATGCCACCAGGGGCCTTTTCACAGTCCCCAAATCCATAACAAATTTATGAAAATGTACAGTATTATATAGAGCCATTATTGCATGGAACTCCCTCCCATCAAAGATTGCTCAAGTAAACAGCAAATTTGGTTTAAAAAAAACAACGCCTCTCCCCTATTTGAGCTAGATATTGTTTGTATGTACTGATATGTAGGCTATGTAACATTTGAAATGTATGTAGTTCTGTCCTTGAGCTGTTCTTGTCTATTAATGTTCAGTATTATTTCATGTTTTGTGTGGACCCCAGGAAGAGTAGCTGCTGCTATCGCAACAGCTAATGGGGATCCTAATAAAATACCAAATACCACATCATGAATCTTCAAATTAATATTTTTCAGTGCAACAGTCTTAGCAGCTATTGTAAAGATTACTTCAGGGCATGTACCATTTGACTAAGCATTTTTCTCCAAAACAATTTCTGGGCTACTCAGCTACTCTCTGCTACTGTATGACAGAGCATTACTCACTATAGAGGAGGGCTGGTGGGGGAAGAGAGGGTTGTTGGTGGAAGAGAGGGTGTTTTATCATCTACGCCTCCCTGTCCTTCCTCCCTCGGGGGGGGGGGGGGGTAGGGGGGTTGACTTGCGCGTTGTTTATCAAGGAGAAGAGGGTGTGCTGGTTTGTTTCATGTGATGCTATTCCTGGCTGGAGCTCACATAAGACAAAAGGCTGATCATGTGGCTTTAGGCTCTGGCTCTGCAACATGCAGAATCATTAACAGTGCAGAAACATCTCCCCTCCCATATCCCGGATGTTATTTATTCGGCAGATAGCTCCAAGGCCCTCATATATTTTTTTACTATATATTTAACAAAGCCCAAGAACTATCAGACATGCATTCTCCCCTGTGGGAGTTTGTCTCACACTTTAGTATGCAGTTTGTTTGGAGTGCTATTAAACACCTCCAGGTACAAGGGTATAAAAACCAGGAAGTGTCACAGTAGGTGTTTTGTTCTGCTCCTCTTTGTCCTGGGTTGGGGAGCTGAAACACTGAAACACTGCAGAGTCGGCAACACAGTTTTCATCCAGTCCACACTGGGCCATAAAACATGCTCCATGAAACAACATAAAAAGACAGGCGTGACAGTCCAGCTATAAAACCAGTGACTAAACACAACAGATACAGCCAGTGGGTCTTTTTTTTATCACACAGTAATCTAGTTTTGTCATTGTTATAACACAATTTCAATAAAGGTAACAACTGTGACTATTTCCCGTAACTATCTCCAAATCACTGTTGACTCTATCCATAGGGGGCAGTTGTGCGGACTCAGAGGAGCGTCTGATGAACTGTCTGCTGGGAAAGGATCGCTACAACAAGCTGATCCGCCCAGCTGTGAACAGGACAGAGCGGGTTACTGTCAAACTACAGGTGTCCCTGGCCCAACTCATCAGTGTGGTGAGTCTCATGATAGCCATTCCATAGAGCCAGTTAGAGGCCCTGAGACGGAGAGGAGAGATGGGGCAGATGAGTGAGACCACAGAGGGAGAGGAGAGAGCAGAGATGAGAGAACAGAAAGGGAGAGCAGAGCTCAGAGGAGTCAGTGGCAACCATGTTAATTACTTACACACATTCTACTGAAAGGCCCTGGCCCTAATGACAGCATGGGTATAGGATGGATCTGGCAGGGCTATGCTCTCCATCTCTGTCATGTCCAGATTGAAACTTCAGCACATTGCGTTAGAAGGAGCTGTAAAAGCTGCTGCAGGAGAGGACGTTGGAGTCCCACACTGATTTACAGGGTCCCTCCCTCCCTTCCTTTCAGCCCAGGCATGGCCCAGAGAATAACAGCACGACACATACGTCCTCTGTTTATGGCCTCTTATTGTCCTCCTCTTCTTTGGTAATTGAAATTTGAATGTCCTGTAAAGTGTAATGGTATGAGAAGTGTGATATAGTTGTTTGAAAGCATTGTGCTGCTGCGTGCATTGGAGGTTTGCCCACTCTGCTGCCCACTCCTTTTTAGGGGTGTTCGTTTTACTTGATGTTCAGAGTTGATGCAAGCGCTCTGTCGATTTATCAACAGGACCAACGGCACTCAGATGGCAGATGTGTCCCAGGCGAAGGGTGTCATTTATCTTAAGAATTGATCCCATGTGCAGGGAATTTATTCAGCATGGAAACACATCTCTCACTTTTACTCTCTTCTAAATCAAGCATGTGCACTAGCGGAATGCATGTGTCCTGGAGTCTGTACGTGTGTCTGAGTTTTGTCATTAAACATGCTTTGTGTGTCGTATAGTAAATAGTCTGTTTTTAAATGAAGCTAACACTGACATTTTCCTTTCCAGAATGAGAGAGAGCAGATTATGACCACCAATGTTTGGCTCACACAGGTAAGCGTGAAGATTATGGCCCTATCCTATTTATCATTCATTACTCAGTCTGTCCCCTCGTCCATCTCCAGCTCCAGTGTCCTTGTCACTGAACCTGAATTAAAGCAGAACCATGCCTCTGACTCAGACAATCCGGAACAGAACAGACTGATAATTGTGCCCACACCATTCACCACTTTTCATTTCAATGATAATTAAGTGTGTCATTGGGAATGATCTGGTGTTGGGAGAGGTCCTTATGTGACTGAGTGCAACAGTTAGAACAGTGAGGGTAGCCTATCAGTTAAGAGCTTTGGGCCAGTAACCGAAAGGTCGCTGGTTCGAATCCCCGAGCTGACTAGGTGAAACATCTCTCTATGTGCCCTTGAACAAGTCACTTAACCCTAATTGCTCATCTAAGTCCCTCTGGATAAGAGCGTCTGCTAAATTACTGAAATGTTAACCCCCCTGTCTCTTCAGCACTGGGATGACTACAGGCTATCATGGGACCCTTCTCAATATGATGGCATTGACAAGCTACGTATTCCTTCCAGACACATCTGGCTACCTGATATTGTGCTCTATAACAAGTAAGTAAGCATTATTCATTTTCCAAATGACGAACACATTTTCTCATGTAATTTATGGATCATGAAAATCAAATGTGTGATTGTAATACATTTTCTCATGTAATTTACGGATCATGAAAATCAAATGTGTGATTGTAATACATTTTCTCATGAAGACATAATACGTTTTTGTAATGGAGTCCTCTCCCCCTACCTCCCTCATCACTCTCTCCATAGTGCGGATGGAACCTATGAGGTAACAGTCTTCACCAATGCCATTGTCCAGTTCAACGGCAGCATCTTCTGGCTCCCTCCGGCCATCTATAAGAGTGCCTGCAAGATCGAGGTCAAGCACTTCCCCTTTGACCAGCAGAACTGCACGCTCAAGTTCCGGTCATGGACCTACGACCACACCGAGCTCGATTTGGTCCTGAAGACAGGGGTGGCCAGCATGGACGACTTCACTCCCAGTGGGGAATGGGACATCTTGGCCCTGCCGGGCAGGCGGACGGTTAACCCTCTGGATCCTACCTACGTGGACCTCACCTATGACTTCATCATCAAGAGGAAGCCGCTGTTCTACACCATCAACCTAATCATCCCCTGTGTCCTCATCACCTCTCTGGCCATCCTGGTGTTCTACCTGCCGTCTGACTGTGGGGAGAAGATGACTCTGTGTATCTCAGTCCTCCTGGCCCTCACTGTGTTCCTCCTCCTGATCTCCAAGATCGTCCCTCCCACCTCGCTGGACGTGCCTCTGATCGGGAAGTACCTAATGTTCACCATGGTGCTGGTGACCTTCTCCATCATCACCAGTGTGTGTGTGCTCAACGTGCACCACCGCTCCCCCAGCACACACACCATGCCCTCCTGGGTCAAGGTAGTGTTCCTCAACAAGCTGCCCCATCTGCTCTTCATGAGACGCCCGAAGAATAACTCTGCCCGCCAGCGGCTACGCCAGCAGAGACAACTCCGAGCTCGCAGATCCATCCTGGCGGACCTGGGCTACCCTGCCACCGCCATGTCCAAAACAGCCACCGCTGCTGCCATGTCTTCCTCCTCTGCCTCTGCCTTCTCCTCTCCGGGACACTTTTACAACAAAGTCACAGCTCCGCTGGGGTACACCCACACCTTCACAAAGGGGGAAGCCTGCTCCACCGAGTTCCTGCCCAACAGCTTCCCCTCCTCCCAGGACCTCCGCCATAGAGGCAGCCCAGACTGGGGGGGAGATGTTCAGGAGGCAGTGGACGGGGTCCGCTTCGTGGCTGATCACATGATGGGGGACGATGATAACCAGAATGTAAGTGATCCATGACGTTGTCAGTGGGGTTAGTGTTGTGAAATGAGCTGGAGTTAGAACTCAAATAAGTGTTTTTTATCCTTGGTCCTGGAGAGATGTAGTGTGTACAGCTTAGTACTTTTAACACCTGGCTCCACTAATGATCATGACCTTGATCAGCTGGACCAGTTGTGTAAGTGCTGGTCTAGGACAAAAGCCTGCACACACTGTAGTCCTCAAAGACCAGGAATGAAGAATACTGGGATGTGGGGTAGTTGAGAATACAGTCCAGTAAAATAACCCAGACTGTTGTAATAGATTGTTTTCATAAATAAATCAATGTAAAAGTGAGGTGACCAGGCTTGAAAAATGTCCACCTTCAAAAACTGCAGAGGAGAGGGGTGAAAGGGTCAGTAGCTGCTACAAGGTCTGGCTCAGTAATATTTACACTGGTGCTTTCTCTTTGTTTCTTCATCTTATATTACATTTGCATCACTTTTAAACTCATCAATCACATATTGTACTCCATACCCAATTTCTGCATGCCGCAGGTGTTACCGTATGAACATGACAGTAATGTGACCATACCTTGTTCTCTTTGTGTTCCCAGGTGATCGAGGACTGGAAGTATGTGGCAATGGTGGTGGACCGTATGTTCCTGTGGATCTTTATAATAGTGTGTGTGACTGGAACCCTGGGTCTCTTCCTCCAGCCTCTATTTCAGCATTCAATAGTCCCCATCCAGCAGCCCAGCTCAGACACACCCCGTACCTGAACACCCCCCAAGAAGTATGGGGGTCATACATAGAAATAAGGGTCATAGAACATCAACCAATGCCATGTGGCCTACAGCAATACAAGTCTCTGTATCTCTTTCTGTTTCTACTACCTGGTCTTAACACGGCACATCGGTACAAGGAAGAGTTGACTTTTTCCATATAGTTGAAGCAGAGATGCAAAGATGTCCTTCTAAAACCAGACTGAAAGTACAAACGTTACCCGCGTGGAGTAATAACCCAAATAATACGTCAGATATCATTTGACTCCCGATTTCTCTCCCATGTTATATCACCCTGTTGTGGAAATGTAATGGAAAAAAAATCTATAAATATATAAAAAGGTCAGTGAGTTTGATTAAATGCATTAACACCCAATAAAGTCTAAAGTGGTGGGGTACTACATGAAATGATGGCTAGGTCACATTGATAAGATGGATATTGGGCAAAATCATGTAGCACGGAACATTATGATTCAAGCTAGGGTGTTATAAAGAGGCCTCCTAACTGATACACCTGATACACCTGGTCTATAACCTGGGAATTACTGGGGATATTCCCCACAGATGTATTATTTTGATGCAATAAACAGTTCCAGTTTAAAAAAACACATTTGTACTGTTTATTTTGTTATGTCTAAGTTTCCTGATTTAACCATAAACAGAAACATAAAGGCAGTGAGCCTAATAGTGAAACAGACACACAAGACACACAGACACACAATACGTATTGTGCCATCTACTGGCCACATTTTAATGCCCACTCTGGCATCACATCCATTGATATTGCATGGACTCTCTGGCTATAGGTATCACTCTCTCCTTCGATCAATCGCCAGAACCCTGTGACTTTATGTCACATCAGCTGCTAATGACAAGGCAAAGCAGCTCTGTTCCTGACTCATTAAACATGTGAATCTCCTAACTATGATGAGATGTGATTACACTGACAGTTTAAACATCAGCCTGCCTACTGGGGAGTTTAGGAATACCGCACTGGCTTCTAGGAAATGTGCAAGCTGGGTACTTTTAACCTAATATGATGATTGATTGTACCCTTCTAACATGCTTACACCTCTCCGAAAGAGTAGCCTCTTTACTAAATGGGATCTTTATCATCTTTGTTGGTCTGTCTTGCCAATGTTTATAGTACTATACCTATGTCCTGATGTTAATCTTTCTGGTTTCTGTTTTGTCTGAATTTTGGGGGTGAAATTACAATAATAGTGTTCAAATAATTGTGAATAATGCTTTATCTATACAGCCACACTGGCATGACAATAACATAACAGCACACGTCTTCTGTTCTTTCAGCTCGATAAGCACAGATGTAACATGTTAACACAGTCCTCCGATTTTTTTACAGCAGCAGGCCATTATTGTTTTTGTCATACCTTAGGAGAGACCTTGGTAATAGGCAGGATTCGTACTCTTAATGAAAGTGGATTGATAGTTTAAAGCTGCATCCACAGTAATACGTTAAAAGGGGGCTGCAGGTTAATGGAAGTCTAGCTCCGATATGAGGTATGTGAAGGCTGCTTGTCAAGAGGGGGTTGGGGATGCCTGGCCTGGGCTTTGTGTGAGCTTTGGTGTGGTGTGAGTGCAGTTGAGAGCATCTTTCAGACTCAGTGGATGACTTCTCTTGGCACTATTATTATTTCCTTTAATGTGATTTTGCTTGAATACCTTGCACACACTGTAAAACACATTGGTGCATTGTAATTGTTTTATCATAACGCTGCTGTTTACCCTTTTTCCTGGCTTTACTTCTGTCCATTGTGACTTGAAGAACAATAGTATATTGTATCACGTACGTAAAACGTTACCAGTTACCCCAAGTCGTCGATGACCGAGTGGTGCAACAGTATACCTCTGTCCATGGCGATGAACTCTTGTTTTGCGTGAATTGAAGCGGTCTCGCCTTTGAAACGCCAGATACTGTGCTTTTGCCCTCAGTTCTAACACTCACATAGTGTGCCACTTTACATTATACAACAGTCTACACCAAGTCAACCAGGTATTTTCAGCCACTTTCATACATCTGAACGAATCATTGATTCAATGTCAACAAGCCACCGTGCTTCTACACCTGCATTTGCTTGCTGTTTAGGGTTTTAGGCTGGGGTTTCTGTACAGCACTTTGATATATCAGCTGATGTAAGAGCTATATAAATACATTTGATTTGAACAAGGAATTTCGTTTGAATTTGTGAACTGAATAGTCTCCTAGCCCCATCCGTATAGTCTCCTAGCCCCATCCATATAGTCTCCTAGCCCCATCCATGTAGTCTCCTAGCCCCATCCATATAGTCTCCTAGCCCCTCCATATAGTCTCCTAGCCCCATCCATATAGTCTCCTAGCCCCATCCATGTAGTCTACTAGCCCCATCCATGTAGTCTCCTAGCCCCATCCGTATAGTCTCCTAGCCCCATCCATATAGTCTCCTAGCCCCATCCATGTAGTCTCCTAGCCCCATCCATATAGTCTCCTAGCCCCTCCATATAGTCTCCTAGCCCCATCCATATAGTCTCCTAGCCCCATCCATGTAGTCTCCTAGCCCCATCCATATAGTCTCCTAGCCCCTCCATATAGTCTCCTAGCCCCATCCATGTAGTCTCCTAGCCCCATCCATATAGTCTCCTAGCCCCATCCATATAGTCTCCTAGCCCCATCCATGTAGTCTCCTAGCCCCATCCATATAGTCTCCTAGCCCCATCCATATAGTCTCCTAGCCCCTCCATATAGTCTCCTAGCCCCATCCATGTAGTCTCCTAGCCCCATCCATGTAGTCTCCTAGCCCCATCCATATAGTCTCCTAGCCCCATCCATGTAGTCTCCTAGCCCCATCCCAATAGTCTCCTAGCCCCATCCATATAGTCTCCTAGCCCCTCCATGTAGTCTCCTAGCCCCATCCATGTAGTCTCCTAGCCCCATCCATGTAGTCTCCTAGCCCCATCCAATAGTCTCCTAGCCCCATCCATATAGTCTCCTAGCCCCATCCATGTAGTCTCCTAGCCCCATCCATATAGTCTCCTAGCCCCTCCATATAGTCTCCTAGCCCCATCCATGTAGTCTCCTAGCCCCATCCATATAGTCTCCTAGCCCCATCCATATAGTCTCCTAGCCCCATCCATGTAGTCTCCTAGCCCCATCCATATAGTCTCCTAGCCCCATCCATATAGTCTCCTAGCCCCTCCATATAGTCTCCTAGCCCCATCCATGTAGTCTCCTAGCCCCATCCATGTAGTCTCCTAGCCCCATCCATATAGTCTCCTAGCCCCATCCATATAGTCTCCTAGCCCCATCCATGTAGTCTCCTAGCCCCATCCATATAGTCTCCTAGCCCCATCCATATAGTCTCCTAGCCCCATCCATATAGTCTCCTAGCCCCATCCATGTAGTCTCCTAGCCCCATCCATGTAGTCTCCTAGCCCCATCCATATAGTCTCCTAGCCCCACCCAAATAGAATGGAACGATGAGTTATCAATTCTGTTGAGATGATAGACTGCATTCTATAGGCCTAGGCCAGAAATCAAATACATGACGTTCGTTATTAGTGATACAGTATATACAAACGTCGACTGTGAAAGCAGTCTGGTGCGAGGTGACTCCAATTCCCGAAAGTACCCGGCTGTGGGGGTTAAAGCGGCGACGTTATGATTGACTACCCTGTTTTCGCACCCTCCCTTTCCTGCAACCGTCCCTCAACCCGCGCGCAGTTTGCTTCCCAGCGTCTGTAGCAGCTTGTCGGCACCGCGCGCTTTCATTACTCCCACTTCCCACTTTCTCTCTTCTTTTGCCTCCGTATCCTGATAGATTGAGGATTCATTTTCTGCAATCCTTAATTAACAATGAACGCCCATTTTTTCTTCTTTTTTTCAATTTTGTCGGGTGAGTAGCGTACAGTTTAACTTCATATGAGCCATCTACTTGTTGCTTTAATGCTGTATTCAATTAATATCATACTGTATTCAATTCAAGTAATATCAGATACTGAACATAATGCTGGCCAATAATGACAATGATAAAACGGAATATTCTTGCATGGATAGCCTATACTTGGAACGCCTAGAAAGCCCACAATTAATATAAATAACATTTTATATTTTAGTTATTGGCTTATTGTTATTTTAAATAGTTTTTTTAACATTTGTTTCTCGTGGATGTCATTAAGAAATAGACCGTTTAAATATCTAATTTGTGTGGTTTCCTCATGCTTTTAGTGAACCTCAAAATCTGGAGAACTGATGTTTCGTTCTTTATGGGCTATAGCCTAATACTTTCAGCAAAGACGGCAATGTTATAAACCATTCCCAGATATTTGTCGCACCTATTTTTTATTTTAAACAGTACGTGCCATTCATTGTATATGAACCGTTAATAAATGGTTGTACATTTATTTCGTTTATTGAAAAGCAAAGCATGTTGCTGACATTTGATGTCAATCTTCGGTCACTCAGATGTGTGATTTCTTTGATTCCAAGGTAGCCTACTGTCTGAGTCAATTGTATTAGGCTACTTACTGTATGACATCTGAACTTCAAAGAAAATAATGCCGATCTCCCTGCTTGGCAATCTAAGCGGGAAAAACAGTCTAACTGAAACGAATAAACTAACCTACCTGTTGAATTTACTCAGGGACGAATATATAGTATATAGTTAGAAAATAGGGACAATTGAGGGAGTGTCATTGGCTAAGGAGAACACCAAATAAGTCCAAAAGATTTAGTCACTCAGGATCAGTCTACTCTACAACAAGAATACTGAAAGATGGACTTGTCCACTCCATCACCATAGGCTACAACAGGTGCAACTGATGTTGTCTGTGTCTAACCTTCCATCCCCACCTCTCTTATTCAGGAGGCTCCTGCTCTGAGGCAGAACACAGGTTGTTCTCAGTGATATTCTCCAGCTACAATCAGTACATCCGGCCAGTGGAGAATGTGTCTGACCCAGTTATCGTGCAGTTTGAGGTGTCCATGTCCCAGCTGGTCAAAGTGGTGAGTGTGTGTGTGAGCTTGTGTGAGCATGTGTGTGTGTGTGTGTGTGTGTGTGTGTGTGTGTGTGTGTGTGTGTGTGTGTGAGAGAGAGAAAGAGAGAGAGAGAGAGAGAGAGAGAGAGAGAGAGAGAAAGAGAGAGAATGTGTGTGTGTGTGCGTGTGAGAGAGAGAGAGAGGGAGAGAGAGAGACAGAAACAGAGAGAGAGAGAGAGAGGGAGAGAGAGACAGAAACAGAGAGAGAGAGAGAATGTGTGTGTCCACGTGTGTCCGTGTGTGTGTGTGAGAGAGAGCGAGAGAGAGAGAGACAGAGAGAGAGAGACAGAGAGAGAGAGAGACAGAGAGAGAGAGAGAGAGAGAGACAGAGAGAGAGAGAGAGAGACAGAGATAGTTAGAGAATGTGTATGTCCTTGTGTGTGTGAGAGAGAGAGAGAGAGAGAGAGAGAGAGAGAGAGAGAGAGAGGGATGGCGACTGCGTCCTCAGTGCCTCTGCTGTGCTGCTATGCTGTATGTCTCCCTGGTGTTTGAGAGTTCCACTCTCGGACAGTGGAGCGTATATCACACAGTACAGACTTTGAGAGGCCAGGCTCTGACAGGGAGAAACAAATCATTCCATAAATAACGTATTGAGCACAGAGCCTCTGTGCATTCTCTTAAATTAATATGCATTGATTCTGGGCGATGAAAGCCAATGTTGAGAACAGCTGTGTGTGGGTGGATGGATGGGTCTCAACTTAACTATATGTGTATGGTCTCATATGACACACCCAAGTGAAGAGTGGCATGTTCCGGGTTCTATCCAGGACACCTGAGATGTGCCCTGCTGTAAATGAGACTCTCTGGGGCTAGTGGGGGATATCAGCCTGAGCCTGGACCCAACAGAGCTTGTCAGATTGAACGGCTGAGTGGGTGTCTGATTGGTCAAGAGAAGATGGGAAATGTCAGCTCTCTGATTCCCTCACTCCTCCCATCTCTGAGCCCCTTTCGCTCAATCACTGCCACTTCACATGAGTGCCCTTGGTTTTAATGCCTGGTTTTGGCCGGGGGCTCGCTGTGAGGAGATTTGACGAGGAGAGCGGCAGCTGTTTCGCCAGCCTCAAACTGTTCCAGAGTGGATGACTTTAATTACACTTAAAAGGGGAGGGAAGAAGGGCGTCACTCACAAATGAACAGATGTATTATTATACCACAATACTGCCTGGCCCCTTATGTAACAGGGATCTTAATGTGCTGGGTATTGCCACATAAAATCCCTCAGGAACTTACTCCCTGTGTATACTTTATAACATAGATGAACAACACATTTGGGCCACTTTGTGCTACATCAGGCCTTATACAACTAGCAGTGGAATAACCTGTGTGATTAGTGTAACATATAGAAGCTAGGTACATTCAGTTAAGGACCACTTATCCATGTCTTGTCATGATCAGTGTTTATTATGGTTCCACATTTTGAGCAGGTTCTTGTTAAATGTCGAATAAAACATGGACACCACGAGTCTATTCCATTTCAGTAAATATCCTCTGTAGAGCTTTCTTGTGGAGGAACTGGGCTCCAATCCAGAACCTCTCGTTTCTGAACAGGACACATGACACATATTTCCCTGACCTCAGCCCATTTAACAGCACAGAAGAGCTTCCTGTTTTTATGGATGACCATGATTTCCTCCCCACGCCTCACACTCTTCCAACCCCTCTACAACTCGGATACTTCAGCCTGCTTATAGCTGGACTATTAGCTTATTTAAAACGCCCATTCTTCCAGGTGGCTCAGACATAATCTCTCATTTAAATAATGGTTCCTCAGTCTGCCTGGAGGGACATACAGGGCTGACCTAGTTCTGCAACCCCAGAACCACCTGCACTGTATCGACCTGCAGCAGTCTTCCTCATCTTAGAGCCAACACCTGGCGTGTCTCCTGGGAGCTCATCAGGACACATGAATGGTTAATGTTATGAGCTGGGTTCTGTCTGTCTGTTGGTCTTTTGGTTTGTCTGTCTGTCGCTGTCTGTCTGGCTGTCTGGGAAAATCTAAATTGTTTTTGTTCGCCTCCTATCCTCCGTCCACAAAGGTAATTGAGGAGCGGAGGTGAGGAGAGGAAACTTGGTTGTATGAAACTTGGTTGCTTGTATGAAATGAGACTCTCCTTCTCCACTCAGGAAAAGTATGTTTACAGGGGTGGAATCCATAAATAAGTGCCAAAAATGAATTAAGCTGGCTGTAGAAAACATATTATAGATAACAATTTAAGTAGCGTATCATTTTTAAATGTGTCCATACTTTTCTCCTTGTAAAAAACAACAGCTGATTCAAAGGGTGTGTCACAGATTCTAAAACACTTCCACTCTAGCCACCAAAAGGATACTTATGAGTATCCTCGGTGAGAGGAGGATATCGAGGAGTGGAGGACACTTCTCCGTTCGCTTACTAACGAATTGACACTCTCCTCGACCACTCAATCATTTATCGGTTTCTGGGTCATGGAGGAGAGGAGGACAGAGGAGTTGAGGAAAGGACAGACTTTTGACAAATTGAGAAGCTCCCTCTCTCTTCTTCTTTCTCTATTTCTTTCTTTTTCCATACTCCCCTCTTCTTTTCCACCTGAGCTGAGACAGTGTCAGGCCCTAACCAGCACATCGTGAGTGACAGCCTGCAGACAAGGGCCTAGAGGCTGAAGCTGTCATATAGTGGGCTGGAGGACCCATGTGTTCCTCTCAGTGTAGTGTCCCCTCCCTGTGTAACTCCAGCCAGGGATAGACCCAGGACAGAACGCTCTGTTCACCCTGCCATCCTGTATGGAAGATGATTGCTCCTGACAGCATGCCCCCTTTCTAACTCTGAAATATTCCTACAGTTCATGAACCCCCGCATTTAGCCTCTGGTCAACTTGTCCTTCTGAGAGTAAATTCTTCTTTTCTTTTTCTCAGGATGAAGTTAACCAGATTATGGAGACAAACCTGTGGCTGAGACATGTAAGTATAATCTTCATCCATCTCCTACTGTATGTGTATATGAATTACTGTTTAAACAAATCACTCCACTACATCTACTTGACCTACTGGGCTCCAGAGTGGCGCAGCGGTCTAAGTCACTGCATCCCAGTGCTAGAGGTGTTACTACAGACCCTGGTTCAATCACAGGCTGTATCACAACCGGCTGTGTTTGGGAGTCCCATAGGGTGGCACACAATTGGCCCAGTGTCATCCGGGTTAGGGTTTGGCCGAGGTAGGCCGTCATTGTAAATAAGAATTTGTTCTTAACTGGCTTGCCTAGTTAAATAAAAACTAAAAACTATCATACATGATTCCTGGAGGCCATAATGATATCTTACATTATTCATCAGGAAAATGCTTTTAACACTCCGGATATTAGCCTTCTGACACAGATTTATGAGCCATAGATTTACCCTGCTATGACTGGGTTACATTTCTATCCAGAGATGATATGCAGAGATGATATGCCATGACTGGGTTACATTTCTATCCAGAGATGATTTGCAGAGATGATATGCAGAGATGATATGCCATGACTGGGTTACATTTCTATCCAGAGATGATATGCAGAGATGATATGCCATGACTGGGTTACATTTCTATCCAGAGATAATATGCCATGACTGGGTTACATTTCTATCCAGAGATGATATGCAGAGATGATATGCCATGACTGGGTTTACATTTCTATCCAGAGATAATATGCCATGACTGGGTTACATTTCTATCCAGAGATAATATGCAGAGATAATATGCCATGACTGGGTTACATTTCTATCCAGAGATAATATGCCATGACTGGGTTACATTTCTATCCAGAGATGATATGCAGAGATAATATGCCATGACTGGGTTACATTTCTATCCAGAGATAATATGCCATGACTGGGTTACATTTCTATCCAGAGATAATATGTCATGACTGGGTTACATTTCTATCCAGAGATAATATACCATGACTGGGTTACATTTCTATCCAGAGATAATATGTCATGACTGGGTTACATTTCTATCCAGAGATAATATGCCATGACTGGGTTACATTTCTATCCAGAGATAATATACCATGACTGGGTTACATTTCTATCCAGAGATAATATGCCATGACTGGGTTTACATTTCTATCCAGAGATAATATGCCATGACTGGGTTACATTTCTATCCAGAGATAATATACCATGACTGGGTTACATTTCTATCCAGAGATAATATGTCATGACTGGGTTACATTTCTATCCAGAGATAATATACCATGACTGGGTTACATTTCTATCCAGAGATAATATGTCATGACTGGGTTACATTTCTATCCAGAGATAATATGCCATGACTGGGTTACATTTCTATCCAGAGATAATATACCATGACTGGGTTACATTTCTATCCAGAGATAATATGCCATGACTGGGTTTACATTTCTATCCAGAGATAATATGCCATGACTGGGTTACATTTCTATCCAGAGATAATATACCATGACTGGGTTACATTTCTATCCAGAGATAATATGCCATGACTGGGTTACATTTCTATCCAGAGATAATATACCATGACTGGGTTACATTTCTATCCAGAGATAATATGTCATGACTGGGTTACATTTCTATCCAGAGATAATATGCCATGACTGGGTTACATTTCTATCCAGAGATAATATGCCATGACTGGGTTACATTTCTATCCATATGATCACATAGTGTAGGGCTACAGAGAATACAAGGGACTGTACTGTTGCATGGCTTTCTGGTTTTGTCACATGGTTGACCCCACCTGGTGCTGCTGATATTGTCGTGATACACGCTGAGATGAGCTCATTCTGAGGGAAATGAAACGGAACTGGTATCCAGATATATAACAATCTGAACCAAATATCCACATCTGTGCTTAACCCTCATTCATCTTATACATGACCATCTGTTTGTCAACATGCCTAGTATAAGGGACCGTGTGTATATGGTAACAACCCAGTCACATGTCAATACAGTCGAGCCAATCACAAGAGGGTTGTGAAGAACCACTTACAGTTTTTCTCAATTGCTAAAACACTATAACCCATTGGCTGAACAAAGTTCTCAGTTGCCTGGACTCATTTAGCTAATTATGCAGTCTGTTGTCAATAACTTAAACTATTTCACGTGGTAAAACATAATTTTCAGATCTACCTTAGACTTTTCAGCAAAAGTCTAAACACATTCTCATTCTCAAAACACGTTCTGCACTCTAATGCACATGTCATCCATACTGGTAAACACAAGTGGCAACAATCAAATACAAATAGAGAACATATGTCATTGATTGAACACAACCACTCAAAAATGATTTAACCTGTTTCAAATGATGTGACACAACCAATATAAGCCAGTTCAGAGAGCAAACAGGTTGTTGAAGGTGGGAAGGGGAAAGTCTGAGAATGGATACTGTAGTACAGTGCATTGTAGGCTGTATACTGTACAATGGACAAATTGTACGGCCCTGAACATTGTGATTTCCATTTATTAACAGTACTGACTGCTCAATCGATTTTGACTGGTTGCAGGTTCATATCAAGAAAGAACAAGAATTAGAGTATCACAGACAAAGGACAAGTTTGTGAGATGCAGGGTACAGTACTGTAAAAATAGGGGTACAAGGAGGAGGAAGAACAAAAAACAAAATTGCAAAGAGCAAAGCAGAGTAGTAATTTCTGATCCATTTTGAGCTACTATGATAGAACATGTTTTCGTTCATCAAAAGACAATGGCGGAAAAATATGATTTTTTTTTTAGATTAAAAATGTACTTCTCCCTGAGAATTGTATGTTTTGAACAATGTGTTTTCTATTTTTCGGTGTATTGTTTACCGACTGCTTGAGAGTGTATATCATTTTGATCACTTTGTTTATGATTTGAGAGCCGTGTTTGATTTTGAACACAGGTAAAACTGTTTTGAGGCAAATGTTTCGTTTTGCAAGAGGAGTCAGAGGTTATGTAAATAGTGCTTGAAGATGAGGTTTTGTGTTTAATGTTTTCAGGAAATGAAGCAAGGTTTCAGAAATTGTGTTTTAGCAATTGAGAAAAACTGTAATCGAAAAACGTGGCCATCCGTTAATTGAATGGTTAATTAGATGAAAGAGTTATGTCTTTCTCATGACCGAAGAGGGAGAATATATAAGTGACACAGTCCTACAGCACAGAGGTTGTGTCTCCCCTGAGACTTGACCCATGACCTCCACCGTTCAATTAACGGATTAAGTGGTTCTTCACAACCCTCTTGTGATTGGCTCGACTGTATTGACATGTGACTGGGTTGTTACCATATACACACGGTCCCTTATACTAGGCATGTTGACAAACAGATGGTCATGTATAAGATGAATGAGGGTTAAGCACAGATGTGGATATTTGGTTCAAAAAACGTGGCCATCCGTTAACTGTCAATGGATCAAAAATATAGAACGTGTCATTTGAAATGTGTGTGGGTTTTATAAAAGAGTTTTATCTAATGATATGAGACAACCTACTACCTCTTCAGATCTGGAATGACTACAAACTGAGGTGGGATCCCAAAAACTTTGGAGGAGTGGAGTTCATTCGAGTGCCTTCTAGCAGGATATGGAAGCCAGATATCGTGCTGTACAATAAGTGAGTTAAACATGCAATTGCAATAATAATATGTACCGTGCATAACTGAGTTCAAGGATTTCTTCTTTGACATTGAAATGACTGAGTAGATGATACAAAACCAGGACATGACACTCATTTCTTAAGTAAGGCCCTCATATACTGTAGATTATTTATAATGGTGTGCATGTAAAGCCTATCAGACAGTGTTATCAAATGATGGAGCCTCAGGGCTTCTTTCTGATTAATTTAGCTGAGGGACAATAGTCCGTTGTTTATATTACATCCTTTATATTACAGCCAGAGGTCCACCAAGTAATCTTCAATGACTCATCCACCCTCCTCCTTCCCTGTTGTCTCTCTGTCTATCTGTCTTTCCCTCTCTCTGTCTGCCTCTCTCTCTCTCTCTCTCTCACCCCATCTCTCTCTCTCCCCATCTCTCTCTCTCTCTCTCTCTCCCCATCTATCTCTCTCTCTCTCCCCATCTCTCTCTCTCCCCATCTCTCTCTCCCCATCTCTCTCTCTCTCTCTCTCCCCATCTCTCTCTCTCCCCATCTCTCTCTCTCTCTCTCTCACCCCATCTCTCTCTCTCTCTCACCCCATTTCTCTCTCTCTCACCCCATCTCTCTCTCTCACCCCATCTCTCTCTCACCCCATCTCTCTCTCTCACCCCATCTCGCTCTCACCCCATCTCTCTCTCTCTCTCTCTCTCTCTCTCTCTCACCCCATCTCTCTCTCTCTGTCTCCTCACCTTCCCTCTCTCTCTGTGCCACAGTGCAGTAGGAGATTTCCAGGTGGACGATAAGACCAAGGCCCTGCTTCGCTACAATGGGGATGTGACCTGGATCCCTCCGGCCATCTTCAAGAGCTCTTGCAAGATCGACGTGACCTACTTCCCCTTCGACTACCAGAACTGCACCATGAAGTTTGGCTCCTGGACATACGACAAGGCCAAGATAGACCTAGTTCTGATTGGCTCCACCATCAACCTCCATGACTTCTGGGAGAGTGGCGAGTGGACGATCATCAATGCCCCGGGTTACAAACACGACATCAAGTACAACTGCTGTGAGGAGATCTACACAGACATCACCTACTCCCTGTACATCAGACGGCTGCCTCTCTTCTACACCATCAACATGATCATCCCCTGTCTGCTCATCTCCTTTCTCACTGTGCTGGTCTTCTACCTGCCTTCTGACTGTGGGGAGAAGATCACCCTCTGTATCTCCGTCCTCCTCTCTCTCACTGTGTTTCTCCTGGTCATTACCGAAACCATCCCGTCTACGTCGCTGGTCATCCCCCTCATCGGGGAGTACCTCCTCTTCACCATGATCTTCGTCACCCTCTCCATCGTCATCACTGTGTTCGTGCTGAACGTGCACTACCGAACGCCCAAGACCCACACCATGCCGTGCTGGGTGCGCAGCGTCTTCCTGGGGCTTCTACCCAGGGTCATGTTCATGACCCGGCCGGAGAGGGACCCTGAGAGGCTGCCTGAGCCTGGGGGGGTTGTTCAGCAGCTGATGCCCCCAGCCTCGCGGCCCTGTGTGGTCCACACAACAGGAACCCTGCAGGGGCAGCAGAAGCCCCAGGTCCTGGTCTCCACCGTGGCTGCCAGTGTGCTCCCAAGCCTGGCCCAGCGACAGCGCCTCTTCATCAGCACGGAGCTCACCAACCTCAATAACCTTAGCCTTGGTGGTGGTGGTGACTCGGTCAATGCGGGCTCCAGCTTCCTGTGTCGCGAGGGCCGCTGCAACTGCTGCTGGCGCCAGAGGTCCACCAAGCTGCCCACTGAGACGGGAGGAGGGAGTGGCGGGGTGGGGAGCATCGGGACCCACAGTGGAGGAGGGGCTGCTGGGATTGGGGGGGTCTGTGGAGGCGGTGGAAGCTCCTGCTCCAGCTCAGAGTCTTTGGATGGCAGGCTGATGACCCTGTCCCCTCACTTCTCACCGGAGGTCAGGGAGGCCATGGAAAGTGTCAAGTACATCGCCGAAAACATGAGAATACAGAATGAAGCCAAGGAGGTAAGTCGAGACGTATCACATGTACATCATTCACAATAGCTAAGAAAATATTCAAGGTCTATACTGTATCTACCATTTAGTGTCTCTGACAACTGTCTTTCAGGTCCAGGACGACTGGAAGTATGTTGCCATGGTGATCGACAGGATATTCCTCTGGGTGTTCATCTTGGTGTGTATCCTGGGGACCGCTGGGCTCTTTATCCAGCCCCTCTTATTGTTCGATATGTGACCCACTCATACACACAACAATTACACAGTGACTGAGTGTTTTAAATCATACATATACAGTCATGTTGTGGATCACCCAGTGATGCGGACCAAAGAAGCTGAGACGAACCAATTCTGTGAACGGAAGGGAACCAGATTATGGAGGAAGGCAAGCTGCTGCCAGCTGGTCCATGTCACTTCTCTGTATGTAGATACGTTTCTGATTGCTAAAGTGTGGTGTAGTAGTGATCTCTTAGTTGCTAAGGACCAGACTCTGAAACCATGTCAACGTGTAACTCTGTACTGCTGCCTACCCATTCCCTTATGTTTGCTCTGTGTAAATGACTTCATCATAGTGTGACTTGATTATGACTGGCACAAAGAAACACACTATCGTCAACAAAAGGACCATGGCTAAAGGAACATCGATTGGACCAAAGGATCCCCAACATGTACATAGCAATGACTGCTTAAAAGGGCTTTCCAGAAGTACACAAGTCTCTCAAGTCAATTTCACAGCTTATTGAATTCATATCATGTTTTCAAATGTTGAACATCGCTGAGTCATTTTGACATTGTTTATTTGTGAAATATTCACGTCTTCTATAAACTTACTGTATGTTCTTATGTACAGTATCATTCAAATCTGATTCTAATGCTCATTAAGATTTCAATGAACCACAGTGTCACATATTATAATAATCACAAACTGGTGAAAATTAAATGGCTATGATGCAGGATGGGTAACTTTATTACACCATGTGGGTAACTCTGAAAGCAACCTGAAATGCTTTTCATTGTGCTGTGAGGGGTGACACCATGTGGTTATTCTCTGCTACTACAACTGACCACAATATGATCCAGAGGTCACTACCATATGTCTGCAATCAAAGACAAGATTTTGTGTCTTCATTTTGCGTTTTTCATTTGGTTTGGCGAAGCACTCCATTTGGACAACTTTGAAAACAGCTCTCCAAAGGCTCTTTCATCCGAAACGTCTGCCATGATCCATGGTCATTGGATGAAGTGACTTCTGAAGAGGAGTGAACACATGCTAACCTACCTTTAAACTCATTGCATTTCCAAATCGATATTTCTCTCCATATGAAAATTGAGTTTGGAGGTCCAGCTGGCAGGCAGGATGTAGATGTGATTATCAGTAGCAACAAGGCCGTATAGAGGTTGGGTATAACCCTGTTACATCCTCCCTGCCTCTCTGCCTCCCAGCCTGCCTCCCATCCCTGCCTCTCTAGCTCCCTGCCTGCCTCCCTTCTCTGCCCCGGGCCCCCTTCAGCTTTATTGGATCACAATCAATATGGAGACCTGGTGATGAAATACATCATTAGTCTGGGGCCTGGGCTACGGTCTTCATCTCACCATCCTACCGCTATGCCAAAGAGCATTTCTCCTGCTTTAACTTGACACCACTTACACTCTCTGTTAATAAGGAGGATGTGGTTGAGATCTCTTATTGTGTTGTACCATCATTCAAAAAACAGTTTGGTGTACAAGAGGAGGGAATTCACAGTTAGGAGTTATACAGTATATATCTATGGCCTGTGGTATCTATGACAGAGTGATACATTTGAAAGAGGATTTTTGGGGAGCGTTTCAATCCTACATTTGGGCAGACATGGAATCCCTGGATGTTGTTTCTGTGGCTGTATGTTGTAGTCAGTAAACTGTAATCAGGTTGTCACTGTGAATCTTAACTGGATGTTAGCCAGGAAGCACAGTCACATACTGTATGTAGTACTCCATCACTTCTGATAACATTTCCCCATCTGATTGATTGAATTAAAGCTCACTCAGGGCTCATTTAAGTGAACTAGTTATCTGAGGGGGAGATCTGTAACAGACAAAGTACTAATTGTGTAAAAGGTTGTGGGGGGGGGGGGGGTTGACTGCATTTATAGAACAGAGATGGTTCCATGACCACACTCGTGTGATGAGTAACCTTGTCTGAGACCTGAAGAGTTGCATTGCATGCAGGTGACCCGCGTTCTGTCCCTGTCGGTCACACTTAAGAATTGTCCCATTGTTTTTGTCCGTATGATATCATTTCGCATCCTTTCATTTGAGAAGAAAGCATGAGAAACTTGAGAAGAGCGCAAGTTGAGATCATTGATTCCATGCACCTGTTGATCTTTTGAGTTATGGATGGTCAATGTTAAACAATACATATCATCCTCCAGGTCTGTGGTGCAAACATATCCTGTAGCTGCTACAGTCCTACAAATACAGGAAATGACATCATTCGTATTCACTATTCTCAGGCTGTCTCTGATAAAATGATCCCCATCTAGTTTCAGGTCCATACCACATACACAAGTGTTGTGTCTTTGCTATGCCGGAGTAAGTGATATGACATGCTATTTTATAAAATAATTTCTCTGCAATTAATATTACCTGATTAAACTAATCATGCACATGTAAATAACTAGGAAAACGGGGCACCACGGAAGAATGTCTATAGCGCTGTTGTCTTCCGAATAAACTCTTAAAGACCTGGTAATCTTTTATATCAATAGCAGTCAATTGTTAATCGTCACCTTATTCAGTCTCATCTGAAAATCGTAACATTCTCGTAACATCTTCACGAGTTGAATAACCAATACAAATGTTGGTTTAATTATTTATTTACTAAATAATCACACAGAATTACATATACACAGGATAGAGCATACATTGATTACTAATTATGTCATACAAGAAAACGTCCCTAGGGGACGGAACCGATATGACGGCTGGTTACACAAAGAAAGTGGGTTGGGTTCGAATGAAAGCGCAGGAAGACTAAGGAACAAAAGGATTGGGCCTCTATTGGACCTCATGAAGCTATGCTATTCATTCTAAATAACCGCCCATTTGGAAAAGGAAAGTGCAAGAAATATTTACTCTGAGCTGCGCTTCGATTGATTGGTCATAGATGGAAGGCTGGGTTGCCCAGCAGAGATCTCCCTTGTCCTTTGAAGAATATGTCATGTGGTAGAACGAATACATTGTAGTACCGTCGCTGTGTGGTAGAACAGATACGTTGTAGTACCATCGCTGTGTGGTAGAACAAATACATTGTAGTACCCTGTCTTTCTGAAGAGATTGTCCATCCTGTCCTAGCCCACGTTTACAGCTGCTGCTGCTAACTCGACGTCTAGGATGTATCACTTCTTTAGTGAATAATTGTTCAAAGTTCATACCAAGTTGCCATACTATAAGCTCATGCTATATTCTGACTGGTATAGTCGAAATTCATCCTTCCAGCGTGCCAATCGTCACCTCTATGTTGAAATTCGTCCTTCTAAACGTATGGACATTAGTCCTCACGTCCCCGGAAACACAATGTTAATTTTGTTAGTTTGTAGTCATTCAACCATTTGCAACCAGAGCTCACGCTGAGGTTGGCTTTGTTCTGTAGTTGATATTAGCCATTTTAAATGTATGGACAGCAGTCCTCACGTCATTCACAACCAATGTCTGTTCACATGGCCGGGGCTACTGAGTGAGCATAGTTCACTTATGAAAAAATTATTTTATTTAGAAGCTAAAATTACATTTAATATTTTCACAAATAGTTTCATATTTAAACATTTAAATTGCACAACAATTCCATGTGAATCTGTTAACTAGAATGTGTAGACTTTCCAAGATACAGTTTATGTCATCCTATCATTAGTAATAATGTCTCAGACGACAACTGATCTGACATATTCTTTAAATACCAACAGATATTTTCAACCGGTTGGATTACCAAAATATGGTTCCGTTCCCCACCCTTTTGATGTTACCAGACTCTCAGTCACGAATCCCGCCGAAGATGGTGCCTCTTCCTGTTCGGGCAGCGCTCGGCGGTCGTCGTCGCCGGCCTACAAGCTGCCACCAATCCCCTTTTCTGTTTCATTTAGTGTTGTCTGATTAGTTTCACCTGTTTGTTGTTTAGGTTTTGGTTTTGGGCTATTTAAACCCCGTAGGCCCGCCGGCTTTTGTGAGGGCTTGTTTTCTGTTATTTGGTGTGTGTGATTTCTGTGGATGTTATTTTTCCCGAACCGTTTCATCCTGTTGTTTTGGACTGGGTCTTTTAGCGCCCGTGTGTGTGGCGTTGACCGACACTGTTGCTTTGGGAATAAACTATCCACGTATCTACTACCCTGCTCTCCACGCCTGACTCCTCCACCCACTACTTCTAGAAGTATTGTCACTCTCGCGATGTTAAGAAAGGCCTTTCTAAGAGTCCAATCTGTAGAGTAGAGAGAGAAATGGGGGAAGGTATTTATGGGTGTCATAAACCTCACCAACAGGGCAACGTCATGACCCAAGGTAGAAAGAGTCAACCAACAAGTGTTTCAACAAGACTTGAACACAATGATCATTTTCATCCTCATCCTGTGTGAGTATATTTATGAAAATTAACCTGATATTGATTTAGTTTTAATTGAATTCAAATGTATTCCACATTTTGCTATTTAGATGGGTCTATGTTGTATCTTTTGAATGTATTTTCTCTTCTAAGGTGCCTTGTCAAGAGAGACCATGGTCCAAAACACAGGCAGGTTCAAATCCATTAATTATTGAAGATGATTGAATTCTCGTTTAGATAATTACAATGTGATACTCTACACATAAATGATTTACATATTGCAGATATGTTATGCCTCAAATACTTTTTATTTTCTGAAATATTAGCCAAGGACATTTTTCCAGCAAAGATCTATTGGACTTCTACAGGAACGATAATGGAGGGAAGTGACCTATTTGTAAAATGTAGTACACATGGGCGCAAGGAAGATAAAGTGGCATATGTTTACTTGTGCATTAACGGAGTTGCAGTGGATCAGAAGAAAACTATAGAAGAAGACACCCTTTTCACCATGAAAAGTGTTACTGGCCAACAGGCTGGCAAAAGGAGATAATCAGGATCTTTTTACTGTCTGGATAGGTCATTGCTGTTAGACATTATTTGACACACACTGAGTGTATAAAACAATAGGAATACCTTCCTAATATTGAGTTGCACCCCCCTTTGCCCTCAGAACAGCCTCAATTCGTCAGGGCATGGACTCTACAGTGTCGAAACATTCCACAGGGATGCTGGCTCATGTTGACTCCAATGCTTCCTACAGTTGTATCAAGTTGCCAGGATGTCCTTTGGGTGGTGCACCATTCTTGATACACATGGGAAACTGTTGAGCGTGAAAAACCCAGCAGTGTTACAGTTCTTGATGCACTCAAACCGGTGTGCCTGGCACCTACAACCATAGCCCTTTCAAAGGCTCTTAAATATTTTGTCTTGCCCACTCACCCTCTAAATGGCACACAATCCATGTCTGAATTGTCACAAGGCTTAAAATCCTTCTTTAACCTGTCTCCTCCCTTTCATCTACACTGATTGAAGTGGATTTAACAAGTAACATCAATGAGGGATCATAGCTTTCACCTGGATTCACCTGGTCAGTCTTTCATGAAAAGAGCAGGTGTCCTTAATGTTTTGTACACTCAGTGAATATGGATATACTATCCTTTTCAATGTTTTTGATACATGTATATTTCAAGGTGGCTGCAAACATATTTTACACCTTACATGATTCCTGTCTTTTCCTGCTCATACAGACCGTATACTCCCTGCAGACATATCACTTGCAGGCTCAAGAACTGTGAGAAAGGGAGAAGGTGTGGAGTTTAAGTGTACTATTTCAGACCCCAGTTTTCAAACAAAAAATACCAGTGACTTAGTTCACTCTTACCTCTGCAAGTATGGCTCTGTTGTTCAGATCCAGGTGTTTGACGTAAAGAGCACGGAGGCAACGTTTACGATGAAACGTTTATTAAAGAATGACACAGGCAACTACAGTTGTGTGCTTGACCTGCAATCAAAACCCCTCACAGATAAAGACAAAAGATTATATGGAAATAATGCAGTATTTCTCTACAGGTTGATGGTAAGAATGTATGGTGTTTCTCTAAATACTTACATATTGAAATAATATAATCACTACATACATATCTAGTTTTGTTATTAGAAAATCATTGTTGATGGTTCATGGTTGCAGTACGTTGTTACTATAGAAATGAGATCTATAACAACAAGTTACATGCCTGTTTTGCTTTCCAGTGTCCTGGAGTCACTTAATCCCACTCGTGTACTGCGTCTGGAGTCACTTAATCCCACTCGTGTACTGCGTCTGGAGTCACTTAATCCCACTCGTGTACTGCGTCTGGAGTCACTTAATCCCACTCGTGTACTGCGTCTGTTTTCTTCTGGTCTTATCACTGATAGTGGGCATATGGTGGCTGTTCATTAAACAAGGTGAGGCCATTTAACATGGACATTACTCTGGATATACGGCTTTGATTCATATAGAATCATGTTTATCAAACTAATACATTTCATATCTGGATTGAATGAACTATCTGGAGCTTTTCTAATGTCATTGTCATGATAGTTAACTTGAGTTTTAACCAATAATGTTACATTTCTTTTTTTGCGCCAATGACCGGGGAGGGTGATGGTGATGGTAAATGTGTTTTTTTAAGCTCTTGCCGATAAAACTATTGTTCTATTAATTAACATTTTTTTCCCCATTCTGGGATATTTATTTTGTCTTAGACGGAACGTCAAATGTGGAGGAAGAATCCAGGTAGAAAAATCATGTATATTTGACATTTTATTTTATGAAATAAAACTGATTTCTTTGTGTTTATTTGTATTATTTTCTTTGAAATGAAATGTCACAGACTACATTCTGTAGTTATACTGTAATGAAGCACTGGAGAAACAACAAAAAACAACAAGCAAGCAATACTGCAGTGTGCTGCTTCTATATAAAGGTGTATATGAATAAGATTAATATAACGGAATGTGACTATCTAATAACCACAACCAATGTATAATACACTGTATGTTGTTTATTTGTCAGTGATGAATTTGCCTTTGACAGTGTGGCCGGTAAGATAATATTTATTTCGTTTGGATAATGGTTAGCTGCATTAACTATGCTTTAAATTAAATGTAAGTGTGTTTTAAAATACTAACCATGCTGATAGTAAGTAAGTGGTCATGAAATTAGATTCAGTGCCTATATTTCTTATTTTAAAATATAATTGTGGTCTTATTATCCCCCTAAACAGGTGGGGAGGAGTCCCAGGATGTTGGTGAGAAATGTTTAGATAATATGATGCTGCACAAACATTTACTAATTATGATGTAAATGAAAAATAGGTATGTTTTTTCATTCTTACATTTGCAATACTGGGTAAATGTAAATAAAAAAATATATAGATATTTTTAGCATCTTGAATTTAAAAGAAGGATATTTAAATACATTGCTTTAATAAGAAAATAAGATATTTAATCTTCTAATCTCCTACACATGTGATACAACATACCAACATTTGGGGGAGAAATGCTAGATAATTAAGTTTTAAAAAATTATGATAATAACGATTATTACAATTTTGAATAGGTATGTTTTTCTGATACTGGGTAAATGGTCATGACTAAAATAATATGCCACATCTTGAGTGAAAATAATTCACATCTTAATATCTTCTAATCAGGTGATGAGATTGATACAAACCATGACATGGGTGAGAAATGCTTAGATATTATGAAGCTCCATAGAAATGCAATGATTATATTGTGACATTTACAGTACTGGGTAAATGGTGATCTAACAGACTGCAGGGCCTTGGCCAATTTTTTTTGCTAAATAACATGTTTTAATTATATACATTTAACTTCCATCTTCTTATCTCTGAAACAGTGGATGCCACGTACCAAGAAATTCTGGTGAGTTGTGAGTTCCAAATGAGCTTTGACTAATGATAACTAATGATTATGTTGACTCTTAGTTGTATAGGCTTACAGGTCTAGACTCAATTTCTTCCTCTTGTACTTTTCGCGCCTATTGTAATTTTATATTTCAGGTTGAAACACGGAAAATTAAACACGTTATAGCACGTATTCGAGGTGAGTTCAATAGTTTGAAATAGTAATAATAGTAAGTTAGGTGTATTTATGGGGATTTCCATACGTCAGACAGAACGAGTCAGGTATTGTTTCACGGTATCTAGCGGACCATGCAAAATATCTTGTCTCACTTTCTACGTCAATGGTGTAATTTCTGATAGTTAGACACGTAAGTAGGTAGCATAGGAAACCACAGATGCATTCAGTAACATTCTTGCTATTCTTTGTACTTCACATAAAGCAACCCAAGATAAGAATGGTTTACATCATGATCTGGGTATATATCCTCTGTGCAGAGAATACAGGCTTGAGACCTTCTCCTCAGAGCTGCAGTGTATCATGTGGTGTACACTCTTCAATTTAGCATTGCTTCTGTGGTAAACCTATTTAGTCATTGCCTTAATGTCATTGTCCTACCTCATCTTGGATCCTACAATATCCTGAAAACGGAAACATTTCTGCTATAAGACTGAACACACAGCTGTCATCTAACGCGACAAAGGATTTGTTGGACCGGATATAATATGTTGGGGACTTTTCATCCACAGATGCAGCAAATCAAGGCCCATATACAGAAGTTGTGTATGCCAAGTTATGCAAGAAGAAAAGACATCATCAATACATGCCTTAATCCTCATTAGATCGGCATTAGTTCATAGCAGTAGTGCATGTGTACTTCATGGTTTACAGTATCTATAAATCTGTATTTGATGTATTGTGTATTCAATGTGTTGGACTACTCCCTGCATGTTCAAGTTGACGATGATGCCAAATTGTTTTGTGACCTGACATTTGCGGTGCATTGTATTATATCTTCAGTGGGAGTAATAAACATTTTTTGGAATCATTTTGAAGTACCACATGAAGTATTATTGCTGGATATACTATTGCATTCTCCCTCATGAAAAAATATGTTTCAATGTTCTCAAACTGGGAATGTGGTATCACATTAGATGACAGCTGTGTGTTCGTCTTATAGGCAGAGTTTCAGTTGGCACAGCAGTTTAGAATATCACCCTTGATAACAAGGAAGACTGTGGGCTCACTTGGTCTAACCAATAATGTAAGGCTGTCCCATTCTACAGTCCCCCTCTAAAACATGCAAGGATACATTGTAGTTTAAAATAAGCCATTCTTAAATATGTGAATCTTACAGACAGTTTTTTGTTTTTTACTTGTATGCAACTACAAAGCCCAGTGATAAATAATACATATATTAACATATGGATTTACATTTGCATATCCACTGATGTACAACATAGACACAGTCCAACTGCAACTTACGGACAATTATATAAGGAAATTAGACTGGCACTGCAAGGCTAATCACTAATTACACCGTATCAGACACATTTCAATGTTGCTGATGTGAACACCATAAACAATGAAGATGAGGTCAGAGGACTGATGTGTTTCTTCAAAATGAGCTGCCTAGGACCAAGCCAAAGCTCTGTGAAGAAACTTTGCATGAAGGTTAGACGCTTCTAATTTGGTCCTATACAGTTTACCATAATTCACAAAGCTACATGGTTATAGACACAGTATGTTATGTGTGAAAACATCACAACAGGCTGAAGATCACACCATGAGTCCTATCTTATTCACAATATGTGAGTGTTTTCACAGTATTGATCAAGGTAAAGCATACATTTGGTCTAATTTTATTTTCAATATTCAACCTGGTTATACCAACTGTTATCTCTATTTGTTTCCAAATTCAGCTTTACTGGTTAACTTGGCAGAGACAGGTACACTTTACATAATTTAATTCTAAAACACAAATAGTCAAATCTGTCATTTTATTAGCTAATGTCTGAGAAGATTCATTGTAAACATTGGAACTTGTGAGATTTACATTTTTGTTCATAAATTGTATTTTTCACTCTTTAATGATGAAGCGAATATCTACCCAGCAAAGCTCTTTGGAGCTAGTACCCACATGAGAGAAGGAAAGACTGTTGATGTGAAGTGCAGCACTACAGGCAGCAGAAAACCATTGAGCAAGGTCTATGTTTACCTTTGCAAGAATGGAATTGGGATGAGAGTAAGAGAGCTGGAGAAAGGTGAAGATGACACCATTTTCACCATCAAGGATGTTGAACGAGAGGACTCGGGCATCTACAGCTGTGTGTACACCATAGAAAAACTCAAACTCAGTCAAGTGAACGCAACAGGTGTCAATCTAGTCATCATTCAGGTCTACAGGGATGGAGAAGGTAGGACCTACTTTGTATTGTATGTGGATGGATATTAAATTGTTAATGTTGACTATATGGCAAGCTCTGTGTACATATGTACATGTCTATCTGTTCTGCACTTCAGAAGAGGTTCATCAAGAGGTCCATGAAGAGGCTGCACGTGATGTGAGAATGGTCAATGTAATCCGACTGATAAGTTCAGCTGTTGTGGTTATACTTCTTTTGACTGTAATGTATGCTAGTTACTACTGTCCAAACATATAATGATGTGTTTCCTGGATGATGCACTGACAGAATAACAATACCATTTAGTTGGTAATTCTTACATGTAATCTACAGTAGGCCTAAATCTCCCTGTGCTCCTCCCTCATGACACAATTATAATTGAATTTGAAAGAATGTTCATTGAACCTACCAGACTAGGTGGTTGTCGATATCAATCAGGCCTTTGGTTTTGTGGTTGGGGTGGTGGGTAAAATGTTCAATAAAGTGTACATAATTTAATTTATTTTGTTAAATGAATGTATGGTGGCAGGCAAGTAATAAATATTGTATATTTAATTATAAATAATCTTGCTGTCTGTGTTTTGAGTCATGCAGACCAGAAAGTCACACAATTTAAGATACTTTTAGGGTAGAGAGAGTTTAAACAAAATTTTAACACCATGATCATGTTTGTCTTTATCCTGTGTGAGTATTTATCAAATAAAGAACCTATTTTATCCTATTTTTGTAACAATATTAACTTTAAATTTGTTTCACGTTTTGCAATGTATTCCTTGTCGTAAGAGGCCATACCCCAAACAAAAGGCATGTCAACGTTGTTTCATTAACGTTGGTATCGTTAACCAAAAACGTTCTAGTATGTTTTTGACATTTTGAAGATTGAATTCCACTGTTGAGTTTTTGTATTTTAATTTAAAAAAATATTCATAATATATCTGTAGTAATAGTGGAATGATAGTGTTTCACAGTATTTCTTACCCACTAGTGTTGTGATTGGCTGTGATATTCGCCTATTGATTTTGTTCTTCCGTCTGTAAGGCCCAGTACATCACCGGGAGCAAGCTTCCTGTCATCCAGGACCTTTATACCAGGCGGTGTCAGTGGAATGCCCTATTTATTGTCAAAGACTCCATCCACCCTAGTCATAGACTGTTCTCTCTGCTACCGCACGGCAAGCGGTACCGGAGCGCCAAGTCTAGGTCCGAGAGGCTTCTAAACAGCTTCCACCCCCAAGCAATAAGACTCCTGAACAGCTAATCAAATGGCTACCCAGACTATTTTCACCCCCCAATACTTTATAGAGCCACCTTTTGCAGCAACTACAGCTGCGAGTATCTTGGGGGTATGTCTCTATAAGCTTGACACATCTAGCCACTGGGATTTTTGAATGATATTTTCAATATAATATGGAACACAAAAATACTGTATATGCATGTTCTATGTGCCAACTACTTTTCCTTTTTTCAGATATTAGTTAAGGACATTTTTCCAGCAAAGATCTATGGGACAGAAACAAGAATAATGGAGGACAGTGACCGAGTAGTAAAATATAGTACATTTGGGCGCAAGGATGAGTCAGAAGTGGTACATGTGTACTTGTGTTTGGATGGGGTTGCAGTATATGTGGACTAGCCAACAGAAGGGCAATTACAGTTGTGTGTTCTCTAAAACCCAATATCCACTCTCTGAAGAGCAAGAAAAAGGAGATCATTCACTTTCCATCCAAGTGATGGGATCTTTTTACTCTCTGGATATGTTATCGTTGTTAGAAAGAGTGAACATATGGATACAATACAGTTAGAGTCAGAGGTTTACATACACCTTCGCCAACTACATTTAAACTCATTTTCACAATTCCTGACATTTCATTCTAGTAACAATTCCCTGTCTTAGGTCAGTTAGGTTCACCACTTTATTTTAAGAAAGTGAAATGTCAGAATAATAGTAGAGAGAATGATTTATTTCAGCTTTTATTTCTTTGGAAGTATGCTTGGGGTCATTGTTCATTTGGAAGACCCATTTGCCAAGACCTAGCTTTAACTTCCTGACGGATGTCTTGAGATGTTGCTTCAATATATCCACAGAATTTTCCTCCTTCATGATGCCATCTATTTTGTGAAGTGCACCAGTCCCTCCTGCAGCAAACCACCCCCACAACATGATGCTGCCAACCCCGTGTTTCACGGTCGGGATGGTGTTCTTCGGCTTGCAAGCTTCCCCCTTTTTCCTCCAAGCATAATGATGGTCATTATGGCCAAACTGTTCTATTTTTGTTTCATCAGACCGACCAGTGGACATTTCTCCAAAAAGTACAATCTTTGTCCCCATGAAGCAGTGGCTTCTTCCTTGCTGAGCGGCCTTTCAGGTTATGTCGATATAGGACTTGTTTTACTGTGGATATAGATACTTTTGTACCTGTTTCCTCCAGCATCTTCACAAGGTCCTTTGCTGTTGTTCTGGGATTGATTTGCACTTTTCGCGCCAAAGTACGTTAATCTCTAGGAGACAGAACGCGTCTCCTTTGTGAGCAGGTTGACGGCTGCGTGGGCCCATGGTGTTTATACTTGCGTACTTTTGTTTGTACAGATGAACGTGGTACCTTCAGGTGTTTGGAAGTCAGAAGCTTCTAAAGCCATGACATCATTTTCTGGAATTTTCCAAGCTGTTTAAAGGCACAGTCAACTTAGTGTATGTAAACTTCTGACCCACTCGAATTGTGATACAGTGAATTAATTATAAGTGAAATAATCTGTCTGTAAACAATTGTTGGAAAAATTACTTGTGTCATGCACAAAGTAGATGTCCTAACCGACTTGCCAAAACTATAGTTTGTTAACAAGGAATTTGTTAACAAACTATAGAGAATTAAAATGACCAGTCATTCTTACCTCTGCAAGAATGGCTCTGCTGTTCAGATGGAGGAGTTTGATGTTAATCGGATGGGGGCAACTTTTATGATTAACAGTGTTATTAACATTGACACAGGCAACTACAGTTGTGTGCTTGATCTGCAATCAAAACCCCTGGAAAATGCAGTCAGGAAATGATATGGAAATAATTCAGCCTTTCTTCAGGTTAATGGTGAGAATGTATAGCTTAAAACTTTGCAAAACACTTTTTATTCATAGTCACTATATGAAAGGAAGAGTTCAATAGACCAACAAATTGACAAAAAAAGGGTAATTCATCTATCTACTCTGTATTTCAGAGGCTGCACATAATGTGAGACTTGTCAATGTAATCTGATTGATAAGTTCAACTGTTGTGGTCGTACTTCTACTGACTGTTAGTTACTACTGTCCAGACATGGTGAGCTCAATGTCTTGATATATGGGACACAGGGAACTTTGGTATAGTTTGGGGATTTTCACAAAAGTCAGGTAGTAAGTTTTACGTTTCTCTGTTGGGGGTGTTATTTCTGATCATGAGAGGTGCAAGAGGCCGTTTGCATAGAAAACCTGTCCAGATGTAGACCTATTCAGTCACATTCCTATTTTTAGCCACGAGCTCTGTCTCACAGTATTGCACACGCTTTGCTGTTTACAGAGAAGCACAGGAGTGAAAATGTATAATGGTGAACACAGGAATATAAATAGGACTTGGGGTCTCTCCACACATAGCTTCCATCCACATGTCAAGTCACAATGAAGGACGTGGACCTGACTTTTTCTGTGGTTTTTGTTCTCAGATGCAGCAACTGAAGGGCCTTAAGCAGAAGCCGTGTACCAGACCACACAGGATGTTATCAGTACATTTAATAACAGCAAACTGCAATCTTTTGTTAAGCCATACACGTGGACTGTTTATCTTGCATTGTGCAAGTGTACAATATCTGTTTTGTCTACTCACTCCTTGCATGCTGTAGTTTAATGTAGTGAACATTATTGTTAAGTCCACATTATTTTCAAGTCCACATTTTCATTATGTTGAGAACTGATACACTCAGCATTCCATTTCATGTTTCACTCGTGCACTAGTTGAGCTACTGAGCTAGTGAATAACAATGTATGAATCCCTGCAATGGTTTCAGTAAAGTTCAAAGGATATCAAAGGCCCGACCTCCATTCGTATAATCATAAGACATACAACATAAATAGAGACGTTACATATGCTCTCTTGCAAACTCTAGTTGATATGATTGCCTATTTTTGTGGACTTCATTTTGTGAAGTAGTGGAACTTGAGTGAGAGTTTTGAAAGGGATGAAAACATTTTCTAGAGTACTACATACTACAGTATCATTGTTGGACACTATTGTTGGAAATGTTTCTATTCATTATAAATGTGTTGGTGTGAGCTTTTTATAAGCTCAGTATCATAGGCCTGTGGAGTTTGGAACCCAGCATTTGAAAATTAATAGGAAGACTGTGTGTTACACATTGCAAAAAGGTCTAATGTAACACTGTCACGCCTGCGGCGCCAGACTGCCTTCATTACTTACACCTGTCACCATCATTACGCGCAGCTGCGATTCATTGGACTCACCTGGACTCCATTACCTTGTTGATTTCCCCTCCTATATCTGTCTGCTTCTTTGGTTAGATCCCTGTGTCAGCATTAATGTCGTTGTGTGTTCCTGTCCAGACGCTGTCCTGTCCTGTTCCATGTCCGTGGTTAATTAAATGTTCACTCTCCTGTACCTGCTTCTCATCTCCAGCATCGTTCCTGACAGTGACTCCCCATCACTTACAAAGCCCTAGCTAAAACAGACTCAAAGATCTAATGTTGCTGAAAAAAATTAAATCCACATCAGTAGATACCAACCTACACCATTAGTCACTGCATGTGAATCCCACAGCCTCGAGTCTCTAACTGTAATGATACAGGTATCGAGGTGACAGAGTACTAGAAAGTCAAAGAAGATGATAAAGTAGTAACCCATAGTAACTGATTGAACAAATACATTACATGTTTGGGTTGCATTGTAATCAGAACATCATATCATAGAAATTGTCCAAGTCACTACTTCTTAAATGCTGCTGCATTAGCGAGCATTTACCATACATTTAGCTGTAGTTAAATTCACCACAATATACGCATGCACACAGGTTCTCTGGCCGATTATATACTTTATACTTCCATTGAAGTAAGATTTCTCCTTATTGATGTTATAGGGGAAGTTTTAGGGTGTGAAAGATTGAGGGGGGTTTATTCCATGTCATTGACCACATGGATACACTTAGAATAAGATCTGTCTAAATGATGATGCATCTGTCTACATTTGGTCTCTATTTCAGAGGCTGCACATGGTGTGATACTGGTCAATGTAATCCGACTGATAAATTCAGGTGTGGTCATACTTCTGCTGACTGTGGTGGCTGTTAGTTTCTGCTGTTCAAAAAGAGGTAATTATGATGATTAATATGTCTTTCTGGATGACATACAGTAGTGATCTACTGACAGATAAGAACTGTTGGTAACCCTTCCTGTTAATACACTCTTCATAATGCATTACAAACACACGTACACTGAGTGTACAAAACATTAAGAACACCTTTCCATGACATCGACTGACCAGGTGAAAGCTATGATCCCTGTCACTTGTTAAATCCACTTCAATCAGTGTAGATGGGGCTCCTGAGTGGTGCAGTGGTCTAAGACACTGCATCTCAATGCAAGAGGTGTTACTGCAGTACCTTGTTCTAATCCAGCTGTCATTGGGAGTCCCATAGGAAGGCGCGCAATTGGCCCAATTTCAGCTAGGTTAGGCTGTCATTGTAAATAATAATATGTTCTTAGCTGACCGTCCTAGTTAAATGAGGGGGAGGAGACTGGTTAAATATGTTTTTTTAAAGCCTTGAGACATGGATTGTGTATGTATGCCATTCAGAGGGTTAAGGGGCAAGACAAAATATTTAAGAGCCTTTGAATGTGGTATGGTAGTAGGTGCCAGGCGCTCTGGTTTGTGTCAAGAGCTGCAACACTGCTGTGGTTGTCCACGTTCAACAGTTTGCTGTGTGTATCAATGGTCCACCACCTGAAGGACACCCAGCCAACCTGACAACTGTGGGAAGCACTTGAGTCAACATGGGAAGCTTTCGACACCTTGTAGAGTGCATGCCCAGACGAATTGAGGCTGTTCTGAGGGTAAAGGGGGTGCAACTCAATATTAGGAAGGTGTTCATAATGTTAGGTATACTCACTGTATAATGCCTTATGAGACATGCATAACACATAATTGCAGCAGCTAATAACTGCTCCTAAATATAACTACATTCATGAAGCATTAAATACTAGTTTTACTGTACTCCTCACACATGGCATAATTGTAATTGAACCTACAACAAGGGATTATGCTGTTACATTTTAGTGGGATATAAATTATCAATAGGCTTTTATTTGTCGTTTGGCAAAAGGTTATTAATAAGATGCTAAGATGCTAAGACATGCTAAGATATGTGTTAATATATTGTAGTCAAAGGAGCCAAGCAACGAGTGCCCAAGGAAGATACTTGAGGTAAGCCTAATAATAGTCTATTATCATCTCCATACTAGTGTTACACAACAAGAGATATTGAAACAATGGACTTTGTTTCATTTTCACAGGCACTGAAGCTAAAAAGGACTACAGCAGTGTGTACTGTAATCTGCCAACCTGGTCCAATGGAACAATATGACAGTGAACGCAGGGGGCAAGTTAGCTTTACAGGGACAGCCTTTTGTCAAGAAAATGTGGGAAATGAATGAGCAGCCTACAATCAATAACCAACGTTACTTTGCTCAATGGTTATTTATAGTACTGTAACGGGATTCTTCCTGTGAAGGAGAGGCGGACCAAAATACAGCGTGGTTATAATTCATGGTTCTTTAATAATGAAACTATACATGAATAAACTACAAAACAAGAAACGTGAAAACCCGAAACAGTCCCGTGTGGTACAAACACTGACACAGGAGACAACCACCCACAAAACCCAACACAAAACAGGCTACCTAAATATGGCTCCCAATCAGAGACAATGACTAACACCTGCCTCTGATTGAGAACCATATCAGGCCCAAACACAGAAACAGACAAACAAGACATCCAACATAGAATGCCCACTCAGATCACACCCTGACCAAACAAAACATAGAAACATACAAAGCAAACTATGGTCAGGGTGGGACAAGTACTGTTTTTAGCATTCTTTGCTATAAGTTTGTTGTAACATTACCTGATGCTATGGGGTAGTGACATTCACTATGAAGGAATTCATTCAGAATATATTAACAGAATGCTTAAGAATGTATAGATTGTTTATTGCTATAATTAAGAAATAAGGCATGAGGAGGTGTGGTTTATGTCCAATATACCACGGCTAACGGCTGTTCTTGTAATGCTCCGGGTGTCGTGGGTGTGGAGTCAAACGCAGGAGACAGAGAGTGCAATGCTGTGTGTCTTTAATAGCACCAACGCACTACAGGGTGCTCACCATAGTTACATTCCCAAACACAGGGAGTCAAAATGTACAACGGAAAAAATCACGACCAGGCACTAACACGTACCTCTACAACAGAGCCGAAGGTTACACTGAAATAATCCCGCACAACAACCAGGCGGGCCGGCTGTCTAATAAAGACAAACTAATTATACATAAACAGGTGCTACCAATAAACATACAAGGAGGGGGAGGAAAGACAATCAGTGGCAGCTAATAGGCCGGTGACGACGACCGCCGAGCGCCACCCGCCCGGGAAGGGGAACCACCCTCGGTCGGACTCGTGACAGTTCTTATGGATACCATATACATATACAAACCCCAGAGGTGACTTATTTCTATTATAAACTGGTTAAAAATGTAATTAGAGCAGTAAAAATAAATCTTTTGTCATACCCGTTGTATAGGTCTGATATATATCACGTCCTCTCAGCCAATGAGCATTCAGGGCTGGAACCACCCAGTTTATATTGCAGTTTAAGATTCAAGAGTATAATACGTTTTTTTGTATATTGAAGGAAAACTCTACCCAAAAACTATATTTTGGTATTTGTTTAATTAGTCCATTGTTGATATTGTCCCAAAATGTTTTGCATGTCATCAATCAAGTTTTGAAGATAAGGGCCAGATATCTGTATTTTAAAGTTATTTCTGATACATATTGCATCATATAATGCCAAATGCAGCATCTGATACAAAATGCATCATACAGGCCAGATTTCTGTATTTTGAAAGTGACATATCTTTAAAATTTCATTGCTGACATACAAAACATTTTTGGACTCTATCAACGACGGACTAATGAATATATTTTTTGAGTGGACTTTTTCTTTAATAGCCATTTATTTCGCACAGTTTTTGTCTATGCAAAGATACATGCACAGTTCTTCTCTTGTCTTTTTTCATTTTCCGTATAGCTACATGTGAAACTGTATCAGTTAGCCATATTGCACAATTAATATTACAGAACCTGTTCATTTCTCTAATGACACGCCTACTCTTGAAACTGAACGTATAATAAGGGATTGAACACTTTGTTACTATGTTATTCGTACAATGTGAGGTTACTGTTATGAGTCTACATTTGTGAGGCACATCAACATTGTATTTCTCTGAAAACAAACCTCTACCCAATGTCTCAGCCAATACATCATGGCAGCATTAGGACTCACATGGTGTCACACTCTGGCCATAGAGAGGCTTTTATTCTCTATTTTGGTTCGGCCAGGGTGTGACTAGGGTGGGCATTCTAGTTTCTTTATTTCTATGTTTTCTACTTCTTTGTTTTTGGCCGAGTGTGGTTCCCAATCAGAGGCAGCTGTCTATCTATCTATCTGATTGGGAATCCTACTTAGGCAGCCTTTTTCCCACCTGTGTTTTGTGGGTAGTTATTTTCTGTTTAGTCTCTGTTACCTGACAGAACTTTTACTTTGTTAGAGTGTTTTTTGATAATAAAAAAAATCATGTACACTTTTCACGCTGCGCTTTGGTCCACTCCTTCCGACAACAGGCGTAACACATGGCTTGTGACCTGTGAGTATGTTCTACTTATCGAGTAATAGAAATGATCAAGAGCAACATTTCTTTAAATGATCTATGTTTATAGTATCTTACAAAGCTCATCTGCATCATAGAGAAACAGGACTTGATCAAATATTCTTGTTCCAAGTAGTCACAGCATCCAAACTTGCCAAATCTGAATACACAGGTAAAGTATATATGTTTAAAAATATAGCATCTACATTATATACAGTACTCAGAAAACAAAAAAATGACATTTTATTCAAACAAACAGTTGTTTATCATCCACTTATTCTTGGAAGTTATCCACTTATTGAGTATTCTGATCTATGCAGATACCTACCCTTTGAGGCTCTTTGTCTCAACATTCATGGTGAGAGAAGGGGGTAACAGATTTTAAATGTAGCACTGTCGGCCTGGAACACCACTGGGTCAAGGTTCAGATTTACCTTTGCAAGAATGGAGTTAGGATAAGAATGACAGTTCTGGAGAAAGGTGAAGATGACACCAGTTTCACCTTCATGGATGTTACAAAAGAAGACTCAGGGATCTACAGCTGTGTGTACCCCAGAGATAACCTTCTACCAGATGAAATGAAGTAAACAGGCGAGAATTTACTAGCCGTCCAGGTCTACGGGGAAGAAAGTAAGCTTTTGTTAATGAGTGTGTATGTTTGTAATGATTAGAAATAATGGTGAGTGGATTGCTGTGCATATTTGGAATTTATCAATTTGATGTCTGGTATTTTTTTTTCTTCAGATGCAAAAATACCTCATACTATTAAACCACAAATTACATTCTTGATACTAGAACAACTTACACTTAGGGACAAATGTTCCATGTTCCACTTCATGATTGTGTCCCACTTGTTGTTGATTCTTCACAAAAAAATACAGTTTTATATCTTTATGTTTGAAGCCTGAAATGTGGCAAAGGTTGCAAAGTTCAAGGGGGCCGAAGACTTTCGCAAGGCACTGTATGTCTATGTCTGGGGAAATGTTCTTGTTACTTACAACCTCATGCTAATCGCATTAGCCTACATAAGTTCAACCATCCCGCAGGAGACCCACCAATCCTGAAGAAGATTTAACATCCCTACTCTTACGATAACTTCCATGGGATCTTTAGTGACCACAGAGATTCAGGACACCCATTTAACCCTTGTATCCTGTCGAAATTCACGATCTGGCCTTCCTACCATCATGGCCACCTAATCCTCCCCAGTTTACAATTGGCTCATTCATCCCCCCTCCTCTCCCCTGTAACTATTCCCCAGCTTTTTGCTGTAAATGAGAATGTGTTCTCAGTCAACTTACCTGGTAAAATAAGGGTAAAAAATAAACAAATAATAAGGTGTCCAACATTAGCAGCCTGCTCGTGTTAGCTGAGCCAGTCAGTGAAATGATGCTGCAAACCAACCAGCTACCTGCTTAGTGCTGCCCACAGTATTGAATGCTTTCAACAAAAGCTATCTAACTAGCAAGTTACTGTAGTAGTGCTGATTCTAAAATTATTCAGAGTTTTCATGAAGCAGCTGTTCTGCCGTGAGATATTGTAGCCTTCTGTCCCGAGTAAGCCGTTGTGATAAGCTGACCCAACAAAGCAAGGTAGACTAAGGTAGCTATGTCACTAAACTAGCTAGCTAACGTTTACAGCAGTAAACTAAGCAGCTGGTCAACTTGATTTACTGCACTGGAGGCCAATGTCCTTGCATATAGTTTTTGCAGGAGATAGCCAACGCTTTGTTTTGCATTTTTCACAATGACAAACTATTAAATCACTGTCACCGCTTTTGTAGTAAAAACATATGGAACAATGTTTTCACAATTTGAATGGTGGATGATCAATATATGAATATGAGTTCCACATCCTACAAGACAGATTGATTGAGGGACGAGCGTCGCATAGAAGGGACACAATCTGCCACAAGATAATGCTCTGATATTGAATAATATGTGGTTATACCATATAAAATACATGTTTTACTGTACTTACCACATCTGGAACAATTGTAATTGAACCTATAATTGGTTATGTATTTAAAACTGTTACTTATACAGTGGGATACATAAAGTACCAGATGGTGGCACACACAGTCAGTTGAATCTCTGACTGTAGGATGGGTGATAGGTGAAATGTTCAATAAACTAAGAAACTGAGATTTTAATCATGTCAACTGTATTGAACTTGTCATTTGCCAAATTGGTTTACTGTTTGGAATGTGGAATATGGAATTTTAATAAACAAATCTGTTAACAGTGAAGTTAATCAAAATATAGTAATTGTTCTTTGGTGTAAAATGAACAGCTTAGTAACATAAGATATTTGTTTACATGTTATAATGGTAGATTAGTCCACGAGCAGTTCTGCAAGGAAAACATGTACATTCTACAGTACATGGAACATTTATTAAATAAACACATTTGATATAATGTTCTTCATGTTTCTGATGATTTAATTTGATAACTTTATGGGCATGTACAGTGGGGCAAAAAAAGTATTTAGTCAGCCACCAATTGTGCAAGTTCTCCCACTTAAAAAGATGAGAGGCCTGTAATTTTCCTCATAGGTACACTTCAACTATGACAGACAAAATGAGAAAAGAAATCCAGAAAGTCACATTGTAGGATTTTTAATGAACTTATTTGCAAATTATGGTGGAAAATAAGTATTTGGTCAATAACAAAAGTTTATCTCAATACTTTGTTATATACCATTTGTTGGCAATGACAGAGGTCAAACGTTTTCTGTAAGTCTTCACATGGTTTTCACACACTTGCTGGTATTTTGGCCCATTCCTCCATGCAGATCTCCTCTAGAGCAGTGATGTTTTGGGGCTGTTGCTGGGCAACACTGTTACAGGAATTAAATTCCTCTGTTTTAATACCCAATTAAAATTAAACACTCTGTCAATTCCCAAGAATTTGTAAGACTCTTATTTGCATAAAATGGACAGAGACCAGTCTCAAAATCAACCAGCAGCGTTTATTCTCGAGAGTACTGAACATGATACAGTTTATAAACTGAAAATGACGTCATTAGTTTTCGTACTACCCTGTCTCGTCTCCTCTCCAGTACAGTGGCAGTATAGTTCTCAAGTCTTCCCACATCGTCCTTCCCTACTAAGATAATTTACGACCCGAGCCAACGTCTGCCTGTGTAGATAAGCATTCTAGCCAGTCTGGCTATAAGTTCATTCATTTCTACCAAGGAACAGACAGTCATTATTCTAATTCTTGATTATATTTACACACATTATCTTCAGTACTAGGGTTAAAATAAAATTCATACATCTATACAATAACATAATAGTATTCTGATTAGTCAGTCCTGACTGAAATGTATACATAATTAGTCATTATTGATAAAAAATCCTTTAACAAACACGGACTTTCAACTCCCTCCAAAGATTTTCTATGGGGTTGAGATCTGGAGACTGGCTAGGCCACTCCAGGACCTTGAAATGCTTCTTACGAAGCCACTCCTTCATTGCCCGGGCGATGTGTTTGGGATCATTGTCATGCTGAAAGACCCAGCCACGTTTCATCTTCAATGCCCTTGCTGATGGAAGGAGGTTTTCACTCAATCTCACGATACATGGCCCCATTCATTCTCTCCTTTACACGGATCAGTCGTCCTGGTCCCTTTGCAGAAAAACAGCCCCAAAGCATGATGTTTCCACCCCCATGCTTCACAATAGGTATGGTGTTCTTTGGGGACAACTCAACATTCTTTGTCCTCCAAACATGACGAGTTGAGTTTTTTCCAAAAAGTTATATTTTGGTTTCATCTGACCATATGACATTCTCCCAATCTTCTTCTGGATCCAAATGCTCTCTAGCAAACTTCAGACGGGCCTGGACATGTACTGGCTTAAGCAGGGGGACACGTCTGGCACTGCAGGATTTGAGTCCCTGGCGGCGTAGTGTGTTACTGATGGTAGGCTTTGTTACTTTGGTCCCAGCTCTCTGCAGGTCATTCACTAGGTCCCCCCGTGTGGTTCTGGGATTTTTGCTCACCGTTCTTGTGATCATTTTGAACCCACGGGGTGAGATCTTGCGTGGAGCCCCAGATCGAGGGAGATTATCAGTGGTCTTGTATGTCTTCCATTTCCTAATAATTGCTCCCACAGTTGATTTCTTCAAACCAAGCTGCTTACCTATTGCAGATTCAGTCTTCCCAGCCTGGTGCAGGTCTACAATTTTGTTTCTGGTGTCTTTGACAGCTCTTACGCCTTGGCCATAGTGGAGTTTGACTGTTTGAGGTTGTGGACAGGTGTCTTTTATACTGATAACAAGTTCAAACAGGTGCCATTAATACAGGTAACGAGTGGAGGACAGATGGGACTCTTAAAGAAGAAGTTACAGGTCTGTGAGAGCCAGAAATCTTGCTTGTTTGTAGGTGACCAAATACTTATTTTCCACCATAATTTGCAAATAATTCATAAAAAATCCTACAATGTGATTTTCTGGATTTTTTTTCTTCTAATTTTGTCTGTCATAGTTGAAGTGTACCTATGATGAAAATTACAGGCGCCTCTCATCTTTTTAAGTGGGAGAACTTGCACAATTGGTGGATGACTAAATACTTTTTTTGCCCCACTGTAATTGTCAGATTAGGATAGAAAACACTCTAAAGTTTCCAAAACGGTCAAAATATTGTCTGTGAGTATAACAGAACGGATATTGCAGGTGAAAACCTAAGGAAAATCCAACCAGGAAGTACCTCTTAGTTTGAATGCTCCCTGTTCCATTGCATGCCTTCCCTCCACTTAAAGGGATATCAACCAGATTAATTTCCCTATGGCTACCACATGGTGTGAACAGTCTTTAGACATAGTTTCAGCCTTTTATTCTGAAAAATGTGCGAGAACTATCACATCGCATCGGTGGATGGCTGGGTGCCAGCAGAGTTTTGCATGCGCAACAGCTTGGAGCAGACATTTTCTCTCTCTCTCCTATTGAAAAAGCTACGGTCTGGTTGAAATATTATTGATTATTTATTGTTGAGTGTAGGGGACAGTACCCTCCCTTTGCAACCCTAAAACTGATTGATATGTTCAGTCATTGTGGTCATACTTCTACTGACTGTAGTGACTGATAGTTACTGAAAAGTAGGCTAATCATGATGTCTTTTTCTCTCATGATGATAAACGGTAGTAATGCACTGACAGATACATATTTTTTTATTGAGAACTACACTATATATACAAAAGTATGTGGACACACCTTCAAATTAGTGGAAGCAATGTCAGCACAAGAACTGTTAGTTGGGAGCTTCATGAAATGGGTTTCCATGGCCTACCAGCCGCACACAAGCCTAAGATCACCATGCGCAATGCCAAGGGTCGGCTGGAGAGGTGTAAAGCTCGCCACCATTGGACTCCGGAGCAGTGGAAACATGTTCTCTGGAGTGATGAATCAAGCTTCACCATCTGTCAGTCCGACAAACAAATCTGGGTTTGGCGGATGCCCGAATGCATTGTGCCAATTGTAAAGTTTGGTGGCGAAATAATAATGGTCTGGGGCTGTTTCTCATGGGATGGGCTAGGCCCCTTAGTTCCAGTGAAGGGAAATCCTAGCACTACAGCATACAATGACATTCTAGATCATTCTGTGCTTCCAACTTTGTGGCAACAGTTTGGGAAGGTCCTTTCCTGTTTCAGCATGACACAGCCCATGTGCAAAAAGCGAGGTCCATACAAAAATAGTTTTTTCAAGATTGGTGTGGAAGAACATGCCTGGCTTGCACAGAGCCCTGACCTCAACCCCATCGAACACCTTTGGGATAAATTGGAACACCAACTGCGAGCCAGGCCTAATCGCCCAACATCAGTGCCCGACCTCACTAATACTCTTCTGGCTGAATGGAAGCAAGTCCCCGCAGCAATGTTCAAAAATCTAGTGGATAGCCTTCCCAGAAGAATGTAGGCTGTTATAGCAACAAAGGGGGGACAAACTCCATGTTAATGCCAATGATTTTGGAATGACATGTTCGACAAGCAGATGTTGTAGGTTCACATTTTAGTGTATTTAAAACTGTTACTTCTACAGTGGGATACATAAAGTACAACATGGTTGCAGTCACAATCAATTGGACCTCTGGTAGGATGGGTGATAGAATGTTCAATAAAGTATATAAACTGAGAATTGAATCAACTGTATTGAACTCCTTAACTTGCCAAACTGGTATAGTGTTTTGAATGTAGAATTTGGAGTTATTATAAACTAATCTGTAAACAAGTCAAATTTAGCAAGATATTCGTTTATATATTGTAACTGTAGATTAGTCCACTAGCAGATCTGTAAGGAAAGCCTGTAAATGTTACTAAAAATGTGATATTTAATAAATAAACAAATTTGATACAAAGTTGCTGATGATTTCAATGGTAGCTTATGTAACAGGCCACTTCTCCTCTGCAACATAAGGATGTGACACTGTAATGACAAAATGGCTTTGTTACAAAAGTATGCCTAAATATGTCTAAAGTATTTGAGAAAACGCACCGAACAGACCTATGTTCCCGGGTTTTGACTTGTACAATGTGTGGTTACCATCATTAGTCTGAATAGGTAAGGTACGTCAACAATGCATTTCGCTGAAACCACCACTGAAGTCTCAGTCAACATCATGGCAGCATTAGGACTCCTATGGCTTGTGAGCTGTGAGTATTTTCTACTTTTCAAATAATACAAACATTTTCAAATTAATATTTATGTTAATTTCCTGAACAAAATACTTTCCCTGAGTGTATTCATTTGTCCATGCAGCCGTAGCATCCATCCTTGTCAAATGTGAAGATGCAACATCTGAACACAAAAGTAAAGTATTTCTGTTTATTGTTTTGTAGTGATTAGTGTTTTGGAAATATTTAATACATCAGTGTATACAATACAGTATATATTTTTACAACAGAAATAATACACACACTTACACTTAAGGAAAATCCTAACTTCCACTTAAGTCACATTTTCAAAAAGAAAATGAAGGGTTCACCCCTTATTGGTTTTTGTTTTTATGCAGAGATCTACCCAGCAAAGATATTTGGACCATCTAGCGTGACTGAAGGGGTAAACATCCATTTTAAATGTAGCACTACTGGCATCAGAGGACCTGAGGACAAGTTCAATTTTTACCTTTGCAAGAATGGAGTTGGGATAAGAATTGCGCTGCTGGAGAAAGGTGAAGATGATGCTATTTTCGACATGAAGAATGTCACAAGAGAAGACTCAGGCAACTACAGCTGTGTGTACACCAGAGATAAACTTGTACCCAGTCACTTGAGGTCAACAGGGGAGAATTTAGTAGTCTTTCAGGTTGATGAAGAATGGAAAGGTAAGATTCTGTCAATATCTTTGTATATTGTATGTTTGTAATGATAAGATAGCTATTCATACGGTATATTTGTCCATTTGTTGCAGTGCTGTTTGAATATTCGTAATTCAGTCACATTTTCAGCCAATACATTGCTTTGTAATGAAAGGCTACATACTCTGACTGAGCAACAAGTTAAATATGTGAATCTCACAGACAGTTGTTTATTTTTTACTTGTATGCAACTACAAAGCCCAGTGATAAATAATACATATATTAACAAATGGATTTATATTTGAATATCCACTGCTGTACAACATAGACATAGTCCAACTGCAACCTACGGATAATTATATCAGGGAATTAGACTGGCACTGCAAGGGTAATCATTATTTACACTGTATCAGACACATTTCAATGTTGCTGATGTGAACACCATAAACAATGAAGAAGAGGTCAGAGGACTGATGTGTTTCTTCAAATTGAATCATTCAGTTGACTACACTCTGCCCATATTTGGTAAAGATGTCTGTCTCTATAGAAAACTGGTATTTTGGCCCATTCCACAAGTACACAAGGTAGAGATAGTTATCTAACGTTTCAACAAAACTTTAACACCATGATCATGTCTTTATCCTGGGGGAGTATATTTCAAATAATTAACCTGTTTTGTCATATTTTTGTAACAATATTAACTTTAAATTTGTTTCACGTTTTGCAATTTATTCCTTGTCGTAAGAGGCCATAGCCCAAACAAAAGGTATGTCAACGTTGTTTCATTAACGTTGTTATCGTTAACCAGAAACGTTCTAGTATGTTTTTGACATTTTGAAGATTGAATTCTAATTTAAAGGTGCTACACAGGTTTTTTGTTGTTGTTGAATTTTGTATTTTAATTTCAGAAAATATTCATAATATATCTGTAGTAATAGTGGAATGATAGTGTTTCACAGTATTACTTACCCACCAGTGTATTGATTGACTGTGATATTCGCCAATTGATTTTGTTCTGCCGTCGGCTTCAACGCCCCAGCCGGCTTGTCCAGCGCCCATGCCTCGGCCGGCCCGTCAGGGTCGCCTAGGTGGGACGCCGGGTGGTGCCCCTAGAAGGACTCACCTGGACTCCATTACCTTATTGATTTCCCCTCCTATATCTGTCTGTTTCTTTGGTTAGATCCCTGTGTCAGCATAAATGTTGTTGTGTGTTCCTGTCCAGACGCTGTCCTGTCCTGTTCAATGTCCGTGGTTAATTCAATTTTCACTCCCTGTACCTGCTTGTCATCTCCAGCATCGTTCCTGACAGTGACTCCCCATCACTTACAAAGCCCTAGCTAAAACAGACTCAAAGATCTAATGTTGCTGAAAAAAATTAAATCCACATCAGTAGATACCAACCTACACCATTAGTCACTACATATGAATCCCACAGCCTCGAGTCTCTAACTGTAATGATACAGGTATCGAGGTGACGGAGTCCTAGAAAGTCAAAGAAGATGATAAAGTAGTAACCCATAGTAACTGATTGAACAAATACATTACATGTTTGGGTTGCATTGTAATCAAAACATCATATCATAGAAATTGTCCAAGTCACTACTTCTTAAATGCTGCTGCATTAGCGAGCATTTACCATACATTTAGCTGTAGTTAAATTCACCACAATATACGCATGCACACAGGTTCTCTGGCCGATTATATACTTTATACTTCCATTGAAGTAAGATTTCTCCTTATTGATGTTATAGGGGAAGTTTTAGGGTGTGAAAGATTGAGGGGGGTTTATTCCATGTCATTGACCACATGGATACACTTAGAATAAGATCTGTCTAAATGATGATGCATCTGTCTACATTTGGTCTCTATTTCAGAGGCTGCACATGGTGTGATACTGGTCAATGTAATCCGACTGATAAGTTCAACAGTTGTGGTCATTCTTCTATTGACTGTGGTGGCTGTTAGTTCCTGCTGTTCAAAAAGAGGTAATTAAGATGATTAATATGTCTTTCTGGATGACATACAGTAGTGATCTACTGACAGATAACAACTGTTGGTAACCCTTCCTGTTAATACTCTCTTCATAATGCATTACAAACAAGTACACTGAGTGCACAAAACATTAAGAACACCTTTCCATGACATCGACTGACCAGGTGAAAGCTATGATCCCTTATTGATGTCACTTGTTAAATCCACTTCAATCAGTGTAGATGGGGCTCCCGAGTGGAGCAGTGGTCTAAAACACTGCATCTCAATGCAAGAGGTGTTAATGCAGTACCTTGTTCTAATCCAGCTGTCATTGGGAGTCCCATAGGGAGGCGCACAATTGGCCCAGCGTAGTCTGGGTTTGGATGGGTTAGGCCATCATTGTAAATAAGAATATGTTCTTAACTGGCCTGCCTAGTTAAAAAAGTGTTTTAAGCCTTGAGACATGGATTGTGTATGTATGCCATTCAGAGGGTGAATGGGCAAGACAAAATATTTAAGAGCCTTTGAATGTGGCAGGTGCCAGGCGCTCTGGTTTGTGTCAAGAGCTGCAACACTGCTGTGGTTGTCCACATTCAACAGTTTGCTGTGTGTATCAATGGTCCACCACCTGAAGGACACCCAGCCAACCTGACAACTGTGGGAAGCACTTGAGTCAACATGGGCCAGCATCCCTGTGGAAAGCTTTCGACACCTTGTAGGAACGTTATACCCCGGCGAATTGAGGCTGTTCTGAGGGTAAAGGGGGTGCAACTCAATATTAGGAAGGTGTTCATAATGTTAGGTATACTCACTGTATAATGCCTTATGAGACATGCATAACACATAATTGCAGCAGCTAATAACTGCTCCTAAATATAACTACATTCATGAAGCATTAAATACTAGTTTTACTGTACTCCTCACACATGGCATAATTGTAATTGAACCTACAACAAGGGATTATGCTGTTACATTTTAGTGGGATATAAATGATCAATAGGCTTTTATTTGTCTTTTGGCAAAAGTTATTAACATGCTAAGATATGTGTTAATATATTGTAGAGAAAAGAGCCAAGCAGCAAGTGCCCAAGGAAGATACTTGAGGTAAGCCTAATAATAGTCTATTATCGTCTCCATACTAGTGTTACACAACAAGAGATATTGAAACAATGGACTTTGTTTCATTTTCACAGGCACTGAAGCTAAAAAGGACTACAGCAGTATGTACTGTAATCTGCCAACCTGGTCCAATGGAACAATATGACAGTGAACGCAGGGGGCAAGTTAGCTTTACAGGGACAGCCTTTTGTCAAGAAAATGTGGGAAATGAATGAGCAACATACAATCAATAACCAATGTTACTTTGCTCAATGGTTATTTATAGTACTGTTTTTAGCATTCTTTGCTATAAGTTTGTTGTAACATTACCTGATTCTATAGGGTAGTGACATTCACTATGAAGGAATTAATTCTGAATATATTGACAGAATGCTTAAGAATGTATAGATTGTTTATTGGTATAATTAAGAAATAAGGCATGAGGAGGTGTGGTTTATGTCCAATATACCACGGCTAACGGCTGTTCTTATGGATACCATATACATATACAAACCCCAAAGGTGACTTATTTCTATTATAAACTGTTTAAAAATGTAATTAGAGCAGTAAAAATAAATGTTTTGTCATACCCGTTGTATAGGTCTGATATATATCACGTCCTCTCAGCCAATGAGCATTCAGGGCTGGAACAACCCAGTTTATAATGCATCTTAAGGAAAACTCTACCCAAAAACTATATTTTGGTATTTGTTTAATTAGTCCATTGTTGATATTGTCCCAAAATGTTTTGCATGTCATCAATCAAGTTTTGAAGATAAGTGCCAGATATCTGTATTTTAAAGTTATTTCTGATACATATTGCATCATATAATGCCAAATGCAGCATCTGATACAAAATGCATCATACAGGCCAGATTTCTGTATTTTGAAAGTGACATATCTTTAAAATTTCATTGCTGACATACAAAACATTTTTAGACTCTATCAACAACGGACTAATTCATATATTTTTTGAGTGGAGTTTTTTTAAAATTCACACAGTTTTTGTCTATGCAAAGATACATGCACAGTTCTTCTCTTATTTGTCTTTTTTCTTTTTCAGTATAGCTACATGTGAAACTGTATAGTTAGCCATCTAGCACAATGAATATTACAGAACCTGTTCATTTCTCTAATGACACGCCTACTCTTGAAACTGAACGTATAATAAGGGATTGAACACTTTGTTACAAAAGTATGGCTGAATCCATTCTCAGCATATGAGGAACGTTATCGGCTATAGTCTGTTTTTTTATTCGTACAATGTGAGGTTACTGTTGTGAGTCTACATTTTGAGGCACATCAACATTGGATTTCTCTGAGACCAAACCTCTACCCAATGTCTCAGCCATCATAATGAGGAGACCAAGGCGCAGCGCAATAAGAGTACATAACTCTTTTAATGAGAAGAACGAACACTGAACAAAACAATAACATGAACCATGACGCTATATGACTAGTGCAAACAGGCAACTAAACGTAGAATAACAACCCACAAACTATCCAAGGAATATGGCTACCTAAATATGGTCCCCAATCAGAGACAACGATAAACAGCTGCCTCTGATTGAGAACTAATCTAGGCAACCATAGACATACAAACACCTAGACTAGAAAACCCCATAAACATACAAAACCCCATAGACAATACAAAACTACACAAACCACCCATGTCACACCCTAACCAAATAATAAAGAAAACAAAGATAACTACGGTCAGGGCGTGACAGACAATACATCATGGCAGCATTAGGACTCACATGGTGAATATGTTCTACTTTTCGAGTGATAGAAAGGATCAAGAGCAACATTTATTTTAATGATCTTTGTTTATAGTATCTTACAAAGCTCATCTGCATCATAGAGAAACAGGACTTAATCAAGTATTCTAGTTCCAAGTAGTCACAGCATCCAAACTTGCCAAATCTGAATACACAGGTAAAGTATATATGTTTAAAAATATAGCATCTACATTATATACAGTACTCAGAAAACAAAAAAATGACATTTTATTCAAACAAACAGTTGTTTATCATCCACTTATTCTTGGGAGTTATCTACTTATTGAGTATTCTGATCTATGCAGATACCTACCCTTTGAGGCTCTTTGTCTCAACATTCATGGTGAGAGAAGGGGGTAACATAGATTTTAAATGTAGCACTGTCGACCTGGAACAACACTGGGTCGAGGTTCAGGTTTACCTTTGTAAGAATGGTGTTGGGATAAGAATGACTGTTCTGTAAGAAGCTGAAGATGACACCAGTTTCACCATGAAGGATGTTACAAAAGAAGACTCAGGGATCTACAGCTGTGTGTACACCAGAGATAACCTTCTACCAGATCAAATGAAGTAAACAGGCGAGAATTTACTAGTCATCCAGGTCCATGGGGAAGAAAGTAAGCTTTTGTTAATGTGTGTGTATGTTTGTAATGATTAGAAACAATGGTGAGTGGATTGCTGTGCATATTCAGAATTTATCAAGTATTTTTTCTTCAGACACAAAAATACAGCATATACTGTTAAACCACAAATTACATTATTGATACTAAATCAACTTACACTTATGGGCAAATTTTTACTTACACTTGTCACGTTGGCATGAGTGATTCGGGAGACAGGCGCAGGAATGAGTAATAGGGGTTTTATTCAGCCCAAATTACGGCGTGCAGTTTAAAGGCACGGGGACAAGACCAAACACGTAACAAAACACAGGGTTGAAACCCACACAAAAAAGCGAGGAGTACCTCGAATAAATGACACAAATGATTATAAATTATTATCACACGGGACGAGACCCGTAATCATCTGCGCAATCCACAAGGGCACGAAAGCCCAGAACACACAGCACAGGTTCTCACACGACTAACGGACATAGTAACAATAATCAACACCACTATGGTGAACAAAGGGGACATATATATAAATACGATCAGTGGGAATAGGGGCCAGGTGTGCGCAATGAAGGTTCCAGGGGGATCCGTGACACCACTTAAATGAAATATTCTGCTTTTTCTTTTTTAAGTAGAAGTTACAGTTCACCCCTTATTTAGTATTTTGTTTCATGCAGAGATCTACCCCACAAAGCTCTAGGGACCATCTAATGTGACTGAAGGGGGGGACTGTAGATTTTAAATGTAGCACTACTGGCGTCAGAGGATCTGAGGACAAGGTTCATGTTTACCTTTGCAAGAATGGAGTTGGGATAAGAATTGCAGCGCTGGAGAAAGGAAGAATGATGCTATTTTCACCCATATTGATGTTACAAGAGAAGACTCAGGCAACCACAACTGTGTGTACACGAGAAATAAACTCATACCTAGTCAGGTGAACTCAACCAGGGAGAATTATCTTGTCTTTCAGGTCTATGCAGATGTGGAATGTAAGATTCTGACAATGTTTGTGTATAATGTACACTACCGTTCAAAAGTTTGGGGTCACTTAGAAATGTCCTTGTTTTTGAAAGAAAGGCACATTTTTTGTCCTTTACAATAACATCAAACTGATCAGAAATACAGTGTAAAGGCGATTCCGTGATGCAGTTCCTCTGTGTTCTTTTGCCCATCTTAATATTTGATTTTTATTGGCCAGTCTGAGATAAGGCTTTTTCTTTGCAACTGTTGACATTGAGACTGGTGTATTATTTAATGAAGCTGCCAGTTGAGGACTTGTGAGGCGTCTGTTTCTCAAACTAGGCACTCTAATGTACTTGTCCTCTTGCTCAGGCCTCCCACTCCTCTTTCTATTCTGGTTAGAGCCAGTTTGCGTTGCTCTGTGAAGGGAGTAGTATACAGTGTTGTATGAGATCTTCAGGTTCTTGGCAATTTCTCGCATGGAATAGCCTTCATTTCTCAGAACAAGAATAGACTGATGAGTTTCAGAAGAAAGTTCTTTGTTTCTAGCCATTTGAGGCTGTAATCGAACCCACAAATGCTGTTGCTCCAGATACTCAACTAGTCTAATGAAGTCTAGTTTCATTGCTTCTTTAATCAAGACAACAATTTTCAGCTTTGGCAACATAAGTGCAAAAGAGTTTTCTCATGATCAATTAGCCTTTTAAAATGATAAACTTGGATTAGCTAACACAACGTGACATTGGATCACAGGAGTGATGGTTGCTGATAATGGGCCTCTGTATGTAGATATTCCATTAAAAAAACAGCAGTTTCCAGCTACAATAGTAATTTACAACATTAACAATGTCTACACTGTATTTCTGATCAATTTGGTGTTATTTTAATGGACAAAAAATGTGCATTTCTTTCAAAAACAAGGACATTTCTAAGTGACCCCAAACTTTTGAACGGTAGTGTATGTTTGTGTTGATTAAATGCATAGATTGCTATACTATTATATTTGTCAATTCAGATTTTATTTTTGCCAATATATTGCTTTGTAAAAAAAGGCTACATGTACTCTGATACCATTGTTTTTACATTAGACAGAGCGTCAATTCTGCCTGCACTGATCTGTCTTCTATGTCACAAAGAGTAATGGATTGATCAAAAGTACTGGAGTTCAGCTGCAATGTGCTGTCTAAAATTCAAAAATATTATCTAGGTGACATCGTCTGCTGAATCCCATTTCTGCCTCATGACAGTCTGATTTAAAGATAAAACAATAATTCCGTCATTTTGTAGTTTTTTGGGTGAGGAAGTCTTAGTCGCCCCATTTTCCATCTAGCTAAGGATGTGTGCTTCAAAAAATTGTATTTCTCAAGTTTGACAATAAAGCTAACATAAACAGGCCAGCAGCATACCACAACGCATCCCACTGCTGGTTTACTTCTGAAGCTAAACAGAGTTGGTCCTGGTCAACCCCTGGATGTCATTCCAAACAGACACAAGCAAAAACTTATGATATAAAGGTTGCAGCAGCATAGGCTACACCTAAACATTAGAAATCTGACATGCGCAGTGGTCTAAGGCACTGCATCGCAGTACTAGATGTGCCACCAGAGAAACTGGGTTCGAGTCCAGGCTCTGTCGCAGCCAACCACAACTGGGAGATCCATGGGGCGGCACACAATTGGCCCAGCTTCGTCCAGGTTAGGGGAGGGTTTGGCCAGCATGGATGTCCTTGTTCCATCGCGCACAAGTGACTCCTGTGGCGGGCCGGGCACAGTGCATGCTGACACGGTCGCCAGGTGTACTGTGTTTCCTCTGACATATTGGTGCGGCTGGCTTCCGGGTTAAGTGGGCATCGTGTCAAGAAATAGTGCGGTTTGGTTGGGTTGTGTTTCGGGGGACGTTAAGCTCTCGACATTCCCCTCTCCCGAGTCCGTACTGGAGTTGCAGCGATGAGACCACACTGTAACTACGAATTGGATACCACGAAAAAGGGGTGAAATATTTGTTTTAATAATTCAAATTCTGACATGCTGTATGGGATGAAAACTAAACAATTTTTCAGTCTGATCAACTGTAGATTACTAATAAGAGCAGCTTTATACAGCCTATGTGCCCTGTCCATCTGGTCAGGGTAAACTAATTGGTAACTTAATGTATTTTTAGTCCATTTGTGTGTCAGGGGAAAATGTGAATGTGATCAAATTTAGTTTATTTTCAAAATTGGGCTGGCTAGGCTGCCTATACGTTTTTAATCCTACATCACTAACTGGAATTAATGAATCCACATAATAGTGATGGCAGTACATTTTTTTGTAAGGCCTACAGTTGCATAGGCCTGCATGATGCGAACATGCATATCTTTCAGTTGTTGTCACGACTTCTGCCGAAGTCAATGCCTCTCCTTGTTTGGGCGGTGCTCGGCGGTCGACGTCACCGGTCTTCTAGCCATCATTGATCCATTTTTCATTTTCCATTGTTTTTTCTTGTCTTCCTATACACCTGCTTTCAATCCCATTCATTACCTGTTATGTATTTAACCCTCTGTTTCCCCTCATGTCTTTGTCAGAGATTGTTTGTTGTTCAGATTTCGTGTTGTTTGTATTGGTGCGCGACAGGTCCTCGTACCTACTTTGTTTTATATTATTCATAGTTTTGGAGTTATGTTTTGTTTAAAGTCATTAAACAACTCCATTCCACTAAGTTTGATTCTCCTGCGCCTGACTTCCCTGCCACCTATACACACGACTCTGACAGTTGTTGTCTATGTGTCTGAGTAGAGGATCTCACCCTCCTAATCTCGTCTAAATCTAATTTATTTGAACAATTATGCGGTAGCTGCAGTTTGACAGGGTTTTCTTACGGAACTACGTGGCTAAGAACTGTTGTAACAGGGATTATTATCGTAGCAACACACCTTTGGTGTGAAGGCAATCCCGTGCTGTGTTAGTTACATTTTCACGCCTTCGGGTGTAGTTCGTAAAGGTTGAAGTGTGTATGTTAGGATGGGAACGTTATAATAATTAAGGATGAAGCATGAATTCATGCCAGTAATAATAAGTGTGAAGATTTGATTTCCTCCCTTCTGTAATAAGCAGCCAATGAGGTATTTTTCCTTCATTCATGTGTTTAATCTGATACTGTTATAGCTCCGGCTAAACTGTTTATGCATGTAAGCACTTCAGAGTTATATCAAGCTAATAAATCATAGTTCTCACGGAAGGTGATAATTCTGACTGAAACTACAGAATAAATCGGGCAGTTAAAATCAAGGAACAGTTGTGCTCGTGGTTACTGGAGGAAGCCACGTGTGCAAATGGTCAATGTAATCCGATTAGGGTTGCAAAACTACTGGTAATTTACCAAGGTTACAGGAATCTTCAGTAACTTCCGTAATTAACAGAAAATCTATGGCAATCTATCATAACTTTGACAATCAAATAATGTATAATATAAATGTATTATATCTGTGTTCATATTGTCCATGAGTTTCTAGTAGATAGAGCATACGTTTCAAGAGAAAATAGCTTAATTAATGAAAAAAAACTATGGTATTCAGTAAATTGATGGTTTATATTTAAGATTGTGTTTTACAGCTTCGTCATGAATTTCTTTACATATTATTATTTATTTTTTCAAATGATAAGGCAACACTGAGGTCCAGAGATTATTACAGACATTTGTGAGTACCCAAAAGGGCCACTTGATGTCTTGTGATAGATTACATAAAATCCTTAAAGGATACCAACATTCTGGTAGTTTAATGGTCAAATTTGAAACTTTTCAGTAATCTACCCTCCCTTTGCAACCCTAAATCTGATTGATATGTTCAGTTATTGTGGTCATACTTCTACTGACTGTAGTGACTGTTAGTTACTGAAAAGTAGGCTAATCATGATGTCTCTTTCTCTTTCTGGAAGACAAACAGTAGTAATGCACTGACAGATAAAACTTAATTATTGAGAACTACACTATATATACAAAAGTATGTGGACACACCTTCAAATTAGTGGATTCAGCTATTTCAGCCACACTCGTTGCTGAAATGTGTATAAAATCGAGTACACAGCCATGTAATCTCCATGGACATACATTGGCAGTAGAATGGCCTTACTGAAGAGCTCAGTGACTTTCAATGTGGCACTGTTATAGGATGCCACCTTTCCAACAAGTCAGTTCATCAAATTCCTGCCCTGCTAGAGCTTCCCTGGTAAACTGTAAGTGCTTTAAGTACAAGAAGTGGTAGGCCACACAAATTCACAAAACGGGACCACCGAGTGCTGAAGCGTGTAGTGCGTAAAACTAATCTGGTCGCAACACTCATTACGAGTTCCAAACTGCCTCTGGAGGCAATGTCAGCACAATAACTGTTAGTCGGGAGCTTCATGGAATGGGTTTCCATGGCCAACCAGCCGCACACAAGGTTAACAACACCATGCGCAATGCCAAGGGTTGGCTGGAGTGGTGTAAAACTAGCCGCCATTGGACTCTGGAGCAGTGGAAACGTGTTCTCTGGAGTGATGAATCAAGCTTCACCATCTGTCAGACTTACCCCCATCGCGACATCCCCCAAAGGCTAACTTTCTAGCCCCTGCTATCTGCTTGCTTGCTAACCCGGTCTGCTAACTGCTAGCTTGCCTGCCCGGTCTGCTAACTGCTAGCCCCTGCTAACTGCTTGCTAACCCGGCCTGCTAACTGCTAGCTTGCCCCGGTCTACTAACTGCTAGTTTCCGGCCCCGGCCTGCTAACTGCTAGCTTACCTGCCCGGTCTGTAACTGCTAGCCCATGCTAACTGCTTGCTTGCTAACCCGGCCTGCTAACTGCTAGCTTGCCCCGGTCTACTAGCTGCTAGCTTGTTTAGCCCCGGGTCTACTAACTGTTAGCTTGTTAGCATCACCCTGCTAACTGTCTAAATTGCTGTGTCCCCAGCCAGCCCAACCACTCACTGGACCCATATGTTTACTTGGCTACGCATGCCTCTCTCTAATATCAATATGCCTTGTCCATTACTGTCCTGGTTAGTGATTACTGTCTTATTTCACTGTAGAGCCTCTAGCCCTGCACAATATGCCATAACCAACCATGTTGTTCCAGCTCCTACATATGCGATGACATCACCTGGTTTAAACATCTCTAGAGACTATATCTCTCTCTTCATTACTCAATGCCTAGGTTTACCTCCAATGTACTCACATCCTACCTTACCTTTGTCTGTACACTATGCCTTGAATCTATGCTATCGTGCCCAGAAACCTGCTCCTTTTACTCTCTGTTCTGAACGTGCTAGACGGCCAGTTCGTATAGTCTTTAGCCGTACCCTTATCCTACTTCTCCTCTGTTCCTCTGGTGATGTGGAGGTTAATCCAGGTCATGCAGTGCCTAGCTCCACTCCCACCCCACAGGTGCTCTCATTTGTTGACTTCTGTAAACGTAAAAGCCTTGGTTTCATGCATGTTAACATTAGAAGCCTACTCCCTAAGTTTGTTTTACTCACTGCTTTAGCACACTCTGCCAACCCAGATGTCTTAGCCGTGTCTGAATCCTGGCTTAGGAAAACCACCAAAAACCTTGACATTTCCATTCCTATCTATAACGTTTTCCGCCAAGATAGAACTGCCAAAGGGGGCGGTGTTGCAATCTACTGCAGAGATAGCCTGCAAGAGTTCTGTATTACTATCTAAGTCTGTACCCAAACAATTTGAGCTTCTACTTCTAAAAATTCACCTTTCCAGAAACAAGTCTCTTACTGTTGCCGCTTGCTATAGACTTCCCTCTGCCCCCAGCTGTGCCCTCGATACCATATGTGAATTGATTGCCCCCCATCTATCTTCTGAGCTCGTGCTACTAGGTGACCTAAACTGGGACATGCCGGCCATCCTACAAACTAAGCTTGATGCCCTCAATCTCACACAAATTATCAATGAACCTACCAGGTTCAACCCTAAATCAGTAAACACGGGCACCCTCATAGATGTCATCCTAACTAACTCGCCCTCCAAATACACCTCTGCTGTTTACAATCAAGATCTCAGCAATCACTGCCTCATTGCCTGCATCCGTAATGGGTCTGCGGTCAAACGACCACCCCTCATCACTGTCAAACACTCCCTAAAACACTTCTGCGAGCAGGCTTTTCTAATCGACCTGGCCGGGGTATCCTGGAATGACATTGACCTCATCCCGTCAGTAGATGATGCCTGGCTATTCTTTAAAAGTGCCTTCCTCACAATCTTAAATAAGCATGCCCTCTCAAAAAATGTAGAACTAGGAATAGATATAGTCCTTGGTTCACTCCAGACCTGTCTGCCCTTGACCAGCACAAAAACATCCTGTGGCGTTCTGCATTATCATCGAATAGCCCCCGTGATATGCAACTTTTCAGGGAAGTTAGGAACAAATATACACAGACAGTTAGAAAAGCAAAGGCAAGCTTTTTCAAACAGAAATTTGCATCCTGTAGCACAAACTCAAAAAAGTTCTGGGACACTGTAAAGTCCATGGAGAATAAGAGCACCTCATCCCAGCTGCCCACTGCTCTGAGGCTAGGAAACACTGTCACCACCGATAAATCCACTATAATTGAGAATTTCAATAAGCATTTCTCTACGGCTGGCCATGCTTTCCACTTGGCTAGCCCTACCTCGGTCAACTGCCCGGCACCCTCCACAGCAACCCGCCAAAGCCCCCACAATTTCTCCTTTACCCAAATCCAGATAGCTGATGTTCTGAAAGAGCTGCAAAATCTGGACCCCTACAAATCAGCCGGGCTAGACAATCTGGACCCTCTCTTTCTAAAAATATCTGCCGAAATTGTTGCAACCCCTATTACTAGCCTGTTCAACCTCTCTTTCGTATCGTCTGAGATTCCCAAAGATTGGAAAGCTGCCGAGGTCATCAACCTCTTCAAAGGGGGTGACACTCTAGACCCAAACTGCTACAGACCTATATCTATCCTACCCTGTCTTTCTAAGGTCTTCGAAAGAAAAGTTAACAAACAGATTACTGACCCTTTCGAATCCCACCATACCTTCTCCGCTATGCAATCTGGTTTCAGAGCTGGTCATGGGTGCACCTCAGCCACGCTCAAGGTTCTAAACGACATCATAACCGCCATCGATAAGAGACATTACTGTGCAGCCGTATTCATCGACCTGGCCAAGGCTTTCGACTCGGTCAATCACAACATTCTTATTGGCAGACTCAACAGCCTTGGTTTCTCAAATGATTGCTTCGCCTGGTTTACCAACTACTTCTCTGATAGAGTTCAGTGTGTCAAATCGGAGGGACTGTTGTCCGGTCCTCTGACAGTCTCTATGGGTGTGCCACAGGGTTCAATTCTCGGGCCGACTCTCTTTTCTGTATACATCAATGATGTTGCTCTTGCTGCTGGTGATTCTCTGATCCACCTCTACGCAGACGACACCATTCTGTATACTTCTGGACCCTCCTTGGACACTGTGTTAACTAACCTCCAGACGAGCTTCAATGCCATACAACTCTCCTTCCGTGGCCTCCAACTGCTCTTAAACGCAAAAAAAACTAAATGCATGCTATTCATTCGATCACTGCCCGCACCTGCCCACCCGTCCAGCATCACTATTCTGGACGGCTCTGACTTAGAATACGTGGACAACTACAAATACCTGGGTGTCTGGTTAGACTGTAAACTCTCCTTCCAGACTCACATTAAGCATCTCCAATCCAAAATTAAATCTAGAATCGGCTTCCTATATTGCAACAAAGCATCCTTCACTCATGCTGCCAAACATACCCTCGTAAAACTGACCATCCTACCGATCCTCGACTTCGGTGATGTCATCTATAAAATAGCCTCCAACACTCTACTCAACAAACTGGATGCAGTCTATCACAGTGCCATCCATTTTGTCACCAAAGCCCCATACACTACCCACCATTGCGACCTGTACGCTCTCGTTGGTTGGCCCTCGCTTCATACTCGTCGCCAAATCCACTGGCTACAGGTTATCTACAAGTCTCTGCTAGGTAAAGCCCCGCCTTATCTCAGCTCACTGGTCACCATAGCAGCACCCACTCGTAGCACGCGCTGCAGCAGATATATCTCACTGGTCACCTCCAAAACCAATTCCTCCTTTGGTCGTCTTTCCTTCCAGTTCTCTGCTGCCCATGACTGGAACGAATTGCAAAAATCTCTGAAGCTGGAGACTCACAACTCCCTCACTAGCTTTAAGCACCAGCTGTCAGAGCAGCTTACAGATCACTGCACCTGTACATAGCCCATCTGTAAACAGTCCAAATATCTACCTACCTCATCCCCATTCTGGTATTTATTTATTTATGTATTTATTTTGCTCCTTTGCACCCCAGTATCTCTACCTGCACATTCATCTTCTGCCAATCTACCATTCCAGTGTTTAATTGCTATATTGTAATTACTTCGCCACCATGGCCTATTTATTTCCTTAACTTACCTCATTTGCACTCACTGTATATAGACTTTTTGTTTTCTTTTGTTCTACTGTATTATTGACTGTATGTATTGTTTATTCCATGTCTAACTCTTTGTTGTTGTATGTGTTGAATGTATGTGTCGAACTACGCTTTATCTTGGCCAGGTCGCAGTTGCAAATGAGAACTTGTTCTCAACTAGCCTACCTGGTTAAATAAAGGTGAAATAAAAAAAATAATTTACAAAAAGTCTGGCGGATGAATCTGGGTTTGGCGGATGCCCGAATGCATAGTGCCAATTGTAAAGTTTGGTGGATAAATAATAATAGTCTAGGGCTGTTTTTCATGGGATGGGCTAGGCCCCTTCGTTCCAGTGAAGGGAAATCCGAGCACTACAGCATACAATGACATTCTAGACGATTCTGTGCTTGCAACTTTGCGGCAACAGTTTGGGGAAGGTCCTTTCCTGTTTCAGCACGCCACTGCACCCGTGCACAAAGCGAGGTCCATACAGAAATTGTTTTTTTTCGAGATCGTTGTGGAAGAATATGACTGGTTTGCACAGAGCCCTGACCTCAACCGCGGCAAACACCTTTGGGATGAATTGGAACACCGACTGCGAGCCCGGCCTAATCGCCCAAAATCAGTGACCGACCTCACTAATGCTCTTCTGGCTGAATGGAAGCAAGTCCCCGCAGCAATGTTCAAAAATCTAGTGGATAGCCTTCCCAGAAGAATGGAGGCTGTTATAGCAGCAAAGGGGGGACCAACTCCATGTTAATACCAATGATTTTGGAATGACATGTTCGACAAACAGATGTTGTAGGTTCACATTTTAGTGTGAACCTATAAAGGCTTATGTATTTAAAACTGTTACTTCTACAGTGGGATACATAAAGTACAAAATGGTTGCAGTCACAATCAATTGGACCTCTGGTAGGATGGGTGATAGATAGAATGTTCAATAAAGTATATAAACTGAGAATTTAATCATATCAACTGTATTGAACTCCTTAACTTGCCAAATTGGTATACTGTTTGGAATGTAGAATTTGTAATGATTATAAACCAATCTGTAAACAGTCAAGTTTAGCAAGATATTTGTTTATATATTGTAACTGCAGATTAGTCCACTAGCAGATCTGTAAGGAAAGCCTGTAAATGTTACTAAAAATTTGATATTTAATAAATAAACACATCTGATATAAAGTTCTACGTGTTGCTGATGATTTCAATGATAGCTTATGTACCAGGCCACTTTTCCTATGCAACATAAGGGTGTGACACTGTAATGACAAAATGGCTTTGTTACAAAAGTATGCCTAAATATGTCTAAAGTATTTGAGAAAACACACCGAACAGACCTATGTTCCGGGTTTTGACTTGTACAATGTGTGGTTACCATCATTAGTCTGAATAGGTAAGGTACGTCAACAATGCATTTCGCTGAAACCACCACTGAAGTCTCAGTCAACATCATGGCAGCATTAGGACTCCTATGGCTTGTGAGCTGTGAGTATTTTCTACTTTTCAAATAATACAAACATTTTCAAATAAATATTTATGTTAATTTCCTGAACAAAATACTTTCCCTGAGTGTATTCATTTGTCCATGCAGCCATAGCATCTATCCTTGTCAAATGTGAAGATGCAACATCTGAACACAAAAGTAAAGTATTTCTGTTTATTGTTTTGAGGTGATTAGTGTTTTGGAAATATTTAACACATCAGTGTATACAATACAGTATAAAACAGAAATTACATTCTTAATAATACACAGACTTACACTTAAGAGAAATCCTAACTTCCACTTAAGTCACATTTTCAAAAAGAAAATGAAGGGTTCACCACTTATTGGTATTTGTTTTTATGCAGAGATCTACCCAGCAAAGATATTTGGACCATCTAGCGTGACTGAAGGGGTAAACATCCATTTTAAATGTAGCACTACTGGCATCAGAGGACCTGAGGACAAGTTCAATTTTTACCTTTGCAAGAATGGAGTTGGGATAAGAATTGCGCTGCTGGAGGAAGGTGAAGATGATGCTATTTTCGACATGAAGAATGTCACACGAGAAGACTCAGGCAACTACAGCTGTGTGTACACCAGAGATAAACTTGTACCCAGTCACTTGAGGTCAACAGGGGATAATTTAGTAGTCTTTCAGGTTAATGGAGAACAGAAAGGTAAGATTCTGTCAATATTATGTTTGTAATGATAAGATTGCTATGCATACAGTATATTTGTCAATTTGTTGCAGTGCTGTTTGAATATTTGTAATTCAGTCACATTTTCAGCCAATATATTGCTTTGCAATGAAAGGCTACATACTCTGACTGAGCAACAAGTTTAACACCAGCGTGTACTGTACACCAGAATCTATTATATCAATGTTCTTCACAGAGGGACTAAAGAATATGGGAGGACAAGGGAGAGCGGGACTGGCAGCAGCCTTGGTCCTCCTGTTTCTGACGCTGTCTGTACTGCTGTTAGTGTGGAGGTACTGGGGAATCCTGAAACAAAGTAAGTGAAGTTGACAGTCTGTTCAGTTTAGGCCAGGAATCCATTCTTAACACAGTGCGCTGGACAGCCGACAATTCAGCTTTAAAAGGCACTTTCACCGCCGTTTACGGAGATCTCATTCACAAAACACTGCAGATTGACCTCTCAATCGGAAATTCCCTTTAAATGTCAACCAAGCAATGTGGAATTTGTCATTTTGATAAACTAATCTGTAAAGAGTCAAGTTTAGCAAGATATTTGTTTATGTATTTTAACTGTAGATTAGTCCGCTAGCAGTTCGCATTCACAAAACACTGCAGATGACGGCTCAATCGGAAATCCCCTTTAAATATCAAGCAAGCTATAACGCAGATCCAACGTGGATATTTGAATCCCGGCCTTACAATCACCATGTCTAGCTATGTGACATGGTGGGGAAAGTGAACAAATGCTTGATGTTAAGTGTCGATGTATTTTAACACAATGCTTTAAGTCATTCCTTACTGTTGCTTTCTGTTACAGTGATAAGCATTGACCATCAACCAAGGTATAGAAAACCTACCAAATTAAAACAAAATACTACTTGATTTATCAATGTCCACATTGTTGAGACAGGGCAACAAATATCTGTATTCTTCCCTCAGTGAGAATCAGGATACGGATCAAACATACAGTCTACTCTCAGTTGTACCAGGTATTGTATATCAGTTCATATTTTTACATTGCATATTTTGCATCACATATTGTTCCTTTCCTTCATTTCTTTAAGAACTAAGTCATAATGTATGTTTTCTGTCTTTGATTTCCATATCCTGGATGTTTTAGTCGCAGCTGGTGTAATGTAAGTTTCTCTTCAGCACCATTTTCTTTTTTTAATGGGCAATTTTGCTATTTCACCATACTATTGAGATGACACCGTTTTCATAAAAGTGTCAAAAGCCCGGGTTAGTTTTCCCTATTTTGGTAAAGAAAATCTCAGATATGCAGTATCTTTGATGAAACAATGAAGTTACCATATAGGTTTAGTATGTATTTTTAAAGAGTAGTTTTCATACAATAACCCTTTTCATAGTCTAAGATGATATCCCTTTTCCATGACTTCTGTAAGTTGTTTACAATGGTGTCAATGTCTTGTCTGTAGTGAGGTCCCCTTTGATGGTGAGGAAGGACACTATTCTATGATAGGTGAGTGGAGAGGTACAGTTTGTCTAATCATGACATTATTAATAATACCCTAGCTGAGAAAACACTTTGTTTATGATATACTGTATCTGACTATTAAGAAAGACATTCTAATACAGGGCTGGAATCGTCAGGGAGACTACGGTAAGACATTTTAGTAACTACCACATTATTTCTAAAGATATGACACAAATAATAATATTTCATTTGTAAAGTGCATTTCCCACACTCAAGATGCACAAATGATCAATGATATATGCCAAATGATCAATGATATATGTAATATTTCCCTTACACAGAAAGAATCCTGAGCCCTTGGGTTTACAAGGTGTGTCAGGTATGTATGCAATCTCATAGTTGTTCCTCTCTTTTCTGGAGTCCCTTAGACTTTACAGTACATACAACTGATCTCAGTTTTATTCCCAGCAGGCATGGGATCGGTGGTTCATCAGTAAGTCTGAATCCTGCTCTTACATTTCCTTCAGTATCAGGGACATTAACGAGGTGTATTGTTGATATTTCTCTAATTACATATTTACATGTCTGAGTTTGAAGTTCATTTTCTGTTTCTGTAGCTCTCCAACTGATCCTACAGGAGATGAGGCTCTGTACAGCGTAATAACTAGAGGTAGGTACTAAAAAAGAAACCAGTAGAATAGTATACGTACATGTATAGTATATAGTGTATATGTACTGTCTGATGGGTTACAAAGGTAGGTTCACATCATACCTATTTTTGTCTGTTGTCTGTTATACTGACTTAGAGGCAGCCCTGAGCATCCCACGTAACCAGATACTACACAGGTTGATGAATGTTTAGCCACATACACACAGAGACCAACAGGCCTGCAGACAGAGGAAGGCAATGTGAGCAAAGACTCATAACACAACTCAAGTCCCTCACCACTCAAACCACAGTGCACTGACGCAGCTATATTTATAGAAAGATGCACTTAACTGTAGCGATTTGGTTTTCCACAGACACTTAATTCTCAGAACACTCAGTTAACTTTCTCTACATACAGTGTCCAGCATGTTTGACTAAATCTAGCAACCTCTCCCCTCAGTGAAAAGACCAGAACAGCAAGGTGAAACTGCCATCTATGCCAAAGTGAAAACAAGGAAGGAGAAAGAAAAACAGGATCCTGTTTACAGTCTGTCATTACAAATACAGTAGTGCTATACAGTAGTATATGACATGTGAAATGACATGACAGAACATGTGGTTTATCTGCCTTTTTGGTCATAGAAGTATGGGGATAGTAATACTGTGCACCTAGGTGTATGCTAAGATGTGTTTTTTTAAATACTGCTTTGGTTTTGAACATATTACTCTTTGATGCAGTCTGCAGTCTGGGTGCTATCTTTGAGCCTAGCAAAGATGTAGAGGACATTATTCCACCTTTTATTCAATAAAAACAAACCAAGCTTGAAATGAACGCAATATAAATTCAAACAAAGTGTTAGCCAATGTTTTCCACGTGTTTGTTATGCCAACATGGAAGTATGAATTAAGACACAAAATGAATGATAAGACGAGACCGAGACATGCATAGAGAAAGAGACAAAGGAGAATGTGTGGCAGGCTAATGTGGTTACAGTGTTTCTATAGAAAGCTCAGTCTAATGGGAGAGGGAGACAGAGCTTAGTAATAGACAAGCCACTATCATCATGTCTCCCAGCAGAGGGGGAGGAGAAGTGGAGAGGAGGGAAAGAGTGGGAGGCTGTCTGCAACATATTACCATTTCTCCACACACACCATGACCCAGGGGCTAGGCAGAAGAGATTGATTTTTTTCCTCCCAGCATTTTCCATTTGCTGTCACTCTCACAAGGCATCGTCATCATAGACCCATGTCACACACCAGATGGTTTCACTCCTACGTGACGCTCATCCCTCAACTCAATAGTGCAGACGGCCGTTCCGCTATCTGACGTGAGACAATGCATAATAGACATGATGGAGTTATGTGGCTCACAGACATGCATACACACACAGACACACACACGAACACAAAAACACAAACAAACACACATACACACAAAATAACATCTCAAAATCGAAATATTCTCATCCCACAGGTACTCCAGCTACTGTAGTATCAGGGGAATGGATGCTGTATATTAGACAAGCTCTCAATACACACATACAGATGCACACTCCTCCACCCCTATTAACCCTGACATTAAACCTGAAGCAACAGTCTGAAGCTACCTTAGTTAGACGCATGGCTGAGGCAGCCTCGCTGCTAGCCACTGTCTGTGGGGAGAGAACGAGAGAGAACAACAGCAGTGTGCTGGATCTATGTAGGTAGAGCTGCTGGGGCAGGGCTTGCAGTGTAGACACTTGGCTGTGGATGGGCTACAGGCTGCAGGGAGTGTGCTGCTGGGGAAGATAACTGGTAGTGATTAGTGATCAGACTCTTCTGGGAGAGAGAGGGGGGCTGGTTTTCCCTGGAGGAGGTTGAGGAGGAGGAAAAGGAGGAGAGAGAGGAGAGAGAGTGCACTACCATTCATTTAGAGGCAGCAGCAAGGGACTGAAGCATCGCCTATCTGAGCTGAGGGAATATGGGGGAATACTAGAGAGCAGCGCTGCCTGTCTGTCTGTCGATACTGCCTGGACTCTCACGCTGCATCTCGGATAGATTGTGTGTTGAGTGGATGATAGGAATAGAGGATGCAGATCTGATATGCACAGTATGTCTGTTTGTGATCATATGTGTATTGGTTTGTGTGTGTTCACTACATCCAAGCAGGTGAGTGTAATGTGTTGGCATGTACACTGTTGTGCATGTGTGTGTATGTGAAATGTGTAAGATGAAATGTGTGTGTATGCAAATGTAAAAATGTGTTTCTGTGTGAATGCAGTATGCGTCTGTATTCATGTTTGTGTGTACATGTTCGGTATCTATACGGATGTATACATGTCCCATAACTTCTTTGTGAACTGTGCCGTGATTTTAATGCTGTGTTTTCCTAGGCTCCAGCTGTGTTGTAGTCATGGCTGCCTGAGGGACTGCTCCCTGGCTGTGTGGATTTGGAGCCCCCTCTGATATCATGCTGAGAGTTGGGCCAGCGGCCACCACTCTACTCCTGCTGCTGTCATACTGCTGCTGCCACCTGTGTCACTCTCTGGGTAAGTTCTCCTCACAGTACCACCGTGGAGGACATGAAAGACACTCTCAGAGTGATGGGCCATCAGAGATGTTATCAGACTGAGAGATGCCCACTCTGCACAATTAGGATCAACTACTAGGAACAGGATGATAAGGAGATGAGCGGCAGGGCAGATGGGAAGTCTGGGGATGGGAGATAGTGAAGAGGCAACGCCAGCTGAGACTAATACTAAATTAAAAGAGGAACTGATTAACAGAGGGGCTGAGTAATGTCAATATGACCACTCAGTATATCCAGACCTAATGTCCCTTTTAAGTAGATTTCTAATCAAGGTGTATGGTCTAAGAGACGTTGCCAACATGTATTATGAAGGTCAGTGGTTTGGTATCCTGCTCTCAGTTAATTCAGTATATATGATACGCAGAACTGTCTGGTTTAGTGCAGTAATTTCCTGTGGTTGGTGACCTTCTGTTCAGCTGGGAGAGGTGATGAGCTGAATAAGGAAAGAAATATCTCTATTAACGACTTGGGGAAAGAACCTCAGAGTTCAAACAACTCTGTCCAGTCAATATCAGAAATATAAGCTGGCCAGCCCAGATAGCTCCACACGGCTGCCTCCTCCATGCCAGCCAGCCTGTGCAGAAACAAGATTGATTCTCGCACTGACTGTGAGACGATGATTGTAATTTGTTTTGGATAAGAGCGTGAGCGTCCGCTGAATAACTAAAATGGAAAAATGTAATGGAGCTCCTCTTCTGGAATTCTGTCCTTCATTAGCGGGCTGGGTTTAATAACATGGGCTGTGTGGACAGCAGAAGAGGGTTAGGAGATGTGTACGGTCACAGATTTTAATCTGCCATCTCTTAGGGCGTTTTTGTAAACCCCACATCTTCGAGGTGACTCATAAAATATGAACATCTTTCATCAGTACAGTACACAGCCAGGGATCCTCTGGAGAGATGGACTGGCCTAATGCCTCACTGGCCACACACTCAGGTTACGCTAATTGTAGATACAACCAGTGATTGAACATAATGAAGATACGACTGAGCATTTACAACACAATCTATACACTGGATTAGAGATATTGTAAAGGGTTGGGAAGTGGTCTTTAGATTGTGTTTATCATTCAATCATGACAATTCATGCTGAATTGTTGCTCCATTACAAAAATCAAAGGAAGCACCTATAGTGTAGTCCTTGTATGTAATGCCCTTGCTCTGTGAGGATTTTCCAGTTGTGCAGACTCTTCCCCTCTGCTTTGGAATAGATGTTTTTGCTCAGTTTAAATGAATAGTGTCCCGTGGTTCTCAGCGTACTTGCTAGTGTTAGTCTAATGAAGGACGTCAGAGCTAGCTGCAGAAGAGATTTGGCACGAGTTGTCTTTACTCACTTAAATTATTTTTATTTCATATATACCTTATTTAAAAAGTATTACTTAAAGGTATCTCATTGCTAAGTTACTACTTGTAATGACATACAATAGATGATGGTTGTACTATAGGTGTTATATGACACATTGTTGGATCATATTTATAGTGGTTTTCACAAAGGGTAGTGTTCAGAATCTCCCAGAGAAGCCAGACATGAAGCAGAATTTTCTGCAGGAAGCTGTGCTGAGAGTGACAGAGACAAAGTCTAAGGATGATGAATCTGCTAATCCCAGTGATATTGACTGAGGTCTAAGAATGCTGCTATTGATCCTGAGCCTGAGGATGACACAGGGGTGTTATTAACTGTCGTCAGCCCCGTCATGGGCCTGTCATCCTCAGGTAAATTTGCGGCCAAATTGAACGCACAGAAAAGAAGCCCATAAGCATATGGGGAATGATTTAAGAGCGTTGTGTCTGTTAAGAATTGAATCAATACTTCTTCATTTTCTCCTTGCGCTGGAGAATTGTTTCCAGCGGTAATACAGCAACGTTACATCCTTCGTTTGAACTGCAGTGCTGAATATAATAAATGAATCCTGAGATTTTCCTCCCAGTCTGCAGTTGTATGTGGACTAGAGTGACGGCTGACATCATTAATAGGAAAGGTGCACCTCCGTTCTCTCTCTGTCTAAAACCCAGCGAGCCCTTAGGTGGCACAAAGACCTCACTGTGTCCTTCAGACGTAAAAAGTCTCCTCTATCTATAGATCCATCCTCCAGCCCTTCTCTCCATCATCAACCCCCCTAGGGCCTACACCACCAGGCTGTCATGGATACCAGCACGTCACCGAGGCCAGCTGATGCACTAATACAATGAGGTATCCATCAACCACAGTCACACGATCAGACCCATCTGTAATGAAGTTATGGAGAGTAAAACTCATTGGAGCTTCCTTCCTCATGATCCAGATAGACAACACACTGAGACAAATGAAATTAGAAGAGCGAGGGATGACTGACTGAGGATTTACAGAGAGAGAGACGCCACATAAAACAGAGCTGATAGGAAGAAACACATTTGTTTTTGGATGATGGAGGGAGGCTGACTAGACTGGCAGACCACACTATTGAACCCTTCCCACTTGACACTGATGGTGGCATCACACACATGGAACAATGGAGTCATATTTAATCTCTCCATGTCTATGCAGCCCGCTAACAGTGAGTCATCAATTACGGAGGAAATAGGTTCACAAATGCTACCCTGGCTGCTATCTTTAGTTTATACTGTGCCAAACCTTCATCAGCTTTTAAAGGTTTGGACAGCCTTTTGTTACCTTTAATCACTGTTAGATTGTTTATAGGCCTACTTCCATGGCGAAGAGCTGGAGATAAAGCACCACTGTATTGGTAGCAGAGGAGTCTCGTCCATGGAAGAAGAGGATTCATTTGAGGGAAAATACAATAAAATATATTATTCAAAAATCCTCCTTGTAAATAAAACAAACATATTTGATCAAATGTACTAGTTTGCAGAGAATTCTAACAGGAAGGACACATTTGACCTTTGTCTCCTTCCATGAAGAGTGGAAAACACCAAATCATGAATAAAATGTATTGACTATGTTGCCATGACAAAGTGACAGTTAGATTTCTTCCTCTCTAGAAAGTGGAATGTCTGGTCCTGATCTGGGGATAACAGAGACCAGAGATGTGATTGTCGTGATGCTGAGAGTGCTGGGGTGATTTCCTGCATGTTAAACTGGAGATTGATGGGGTTATTGACAACGTGTCAGGTGCCAGGGACTATGAATCATTGTCAATGTGCTTTAGCGGGGCTGAACATGGGCCATGAGCTGTTTCCAGGATAATGCCCACTGTTAACACATCGCTGACATGATGCAGCTTAAGGAAGGCTAATGTGGTGTTTCCCTGCCTCTGTAGGAATCCCTAAACTGTCCTCATATGCCAAGACAGAGGACAAACTGTTCAAGAACCTCTTCAGAAACTACCAGAAATGGGTGAGGCCTGTGGAATACCTCAACGGCACAGTACGGGTCAGATTTGGACTGGCCATCTCCCAGCTAGTGGACGTGGTGAGAAAAATATTATTATTATGGGATATTGTGGTTTGTATCTTCCTGATGATTATTTTGATGTTTGTCAATGCAAGCTGGACTTTCAAGGCAAATAATCAGTGGTGGAAAAAGTACCCAATTGTCATATTTGAGTAAAAGTAAAGATACCTTAATAGAAAATGACTCAAGTAAAAGTGAAAGTAACCCAGTAAAATATTACTTGAGTAAAAGTCTAAAAGTATTTGGTTTAAAATATACCTAAGTATCAAAAGTGAAAGTATAAACTATTTCAAATTCCTTATATTAAGCAAACCAGACGGCACCATTTTCTTGTTATTTATTTATTTATGGGGATGACCAGCGATGTTCTCTAAGCGTGTGAATTGGACCATTTGCCTGTCCTGCTAAGCATTCAAAATGTAATGATTACTCTTGGGTGTCAGGGAAAATGTATGGAGTAAAAAGTACATTCATTTTCTTTAGGAATGTAGTGGAGTAAAAGTAAAAGTAATCAAAAATAGAAACAGTAAAGTACAGATACCCCAAAAAACTACTTGAGTAGTTGAAAGTATGTTTTACTTAAGTACATTACATCACTGGAAAGAATATATCACTATAAATATATTTAGGCTAATTTACATTGTTGATTTTTTTTTACCACATTTACACACATACGGACAGTATAACAACACAAAGGTACAGAAAAAACCTTTACAGTATGGTCTCTCCATTACAGGACGAGAAGAACCAGTTGATGACAACCAATGTGTGGATGAAACAGGCAAGATCTTAAACATATTTTGGGGGGGCATAGTATATTTAAGTGATCATTCCCGAGAAGCCAGTGTTAGGAGGATATATTGGCACGGGTGATGTTAGGCAAACCATGCCAATATGTCCTCCAATCACTGGCTTTGAGGGCATTATCACTTTTATACAACGGGTTACCAACATATTTCAATAATGATTTGCATATTTTCATTAAAAAGTTATTTTGAGGAATGTATTCATACTATTTCATCGTTCCACAAGATATAGTCCCGACACAAATCTAGGTGTTGCTACAAGCCTGCTGGTCGTTCGTTCTATCGGTTCGGTTCCCAGAGACGTGACCCAGTTGTTAAGTATTTTAGTTCTGTATATATGGACGAGACCCAGTCGTTCGTTCTAAATGTTCTATTGCCATACTGGCTGGCAACGTTCTTGCTTGCTAGTTAGCCAACTATGGCTAACTTATAGTCACGTCAAACAGTGCAGACAGAATAACAACAAAGTAACTGAATATGCATTTGTTTTATACATCCATAACAATGACGCGCAATTTCACCTGGCATAGAAAATGTGCTCTCTCGTCAGGACACTGTTGTTCAGAGGAGCTAGCCCACAACACAGCCAACACAATCACTTCAAACTGAAGCTGGACAGACTGCAAACTAGATGCACTTCATTTCATTTGATCTGTTTTCTATTGACATTTCTTTGTATGTATCCATAAAAATGTTGACTGGCTGAGAAAAGCTGCCTGCCTATCTGTCTTGTCCCGACTCCCAACCCCTACACATTCATTACTATGGGACAGATGGAGATCAAGTTTCTAAATTAACTATGTTACAAATGTCAGACAGACAGACAGCAAGGTTTATACAAATCTCCACTATTGAAAACCAATTGCTAGTCTAAAAGAAATGGGAGATAATGTCTAGACGCTTTTTACATTCAAGGTCAAGTTTATAAGTTGCCTGTTTGGGCTGATCAGACAGTGGATTGTGCAGTGAGATTGAACAGTGCAAATAGGCATTTCAACGTCATTGCTTTAGATGGTGGTAACTTGTGGAATAGACAACAGCTAGAATACGGTTTTAACCAATCAGCGTCCAGGATTAGACCCACCCATTGTTTAATTCATAACACTCTACAGCATGGTTCCCAACCAGGGGTACTAGGACCCCCGGGGGTACTTGGCCTATCCAGAGGGGGTAATTAAAAAGACTCGTAAGTCTATAGGGTTACATGCACGTAAGCGGAAACTTCAGGCGTACTGAAGGCAGAGCAAAATTCAATTGGGAGGAAAGTAACCAAAAAAGGTCGGGAACCACTGCTCTACAGCAGCGTCAGCTTTACAAACAAAGGCGATATGGAATTTAGAGTAACAATCAATCTCCCTTCCTCCTGCATGTCCCCTTGTTCTGGTGGCATTTCACGATGAGCTCACATCTTCATTTCTCACGAGCAACCCAGTTTGCAACTCCCGCCCCCCGGCAGCCTGCCTTGCCCCCAGCCCTCTTGGCAGCTTAATTCATATCCTCTGACTGCATCTGCTCTCTGCAGCCAGGGAATCATCACTCCAGACCACGGTCTGCAGGTCAGCCACTCACCAGTATGTCACAAGGACAAACAACTCCATGCAAATCAGAGAACAGAGGGCAATTGCTAACGTGATGGCCACATCTATTCATCAGCGGTGAATGAGGAGATAAGATTGAAAATATGTCTCTGTCCACATCAGTGCTTCTCTCCCACTATCTACTTTATTTGGCCATACATTGTTATATCCACCATGTGACAATGCAAAAACTCTGAGATATTACATCTGCTTATCACAGATATGCAGTTGCATTGTTACACATACACCGAGTGTACAAAATATTAAGAACAGAACTGTTGAGTGTGAAAAACCCAGCAGCATTGCAGTTGTTGACACAAACCGGTGCGCCTGGCACCTACTATCATACCCTGTTCAAAGGCACTTAAATACTCTGTCTTGCCCATTCGCCCTCTGAATGGCACACATACACAATCCATGTCTCAATTGTCTCAAGGCTTAAAAATCCTTCTTTATCCTGTCTCCTCCCCTTCATCTACACTGATTGAAGTGGATTTAACAAGAGACATCAACAAGGGATCATAGCTTTCACCTGGTCAGTCCCATGTCATGGAATGAGCAGGTGTTCATAATGTTTTGTACACTCAGTGTATACTGTAGTGGAATCAATTTTCTCTCAGGGGGAGAAAAGTAATTTATGGTGATTTCCAGTAGCAGTCTGGTCAAAAGAATCTGCTTGTAAAAAGAGATGGCCATTCATGAATGATGATAAGGTTGTATCATCTGTGATCTACATCTGTTTATATGAGTTCCTATGCTGTTACTAAGTAGTAATGTATTACGGCAAAGAACATTTCAAAGATGGCTACGGCGAAATACAAGACTTCACAGCAAAAGTCAGAGTGCAAGAAGGAACCAAGCCAATCTTTCACAAGCCACGTCCAGTTCCCTATGCAGGAGTAAGGCACATCCTGTCACCACCTTACCATCCGGCATCAAACGGAGCAGTGGAGAGAGCTGTGCAAAACTTTAAGAAGGACTAGACTCAAGGTTCAGTCTGTGCCCACCCACCAAAGGCTTCCTCGGTTCCTGTTTACTTACCGTAACACACCACACACAGTAACGGAATGTACACCAGTTGAACTGTTTCTGAAACGCCTGACATTGTTGAAACCAGACTTGTCAAGCACTGTGGCAAAGCACCAGCTACAACAGAATAAAGCTCATGTCAGACACTCAAATATGTCAGAGAATTCAAAGAGGGAGAGAGGGTGATGGTACGTGATTTCAGACACCCCAAGCACCTGTGGAACTCGGGTGTGATCTTGCAATGCAGAGGACCTTTGACTTAAGTCCAAATTGATCATCGCCAGGTCAACGTTCATGTGGATCATCTGCTATGGTCCAATGCCCCAGCAGAGACCCCCAGGACTATTCTCCTGACGGTGGACAAACAAGAGAGACAGAGCCTGATCTTCCACCCGAAACTGGCCCACCACCGGAAGTCTAGGAGGAACGGAGATATCCTATTTGACAGCGAAGGGCACCTCAAAAGCTTGACCTGTGAGTTGAGCTGTTTCAGGAGGTAACAGACAGTAAAACAAACAAACACTTTAATATGTCCTAGATAAAAGGAAAGAAAAAGGACATTACCTGGGTTAGTTATTAGGACACAAATTCCATCTTCAGGGCAGAATAATCCCCTGGATTTGTGCTGGGCTCTGAAAAGTCTGCTTCAACCCAGTAGTTGAAAAATGTTTAAGAATGCATTGTTCAGATATTGCATTAGTAGTTCCCTAACATATTTACCTTGTTCTCTGGGAGTTAAACACTATGGGGGAGGGGTGTAGAATCTGTGATCTACAGCTGTTTATATTAGTTATTATGCTGTTACTAAGCAGTAATGTATTATGGCAATGTTATGTTACTACACCTAATAGGAAATGCACATGCGCACTATTGTGCCGGGGGCGGTTGAGCACGAGAGGTTTTGACTAAACGAAACTAACGGTGTCTCCTGCCTGGTCATTTCTCCACATCACAAATATTAAAAAGGTGACTCATCCATCTCTCTCTCGCTCCTGTTTAGGAATGGTTGGACATGAAGCTACGCTGGAACACTGATGACTACCTGGGCATCACTACCATCAGAGTCCCATCGGACTCCATCTGGATCCCAGACATTGTGCTCTATGACAAGTAAGTACCATGCCTATGACTTCCACACAAGGGTTGCAAAGGGAGGATATATTACCTGTGGTTGACTTGGGGAATAGCTGTCTGGTGTTATGCCAACCCCCCCCCCCCCCCCCCCCTTCTAATTTCCTTAATTTTGTGGCTAGAGTCAAATACTTTCTGTGGCACACATCAGAGTCAAATAGTTTCCATAGAACAAACTTCTATAGAACAAACTTCACGTCAGGATAGGCAACTGAAAATAATAATGAATGTATGTGTGTTATATTAAACATAGAGGGAGTATAATGTTGGCAAGCAATAAACATTTCAGAACAACTATGGCAAAATTATTATCCTTACACTTTCAAAAATACTAGTCGAATGAGACATGAGAGATGACAAATACAGCGACATGGGCAGCCCTGGGGCGGCATGGGGCGCCCCCTGGTGCGGGCGGGGGAGGGTGCTGAAGGCGGGGTTCGAACCGCGACATACACTTGAAACAAATAGCCAAATCGAAAAACTGCAGACAAAAATGCTTTCTGCTTCTAAAATCAGTGAAATGTAAGAAGAGCAGAAATCTCAACTAGCAAGCAAGTCGCAGCAACGAAGAACGCGAAGAGGTGGAGAATTTTGGCAGGGGGAGATTTTCAGCACAACCCTGGAACGCCATGTTAGCACGCCATACCGGAACTTCACATTTTTGGGGAATTGCGTACCAGTTTCTCTATAAAAACAAAGTAGCCTTTCGCTGGCCCAGATTCACACACAGAGGTAAAAAATGTTGATCAAAGCAGAATGAAGGTGGGATCTTAACTGAACAGCAATGGCAAGTGGGTATTCGTTTCCTGATTCTGCTTTGTTCAAGTTTATTTGCTGCTTGAATCTGTGAGTGGCAATATAGGCTATTCGAGATAGCGCAGATTGAAAATGTGGCATGATACCTGCTCCAAATTGTCAAATGAGGTTTTGTAAGGTCATGAAAAGTCTTGGAAATTAGCTTAATAATTGTTTCTAATGTAATTTATAAAAGCACACTTTTAAATATGGTCAATCAATTTTAAAAAACGACATATCAGCCATTATCGGAATGACCCTTTAGTGCATGTCTGTGTTGTTGCGTGTGTGCCAGTGTGGGGTTGCGTGTGTGCCAGTGTGGGGTTGCGTGTGTGCCAGTGTGGGGTTGCGTGTGTGCCAGTGTGGGGTTGCGTGTGTGCCAGTGTGGGGTTGCGTGTGTGCCAGTGTGGGGTTGCGTGTGTGCCAGTGTGGGGTTGCGTGTGTGCCAGTGTGGGGTTGCGTGTGTGCCAGTGTGGGGTTGCGTGTGTGCCAGTGTGGGGTTGCGTGTGTGCCAGTGCGAGTGGGCGGTTGCCGGAGGAGAGAGTGCGCAACATTTCAGCAGAAGGTATACAGTAATGAACGACAGACTAACTAGATCACCAATTCAAAATATAACTTGTAGCAGTTATCTCGCTAGTTAGCTATCGCTAACTAAGCGTTAATTTCGTTGTTGCCTTTCCACCTGCACTGTAGAGCCTAAATATATCTGCAACGTTAAACAACTTGGATTCGCCTCTATTATTTATTTATTTTTTTATTTTTTTTATTTACCTTTCTTCAAACAGGGAGTCACATTGAGATTAAAAATATATTTTACAAGAGAGCCCTGTACACATTACAATACAAACAGATTATTAAAACAACATACACATGTATAAAACAATACAATTCAGCACCATAAAAATTTCAATAAGCATTTAATAAAAGCAATCACATTCAACTGTATCCTCAATCAATAATGGAAACTGCCGGAGTGGCACCAGCACATCTAACTGCAGTGAACTTTGCAGAATATTCCACAAATTTGGGGCATAAAAACACAACGGAGATTTTCCCAAATCTGTGAAGACTGGAGGGATCTCTAGTGATATCCATTCCTGTGAATGGGTTTGGTGACTTAAGTTTCTTATCTTAACTAATGATGTTACTGTCACAAGAATTTTCAATCCCAATGATAATAACTGACAATCAATAGCTCTGACCAATCCCAGAGATCTGTAACACCATGGGTTTAATAATAAATAGTCAAAGACTCAGTTTATGCAAAAAGATAGTCCATTATACAAAGACATCCATTTTATAGCTGCGCACATACTTCCACACAAACAGTTCGGTATCCTACGCTCATACATACACACCAACAGTAGGTGAGTTTTATCCTTCTCCATAGTCCTCACCACTGTGTAACTGCCCAGCCGACAGTTCCATTCCCCCGAGATTAGGGAAACCTTGAGAAGTACTCCCTGTCCTCATACATTTTCTCAGAGTTCCTGCCAGGTCGGTTCAAACAGTTGAATTGTTCTTCGGTATTTTCTTAGGCACACACACACACACATACAAGTTCAAATCCTAAGCTACACCTTGCTCAGACAGTCTGTGTTTTTCCACTATACAGAGACATTGTTTAATCTAATTCTGACTAAAACTACACACATCATCAGATTATAATTTTATGATTCTAGTCAATTTCATACAATTATAAGGTTTCAGAGTGGAATTATTTTATCATTATCTTTCAACATTGAAATGATTTTATCGGCTACATATAGAGAGAGGGTTTCTGTAAGATTGCTTTGTAAATAAATAAAAGAGAATGCAGCTTCCTTCTTACAGACAGAGAGGTCCATCCCACATTTTATACAGACTACAATGATGAGTCCTAAAGTTGTCCCCCTGTGATAAAACTTATTGCTGAATGGTAGACTGCATCCAAGAATTTTAAAACATAGGTTGCCGCATGCATGTAAACAATATCACCAAAATCCAATACATGGAGAAGCGTTGTTTGAACAATCTTTCTCCTATTTTTAATACTAAGACAGTTTTTTTATATAGAAATAAATCCTATCTTGGATTTTAGCTTCTTAGTCAGATTTTTTATATGCGTTACGAAGGACAACGTGTAATCAATCCAGACACCCAGGTACTTATATTGAGAAGCTCAAATTGGGCTCCATTTATAGCGCAAATATGCAGGTTCTTTATTATTTTGGTCAGGGTGTGACGAGGATGGTTTGTTTCGTTTTTGTATTGTCTAGGGTTTTTGTATGTCTAGGGGTTTATATGTCTATGGTTGCCGAGATTGGTTCTCAATCAGAGGCAGCTGTTTATCGTTGTCTCTGATAGGGGACCATATTTAGGTAGCCATATTCCTTGTGTGTTTTGTGGGTTGTTATTCTATGTTTAGTTGCCTGTCTGCACTAGCCATATTAGCTTCACGGTTCGTTTTGTTGTTTTTGTATAGTTTGTTCAGTGTTTGTTCTTTCATTAAATAAGTATGTACGCTTACCACGCTGCGCCTTGGTCTCCTCATTATGACGACTGTGACAGTGAGCTTGGTTTACCTTGTATTTAACACTAATTTAAGATCTGTAAGTGATTTCTAAATTGAATCAAAGTCATGCTGAAGTTCACTACAAAACTGTGTCATCTGCATATAGAGATGAATGTTACAACTATTAACAGTGTTTCCTATGCCATTAATATACAAAGTGAACAATAATGGACCCAAAATCGAACCCTGAGGAACATCTTTATGAATCTCAAGAAATTCAGATTTAACCCCATCTATGAAGATGGCCTGAGTTCTGTTGCTAAGATAATTCTGAAACCATAAACAGGCTGTATATCCCAGGACTACCCTTGATAATTTCTTCAGTAAAACAGAATGATCAACCGTGTCAAACGCCTTTGACAGATCAATAAACAAGGCAGCACAGTTATTTTTAGCATCCAAGGCATTGACAAGATCATTAACAACTAGCGTGGTTGCTGTGGTAGTACTATGCCCAGGCATGAACCCTGATTGGTTTATATTAAGAATACAATTAATTAATATATATATTAAGAATACAATACAACTTCATGATTGTGTCCCACTTGTTGTTGATTCTTCACAAAAAAATACAGTTTTATATCTTTATGTTTGAAGCCTGAAATGTGGCAAAAGGTCACAAAGTTCAAGGGGGCCGAATACTTTCGCAAGGCACTGTATGTGGATTTCCATGCTTCTGGAATACTTCCTGATAACAATGTTAAATTGCAAATGTGGGTTACCGAGTCAGCAATACGTCTGCACACTTAAGCAGACCAGGCTCCAAATGATCAGCCCCTGTAGGTTTTTTTTTTAATGTTAGCATAGCATCCAGGACTTCATTATCAGTGAATTTCCAAAAAGAAAACTCCTGACCAGCATTTTCAGTATCATTCAATAGATTTTCACCATCTACATCTGAACTACTCTTTTCAAGAGCTGGCTTTGAAATACATTCAGATTTAAAGCCTGCAGAGATAAAATGGTGATTAAATGTATTAATGATGATCAATTTTGTCAGTAAAAGAGCCTGAATCTAAATTAATTTGATGGGAGAGAGAAGAGGAGACACAACCCTTCAGCGATTTAACAGCTTTCCAGAATAGTGTAGTGTACACACAGAATAGTGTACATATTAACATAATAATCCAATTTTGCTTTTTTAACTAGTTTTACACACAGATTTCTCAATTGCCTAAAATACTGCCAGTCTGGACCCGAGTCTGTGAATCTAGCATTGGCCAGGGCAGTATCTCTGTTGTGTATGACTTCAGATAGCTCTGGACTGAACCAAGGGTAAGACTGATTTTTAATTCTCAGTTTTTGAAAGGGAGCATGTTTATCATGTTTATTTAAAACATTTGTGAAGTGGTTCAGAGCCAACTCTGGGTCAGGTATAGATGCAATGCAATCAAAGTCACAAAATAAAGGTCACAAAAAAAGGCCTGTTCTTTGAAATGTTTTAAATTCCTCTTGTTGATTAAACAAGGTTTGGATCGAGGCATCTGTATATCCCTGACACATACAATGGGACAATGGTCACTAATATCTAAAGCAAATCCCCACTCCCAGCATATTTCTCCGGAGTATTTGTAAATATGAGGTTAATCAAAGTACATTACGTAGAGTCATTTAAGTTTGGACAAGTGGGCTTTGTAATCAGCTGGGTCAAATTTAAATTAGTAAAAAAATCATTTAAACAGTCAGCATCCTGCGTTCCCCATGCAAGATTAAAGGTCATGGAGAAGTCTGAGTTCAAATCAAATCCAAATCAAATTTTATTTGTCACATACACATGGTTAGCAGATGTTAATGCGAGTGTAGCGAAATGCTTGTGCTTCTAGATCCAACCATGCTGTAATATCTAACAAGTAATCTAACAATTTCACAACAACTACCTTATACACACAAGTGTAAAGGAATGAATAAGACTATGTACATAAAAATATATGGATAAGCGATGGTCGAACGGCATAGGCAAGATGCAGTAGATGGTATAGAGTACAGTATATACATATGAGATGAGTATTACGAAAATTACGATAGGTTGCCATAGATTTTCTGTTATTTACCAAAATGACTGAAGATTCCAGTAACTTTGGGAAATTACCATTAGCTTTGCAGCCCTACACAGCATAGACTATATTTTAAACAGCACAAAATTCAATTAATCCAACACATCAAGAAAAGCCTGATTCGACCCTGTAGAAGAATAACAGATGTTAATCCATTCCTCTAACAGTGCCGATGGACGTTTTGAGGGCTCTGTCACCAAGGCTGTTGTCAAGTATGATGGCACCATCACCTGGACACAGCCCGCTAACTACAAGTCAGCCTGCATCATCGATGTCACCTTCTTCCCCTTTGACCTGCAGAACTGCTCCATGAAGTTTGGCTCCTGGACCTATGATGGCTCACAGGTTGTAGCCTACACAGCATTGTGAAACAGTCTACAGTATATTAACCTGTTACGGGCTGCTGTCCCTGTACAGGGATCAACATCAGCGGAAATTCAGAGTGACAACTAATAGTACTCGATAAAACTCAAACGTTCATTAAAACACACATGCAGGGTACTCAATTAAAGCTACACTCGTTGTGAATCTAGCCAACATGTCAGATTTTTAAAATGCTTTTCGGCGAAAGCATGAGAAGCTATTATCTGATAGCATGCAAACCCCAAAATACCCAAAGGGGACGTAAACAGAATAATTTGCGTAGCCGGCGCCACACAAAACGCAGAAATAAAATATAAAACATTCATTACCTTTGACGAGCTTCTTTGTTGGAACTATATGTCCCATAAACATCACAATTGGGTCTTTTTTTAAATTAAATCGGTCCATGTATACCCAAAATGTCCATCTATATAGCCCGTCTGATCTATGGAAAAGCACCACTCCAAAACACGACGTCATTTTTTTAAATAAAAAAAGTTGCCTATAAACTTTGACAAAACACTTCAAACTACTTTTGTAATCCAACTTTGGGTATTAGTAAACGTTAATAAACTATCAAATTGATCACGGGGCGATCTGTATTCAATAGCAGCACATTTGGAAATGATGCTCCATTTTCTGTCTCTCCAAACATCCGCTTGCATGGTCGATAACAGGAAGTGCCTATTTGTGATCTGACCAAGGATTAAGCATTAGGCATTGTAAACAGGGCCCCATCTATTTTCGCTTGCCATAAACAATACAGAGACTGGCGGAGTAATCTTTTTTGTGAAAGTTTTCCTTGGGATTTCGCCTGCTAAACACGTTCTGTTATAGTCACAGACGTGATTTAACCAGTTTTATAAACTTCAGAGTGTTTTCTATCCACACATACTAATCATGTGCATATACTATATTCCTGGCATGAGTAGCAGGACGTTGAAATTTTGCGCAAGTTTTTAAAAAAAACTGCCCGAATTCGCAGCCTCCTAACCATACAGTCATTAATTGATGTCAGAAATGTGTTAATCTCTTGTTTATACTTTGGGGAGTTGAAGGGAAGATACGTCTGTTGATGTTTCATATTTTCTAACCTTGTATTCATTCAACAGGTTGACATCCTTCTGGAGGACTTTCATGTGGATAAGAGGGACTACTTTGACAGTGGCGAATGGGATATAGTGAAAGCAACAGGCAGCCGTGGTCTGAGGATGGACGGATCCTGCCACTTCCCCTTCATCACCTACTCCTTCATCATCCGTAGACTGCCGCTCTTCTACACCCTCTTCCTTATTATCCCTTGTATCGGCCTTTCCTTCCTCACCATCCTGGTCTTCTACCTGCCCTCCAACGGCGGGGAGAAGATCTCCCTGTGCACCTCTGTGCTGGTGTCCCTCACAGTCTTCCTTCTCGTGATCGAGGAGATAATTCCGTCCTCCTCCAAGGTCATCCCTCTGATTGGGGAGTACCTGGTGTTCACCATGATCTTTGTCACGCTCTCCATTGTCATCACCGTCTTTGCCATCAACATCCACCACCGCTCCACGTCCATGCACCAAGGCATGGCGCCCTGGGTGCGTCGTATCTTCCTGCACAAGCTGCCTAAGCTGCTGTGTATGCGCAGCCACGTGGACCGCTATGCTACCCCCGGTGGGGCCTGGGCAGGACTGGCGGGGAGAGAGGGGGCAGGACTGGCAGGGAGAGACGGGGCAGGACTGGCAGGGAGAGAGGGGGCAGGACTGGCAGGGAGAGAGGGGACAGTAGGGGGCATTATGAAGTCCACCCCTCATCTCTCCCCCACGAATAACCTGCAGGCTGCTTTGGACTCTATCCGTTACATCACCATGCATGTGGTCAGGGAGAACGAGGTCAGAGAGGTATGATCCCATAGAGTTACAGAGAATCAGTCTGCCCCTGCAGTATCAATGACACGGTTGGCATGAGAGAATATTGTGTTTGTTATGATACAAAATCAATTATACAGTACTGAATTTAGGTTTTTGAAGTCTTACTGTAATTCTCTCTCTATATTAATCTTCTCCATATTGTGTATTTGTCTCCATCCTCTGATTGTCACATGCAACTGCACCTCTGACTGCAAAGCCCTCGCAGCCTGTGTCAACGAGGTCATGTGTTGGAGTCTGAAGGGCATGTTTGGTCTCTCTCTCTCTCCAGGTGGTGCAGGATTGGAAGTTTGTGGCTCAGGTTCTGGATCGTGTGTTCCTGTGGACCTTCCTCCTGGTCTCAGTACTGGGCTCTGCTCTGCTCTTCATCCCTGTCATCTACAAATGGGCAAAGATCATTGTCCCCAACCATGCAGGCGGCAGCAGATAAGACTAAACTGAGTCTATGTACACTGAGCACAACAAATTCAGAGACACTACAGTCAGTGCAGAGATGGAGACACTTACTCACATGTGGGTGTGGGAGAGCAATGGATTCTAGTTCCATCACAATTTTTGATTTGTGTATATGAATGAGGGATTATTGTCTCTGTTGCTGTATCTGTTTCTAGATTAAATTAACATACAATTGTTTTATATGAAATAATCCCTCTATATTCTGGAAGGAGGATACCTCCCTATAGACATATCTCACAAAGTATAACAATGAATACAATTATCCAGGTTATGTAAGGACCGACGCTGGAGAAGAGAAGCAGGTACAGGGAGTCGAACATTTCATATGGAACAGACATCAAACGGAGACAGCGTCAGAACCGGGTATGCAAAGACAAACAAACATTCATCCTGAAGCAGGGAACAGAGCTTGGTAACAAACAGATATAGGGGAGGTAATAACACAGGTGATTGAGTCCAGGTGAGTCCAATAATTGCTGAAGCGCGTGATGAGGGAAGGCAGGTGTGCGTAATGATGGTGGCAGGAGTGTGTAATGCTGGGAAGCCTGGCGCATTCGAGCGCGAGGAGAGGGAGCGGATGCAGGTGTGACAAGTTATTGTTTTTCTTGCCTCTGAAAAACAGGCTTCTCACGGTTAACGAGACAGGATTATGGAAGGCTGGCCACATAAGACTAGCTAATAATTAACAGGGATAAATAAATAACTTTTAATCCCCCCTTTATAAATAAGTGTACAGTAAATAAGTATATGTATATGACCCCATTACCTTTTGAATTTAATATATTTATATTTAATTATATTTTATATTTAAGTCGACATTCCTCTTTTATACACATTACCCTTTTATATTACATTTTTAAATATATTACCTTTTTATATACACTACCCTTTTACAGTATATTACCCTTACATTACTCTTTTATAATTTATTAACATAATGGCCAAAACGTAATTAACTGGGCCCTAGGTTGGTAAAATACAAAATAAATTGCCAGTTTTTTTGACAGTGGCTACTTTCTCAGAAAAACAATATTACATAACAATATCAAGCAAGAGTTTAATTGTAATCCTCTTTGAATAAGCTTCACTGAAGAATTCAGCTGTGAATGCTCTTGTATGATCAAAAGCTACAACTGTTTGGCTTGTGGGATACAGTTAATTTAGCAGACAAATAATTGTTAAAGTGAATTCATTTTCCTACTTTCCAGCTTCGAAAACCATCTCTTTGTATTAGAAAGGTGTCTTGAGATTAGCTTTTAAGTCTGTGAGTCTGTTAGACACTGGGAGACTTAGTTGGGGACTTAAAACTTCTTCAGGATTGGTGGGTCCCCTGCGGGACAGTTGAGCTAACGTAGGCTCATGCGATTAGCATGAGGTTGTAAGGAACAAGAACATTTCCCAGGACATAGACATATCTGATATTGGCAGAAAGCTTACATTTTTGTTACTCTAACTGCATTGTCCAATTGACAGTAGCTATTACAGTGAAATAATACCATGCTATTGTTTGAGGAGAGTGCACAGTTTTGAACATGAAAAGTTATTAATAAACAAATTAGGCACATTTGGGCAGTCTTGATACAACACTTTGAACAGAAATGCAATGGTTCATTGGGGCGGCAGGGTAGCCTAGTGGTTAGAGAGTTGGACTGAAAGGTTGCAAGTTCAAATCCCCGAGCTGACAAGGTACAAATCTGTTGTTCTGCCCCTGAACAGGCACTGTTCCTAGGCTGTCATTGAAAATAAGAATTTGTTCTTAACTGACCTGTTAAAAAAAAAAATACACTGCTGTTATCTAGTGGCCAACATCTAAATTGCACCTCAGCTGGACTTACATTATGGCCTTTCTCTTGCATCAAAGATGATACAAAAAAAAGACAAAAACGGTTGTTTTTTCTTTGTATTATCTTTTACCAGATGTGTTATAATGTGTTATATTCTCCTACATTCCTTTCACATTTCCACAAACCTCAAAGTGTTTCCTTTCAAATGGTACCAAAAAATGCATATCCTTGCTTCAGAGCCTGAGCTACATACAGGCAGTTAGATTTGGGTATGTCATTTTAGGCGAAAATAGAAAAAAAAGGGTCCAATCCTTTTTAAGTCGGTCAGAGTCCACCTGATACAACAACAAGAGTTGTTGTTTTGCATTCTGTTCAACCTGCCGTCTGATTTCTCCTATCATTCAGATGAAAGATGGCAAGCTACAATGGAAGCATAAGCTCATACCTTCTCATATCTTTACTGGTTGCTTCTTGGAGAATCTACGATGGTGGGAAAATTCTGGTATTTCCCTTAGAAGGTAGTCACTGGGTGAACATGGACATTCTGATCAAGGCTCTTCACTCTCAGGGACACACCATCACCGTAGTACGGACAACTCAAAGTTGGTATATTAAAGAAGAGTCTCTACATTACAGTTCTATTACAATACCTGTCATTGATGGTGTGGAATTTGAGGAATTTGTAAAGCCAATCGTAAAGAAAGTAATTGATATAGAGAGAGGAACACGCTCTGTATTAAACTTTATACATTTGCAAATCGAGATGTTCTCTACAATGTCTAAGGTTCATAGACTGGAATGTGACATGGCAACTGCTGTATTGGAAGACAAGGATTTAATGAAGACCCTGGAGGAGAACCAGTATGACCTGGTGCTTACTGACCCAGCGTGGGGGACCGGTATTTTGGTGGCTCATTATCTTCAGCTACCTCTAGTCTACAATGTACGGTGGATAACCAGTGGAGAGGGACATTTAGCCATTGCGCCATCCCCCATGTCTTATATTCCAATGACTGGATCAGGGCTCTCAGACAAAATGACCTTCACAGAGAGAGTAAAGAATATGATTTTCTATTTGCTTTGGGAAGTTCAGTACAGACTTGTAATCCAGCCACATTACCAGGCTGTTTGTGATGAGTTTTTCCAACCAGGTGTGGACTTCTATGAGTTATTACAGGGGGCTGATCTATGGCTCATGAGAGTTGACTTTGTGTTTGAGTTCCCTCGTCCCACCATGCCTAATGTTATCTATATGGCAGGGTTCCAATGTAAACCTGCAAAGCCTCTTCCCCAAGAACTAGAGGAGTTTGTTCAGAGTTCTGGGAATTATGGAGTCATTATCATGTCTTTGGGGACTTTTGTGTCTGAGTTTCCACATGATATAGCTGATGTGATAGCTGCTGCTTTTGCCCAACTGCCTCAGAAGGTAATCTGGAGACACAAAGGAGACAGGCCAGCTACTCTGGGCAACAATACCTTACTAGTTCAATGGATGCCGCAAAATGATCTGTTAGGACATCCAATGACGAGGCTGTTTGTAGCTCATGGAGGAACAAATGGGGTTCAAGAGGCTATTTACCATGGAATTCCTGTTGTGGGTCTACCTCTGTTTTTTGATCAATATGACAACCTCCTTCGTCTGAAAAAAAGAGGAGGAGCGAAGCTTTTATCCATGGCAACAGTAGACAAGGACAATAACTTCCTGGAGGCCTTGCAGGAAGTTCTGGATGAGCCATCCTACAGGACGAACATGCAGAGACTCTCCAGGCTACACAGGGACGTGCCAATGGAACCCCTGGACACTGCCCTCTTCTGGATTGAGTTTGTCATGAGACACAAAGGTGCTGCTCACCTGCGTACAGAGTCCTACAGAATGCCTTGGTACTCCTACCACTCTGTAGATGTTGTCCTGATATTGTTGGCTGTTGTAGTAGTGCTTATTCTTCTTCTTGTTGCAATAGTCAGATATTTAAGCATTAGAAGTTGCTTGAAAATAAAGATTAAAAGTGAATGAACAGATCCAATTCTCCACATTCTGGTACACAAAAATAATAGGATAAGTATGAATCAAAGCTGTAATATGTAGCTTTTAGGGTGAACCAACAAAATTCACACAGATATGTGTGTTATAGATCTGTCATTCTCATTGAAAGCAAGTCTAAGATGCCGTAGATATATTCTATGTGCACTATTTCTATGATTCCCGTGTTTAAGTTTAGTTTTTGCGTATTTTACCTTTGGTTTTGCGCACCAGCTTCAAACAGCTGAAAATGCAATATTATTCGTTAAGGAAATATATATGTCACAATCTTTAGATGGTACAATGATTATTTACACTAAACGTGTTTGTTTTGTCACATAAACTGAAATTAGGCGAACTATTACAATTTTATCAACCAGGAAATGGCAGAGCGATTTCTGCATAGTGCATCTTTGAATCATGAAAATGTATAATGTTGAATTGATGCCAACATAATAAAATGTTAGTGTGTAATATATTTATTTGTAAAGTATTTCCAGTTGTTTGTGCATTTTGTGATTCAATGCCACACTGCAAACATTTACTGTATATGTTAAATTCAGAGTGTTAATGTTTTTTTTTACTCTGTGTAGTGTAGAAAAATATAAATAAAATCCTGCCCACCATTATCACATTTCACATCATGCTCTATTGCAGGTTGATGTTTAGAATGATTTGTTTCAATATCTGTGTTTTTGCATGTACATTGATTGAATTATTGATTTCATGCTACAGAAAGATACATACTTTGCCAACCAGCATAATGTGATTTGCAGGCCTGATGTGGCTTGAAAGCAAACAATTTCAGACCTCTGTGTTAGGGAGAAACTAGGCCATCAAAGAAAGGCCATAACATATATGTAATGTATTGTCATAAAGTGTTTAAACTTAAGTAAATGATAACACTTAGGCACTCACTTCGTAAAGGCTACAGGCCTGGAAGTGAATGAACGAAGGTCTGTCACTAACAAACACAGTCATGGGTGGTAACTCGATCATTCCCTCAAAAGGCACACTGGTAAATATTCAAATAAGGCTTTACACCCTACAGTGTTTAAATATAATAAACTGTGAGAGTAAAAACTTTCAAAACTGTTATTTTAACACCAGTTAAGTTGTATTCATACATACATTATGATATAGTACAATGTACAATCTCTGAGTTCAATGTACACTGGTGATTTCGCTGTGTACAGCTAAATAATAACAATGTATGCCATTAAGCAGATTATTTTATCCAAAGTCACTTACAGTCATGCGTGCATACATTTTTCGTATATATTGGTGGCCCCAGCTCTCACAAAAACATATTGTATATGGCAAACATGTACAAATTGGTGAAAGTCCACAAACACAAAAACATTGTGTTCACTCAGATTAACTCATTGAACTCTCCCTCTCATCAAGGGATTCTATGTTAATGATCGCATCTGTCAAATAATTGATATGGGTATGTCTGTTTATGTGTTTAAACAGAAACAATGTAAATGTTAACAAGCCCGCTAAAGTACACTGAGTGTACAAGACATTAGGAGCACCTTCCTAATATTGACTTGCCATTTTGCCCTCAGAATAGCCTCAATTTGTCAGGGGATGGACTCTACAAGGTGTCGAAAGCATTCCACAGGGATGCTCGTCCATGTTGACTCCAGTGCTTCCCACAGTTGTGTCAAGTTGTCTGGATGTCCTTTGGATGGGGGACCATTCTTGAAACAAACTGTTGAGCGTGAAAATCCCAGCTGTAATATGTCACTTTTTGGGCGACCCGACAAAATTCACAATTCAGATATGTAAGTTATAGATGACACTCAAACCGGGGCACCCGAATCCTACTACCAAACCCTGTTCAAAGGCACTTAAATATTTTGTCTTGCCCATTCACCCTATGAATGGCACACATACACAATCCATGTCTCAATTCTCTCAAGGCTTCAAAGTCCTTATTTGACCTGTCTCTTCCCCTACATCTACACTGATTGAAGTGGATTTAACAAATTACATCAATAAGGGATCCTAGCTTTCACCTCGATTCACCTAGTCAGTCGATGTCAAGGAAAAAACTGCTGTTTCTAATGTTTTGTACACTTAAGTGGGCTCCTGAGCGGTGCAGCGGTCTAAGGCACTGCATCTCAGTGCAAGAGGTGTCTACAAATCCAGGCTGTATCACATCCGGCTGTGAATGGGAGTCCCATAGGGCGGTGCAAAATTGTCCCAGCGTTGCCAGGGTAGGCCGTCATTGTAAATAAGAATTTGTGCTTAACTGACTTGCCTAGTTAAAAAAAAAGTGTATATTCTTTAATGATATTCTATCCCTGGAGGAGAGCCAGTTAGACATGGTGCTGACTGACCCAGCATGGGGGACTGGTATTTTGGTGGCTCATTATCTTCAGCTACCTCTAGTCTAAAAAGTATGGTAGATAACAAGTGGAGAGGGACATTTAACCCTTGCACCATCCCCCATGTCTTATATTCCAATGACTGGATCATGGCTCTCACACAAAATGACTTTCACAGATAGAAAAGCATATTCTTTACTCAATCTTTATTCTATTTTCTTTGGGAAGCTCAGGGTAGATTTTTAATTCAGCCACATTACCAAGATGTTTGTAATGGGTTTGTCCAACCAGGTGTGGACTTCAATGAGTTATTACAGGGGGCTGGTCTTTGACTCATGAGAGTTGACTTTGTGTTTGAGTTCCCTCGTCCCACCATGCCTAGTTGTATCTATAGAGGGTTCCAATTTATGGGAGGGTTACAATGCTCCCTATCGTGTGGGGTAGAAAAAGCATCAGGCAGATCTATACAGGCAATTCCGAGAGGGTTTCATTGACATGTTTGGACCAGAAGATCTTGTTGTATGACATTGAAATGTGTCTGCTATGTTAAACAATATTTTAATATCATACATCCATATTATATGATACATCAATCGTAATAATATACATCCATATTATAATCATGTTTACTCACTGAGTTTTGAGTAACCATCACTGTGACTTTAACAAATGGAAAGGAAATCATGAAGCAGTACTTTGACCTTTACTTAACCCCAATACACCAACATGCCACACAAAAGCCAAAGTGAGCTACACATTTGACATGTAAGTAACATTTCACTACATCTTAACACCAGACTGACTAAAGTAATAATAATTACATTAAGTTAATGGGCAAGGATGTAATGTATTGTGTTTACATACTGTATCAAACGTGAATCTAAAAGTTTGACCTTTATTTAACTAGGCAAGTCTTAACAATGACGGCCTAGGATTAACTGCCTTGTTCAGGGGAAGAACAACAGATTTTTACGTTATCAGCTCAGGGATTTGATCTTGCAACCTTCCAGATATTAGTCCAACGCTCTAACCACTAAGTTACCAGCCTAGTGGTTAGAAAATAATAAAGTGTAATCTTCATTGTCTCGATCTCTCAAACCCCTATAGAGAATAAATGATGCACTATTGAGAACAGCTTTCATGGTCTTTCATGATTTGTATCACATCAATGGTCGCATACGCACATTTAGCAGATATTATCGCGGGTGTAGCGAAATGCTTGTGCATAAATGAAAATATATAGTCAGCTAACTGACTATATGTAAATATCCGTTCAACGTGTCATACAAACTGATCAGGATTTCCTAGCTCTGTTTGTTTTATATTTCAGATAATTGATTTCAGATAATATTTCAGATAATTGATAATTGATAATTGATATTGGAAGCATGACTTGTGCATATTTATAATTATGTTGATTGTGTCTGGTTCAGTTTTCCATGGTGGGAAGTTGCTGGTCTTTCCCGGGGAGGGAAGTCACTGGGTTAACATGGACATTCTGATCAAGGCTCTTCACTCTCAGGGACACACCATCAGAGTGGTACGAACGACAAAAAGTTGGTACGTCAAACAAGAGTCGTCCAACTACAGTTCTATTACAATACCTGTCACTGATGCTATGGATTAGGAATTTGTAAAGCCAATCATAAAGAAAGTAATTGATATAGAGAGAGGAACAATCTCTGTATTAAACGTCATACATTTGCAAATGGTGCATTCAATATGGTTCATTAAAACTAAAAGCAGATTTACCTAGCTTTGGAGACCCTAGGAACCTCCACAGTTAACCAATCCCGTGAACGGGTTAGGCAACTCAGGTGTCTATTCTTCAACAGCGAAGTTAGATAAGACGGAAGTTTATGAAGTAGGGCCTTGTAAATATTAAGGGAGTAATGTAGAGATCTACGGGTCTTTAGCGACGTTCAGCCAACCTTGTGATACAGGATAGAGTGATGAGTATCAAAACTGTCACCTGTAACAAAACGCAGTGCACTATGGTATATGGCATCTGAAGGTTTAAGAGTAGTAGCAGCTGCACTTTGATAAATAATATCACCATAATCAAGAACAGATCAAAGGATGACTAATGATCTGCTTCCTACTGCTTAGAGAAAGGCACCATCTGTTTCTGTAGAAAAAGCCAACTTTAAAACTTCTTAACCAGCTCATCTACTTATTTTTTTTAATGTCAAATCCATACATGTCCAAATGCCTAAGTATTTATATCCGGGAACACATTAGATTGGAGAATGAGGGAACATGTAGTTCATCTGTAACATTCTTATGAGAGTTTAAAAACAACATGAAGGTGAAAGTCCACAAACACAGGAACATTGATTCACTCAGATGAGCTCAGTGAACTCTCACTCTGATTGTGGGATTTTCTGTTTATTGTTACAAGGTCTGTCAAATAATTGAGTAGGATAGGTCCATTTATATGTTTAAACAAAAACAAGGTCAATGTTAACAAGGCCACTCTAAAGTTTTGTCTCTAAGGCATCCTGTCCCTACAGGAGAGCCAGTATGACCTGGTGCTTACTGACCCAGCATCGGGGACTGTTTTTTTGGTGACTCACTATCTTCAGCTACCTCTAGTCTACAATGTAATGTGGGTAAACAGTGGAGAGGGACATTTAACTTTTGCGCCATCACCAATGTTGTACATTTCAATAACTTTATTAGGGCACTCAGACAAAATGACTTTCACAGAGAGAGCGAGTAAAGAATATGCTTTTATATTTGCTATTTACTGTTTACGACAGGTTGACTCTCCAGCCACATTACCAGGCTGTTTGTGAGGAGTTTTTCCAACCAGGTTTGGACTTCTATGAGTTATTACAGGGGGCTGATCTATGGCGAGATGAGAGATGACTTTGTGTTTAAGCTCCCTCCCACCATGCATAATGTTATCTACATGACAAGGTTTCAATTTATCCAATTCTCCCTATCATGTGGGCAGACAAAAGCACTTGAATTTGGGGCGGCATTTTGACAATTGGCTGCGGTCCTCCTGCGCCCCTGATCTGTTATTACACCGCCTGCGGCACCCCAGCCACAAACTCATAGCCACCCCACACCATTCCACCCCAGCCACCCCACCCCTCCCTAAATTCACTCCCACTAGTTTGGTAGCTAGGGTGATGTGTGTGTTTATATGGGATGATACAATTGTGAAACATTAATACAAATTAATCTGCCAATTAAATGATTGTATTTTGTGTCATGTTTGTGTGTGAAGAAGACGATTAATGTTAGCTAGCTACTACTAGTGGATATAATTTTAGTTTAAAGTAATCTATAGAGATTTGAAACAATTTTCTACCATGTCTAAGAGACAAACTATCAGGAAGCGATTTTTTTAACAATGAGAAGAGAGGCACAATCTCTAAACCAAAGACATTTGCTGGTGAAATGTATCCGCGTGCAGCAATGTCCATCAGCCGGTGAAGAAAATGACAAGCCTAGGAGGATAGGCCTTTCATTTACCGAGGACGAGCCCCAGTTCGCTGATTCTGGCAAACCGGAGGAGTCCGAGCCATGCACTTCCACCGATGATGAAAGCTCTCAAACAATGACGGCGAAGACCCTACTATCTTGGACCCAGACTCAGATTCGTTGCTCCCCGTCTCGGATGACAGTGGTGGTGCTGCTGCTAAATCCGACTCCCAGACAAAAAACATAAAAGATCCCGCTGAGTGGCCAAAATATAGGAATGGATCTTTACGGGATATGGTAGTGCAGGCAGGGCCACATCAGGATAAGGAGGGGAATTTCCCAAGAGATGAGGGGCAACGAAAGTTTTCGGTGGCCCACTACAAAAGGAGAATGGCGAACGGGGAGAGAGTGGAGAGACCAAGCCGTATCAATTCCAAGCAAAACGATGCAGCCTTCTGTTTTTGCTGCAAACTTTAATCACACGACTGCACATCTGCGCTGGTCAGGGATGGAAGCAGGGACTGGAACAATCTGTGCCACCTACTCAGCTTGCATGAGAAGTCGCATGAACACCTTGATAGTTTCCAGAGGTGGAAGGAGCTGGAGATCAGGCTGGTGTCCAAGCAAACTCAGATGATTTGATTCCAGGACCATGGACAGACACGGAGAGAAAACATCGCTGACTGCAATGCAGCACCACAGCAGTGGAAAGATGACACTCTAGCTGGAGATTAAATAAATACATGTTTGAAACTGATGTTGGACAATCAAATTCAACATGTAACTAAACGAAATTCGTTCCGGCTGGGTCATTGACATGAAGCTTATTTTACACTGCTCCAGCGAAACGAGGCCCGCCATGCATTTATGACAGCAGTTGTTTCCAAAGCTCAAATTATCTTACTCTGTTTTACAGTTCTACAGAAATATTAAAATATATGTCAAACACGTTATATAATAGTGTTATTTGTATTGTAATTGTAACATTTATGGGGTCGTGCCATGTGTGATAACAGGTGGGATATTAATAAGAAACTCGTTTTCTACTATAGGTAGTAGGTAGCATAGTGATAGCAACATTGTAACTCTCCGATGCATGGGGTTAAATATAATTGGAGCTTATTTGTTCATCTTCCAATAAATAAGTGGTAAGTCTACCTGTTTGACAGACACACTTATCAAATCCATAGATGTCGGTATAGCCAAAAACTAAAATACTGTCGCATGCACTGATTAAATACCTCCGTGTCTGGGAAGGGCTTGGTGTGTTTGACTAAAACTTGGGCTCGAGTTAAGTGAGGGTATCACATACCCTTTGTTAATGAAAATTATATCTATTGTTTGCTTTATATTTTGAAATAAATACACAAAACGTATCCAGATTATATCAAGCGTTCTATAACAATTCTTAACTCGGTGATTGATGCCTTAAACGGAACCCAAACCGGCTGCGCGCCTGCGCCATCGTGCATGAATTTATTTGTCCCCCCCAAAAAACACGATCACGACACGCAGGTTAAAATATCAAAACAAACTCTGAACCAATTATGTTAATTTGGGGAAAGGTCGAAAAGCATTAAAGATTTTGGGCAATTTAGCTAGCTAGCTTGCACTTGCTAGCTAATTTGTCCTATTTAGCTAGCTTGATGTTGCCAGCTAATTTATCCTGGGATATAAGCATTGAGTTGTTATTTTACCTGAAATGCACAAGGTCCTCTACTTCGCCAATTAATCCATACATAAAACGGTCAACCGAATCTTTTCTAGTTTTTCTTCTCTTGACTTTATATTGCGATTGGCAACTTGCATCAATTAGGTGCATTACCGCCACTGACCTCGGTCATCTTTCAGTCACCCACATGGGTATTTTATTTATTTCTATTTTAGTCAGTTAAGAACAAATTCTTATTTTCAATGATGGCCTAGGAACAGTGGATTAACTGCCAGAGCTGTAATCGATGCCAAAGGTGTTTCTAACATGTATAAACCCAGGCGCTGAATACTTATTCAAAGACTATATTTTAGTTATTACATTTTATTCATCTTGAAAATGTGTAAGAATTTTTCTTCCACTGTGATATTACAGAGTATTTTTTTTAAATCCCACTTTGTAACACAATAAAATGAGAAGAAAACCAAGGGGTATGAATACTTTTGCAAGGCACTGTATACCGTGACTTCAGAAATTATTCACACCCCTTGACTTTTTCCAAATTTTGTTACTTTACGGCAGGGGTGGGAAACTCCAGTCCTCGAGGGCCTGATTGGTGTCACAGTTTTGCCCCAGCTCCAGACAACACACCTGACTCTAATAATCACCTACTCATGATGTTCAGTTTAGAATAAAATTTGATTAATCAGCTGTGTTTGCTAGGGATGGAGAAGAAGTGTGACACCAATCAGGCCCTCAATGACTGGAGTTGCCCACCCCTGCTTTACAGCCTTATTCTAAAATGGATTAAATAAAATAAATCCTCAGCAAGCTACACAAAATACCCCATAATGACAAAGTGAAAACAGGTTTTTAGAAATGTGTGCTAACTTATTAACAATAAAAAACAGAAATACCTTATTCACATAGGTATTGATACCCTTTGCTGTGAGACTCAAAATTGAGCTCAGGTGCATCCTATTTCCATTAATCATCCTTGAGATGTTTCTACAACTTTAAGTCCACTTGTGGTAAATCCAATTGATTGGACATGATTTGGAAGGCACACACCTGTCTGTATAAGGTCCCACAGTTGACAGTGCATGTCAGAGCAAAAACCAAGTCATGAGGTCGAAGGAATTGTCTGTAAAGCGCAGAAACAAGATTGTGTCACGCCACAGATCTGGGAAAGGGTACCAAACATTTGTTTTGCAGCATTAAAGGTCCCCAAGAACACAGTGGCCTCCATCATTCTTAAATGGAAGAAGTTTAGAACCACCAAGACACTTCAGGGAGGGAGGGAGGTGACCAAGAACCCAATGGTCGCTCTGACAAAGCTCTAGAGTTCCTCTGTGGAGATGGGAGATACAACAAATTGGAATTCATAACATATCATACACAAATTCGTAACATATCATCTGAATTGTAATTCGTAACATATCATACGAAATGGATGATGGACATCCACAAATGAATGAGTGCCATACAAAACGTAACATATGGACTGTCTTGGATTTATGTACAGAATAATACAACATGCTCTGAGACCAGGTTGCAGCCTGGGAAATCCCAGAACTGGTGCAACATCACTGGAACATTGCTAATGTGGAAATCAACCCGTCTGCCTAGGATGACTAAAATGATCCTGAATTAATCGTGAATATTGATGAGTAAGAAAGTTACACAGGGTCAAAGATCATACCTCCAGACATGCTAACCAATAACAGTGGAGGTCAGCATGTCTTAAGGGTATGATCTTGCATAAAGTATGTTATGTTGAACTGGGTGAATAGAATGTGAATAAGTCATCCAATATGCTGTAATAGAAATAAAGCCAAGCACGTCAACAAAAAAATGTAGCTCCCTAATCTTAAACTGCATCAATGATTGCCAATATAGAACTAACTCGTGTTTAATTCTACCCCACATGATAGGGAGAATTGGATAAATTGGAATCTTGCCATATAGATAACATAATGCATAGTGGGAGGGAGCTTAAACACAAAGTCATCTCTCATGAGCCATAGATCAGCCCCCTGTAATAACTCATAGAAGTCCAAACCTGGTTGGAAATACTCATCACAAACAGCCTGGTAATGTGGATGGAGAGTCAACCTATCATAAACAGTAAATAGCAAATAGAAAAGCATATTCTTTACTCTCTCTCTCTGTGAAAGTCATTTTGTCTGAGTGCCCTAATAAAGTTATTGAAATGTACGACATTGGTGATGGCGCAAAAGTTAAATGTCCCTCTCCACTGTTTATCCACCATACATTGTAGACTCAATTATTTTACAGACCTTGTAACCATGAACAGAAAATCTCTCAATGGGAGAGAGAGTTCAAGAAACACATCTGAGTGAATCAATGTTCCTGTGTTTGGACTTTCACCTTCATGTTGTTTTTAAACTCTCATAAGAATGTTACATATGAACTACATGTTCACTCATTCTCCAATCTAATGTGTTCCCAGACATAAATACTTAGGCATTTGGATATGCATGGATTTGACATTAAAAAAAACAAGTAGATGAGCTGGTTAAGAAGTTTTAAAGTTGGCTTTTTCTACAGAAACAGATGTCTTTCTCGAAGCAGTAGGAAGCAGGTTATTTAGTCAACCTTTTAGTGAATCAATGTTCCTGTGTTTGGACTTTCACCTTCATGTTGTTTTTAAACTCTCATAAGAATGTTACAGATGAACTACATGTTCACTCATTCTCCAATCTAATGTGTTCCTGGATATGTATGGATTTGACATAAAAGGCACAGGTAGATGAGCTTGTTAAGAAGTTAAGATTTAAAGTTGGCTTTTTCTACAGAAACAGATGGTGCCTTTCTCTAAGCAGTAGGAGGCAGATCATTAGTCATCCTTTGATCTGTTCTTGATTATGGTGATATCATTTATCAAAGTGCAGCTGCTACTACTCTTAAACCTTCAGATGCCATATACCATAGTGGGCTTTGTTTTGTTACAGGTGACAGTTTTGATACTCATCACTCTATCCTGTATCACAAGGTTGGCTGAACGTTGCTAAAGACCTGTAGATCTCTACATTACTCCCTTAATATTTACAAGGCCCTACTTCATAAACTTCCGTCTTATCTAACTTCGCTGTTGAAGTTTACACACCTGAGTTGCCTAACCCGTTCACAGGATTGGTTAACTGTTGAGGTTCCTAGGGTCTCCAAAGCTAGGTAAATCTGCTTTTAGTTTTAATGCACCATCTTGAATGCACCATTTGCAAATGTATGACGTTTAATACAAAGATTGTTCCTCCCTCTATATCAATTACTTTCTTTATGATTGGCTTTACAAATTCCTCATCCATAGCATCAGTGACAGGTATTGTAAAAGAACTGTAGTAGGATGACTCGTTGGATGTACCAACTTTTTGTCGTTCGGTACCACTCTGACTGTGTGTCCCTGAGAGTGAAGAGCCTTGATCAGAATGTCCATGTTAACCCATTGACTTCCCTCCCCGGGAAAGACCAGCAACTTCCCACCATGGCAAACTGAACCACACATAATCAACATAATTATAAATATGCACAAGTCATGTTTCCAATATATGTTATAATTTATATGATATATAAAAACAAACAGAGCTAGGAAATCATATTCAGTTTGTATGACACGTTGAACGGATATTTACATATAGTCAGTTAGCTGACTATATATTTTCATTTATGCACAAGCATTTCGCTACACCCGTGAAAATATCTGCTAAATATGCGTATGCGACCATTGATGTGATACAAATCATGAAAGACCATGAAAGCTGTTCTCAATAGGGCGTAATTAATTCTCTATAGGGTTTTGAGAGATTGAGACAATGAAGATGAAACTCTATTCTTCATTTAGATTCACATTGATACAGTATGTAAACAATATCTCACAATACATTACATCTTTGCCTATGAACATTAACTTAACGTAATTATAATTAGCTTATTCAGTCTGGAGGTAAGATGTAGTGAAATGTTACTTACATGTAAAATATGTAGCTCACCTTGGCTTTTGTGTGGAATGTTGGTTTATAAGCGTTAAGTAAATGTCAAAGTACTGCTTTTATGAGAACTTTTCCATTTGTTAAATTTACCAATGAATTTAGGCTGTTCTGAGGGCAAAAGGAGGGAAATATACTCTCTGTATTTCTAAGTGAATAAAAATCTAAGTGAGGCTTCCAAGCAGAGTCCTTTAGAGAAAAGTCAGACAAAAAAAACACTTATTCTGCTCTATGCAGACCACCTTAGCTGGCTTATTTATTGCAGATCAATGCTGTCATTTTATAAGCATCAGTATGAAAATCCCTTCACATTCCTCCTCGGATCTCATAGGATTATATTACCTCTGAATTATCAACCCTTCCAGAATGAATGAAGAATGATGTTGTCGTTATTAAAGTCTGTATAACGACAAACTGAAAGTTCTTTGTTCTTTTGAAATGACCTCCACAATAGATGTGGAAGAAATTAAAGAACAAACCAATGAGGGACAAAGTGTTTTTGGCAAACATCTAAGCTGCATGATATCTTTATTAAAAAACAGAGCTCATTAACGGTCTTCTGGAGAATCAACATTTACATCAGTTTAACTGTTACACACAAAGAAAGCAGCCACACACAACTATAACAGCATTCATTTTTAAAGTGCACATTTGGACTTTCCTATTCAAACCTTTGATTAAATGGGCTGAACAGTTAAAGTACAGTTGTAAGTTTAGCAAAATCTTCAAAAGCAAATAGATAAAACATCTGTCAATAATACTGTATGTCTACATCAATGCCACATATATTTGTCATGTGAACAAAAAGTATAATGAGTGAGACAAGTAAAAACATATTGTTGTACCACACTGTGTACAGATGAAAGCCATTATCATTCCTCTTTCATTTTCATTTTCAAACATGACCTGCAACAGAAACATCTGATAATGCCAATGAAAGCCAGCAGAGTAAATAACACAACAGTCAGTAAAAAGACCATTACATCTACAGAGTGATACGAGTACCAGGGCATTTTGTAGGACTCTGTACGCAGGTGAGCAGCACCTTTGTGTCTCATGACAAACTCAATCCAGAAGAGGGCAGTGTCCAGGGGCTCCATTGGCACGTCCCTGTGTAGCCTGGAGAGTCTTTGCATGTTCGTCCTGTAGGATGGCTCATCCAGAACTTCCTGTAAGGCCTGGGAGAATATGTTTCTATCTAGTGTTGCTAAATCCACAACCTTTGCTACACCCTTCACTTTCATTCTAGAAAGATTGTCAGTTTGGTCGAACACCAGAGGAAGGCCTACTATTGGAACACTGTGGTAGATCGCCTCGAAAATCCCATTTGTTCCTCCGTGAGCTACAAACAGCCTTGTCTTAGGGTGTCCTAAAAGATCATTCTGAGGCATCCAGTCAACTAGTAAGGTGTTGTTACCCAGAGTAGCTGGCCTGTCTCCTTTATACCTCCAGATTACCTTCTGAGGCAGTTGGGCAAAAGTAATGGCTATCTCATCAGCTATATCATGTGGAAGCTGCCCAATTAAAGTCCCCAAAGACATGATAATGACTCCATGCACCCCAGAACTCTGAACAAACTCCTCCAATTTTTGGGGAAGAGGCTTGGCAGGTTTACATTGGAACCCTCCAATATAGATAATGTTAGGCATGGTGGGACGAGGGAACTCAAACACAAAGTCAACTCTCATGAGCCATAAATCAGCAGCTTGAAACAATGAGAAGTAGTCGACCTCAGGACCAAAGTAACGACTAACTAAAGCAGAATAATGAGGTCTAATTGCCTGTCTGTACAGATACTGCCTGATGACATAAACAAGGAAGTTAAGGACACGCTCAAAAAAACTCATCTTGTCTGTTAACTCTGCAACAGGAAATGGAACATAAGATAGCGGAGAGGGAGCAATAACAAAATGACCCTCACCACCTATAGTCCATCTAACATTGAAAACAAGTGGCACATTTAAATAGTGCGCCAGCACAATGCCTCCCCCATTTAATGGGTCTGTCAGAACCAAGTCATACTTGGTTTCTCTAATAGACTGCATCAACTGTTTATTCTCTAACATGTGGATTATCATCTCACACACTTTGCGGTGAATTTCAAAAAACCCGTCCTTCAACTCCATGTCCAAACTAAAACGAGTCCAAGCAGAGTTTCCCTCTCTCTTTATCTGTATTAGTCTTGACACAAATGAGCGAAAGAATTCCTCATCAGCTCCACCTGGAATATCAATTGTGATTGAACTGTAGTGAGGGGAGGTTTCCCTGATGTACCAGCTGTCTGATGGCCGTACGACTGACACACTGTGACCTCTTGAATGCAGCGCTTCAATAATGACCTTCATGTTGACCCAGTGGCTGCCGTCTTGAGGAAACACCAGGACTTTCCCACCATGGACAGCAGGAATAGAGAGGGTCAACAGGGTAACAATGAAGATACCAGGGAGACACATCTTCACTAGCTGCTTCACATAAGCATGCATCAATTTTACCTGAAATATACAAAAATAAGGTCAAATAAATCTAATGAAATTATGTTTTGACATGAGAAGAATTAAAACAGGCCTACGTTTTTTTTCTTTAGGCTACAAATAAGTACAAACACTGTCCACAATATGATTGGCCTACTTTAAAGTTTAGCCAAGTTATGTCAAAAGGTTGATTACGTAATACAGTATAATCTTTGACTCTAAGAGAGAAATACTTTTGTTTTACATGAGAAAAATTAAAACAGGCTTGATTGTGACGCCTAACTATATTTTTCGCTACAAATAAGTCTCTACACTATCCGCAATACTGATACTTTCAAGTTGAAACATATTTTCATAACAAAAGGTTGATCACGTAATTCAGTATAATATTTCATTCTGAGAGAGAAATACTTTTTTCACCGATGTAAATGTCTCTTGAAGGTTAGGAAATTGTCAAATTCTGTAGATTTTGCCGAAGTGAAACCTATTTCACATCCTAATGTTAGGCTACACGTTAACATTGTATTATTTATTGTAGCTCCGAATCAACAATCTATCGTGAGTGTGAACAAACAACGTCAAGACAAAATCCATGCATGCGGAGCTAATTTAATTGAAGGCTTACGTTCCGGTTTTCATCCAAAGAACAAAGAATTTGAAATGAAGGCTATTTCAGAGCCTGTCTGTCTGTAAATCAGTTCGAAGGTATTTGTAATAATCTCGGAAATCAGAGAGGAAGATGCGAAATCAGTATAGTCTCTAGACATCCGCGTTGGCTCCCACAATTTTCAAATTCTCCTGCTATTTCTGTTTTTCAAGACCGTAGACTTAGCACATTGAATTGGTGCGTTCGAGCCGATCGCTTTTATCAAGTCGCTCACCGCCTTTCAAAGCTTATTGCGTAATGAATGGCAGTGTCGGTCCTGGACAAATCTGCCACTCCCCCTATTTTTTATCAGCTAATAGTTGGAGGAACAGAACATAACAGCAGCCCAATTAATAAGCCTATGCTACAAATTAAACACAGTTTTTAACACATCTGGTTAGTAGGCTGTGTAATCAGTACAATGTCAATAACATGGCCTCATATTTTCAATCTGATTACATTGATAAAATCACCAATGCCCTAGACGTTCTGCCGCCCTAGGCGAGGCAAAAATAATTACAATTTAGACATTCTTCTGAAACTAAGCATGGCACTTTCAAAAGTTACCTTTCCTACCCAGATAGAGGCTCTACTGATACAGAAAACGGTAAGCTTCAACTGCTGGTTACTAGGCCATTGTACAGTGGCTTGCGAAAGTTTTCACCCCCCTTAGAATTTTTCCTATTTGGTTGCCTTACAACCTGGAATTAAACATTTTTTTTTTTTTTTTGGGGGGGGGGGGGGGGGGGGGGGGGGGGAACAAACTAGAAATAAAACTTTCTTTAAAAAAAAACTTGAGCGTGCATAACTATTCACCCCCCCAGAGCCATATTTTGCAGCAATTACAGATGCAAGTCTCTTGGGGATTGTCTCTATCAGCTTGGCACATCTAGCCACTGTGATATTTTTCCAATTCTTCAAGGCAAAACTGCTCCAACTCCTTCAAGTTGGATGGGTTCCGCTGGTGTACAGCAATCTTTAAGTCATACCACAGATTCTCAATCGAATTGAAGTCTGGGCAATGACTAGGCCATTCCAATACATTTAAATGTTTCCCCTTAAATAATTTGTGTGTTGCTTTAGCAGTATGCTTAGGCATTGTCAGGCAGAAAGGTGAACCTCTGTCAGTCCCAGTCTCAAATCTCTGGAAGACTGAAACAGGTTTCCCTCAAGAACTTCCCTGTATTTAGCGCCATCCATCATTCCTTCAATTCTGACCAGATTCCCAGTCCCTGACGATGAAAAACATCCCCACAGCATGATGCTGCCACCACCATGCTTCACTGTGGGAATGGGGTTCTTGGGGTGATGAGAGGTGTTGGGGTTGCGCCAGAAATAGTGTTTTCCTTGATGGCTAAAAAGCTCAATTTTAGTCTCATCTGACCAGAGTTCCTTCTTCCATATGTTTGGAGAGTCTCCCGCATGCCTTTTGGCGAAAACCAAACGTGTTTGCTTATTTTTTCTGGCCACTCTTCCACAAAGCCCAGCTCTGTGGAGTGTATTGCTTAAAGTGGTCCTATGGACAGAAACTCCAATCTCTGCTGTGGATCTTTGCAGCTCCTTCAGGGTTATCTTTGGTCTCTTTGTTGCCTCTCTGATTAATGCCCTCCTTGCCTGGCCTGTGAGTTTTGGTGGGCGGCCCTCTCTTGGCAGGTTTGTTGTGGTGCCATATTTTTTCCATTTTTTATAATGGATTTAATGGTGCTCTGTGGGATGTTCAAAGTTTCTGATATTTTTTTATCACCCAACCCTGATCTGTACTTCTCCACAACATTGTCCCTGACCTGTTTGGAGAGCTCCTTGGTCTTCATGGTGCCACTTGCTTGGTGGTGTCCCTTGCAAAGTGGTGTTGCAGACTGAGGCCTTTCAGAGCAGGTGTATATATACTTAGATAATGTGACAGATCAGGTGACACTTAGATTGCACACAGGTTGACTTTATTTAACTAATTATGTGACTTCTGAAGGTAACTGGTTGCACCAGATCTTATTTAGGGGCTTCATAGCAAAGGGGGTGAATACATATGCACACACCACTTTTCCATTTTTTATTTTCTAGAATTGTTTGAAACAAGTTATTTTTTCAATTTCACTTCACCAATGTAAACTATGTTGTGTATGTCCATTACATTAAATCCAAATTACAACCTATTTAAATTACAGGCTGTAATGCAACAAAATAGGACAAACGCCAAGGGGGATGAATACTTTTGCAAGGTACTGTATAACCCAACAACAGAAGTGCTTCCCTAAAAGCTGCCTGCGTTTAAACAAACATCTTCTCTTTTCAGAAAGAGAAAAGCTCAATTAATAAAGATAGAATAGCAAAAAAGTATATTTTTTTATCTCCTCGAATATTATAGGCAGCAGTTTAGCTTCAGATTGTCATAGAGAGGAATCAATATATCACCATATGCATCGGAGTCACGTCTTTAGAACTTGTTTCTACCATAAGCCATCACCGAGTTAAGAATTGTTATATCATTTGGAATCGTTTTATGTATTTATTTCAAAATATAAAGCAAACAATATATATAATTTTCATTAACAAAGGGTATGTGATACCTTCACTCAACTCGAGCCCAAGTTTTAGTCAAACACACCAAGCCCTTCCCAGACACGGAGGTATTTAATCAGTGCATGCGACAGTATTTTAGTTTTTGGCTATACCGACATCTATGGATTTGATAAGTGTGTCTGTCAAACAGGTAGACTTACCACTTATTTATTGGAAGATGAACAAATAAGCTCCAATTATATTTAACCCCATGCATCGGAGAGTTAAAATGTTGCTCTCACTATGCTACCTACTACCTATAGTAGAAAACGAGTTTCTTATTAATATCCCACCGGTTATCACACATGGCACGACCCCATAATTGTTACAATTACAATAAAAATATCACTTTTATATAACGTGTTTGACATATATTTTAATATTTCTGTAGAACTGTAAAACAGAGTAAGATAATTTGAGCTTTGGAAACAACTGCTGTCATAAATGCATGGCGGGCCTCGTTTCGCTGGAGCAGTGTAAAATAAGCTTCATGTCAATGACCCAGCCGGAACGAATTTCGTTTAGTTACATGTTGAATTTGATTGTCCAACATCAGTTTCAAACATGTATTTATTTAATCTCCAGCTAGAGTGTCATCTTTCCACTGCTGTGGTGCTGCATTGCAGTCAGCGATGTTTTCTCTCCGTCTCTGTCCATGGTCCTGGAATCAAATCAGGAGGAGGCTAACACTGTAGCAAGAGGGCACAGATAAGGTGCATCGCAGGACAGTGGTGCAGGAGGCTAACACATACTGTAGCAAGAGGGGCACAGATACGGTGCATCGCAGGACAGTGGTGCAGGAGGCTAACACACTGTAGCAAGAGACCTGAAGTTTTAACATAGTTATAGTACTGGAAATAAAGTTGTTACACAAAGTGTTGTAACAAAATGTAACATAGTTAACCTGAAGTCATACATTGGTAAAGCTGAGTATAATTGATTGTTACCATGCCAAAGAAGTCAGTTTGCTGCTCCAAAATCCACATAAATGCCAGACGGGACATTCCTGGGGCTGACACTTTCAGCTCCTTGAAAGAGCTGAACAGATCTACCTGGTATATGGTGTCACAGTTGACAGTGGCAGGCCAGTACCCATTCTTTATCAGATCTGCCAAGTTTGCTGTTACATTGCAGCAGGCACTGTGACATTGCAGCGAGCTTGAGGAAAAAAATGTAGTCTGAATTAAGTTTGTTTTACATTGCATTGCTACATCACTGTTTGGTTCTTGTAGAAATTGCACATACCATTTATTACTACAAGGACTATATGTTTCCAGGGGCCAACATGGATGGTGCTTGTCAGGCAATCACATATCACCTCTGGTACATCCAATGGTAAGAAACAATCTAGGGACAATATTTATATACAACAACATACAAGAATACATTTGAACTTTGATATAATACATTCAGCCGCAAAAAAAAATTAAAACACACCCTGTTCATGAAGTGCATATTTGCCATCACTGTGGAGAGATATGGCTGTAGTTGGAGGAAGGGGCGTGTAGAACCCCTCGATGATGGACTGTCTGTTGTGCAGGGGGAAGTTTGCATGTGTAGAGACATCGCAGTCTTCGCAGTAAAGCTGTTTCGGCAGACAGTCTCTACATCGCAGAGAATCTACCATCTCAGGCCTGGACTCCCTCCACCTATCCTGTGAGAGTTCCTTCCTCACACTCCAACTGTGCGATGCACCAGGCACAGTAGGATTTGAACACTCAGGGTCTTCTAAGTCAGCTAGGAGGATGTTAATTTCTCTATGAACACAAAAATGGGAAAAGGATTCAATTAAGAATATTATATAATTAATCTATTAAAACACACACAGGGCTGGAAGTAGGTGACAGCAAATATATCTCTGCACAATCTATGGCGTGACAAGCCAAAAACCTCAGCTTTGATTCTACAGTAAATTCAATTAGAGGGCAGACCAAAATGTTGAGTAAAGTCTAAATTGGAATATCAAACAATAGAACTTGATCCCATCGTCGAATAGAAATTCTGAATGTTTTTAAAACAGCAACAACACACTGAGTAAAAAACATTCTCTTTCCCTGACAGGTGAAAGCTATAATCCCTTATTGATGTCACCTGTTTAATCCACTTCAGTGTAGATAAAAGGGAGGAGACAGATTAAAGGAGGATGTTTAAGCCATGAGACAATTGAGACATGGATTGTGTATGTGTGCCATTCAAAGGGTGACTGGGCAAAACAAAATATTTAAGTGCCTTTGAAAGGGGTATGGTAGTAGGTGCCAGGCCCAACGGTTTGTGTCAAGAACTGCAACGCTGCTGGGTTTTTCATGATCTACATTTACCCGTGTGTATCAAGAATGGTCCACCACCCAAAGGACATCCAGCCAACTTGACACAACTGTGGGAAGCATTTGAGTCAACATGGGCCAGCATCCCTGTGGAACGCTTTCGACACCTTGTAGAGTCCATGCCCTGACGAATTGAGGTTGTTCTGAGGGCAAAAGGGAGTGCAACTCAATATTAGGAATATTTTGTACACTCAGTGTATTTTGACTACAGAGTAAACTCTCCTCATAGGCAAATGCTTCCAGCTTCCACAATTACAGACAGTGGTTACAAAAGGAACGACTGTATAAACATTCCAATAGTGGATTTGAATGAATTCAACTAAGACTAATTCCATAATGTGGAATGGCAGATTGCTTCATATTAAAGGAAATGTGGAGGAAAAATCTCTGCCAGGATGTTGTTATTGCCCTACAGAAGTATTTGGATGTTGTTATTACACTCCCCTACAGAAGTATATGGATGTTGTTATTACACTCCCCTACAGAACTATATGGATGTTGTTATTATACTCCCCTACAGAACTATATGGATGTTGTTATTGCCCTACAGAACTATAATTATCTTAAAGATATCCATAAAAAGTGTTGTTTAAAGTTTGCCACAAGCCACCTGGGAGACACACCAAACATGTGGAAGAAGGTGCTCTGGTCAGATGAAACCAAAATTGAACTTTTTGGCAACAATTCAAAACAATATGTTTGGCGTAAAAGCAACACAGCTCATCACCCTGAACACACCATCCCCACTGTCAAACATGGTGGTGGCAGCATCATGGTTTGGGCCTGCTTTTCTTCAGCAGGGACAGGGAAGATGGTTAAAATTGATGGGAAGATGGATGGAGCCAAATACAGGACCATTCTGGAAGAAAACCTGGAGTCTACAAAAGACCTGAGACTGGGACGGAGATTTGTCTTCCAACAAGACAATGATCCAAAACATAAAGCAAAATCTACAATGGAATGGTTCAAAAATAAACATATCCAGGTGTTAGAATGGCCAAGTCAAAGTCCAGACCTGAATCCAATCGAATCTGTGGAAAGAACTGAAAACTGCTGTTCACAAATGCTCTCCATCCAACCTCACTGAGCTTGAGCTGTTTTGCAAGAAGGAATGGGAAAAAATGTCACTCTCGATGTGCAAAACTGATAGAGACATACCCCAAGCGACTTACAGCTGTAATCGCAGCAAAAGGTGGCGCTACAAAGTATTAACTTAAGGGGGCTGAATAATTTTGCACGCCCAATTTTTCAGTTTTTGAATTGTTAAAATAGTTTGAAATATCCAATAAATGTCGTTCCACTTCATGATTGTGTCCCACTTGTTGTTGATTCTTCACAAAAGAATACAGTTTTATATCTTTATGTTTGAAGCCTGAAATGTGGCAAAAGGTCACAAAGTTCAAGGGGGCCGAATACTTTCGCAAGGCACTGTAAATCTTTTGTCTTGCCCATTCACCCTATGAATGGCACACATACACAATCCATGTCTCAATTCTCTCAAGGCTTCAAAGTCCTTATTTGACCTGTCTACATCTACACTGATTGAAGTGAATTTAACAAATTACATCAATAGTGGATCATAGCTTTCACCTCGATTCACCTGGTCAGTCTTTGTCAAGGAATCACCAGATGTTTCTAATGTTTTGTGCACTTAAGTGGGCTCCTGAGTGGTGCAGCGGTCTTAGGCACTGCATCTCAGTGCAAGAAGTGCAAGTACAGAAGTATATGGATGTTGTTATTATACTCCCCTACAGAAGTATATGGATGTTGTTATTATACTCCCCTACAGAACTATATGGATGTTGTTATTATACTCCCCTACAGAAGTATTTGGATGTTGTTATTGCACTCCCCTACAGAAGTATTTGGATGTTGTTATTGCCCTACAGAAGTATATGGATGTTGTTATTACACTCCCCTACAGAAGTATATGGATGTTGTTATTACACTCCCCTACAGAAGTATTTGGATGTTGTTATTACACTCCCCTCCAGAAGTATTTGGATGTTGTTATTACACTCCCCTACAGAAGTATTTGGATGTTGTTATTGCACTCCCCTACAGAACTATATGGATGTTGTTATTGCCCTCCCCTACAGAACTATATGGATGTTGTTATTACACTCCCCTACAGAAGTATATGGATGTTGTTATTACACTCCCCTACAGAAGTATTTGGATGTTGTTATTATACTCCCCTACAGAAGTATATGGATGTTGTTATTATACTCCCCTACAGAAGTATATGGATGTTGTTATTATACTCCCCTACAGAAGTATTTGGATGTTGTTATTGCCCTACAGAAGTATATGGATGTTGTTATTACACTCCCCTACAGAAGTATATGGATGTTGTTATTATACTCCCCTACAGAAGTATATGGATGTTGTTATTATACTCCCCTACAGAACTATATGGATGTTGTTATTATACTCCCCTACAGAAGTATTTGGATGTTGTTATTGCACTCCCCTACAGAAGTATTTGGATGTTGTTATTGCCCTACAGAAGTATATGGATGTTGTTATTACACTCCCCTACAGAAGTATATGGATGTTGTTATTACACTCCCCTACAGAAGTATTTGGATGTTGTTATTACACTCCCCTCCAGAAGTATTTGGATGTTGTTATTACACTCCCCTACAGAAGTATTTGGATGTTGTTATTGCACTCCCCTACAGAACTATATGGATGTTGTTATTGCCCTCCCCTACAGAACTATATGGATGTTGTTATTACACTCCCCTACAGAAGTATATGGATGTTGTTATTACACTCCCCTACAGAAGTATTTGGATGTTGTTATTATACTCCCCTACAGAAGTATATGGATGTTGTTATTATACTCCCCTACAGAAGTATATGGATGTTGTTATTATACTCCCCTACAGAAGTATTTGGATGTTGTTATTGCCCTACAGAAGTATATGGATGTTGTTATTACACTCCCCTACAGAAGTATTTGGATGTTGTTATTGCCCTACCCTACAGAACTATATGGATGTTGTTATTATACTCCCCTACAGAAGTATTTGGATGTTGTTATTGCACTCCCCTACAGAAGTATTTGGATGTTGTTATTGCCCTACAGAAGTATATGGATGTTGTTATTACACTCCCCTACAGAACTATATGGATGTTGTTATTATACTCCCCTACAGAAGTATATGGATGTTGTTATTACACTCCCTTACAGAAGTATATGGATGTTGTTATTACACTCCCCTACAGAAGTATATGGATGTTGTTATTATACTCCCCTACAGAACTATATGGATGTTGTTATTATACTCCCCTACAGAAGTATATGGATGTTGTTATTACACTCCCCTACATAAGTATTTGGATGTTGTTATTACACTCCCCTACAGAAGTATATGGATGTTGTTATTACACTCCCCTACAGAAGTATTTGGATGTTGTTATTGCACTCCCCTACAGAAGTATTTTGATGTTGTTATTGCCCTACAGAAGTATTTGGATGTTGTTATTACACTCCCCTACAGAAGTATATGGATGTTGTTATTACACTCCCCTACAGAAGTATTTGGATGTTGTTATTGCACTCCCCTACAGAAGTATTTGGACAGTGATGCTAAAATGTTGAATTAGTCTCTATACTCTATGCATTTTCAATTGCTTTGTCGAGAAGCAACCTGTCACGCCCTGACCTGAGTATTCTTTGTTTTCTTTATTGTTTTGGTTAGGTCAGGGGGTGACATGGGTGATGTATGCATTTTGGTACTGTCTAGGGGTTTTGTAGGTTTATGGGGTTGTTTATCATGCAGGTGTTTATATATGTCTATGGTTGCCTAGATTGGTTCTCAATTAGAGGCAGGTGTTTATCGTTGTCTCTGATTGGGAACAATATTTAGGCAGCCATCTTCTTTGGGTATTTCGTGGGTTATTGTCTATGTCTAGTTGCCTGTGTATGCACATTTATAGTATAGCGTCACGTTCGTTTTGTTGTTTTGTAGTTTGTTTAGTGTCCGTCTTTATTAAAATATATAATATGTATTCTAATCACGCTGCGCTTTGGTCTCCTCTTTATGACGAACGTGACACAACCTGCAAGTAAGCATTTCGTTGGATCGTGTTACCATCAGTATCCTGTACATACGACTAATAAAACTTGACAAGTGCTTTCATTTCGAAACGGTAAATCAGAAATGTCTGAAAATACCCTGACATAAAAGGTGACATTCTGTACTGTAACCTCATATCAAACATTTGATCTCAAATCTGAAATTCTGGAGACTTGAGACACATCTAAAATGTTACATCGCTGTCAAAATAAAGATGTAGTGCAGTATAATTCAGTAACACCAAGATGACCCAATTTTGAAAGTAAAACAATTTAAACATACCTATTTCTTCATCAATGTTTAAAACTGGAGTGGATTCCAATCCACTGGTCCTCCTCTCTAAAATAAGATATGCAAAAAAGGAAAGGATTAGACTTAAAGGGACATTCAGAAGTTGATAAAGCCATTTTTGGATTTATATTAATGATATATGGTTAAACCTATTATTTTAATAACATTGATGGTAAGTTATTGCAATAATAGCTCTGTCAATAAATTGAAAGTGGTTACATTTCGCCAACCCCATCACTCAGCTTTTAACCAAAACAGGGGAGGGGAGTGTGCTTTGTTATTGTTTCAACTACAAATGACAGATTTAATAAAAATACAATAAATTAATTACAAGGCCACTGAATAACAAGGAATTGTATAGATTAATATATTCAATATCTCATCAATACCTGATTCTTCCTCCTCTGTGACTGACCCAAAATGTTGCACTAGTCTGGCTCTTGATGTACTGGCCCTTGGAGCTGAAAAAATTGGTAGGTTTCTGTACCAAATATTAAGGTCTGCCTTTCTGATGTATCAAATACTTATGTCATGCAATAAAATGCAAATTAATTACTTAAAAATCATACTATGTGATTTTCTGGATTTTTGTTTTAGATTCTGTCTCTCACAGTTGAAGTGTACCTATGATAAAAAATTACAGACCTCTACATGCTTTGTAAGTAGGAAAACCTGCAAAACCGGCAGTGTATCAAATACTTGCTCTCCCCACTGTATGTGCTGTGGGTAGATGGTACTAGACCGGCCTATGGCACGGCAACAAACGTTTGATATGCTATTATACAGTATGTTTGAAAGGAAAAAGTCAGATCAGGGACCAATAAAATGAAACACCTAGAGGGGATGAAATTTACCAACAGAAATGGACGTAGTTGCCTTCCTGGTTTGAGGAATAATCTGCTTGGAAGCCTCACTTAGTTTTTTGTTCACTTAGAAATACAGAGAGTATATTTCCCTCCTTTTGCCCTCAGAACAGTCTAAAATCATTGGTAAATTTAACAAATGGAAAGGTTCTCATAAAAGCAGTACTTTGACATTTACTTAACGCTTATAAACCAACATTCCACACAAAAGCCAAGGTGAGCTACATATTTTACATGTAAGTAACATTTCACTACATCTTACCTCCAGACTGAATAAGCTAATTATAATTACGTTAAGTTAATGTTCATAGGCTAGGATGTAATGTATTGTGAGATATTGTTTACATACTGTATCAATGTGAATCTAAATGAAGAATAGAGTTTCATCTTCATTGTCTAAATCTCTCAAAACCCTATAGATAATTAATTACGCCCTATTGAGAACAGCTTTCATGGTCTTTCATGATTTGTATCACATCAAATTGTATTTATTGGTCACATGCGCATATTTAGCAGATATTATCGCGGGTGTAGCGAAATGCGTGTACATAAATGAGAATATATAGTCAGCTTGTGGCGAAATCTGCACGGAGCCTTCACCGTGCACTGCCACTTTAAGAGCAGTAAGGAAGGAGAAAATGAAGAGAGCTCATTCAGCTCTTTGGGGAGGGGCTCTTTGGTGGCGCGACAGTTTGATTGTGTGTGCTGTGCTGCAGAAGTTTTGTTTGTTTTCAGCGTATGTAGTTTATAGAGTATTTAACTCAATCATCGGTGTAATCGCTCTAGGTCGTGGTTGTTTCCGTTTGGGACCACGCCCGTTATGGATCGCTTGGATTAGTAGCAACATTGTTGCGAAGCTTTAACATACAAACCATCGGACAGTCAGACAGTACACCTGCACGCCTGAAGACCACAGCTAAGATCTCTTGTTCTCTTTCTCTCTTCCCTCTATCGTTCCAGTGCTTTACCCTGCAACAGACTCTCTATTTTTCCAAAGCACTTCCCATTGAAGTTCATTAGAGCTGGACTATTATTGCCCTGCCAAAAGTATTTGGACATTTTAGTTAAAAGGGAGGTTGCTTGCAAGTTGTGTATTGTTATGTGAACTGTATTGAGGTGTACTAATGACATGGCCGAGAAGACTGTGGACATTTTTAAGGCCTCTGTTGTGTCGATGAACACCCCCCACATTCATACCCTCTGCACTCATCCACTAGAAAATAATACAGATTATTGCAAATCCTATGTTGATGACTGGGTTCGTTCTTGTATGAAGTTGCTGTTGAATTGCTCTGCCATTATTAGTATTACTATTATTGTATGAGGTATTCTTGTTTGGGTTACCCCTGTGCTGTGATGTGGGTTTTATATGGTGTGTATTATTTTCTCTCCACTGGCTATCTGGTAAACAGGCTACCCTCTAGGCAGTCTCTTCTGCTGATGTGTGTGGGTCTGGTTGTGGTACTCTCTCTATTCTACTCTTTTCCTTTTGGCATGGTTAATACCTGCCTGGTGCCCAAACAAAATCTTTCTTTACCCCTCTCTAATAAATACCGCTACAAGCTAACTGACTATATGTCAAAATCTGTTCAACGTGTCATACAAACTGAATATGATTTCCTAGCTCTGTTTTTATATATCATATAAATGATAACATATATTGGAAACATGACTTTGTGCCTACTTATAATTTTTTAAAATTGTGTGTGGTTCAGTGTGTGGTTCAGTTTGGGATGTTGCTGGTCTTTCCCGGGGAGGGAAGTCACTGGGTTAACATGGACATTCTGATCAATGCTCTTCACTCTCAGGGACACACCAACAAAAAGTTGGTACATCAAACAAGAGTCGTCCTACTACAGTTCTATTACAATACCTGTGTTAGGGAAAAACTAGGCCATCAAAGAAAGGCCATAACATATATGTAATGTATTGTCAAAGTGTTTAATCTTAATTAAATGATAACACTTAGGCACTCACTTTGTAAAGGCTACAGGTGCTAGGGTAGGCCGTCATTGTAAATTAGAATTTTTTTCTTAACTGACTTGCCTAGTTAAAAAAATAAGATAATAATGAGAGCCAGTTAGACATGGTGCTTACTGACCCAGTGTAACGGCTTTCTTCTGCTGAAGGAGAGGAGGACCAAAATGCAGCGTGGTTAGAGTTCAACATGTTTAATAAAGACCATAAATGTGAACACTACAAAATACACAACAACAAATGTGAAACCAGTCCTATCTGGTGCAATGACACAAAGACAGAAGACAAACACCCACAAAGTACCCACAGAATATGGCTGCCTAAATATGGTTCCCAGTCAGAGACAACGATAGACAGCTGCCTCTAATTGAGAACCAATCTAGGCAACCATAGACCTACAAACTACCTAGAAAAGGGTCAGCCCCATAAACATACAAAAACCCCTAGACCAGACAAAACATTTAATTCCCCATGTCCCACCCTGACCTAACCAAACTAATAAAGAAAACAAAGATAACTAAGGCCAGGGCATGACACCCAGCATGGGGGACTGGTATTTTGGTGGCTCATTATCTTCAGCTACCTCTAGTCTAAAATGTATGGTAGATAACAAGTGGAGAGGGACATTTCACCCTTGCACCATCCCCCATGTCTTATATTCCAATGACTGGATCATTGCTCTCACAAAAAATGACTTTCACAGGTAGAATAAAGATCGAGTAAAGAATATGCTTTTCTATTTTCATTGGGAAGCTCAGGGTAGATTTTTAATTCAGCCACATTACCAAGATGTTTGTAATGGGTTTGTCCAACCTGGTGTGGACTTCAATGAGTTATTACAGAGGGCTGGTCTTTGACTCATGAGAGTTGACTTTGTGTTTGAGTTCCCTCGTCCCACCATGCCTAGTTGTATCTACAGAGGGTTCCAATTTATGGGAGGGTTAGAATTCTCCCTATCGTGTGGGGTAGAAAAAGCATCAGGCAGATCTATACAGGCAATTCCGAGAGGGTTTCATTGACATGTTTGGACCAGAAGATCTTGTTGTATGACATTGAAATGTGTCTGCTATGTTAAACAATATTTTAATATCATACATCCATATTATATGATACATCCATCGTAATAACATACATCCATATTATAATCATGTTCACTCACTGAGTTTTGAGTAACCATCACTGTGACTTTAACAAATGGAAAGGAAATCATGAAGCAGTACTTTGACCTTTACTTAACCCCAATACACCAACATTCCACACAAAAGCCAAAGTGAGCTACACATTTGACATGTAAGTAACATTTCACTACATCTTAACACCAGAACGAATAAGCTAATAATAATTATGTTAAGTTAATGTTCATTGGCAAGGATGTAATGTATTGAGATATTGTTTACATACTGTATCAATGTGAATCTAAATGAAGAATAGAGTTTCATCTTCATTGTCTCAATCTCTCAAAACCCTATAGAGAATTAATTACGCAATATTGAGAACAGCTTTCATGGTCTTTCATGATTTGTATCACATCAAATTGTATTTATTGTTCACATGTGCATATTTAGCAGATATTTTCGCGGGTGTAGCGAAATGCTTGTACATAAATGAGAATATATAGTCAGCTAACTGACTATATGTAAATATCCGTTCAACGTGTCATACAAACTGAATATGATTTCCTAGCTCTGTTTGTTTTTATATATCATATAAATGATAACATACATTGGAAACATGACTTTGTGCCTATTTATATATTTTTTAATTGTGTGTGGTTCAGTTTGCCATGGTGGGATGTTGTTGGTCTTTCCTGGGGAGGGAAGTCAATGGGTTAACATGGACATTCTGATCAAGGCTCTTCACTCTCAGGGACACACAGTCAGTGGTACCGAATGACAAAAAGTTGGTACATCCAACGAGTCATCCTACTACAGTTCTTTTACAATACCTGTCACTGATGCTATGGATGAGGAATTTGTAAAGCCAATCATAAAGAAAGTAATTGATATAGAGAGAGGAACAATCTTTGTATTAAACGTCATACATTTGCAAATGGTGCATTCAAGATGGTGCATTAAAACTAAAAGCAGATTTACCTAGCTTTGGAGACCCTAGGAACCTCAACAGTTAACCAATCCTGTGAACGGGTTAGGCAACCCAGGTGTGTATATCAACAGCAAAGTTAGATAAGACGGAAGTTTATGAAGTAGGGCCTTGTAAACATAAAGGGAGTAATGTAGAGATCTACGGGTCTTTAGCGACGTTCAGCCAAACTTGTGATACAGGATAGAGTGATGAGTATCAAAACTGTCACCTGTAACAAAACAAAGCCCACTATGGTATATGGCATCTGAAGGTTTAAGAGTAGTAGCAGCTGCACTTTGATAAATAATATCACCATAATCAAGAACAGATCAAAGGATGACTAATGATCTGCTTCCTACTGCTTAGAGAAAGGCACCATCTGTTTCTGTAGAAAAAGCCAACTTTAAAACTTCTTAACCAGCTCATCTACCTGTGCCTTTTATGTCAAATCCATACATATCCAGGAACACATTAGATTGGAGAATGAGGGAACATGTAGTTCATATGTAACATTCTTATGAGAGTTTAAAAACAACATGAAGGTGAAAGTCCAAACACAGGAACATTGATTCACTCAGATGAGTTGATTGAACTCTCTCTCTCTTATTGAGAGATTTTCTGTTCATAGTTACAAGGTCTGTCAAACAATTGAGTCTACAATGTATGGTGGATAAACAGTGGAGAGGGACATTTAACTTTTGCACCATCACCAATGTCATACATTTCAATAACTTTATCAGGGCACTCAGACAAAATGACTTTCACAGAGAGAGAGAATAAAGGATATGCTTTTCTATTTGCTATTTACTGTTCACAACAGGTTGACTCTCCAGCCACATTACCAGGCTGTTTGTGATGAGTTATTACAGGGGGCTGATCTATGGCTCATGAGAGATGAGCCATAGAGAGATGAGCCATGTTATCTACATGGCAAGATTCCAATTTATCCAATTCTCCCTATCATGTGGGGTAGAATTAAACACGAGTTAGTTCTAAATTGGCAATCATTGATGCAGTTTAAGATTAGGGAGCTACACTTTATTTTTATTACAGCATATTGGATGACTTATTCACATTCTATTCACCCAGTTCAACATAACATACTTTATGCTTAAGACATGCTGACCTCCACTGTTATTGGTTAGCATGTCTAGAGGTATGATCTTTGACCCTGTGTAACTTTCTTACTCATCAATATTCACGATTAATTCAGGATCATTTTAGTCATCCTAGGCAGACGGGTTGATTTCCACATTAACAATGTTCCAGTGATGTTGCACCAGTTCTGGGATTTCCCAGGCTGCAACCTGGTCTCACAGCATGTTGTATTATTCTGTACATAAATCCAAGACAGTCCATATGTTACGTTTTGTATGGCACTCATTCATTTGTGGATGTCCATCATCCATTTCGTATGATATGTTAAGAATTCCAATTCGGATGATATGTTACGAATTTGTCCAATATTTTACAAGTTTTTAACCGTATGATATGTTACGAATAAAATTTGTTGTATCTCCCATCTCCACAGAGGAACTCTAGAGCTTTGTCAGAGCGACCATCGGGTTCTTGGTCACCTCCCTGACCAAGGCCCTTCTCCCCTGATTGCTCAGTTTGGCCGGGCGGCCAGCTCTAGGAAGTGTCTTGGTGGTTCTAAACTTCTTCCATTTAAGAATGATGGAGGCCACTGTGTTCTTGGGGACCTTCAATGCTGCAAAAAATGTTTGGTACCCTTTCCCAGATCTGTGCCGTGACACAATCTTGTCTCAGAGATTTACAGATAATTCCTTCGACCTCATGACTTGGTTGTTGCTCTGACGTGCACTGTCAACTGTGGGACCTTATACAGACAGGTGTGTGCCTTCCTAATCATGTCCAATCAATTGAATTTACCACTGATGGACTCAATTGTAGAAACATCTCAAGGATGATTAATGGAAATAAGATGCACCTGAGCTCAATTTTGAGTCTCACAGCAAAGGGTATGAATTATTATGTGAATAAGGTATTTCTGTTTTTTAGTGTTAATAAGTTAGCAAACATTTCTAAAAACCTGTTTTCACTTTGTTATTATGGGATATTTTGTGTAGCTTGCTGAGTATTTATTTAATTTAATCCATTTTAGAATAAGGCTGTAAAGCAGGGGTGAGCAACTCCAGTCCTCGAGGGCCTGATTGGAGTTACACTTTTTCTCCATGCTGTCACGACTCCTACCGAAGTAGGGTCCTCTCCCTGTCCGGGTGGCGCTCGGCGGTCGTCGTCACCAGCCTACTAGCTGCCACCGATCCCTTTTCCCTTTTGTTTGTTTTGTCTGTTTAGTTTCACCTGTTCCTTGTTGAGGTTGATTAGTTGGGCTATTTAAGCCGGTAGGCCCGCCTGCTCTTTGTGCGGGCTTAACTATTTTTCCCACTGTGTTTCTTTGTGGCAGCAATACCAAGAAAGGCCAGTAGGTGGCAATGGTACTGTACACTGTATATGGGTGCAGTTTTCATAAATACAATGAACATGGATGGTGTGATCTCATCTAAAATAATCTCCATTGAGAACCATCATAAAGTTGGAACCCATCCAACTTGAAGGAGCTGGAGCAGTTTTGCCTTGACGAATGGGCAAAAATTACAGTGGCTAGATGTGCCAAACTTACAGAGACAAACCCTAAGAGACTTGCAGCTGTAATTGTTGCTAAAGGTGTCTCTACAAAGTATTGACTTTGGGGGGTGCATAGTTATGCATGCTCAAGTTTTCCGTTTTTTTGTCTTATTTCTTGTTTGCTTCACAATGAAAAATATTTTGCATCTTCAAATGATACGAACCCCCACCAAAAATATATTTTAATTCCAGGTTGTAAGACAGCAAAATAGGAAAAATGTCCAGGGGGGTGAATACTTTTGCAAGCCACTGTACAATGGATGAGTAGCCAGCAGTTGAAGCTTACAGTTTTCTGCATCTGGGTAGGAAAAGTAACTTTTGAAAGTGCCATGGGAGAACCTTCCAGAAGGACAACTTAGTTGGTATCCGTATTGAATTGACCTTTTTATTTGACTTTTTCTGATACATTTATATAGTCATTAAATATGTGCTACTGTCCTGAGTCTACTACAATAGCTTGAAAATAACAAAAAGCTAAAAATAAGAACAGTTATAAAAGCGAAAGAACTACTTCAAGGAATAACCCAAATAAATCAACCAAAATATTCTTCAAAAATCTGTATTTATTGTTCAGTCAGTGTCTCAACTCTTCAAACAGCAGCTATGGACAAGTATGTCACACAAAGTCTGCAATTTGAAATAAAATAACAAAATAAATAATTAGTAAGTGTACTGTCATGTACTAAAAACCACTAAACAAAAGAACAAATATCTCTGTCGTAACCGGCCGCGACCGGGAGGTCCGTGGGGCGACGCACAATTGGCCTAGCGTCGTCCGGGTTAGGGAGGGCTTGGTCGGTAGGGATCTCCTTGTCTCATCGCGCACCAGCGACTCCTGTGGCGGGCCGGGCGCAGTGCGCGCTAGCCAAGGTTGCCAGGTGCACGGTGTAGCCTCCGACACATTGGTGCGGCTGGCTTCCGGGTTGGATGCGCGATGTGTTAAGAAGCAGTACGGCTGGTTGGGTTGTGTATCGGAGGACGCATGACATTCAACCTTCGTCTCTCCCGAGCCCGTACGGGAGATGTAGCAATGAGACAAGATAGTAGCTACTACAACAATTGGATACCACGAAATTGGGGAGAAAAAGGGGTAAAATTCAAAAAAAAAAAAAAAAAGAACAAATATCATATTATACATCAGGGGTTCTCAAACAGTGGACCGTGGACCCCTAGGGGTCCCTGGTGTAATTGCAAGGGGTTCGTGAAATAAAAAGTGTAATGAATGTATTCAGCACCAAAAGGATTCCAGTAACTTTACATATAATATAGAGGGGGTGGAGGTCTCGAGGACCGCTCAAAACCTTGCCTCAAAATATGCAGGGGTTCCTGTACCCAAAAAAGGTTGAGAACCACTACTATACACACTACTGAACAAAAGAACCAAACATATGTTTGTGGGTTTCAATGGATCCAACAAATTGCTGGCAGATATTTTCCCTCTTGACTGTCCAGCCTGTCTTTATGTACATTACAGACAACTACACCGTTCAGTCTCTCTTGGCCCATGCTGGCCCGTAACCAAGTCTTGCACTTAAACTCCTCTCAGCCTCACATGAAGACACTGGCACCACAAACCAAATTCTGATCAGCACCTCAACTTGGTCAACCAACCCCCGCACCTCCACTGGAAGCCTCCTGAGGACCTCTGCTGCCTCTCCACGGCTGCTATAGGGGTATTTGTTGCAAAAGAGAGGCAACTGCACTGAAAGAGAATCTATGTTCAACTTAGGGTACTGATCTAGAAACTCATCCAACTCCCCCGTAAGAAGCGCTCTTTCCAACTTTTGCAGGACGTTTAGACTGTCCTCGTCAAAATGGTCACCAAACTGAACCTGCACACCATGCAACACTTAAAAGAATTATGCCCTATAGTGATCCACTGCTTTGCCAGCAAATCGTCTTGAGTGTGTCTCAATGGATTCATTGGAGTCAATCAATGCCGTTGCTTTCTCATACAGTGCAAGGTAGCTTTCGTCATTTCTGCTGTTTACCCCACGCGCTGGATAACTGGACACTGATTAGATTTAGCTGGTGTGCTGTTACAGTTACAAAGTGGCGGTGGGTTTGGCAGTTTTGATGTGCTGTGAATTTTACAATGGCTTTTCTCCAGTTCCTAAATCCTGCACTAATGAAGGCTCTTTGGCCAAAAGATGGCTGGCTTGAAAACCCTTGGCTACAGTGAAAACATTTATAATGTAGCCAGAGGAAATTGAAAGGTCAAGAGTTTGTGGATCTATAAATTGTGGGTGTGGCTGATATGGTTTTGTGCCATCACTGAGGTAACTGGACAATACTGTGCCACTGTCACCTATACTGGTGCAGCTGGCAACAAGGGTGACACCTGGTCCTGCCGTGGCTGTGACACTGTCCCCTATACTGGTGCAGCTGGCAACAAGGTTGACACCTGGTCCTGCCGTGGCTGTGCCACTGTCCCCTATACTGGTGCTGCTGGCAACAAGGTTGACACCTGGTCCTGCCGTGGCTGTGCCACTGTCCCCTATACTAGTGCAGCTGGCAACAAGGGTGACACCTGGTCCTGCCGTGGCTGTGCCACTGTCCCCTATACTGGTGCAGCTGGCAACAAGGGTGACACCTGGTCCTGCCGTGGCTGTGCCACTGTCCCCTATACTGGTGCAGCTGGCAACAAGGGTGACACCTGGTCTTGCCGTGGATGTGACACTGTCCCCTATACTGGTGCAGCTGGCAACAAGGGTGACACCTGGTCCTGCCGTGGCTGTGACACTGTCCGCTATACTGGTGCAGCTGGCAACAAGGGTGACACCTGGTCCTGCCGTGGCTGTGACACTGTCCGCTATACTGGTGCAGCTGGCAACAAGGGTGACACCTGGTGCTGCTGTGGCTGTGCCACTGTCCCCTATACTGGTGCAGCTGGCAACAAGGGTGACACCTGGTCCTGCCGTGGCTGTGACACTGTCCTCTGAAGTCTCTCTCCCTGGCTCTTTCCCTTTCACCACCCTCACTGCCTCAGTCTGTCTCCTAGAAAGGAAATAAGGTGTTTGCCGTACTCCTACCTACCGGTACCAAAAACTACACAATTTATCACAACAGCAATACCATTGGCTTAAACAAATCTTAGTTCAGTCACCATTTTAAGTTGAGAGTGGGGGGTATCCATGGCATTGTCCCTGCCAGTCTGTCCCTGCCTATCAGTCTCTGCCAGTCTGTCCCTGCCCATCTGTCCCTGCCAGTCTGTCCCTGCCCATCTGTCCCCAGCTCTGCTGTTTGTTGCCTGCTCTGCCTAATGACAACATTGTGAAACATTTCCATTTCACTTCTTTCTTATGAGCATTTTATCAACTAGTCTTTGAGATATTAGGCTACTAGGGTTCTTACCTTGCGTTTTGGTGTACTGAAAAAATACTCTCTTTTTTTTCCTCATTTTTCTACCTGGCTGGCTGGCTACACACACAGTGTGCAGGTTATTTACAGTAGGAGATGGGCATCTCATTTCTGTGGTGTTTGCTATATAATCTTTGCTATTGTCAGTTTACTCCAAGATCCGCACACAGGTACTTCAAAGTCCCCTAGCGACAATTTTAGCTTTTGCAATGAGACCATTACAGATATTTAAGACAACGGTAGAAGATAGTGTAGTTCTGTTCAGTTTGGAGTTAAGTTTATCGCTAACCTTATCACAGGGACTTTGAAGCACTACAGCTGCATGCTGATCTTGGAATAAACAGACAATAGCAAAGATTCCATCTTTGACTACGCCACATAAAATGGAATAGGTACTATCTAGCTTGATAGTTAATGTTTGCTTTAGTTTGCTCGCTAGCTCTGCAAATTCAGCTATTGTGTGTGTGTGAACCCTGCCAACACAAAACAACATCGCTATGGTGCGATTGACTGGATTAACCTCACGTTAGTTACGTGCATTGAAGATTTTTGTCTCGACAAAAATGCAGAACGTTCAGGACCGGCCCTGTCATTACGCAATACGCTTTGAAAGGTGGTGAGCGACTTGATAAAAGCGATCGGCTCGAACCCACCCATTCTATATGCTGACAAGTCTACGGCCTTGAAAAACAGAAATAGCAGGAGAATTTGAAAATTGTGGGAGCCAACGCGGATGTCTAGAGACTATACTGATTTCGCCTCTTCCTTTCTGATTTCCGAGATTATTACAAATACTTTCGAACTGATTTATAGACAGACAGGCTCTGAAATAGCCTTAATTTCAAATTCTTTGTTCTTTGGATGAAAACCGGAATGTAAGCCTTCAATTAAATTAGGTCCGCATTAATTGATTCTGTCGTGACGTTGTTTGTTCACACTCACGATAGGTTGTTGATTCGGAGCTACTGCTAAATATAATACAATGTTAACGTGTAGTCTAACATTAGGATGTGAAATAGGTTTCACCTTGGCAAAATCTACAGAATTTGACTATTTCCTAACGTTCAAGAGACATTTATATCGGAAAATAAAATAATTGATCTCTCAGAATGAAAGATTATACTGTATTACGTGATCAATCTTTTCTTATGAGAAGTTGTTTAAACTTGAAAGTATCAGTATTGTGGATAGTGTAGGGACTTATTTGTAGCGAAAAATATATAATTAAGCGGTCACAATCAAGCCTGTTTTAAAATTTTCTCATGTAAAAAAAGTATTTCTGTGACTGAGTGAAATATTATACTGTATTACTTAATCAACCTTTTGACATAACTTGGCTAAACTTTAAAGTAGGCCAATCATATTGTGGACAGTGTTTGTAATTATTTGTAGCCTAAAGAAAAAAAACGTAGGCCTGTTTTAATTCTTCTCATGTCAAAACATAATTTTATTAGATTTATTTGACCTTATTTTTGTATATTTCAGGTAAAATTGATGCATGCTTATGTGAAGCAGCTAGTGAAGATGTGTCTCCCTGGTATCTTCATTGTTACCCTGTTGACCCTCTCTATTCCTGCTGTCCATGGTGGGAAAGTCCTGGTGTTTCCTCAAGACGGCAGCCACTGGGTCAACATGAAGGTCATTATTGAAGCGCTGCATTCAAGAGGTCACAGTGTGTCAGTAGTACGGCCATCAGACAGCTGGTACATCAAGGAAACTTCCCCTCACTACAGTTCAATCACAATTGATATTCCAGGTGGAGCTGATGAGGAATTCTTTCGCTCATTTGTGTCAAGACTAATACAGATAAAGAGAGAGGGAAGCTCTGCTTGGACTCGTTTTAGTTTGGACATGGAGTTGAAGGACGGGTTTTTTGAAATTCACCGCAAAGTGTGTGAGATGATAATCCACATGTTAGAGAATAAACAGTTGATGCAGTCTATTAGAGAAACCAAGTATGACTTGGTTCTGACAGACCCATTAAATGGGGGAGGCGTTGTGCTGGCGCACTATTTAAATGTGCCACTTGTTTTCAATGTTAGATGGACTATAGGTGGTGAGGGTCATTTTGTTATTGCTCCCTCACCGCTATCTTATGTTCCAATTCCTGCTGCGGAGTTAACAGACAAGATGAGTTTTTTTCAGAGGGTCCGTAACTTCCTTGTTTATATCATCAGGCAGTATCTGTACAGACAGACAATGGGACCTCATTATTCTGCTTTAGTTAGTCGTTACTTTGGTCCTGAGGTCGACTACTTCTCATTGTTTCAAGCTGCTGATTTATGGCTCATGAGAGTTGACTTTGTGTTTGAGTTCCCTCGTCCCACCATGCCTAATGTTATATATATGGGAGGCTTCCAATGTAAACCTGCCAAGCCTCTTCCCCAAGAACTAGAGGAGTTTGTTCAGAGTTCTGGGGTACATGGAGTCATTATCATGTCTTTGGGGACTTTAATTGGGCAGCTTCCACATGATATAGCTGATGAGATAGCTGTTGCTTTTGCCCAACTGCCTCAGAAGGTAATCTGGAGGTATAAAGGAGACAGGCCAGCTACTCTGGGTAACAACACCTTACTAGTTGACTGGATGCCTCAGAATGATCTTTTAGGACACCCTAAGACAAGGCTGTTTGTAGCTCACGGAGGAACAAATGGGATTTTCGAGGCGATCTACCACAGTGTTCCAATAGTAGGCCTTCCTCTGGTGTTCGACCAAACTGACAATCTTTCTAGAATGAAAGTGAAGGGTGTAGCAAAGGTTGTAGATTTAGCAACACTAGATAGAAACATATTCTCCCAGGCCTTACAGGAAGTTCTGGATGAGCCATCCTACAGGACGAACATGCAGAGACTCTCCAGGCTACACAGGGACGTGCCAATGGAGCCCCTGGACACTGCCCTCTTCTGGATTGAGTTTGTCATGAGACACAAAGGTGCTGCTCACCTGCGTACAGAGTCCTACAAAATGCCCTGGTACTCGTACCACTCTGTAGATGTAATGGTCTTTTTACTGACTGTTGTGTTATTTACTCTGCTGGCTTTCATTGGCATTATCAGATGTTTCTGTTGCAGGTCATGTTTGAAAATGAAAATGAAAGAGGAATGATTATGGCTTTCATCTGTACACAGTGTGGTACAACAATATGTTTTTACTTGTCTCACTCATTATACTTTTTGTTCACATGACAAATATATGTGGCATTGATGTAGACATACAGTATTATTGACAGATGTTTTATCTATTTGCTTTTGAAGATTTTGCTAAACTTACAACTGTACTTTAACTGTTCAGCCCATTTAATCAAAGGTTTGAATAGGAAAGTCCAAATGTGCACTAAAAATTAATGCTGTTATAGTTGTGTGTGGCTGCTTTCTTTGTGTGTAATAGTTAAACTGATGTAGATGTTGATTCTCCAGAAGACTGTTAAAGGAGCTCTGTTTTTTAATAAAGGTATCATGCAGCTTAGATGTTTTCCAAAAACACTTTGTCCCTCATTGGTTCGTTCTTTTTTTCTTCCACATCTATTGTGGAGGTCATTTCAAAAGAACAAAGAACTTTCAGTTTGTCGTTATACAGACTTTAACGACAACATCATTCTTCATTCATTCTAGAAGGGTTGATAATTCAGAGGTAATATAATCCTATGAGATCCGAGGAGGAATGTGAAGGGATTTTCATACTGATGCTTATAAAATTACAGCATGGATCTGCAATAAATAAGCCAGCCAAGGTGGTCTGCATAGAGCAGAATAAGGGTTTCTATTGTCTGACTTTTCTCTAAAGGACTCTGCTTGGAAGCCTCACTTAGATTTAGTTCACTTAGAAATACAGTGTATATTTCCCTCCTTTTGCCCTCAGAACAGCCTAAATTCATTGGGGTATGGACTCTACAAGGTGTCGTAAGCATTCCACAGGGATGCTGGCCCATGTTGACTCCAATGCTTTCCATAGTTGTGTCAAGTCGGCTGGATGTCCTTTGGGTTGTGGACCATTCTTGATACATGGGAAACTGTTGGCTGTGAAAAACCCAGCAACACTCAGTGTATAATAGGACCTTAGCATTTTAAGCAATGCCAGTGGCGATTTCAGCATTTAAATGTTGGTGGGGTAAACTCCACTGTGGAAATGGGAGAACCTTCCAGAAGGACAACCATCTGCAGCACTCCACCAATTAGGCCTTTATGGAAGAGTGGCCAGATGGAAGTCACTCCTCCGTAAAAGGCATCACAGCCTGCTTGGATTTTGCCAAAATGCACCTAAAGACACTCGAACCATGAGAAACAAGATTATGTGGTCTGATGAAACCAAAATTGAACTCTTTGGCCTGAATGCCAAGCGTCACGTCTGGATGAAACCTGGTACCATCCCTATGGTGAAGAATAGTGGTGGCAACATCATGCTGTGGGGAAGTTTTTCAGCAGCAGGGACTGGGAAACTAGTCAGGATCGAGGGTAAGATTAACGGAGCAAAGTACAGAGAGATCCTTGATGAAAACCTACTCCAGAGCGCTCAGGACCTCAGACTGGGGTGAAGGTTCACCTTCCAACAGGACAACGACCCTAAGCACACAGCCAAGACAACGCAAGAGTGGCTTCGGGACAAGTCTCTGAATGTCCTTGAGTGGCCCAGCCAGAGCCTGGACTTGAACCCAATCAAACATCTCTGGAGAGATCTGAAAATAGCTGTACATTAACGCTCCCCATCCAAGAAGACTCAATGCTGTAATCGCTGCCAAAGGTGCTTCAACAAAGTACTGAGTTAAGGGTCTGAATATTTATGCAAATGTATGTTTTTTTAATGCATTTGCAAACATTTCTAAAAACCTGTTATTGCTTTGTCATTATGGTGTATTGTGTGTCGGTTGTGTGTTTAGAATAAGGCTGTACAGTGCCTTGCGAAAGTATTCGGCCCCCTTGAACTTTGCGACCTTTTGCCACATTTCAGGCTTCAAACATAAAGATATAAAACTGTATTTTTTTGTGAAGAATCAACAACAAGTGGGACACAATCATGAAGTGGAACGACATTTATTGGATATTTCAAACTTTTTTAACAAATCAAAAACTGAAAAATTGGGCGTGCGAAATTATTCAGCCCCTTTACTTTCAGTGCAGCAAACTCTCTCCAGAAGTTCAGTGAGGATCTCTGAATGATTCAATGTTGACCTAAATGACTAATGATGATAAATACAATCCACCTGTGTGTAATCAAGTCTCCGTATAAATGCACCTGCACTGTGATAGTCTCAGAGGTCCGTTAAAAGCGCAGAGAGCATCATGAAGAACAAGGAACACACCAGGCAGGTCCGAGATACTGTTGTGAAGAAGTTTAAAGCCGGATTTGGATACAAAAAGATTTCCCAAGCTTTAAACATCCCAAGGAGCACTGTGCAAGCGATAATATTGAAATGGAAGGAGTATCGGACCACTGCAAATCTACCAAGACCTGGCCGTCCCTCTAAACTTTCAGCTCATACAAGGAGAAGACTGATCAGAGATGCAGCCAAGAGGCCCATGATCACTCTGGATGAACTGTAGAGATCTACAGCTGAGGTGGGAGACTCTGTCCGTAGGACAACAATCAGTCGTATATTGCACAAATCTGGCCTTTATGGAAGAGTGGCAAGAAGAAAGCCATTTCTTAAAGATATCCATAAAAAGTGTCGTTTAAAGTTTGCCACAAGCCACCTGGGAGACACACCAAACATGTGGAAGAAGGTGCTCTGGTCAGATGAAACCAAAATTGAACTTTTTGGCAACAATGCAAAACGTTATGTTTGGCGTAAAAGCAACACAGCTGAACACACCATCCCCACTGTCAAACATGGTGGTGGCAGCATCATGGTTTGGGCCTGCTTTTCTTTAGCAGAGACAGGGAAGATGGTTAAAATTGATGGGAAGATGGATGGAGCCAAATACAGGACCATTCTGGAAGAAAACCTGATGGAGTCTGCAAAAGACCTGAGACTGGGACGGAGATTTGTCTTCCAACATGATAATGATGCAAAACATAAAGCAAAATCTACAATGGAATGGTTCAAAAATAAACATATCCAGGTGTTAGAATGGCCAAGTCCAGACCTGAATCCAATCGAGAATCTGTGGAAAGAACTGAAAACTGCTGTTCACAAATGCTCTCCATCCAACCTCACTGAGCTCGAGCTGTTTTGCAAGGAGGAATGGGAAAAAATGTCAGTCTCTCGATGTGCAAAACTGATAGACATACCCCAAGCGACTTACAGCTGTAATCGCAGCACAAGGTGGCGCTACAAAGTATTAACTTAAGGGGGCTGAATAATTTTGCACGCCCAATTTTTCAGTTTTTGATTTGTCTGAATACTTTCCAAAGGTACAGTACCATACTCTGGAATTGTTATCTTCACATTGCCAAAACATCATCATCCCTCAACAACTTCAAGCGAAGACTGGGGGTCAGCCTGATGAACCAATCTACTCAGTAATCTCCTCCATATTGCCTAACTTTCATATGAGCCTTTGGGCTTCCAGCACCACTGTTCTTTTTTTATTGTTTTTTATCTGTATTGTTATCTATCACTTTTTTTCCATTGTGCAAATAAATGAAAGCACCAGTGGCCTCATGGTAACATCCATGAGCAGTTTCATTCCTGTCTTGCAGTTTACATTATTATCGTATCTTTGATGTGTCTGGGTGGTTTAATACATCATCCACAGCGTTACTATTAAAGAGATATTCAATCTCTGATTTGTTATTGTTACCCATCTACCAATCACTGCCCTTCATTATGAGGCTTTCGAAAAGCTTGCTGGTCTTTGTAGTTGAATCTGTGCTTGAAATTCAATTCTTGCCTGAGGGACCTTGCAGATGTTCTATGTATTATTTTATCTAACTTTTTATTTAATTAGGCAAGTTAATTAAGAACAAATTCTTATTTACAATGACTGCCTACCCCGGCCAAACCCTCCCCTAACCCGGACGACGCTGGGCCAATTGTGCACCGCCCTATGGGACTTCCAATCAAGGCCAGTTGTGATAAAGCCCGGGATCGAACCCGGGTCTGAAGTGACGCACTTCAATGCAGTGCCTTAGACCGCTGCGCCATTCAGAAAGCCCATGTATGGGGACAGAGGAAGTGTTAGTCATAGAAAAATCATGTCAACCCCTTTTAATATATGATTTGTTAAGACACATTTTTACTCCTGAACTAATTTAGGCTTGCCTAAACAAAGAATACTGAATATTTATGCAAAAACATGAATTTCCGGCGCCAACAGAGATGGCCGCCTCGCTTCGCGTTCCTAGGAAACTATGCAGTTTTTTGTTTTTTTTACGTGTTATTTCTTACATTAGTACCCCAGGTCATCTTAGGTTTCATTACATACAGTCGAGAAGAACTACTGAATATAAGATCAGCGTCAACTCACCATCAGTACGACCAAGAATATGTTTTTCGCGACGCGGATCCTGTGTTCTGCCTTACAAACAGGACAACGGAGTGGATCCCATGCAGCGACCCAAAAAAACGACTCCGAAAAAGAGGGAAACGAGGCGGTCTTCTGGTCAGACTCCGGAGACGGGCACACCGTGCACCACTCCCTAGCATTCTTCTTGCCAATGTCCAGTCTCTTGACAACAAGGTTGATGAAATCCGAGCAAGGGTAGCATTCCAGAGGGACATCAGAGACTGTAACGTTCTTTGCTTCACGGAAACGTGGCTCACTGGAGAGACGCTATCGCTATCCGAGGCGGTGCAGCCAACGGGTTTCTCCACGCATTGCGCCGACAGAAACAAACATCTTTCTGGTAAGAAGAGGGGCGGGGGCGTATGCCTTCTGGCTAACGTGACATGGTGTGATGAAAGAAACATACAGGAACTCAAATCCTTCTGTTCACCTGATTTAGAATTCCTCACAATCAAATGTAGACCGCATTATCTACCAAGAGAATTCTCTTCGATTATAATCACAGCCGTATATATCCCCCCCCCCAAGCAGACACATCGATGGCTCTGAACGAACTTTATTTAACTCTTTGCAAACTGGAAACCATTTATCCAGAGGCTGCATTCATTGTAGCTGGGGATTTTAACAAGGCTAATCTGAAAACAAGACTCCCTAAATTTTATCAGCATATCGATTGCGCAACCAGGGGTGGAAAGACCTTGGATCATGGTTACTCTAACTTCCGCGACGCATATAAGGCCCTGCCCCGCCCCCCTTTTGGAAAAGCTGACCACGACTCCATTTTGTTGATCCCTGCCTACAGACAGAAACTAAAACGAGGCTCCCACGCTGAGGTCTGTCCAACGCTGGTCCGACCAAGCTGACTCCACACTCCAAGACTGCTTCCATCACGTGGACTGGGATATGTTTCGTATTGCGTCAGATAACAATATTGACGAATACGCTGATTCGGTGTGCGAGTTCATTAGAACGTGCGTTGAAGATGTCGTTCCCATAGTAACGATTAAAACATTCCCTAACCAGAACCCGTGGATTGATGGCATCATTCGCGTGAAACTGAAAGCGCGAACCACTGCTTTTATTCAGGGCAAGGTGTCTGGTAACATGACCGAATACAAACAGTGCAGCTATTCCCTCCGCAAGGCTATCAAACAAGCTAAGCGCCAGTACAGAGACAAAGTAGAATCTCAATTCAACGGATCAGACACAAGAGGCATGTGGCAGGGTCTACAGTCAATCACGGACTACAGGAAGAAATCCAGCCCAGTCACAGACCAGGATGTCTTGCTCCCAGGCAGACTAAATTAACTTTTTTGCCCGCTTTGAGGACAATACAGTGCAACTGACACGGCCTGCAACGAAAACATGCGGTCTCTCCTTCACTGCAGCCGAGGTGAGTAAGACATTTAAACGTGTTAACCCTCGCAAGGCTGCAGGCCCAGACGGCATCCCCAGCCGCGCCCTCAGAGCATACGCAGACCAGCTGGCCGGTGTGTTTACGGACATATTCAATCAATCCCTATACCAGTCTGCTGTTCCCACATGCTTCAAGAGGGCCACCATTGTTCCTGTTCCCAAGAAAGCTAAGGTAACTGAGCTAAACGACTACCGCCCCGTAGCACTCACTTCCGTCATCATGAAGTGCTTTGAGAGACTAGTCAAGGACCATATCACCTCCACCCTACCTGACACCCTAGACCCACTCCAATTTGCTTACCACCCAAATAGGTCCACAGACGATGCAATCTCAACCACACTGCACACTGCCCTAACCCATCTGGACAAGAGGAATACCTATGTGAGAATGCTGTTCATTGACTACAGCTCGGCATTCAACACCATAGTACCCTCCAAGCTCGTCATCAAGCTCGAGACCCTGGGTCTCGACCCCGCCCTGTGCAACTGGGTACTGGACTTCTTGACGGGCCGCCCCCAGGTGGTGAGGGTAGGCAACAACATCTCCTCCCCGCTGATCCTCAACACTGGGGCCCCACAAGGGTGCGTTCTGAGCCCTCTCCTGTACTCCCTGTTCACCCACGACTGCGTGGCCACGCACGCCTCCAACTCAATCATCAAGTTTGCGGACGACACAACAGTGGTAGGCTTGATTACCAACAACGATGAGACGGCCTACAGGGAGGAGGTGAGGGCCCTCGGAGTGTGGTGTCAGGAAAATAACCTCACACTCAACGTCAACAAAACTAAGGAGATGATTGTGGACTTCAGGAAACAGCAGAGGGAACACCCCCCTATCCACATCGATGGAACAGTAGTGGAGAGGGTAGCAAGTTTTAAGTTCCTCGGCATACACATCACAGACAAACTGAATTGGTCCACTCACACAGACAGCATTGTGAAGAAGGCGCAGCAGCGCCTCTTCAACCTCAGTAGGCTGAAGAAATTCGGCTTGTCACCAAAAGCACTCACAAACTTCTACAGATGCACAATCGAGAGCATCCTGGCGGGCTGTATCACCGCCTGGTACGGCAACTACTCCGCCCTCAACCGTAAGGCTCTCCAGAGGGTAGTGAGGTCTGCACAACGCATCACCGGGGGCAAACTACCTGCCCTCCAGGACACCTACACCACCCGATGTCACAGGAAGGCCATAAAGATCATCAAGGACATCAACCACCCGAGCCACTGCCTGTTCACCCCGCTATCATCCAGAAGGCGAGGTCAGTACAGGTGCATCAAAGCTGGGACCGAGAGACTGAAAAACAGCTTCTATCTCAAGGCCATCAGACTGTTAAACAGCCACCACTAACATTGAGTGGCTGCTGCCAACACACTGACACTGACTCAACTCCAGCCACTTTAATAATGGGAATTGATGGGAAATGATGTAAATATATCACTAGCCACTTTAAACAATGCTACCTTATATAATGTTACTTACCCTACATTATTCATCTCATATGCATACGTATATACTGTACTCTATATCATCGACTGTATCCTTATGTAATACATGTATCACTAGCCACTTTAACTATGCCACTTTGTTTACATACTCATCTCATATGTATATACTGTACTCGATACCATCTACTGTATCTTGCCTATGCTGCTCTGTACCATCACTCATTCATATATCCTTATGTACATATTCTTTATCCCCTTATACTGTGTATAAGACAGTAGTTTTGGAATTGTTAGTTAGATTACTTGTTGGTTATTACTGCATTGTCGGAACTAGAAGCACAAGCATTTCGCTACACTCGCATTAACATCTGCTAACCATGTGTATGTGACAAATAAAATTTGATTTGATTTGACAACTATATTTTGGTCATGATTTTTTTTCTTTTTTTTCCCCACTTTGACATTAGAGTATTTTGTGTAGATTGCTGACAAAATTTTTTTAATTAAATCCATTTTAATCCCACTTTAACACAGTAAAATGTGAAGAAATCAAGGGGTCTGAATACTTTTGCAAGGCACTGTATATATATTTTAGGGCTGTCAGAGTTAACTTTTTGTAATTTTAGTGCACACATTGTTTTGGTTTGACAGACCAATTTTTTCTTTCTTTTTTTATTTTTTTAACACATTTTTGGGGGTCTTCATTCCAGGTTAGGGTTAGGCATAAGGTTATCAGTATGTATCAAATCAAATCAAATTTATTGGTCACATACACATATTTAGCAGATGTTATTGCGGGTGTGGTGAAATGCTTGTGTTCCTAGCTCCAACAGTGCAGTAGTATCTAACAATTCACATTGGCATTGGCTAAATACATTAGACTAGAATACAGTATATACATATGAGATGAGTAAAGCAGTATGTAAACATTATTAAAGTGGCCAGTGATTCCATGTCTATCTATATCGGGCAGCAGCCTCTAAGGTGCAGGGTTGTGTAGCTGGGTGGTAGCTGGCTAGTGATGGCTATTTAACAGTCTGATGGCCTTGAGATAGAAGCTGTTTTTCATTCTAGTGTACCTTGCCTTATGGATGATAGTGGGGTGAACAGGCTGTGGCTTGGGTGGATGATGTCCTTGATGATCTTTTTGGCATTCCTGTGACATCGGGTGCTGTAGGTGTCCTGGAGGGAAAGCAGTGTGCCCTCTGTGATGCGTTGGGCAGACCGTACCACTCTTTGGAGAGCCCTGCGGTTGCGAATGGTGCAGTTGCCGTACAAGGTGGTGATACAGCCAACAGGATGCTCTAAATTGTGCATCTGTAAAAGTTTCTGAGGGTCTTAGCAGCCAAGCCAGATTTCTTCAGCCTCCTGAGGTTGAAGAGGCGCTGATGCCGCCTTCATCACACTGTCTGTGTGGGTGGACCAATTCAGACTGTCAGTGATGTGTACGCCAAGGAACTTGAAGCTTTCCACCTTCTCCACTGCAGTCCCGTCGATGTGGATAGGGGCGTTCTTCCTCTGCCATTTTCTGAATTCCACGATCAGCTCTTTCGTTTTGGTTATTTTCCTGGCACAACTCCGCCAGGGCCCTCCTCCCTGTAGGCTGTCTCATCATTGTTGGTAATCAGCCCTACTACTGTTGTGTCGTCTGCAAACTTGATGATTGAGTTGGAGGCGTGCGTGGACACGCAGTTATGGGTGAACAGGGAGTACAGGAGGAGGCTGAGCACGCACCCTTGTGAGGCCCCTGTGTTGATGATCAGCGAAGTGGAAGTGTTGTTTCCTACCTTCACCACCTCAGGCCAGCCCATCAGGAAGTCCAGGACCCAGTTGCACAGGGTGGGGTTCAGACCCAGGGCCCGAGCTTAATGATGAGCTTGGATGGTACTATGGCGTTGAAGGCTGAACTATAGTCAATGAACAGCATTCTGACGTAGATATTCCTCGTCCCGATGGGATAGGGCAGTGTGCAGTGCGATGGCGATTGCATCGTCTGTGGATCTATTGGGGCGGTAAGCAAATTGAAGTGGGTCTACGGTGTTAGGTAATGTAGAGGTGAGATTATCCTTAACTAGCCTCTCAAAGAACTTCATGATGGCAGAAGTGAGTTCTACGGGCGATTAGTCATTTGGTTCAGTTACCTTTGCTTTTTTGGGTACAGGAACAATGCTGGACTTCTTGTAGCAAGTGGGGACAGCAGTCTGGGACAGGGAGAGATTGAATATGTCCCTAAACACTCCAGCCAGCTGGTGTGCGCATGCTCTGAGAACGCGGCTAGGGATACTGTCTGGGCTGGCAGCCTTGCGATGGTTAACAAGCTTAAATGTCTTACCCAATACGGCCACGGAGAACGAGAGCCCACAGTAATAGCCTGTCTGTAAGATTTCAAGTAGTTAGCACAACTACCTTACCATAAAGACAAAGAAATGAATGACACATTTCTTTGGGTTGTATCCAACACAGACAGATGCGGTAAAATATATGGGCACTTTGCACAATTCATTATTCTAAAATAAATTGAAATAAAGAGAGCATCTTCAGTTTTAAGTATTCCATTTTCTTCTTCTTCTACTTCTATGAGTTGATAAACAAACTAAAAGGGTGCATACTGCCACCAGTAGTGGGTTGTTTGAACAGGTATAAAGTCAAGGTTGGCGATTTACTGCCACCTGCAGTTATGGAACATTTTCTCACAAGTATAATTAATTGGCTGATCCCTCTTGATGACCTGGATTAAATTATGTGATCCATCCTTACGCTTCAAACACACCGACTGCGTTATTTGCATCACTGCTGCATAACATTTTGCGCAGCTAGGCAACTATACTGATGCAGGTACCTTTTGCAAATGGTCGCATGCGGTTGGACACATGGAGGAGAGAATCATTTTCGCAGTATCCTCAAAACCGTGTCTTTTTGACACAACTGCCGACAGCTACAGGGACATAAACAAAAAAAAATGCTGCTTGGAGACAATTGTCCACGATAGTAGGATTGTTAGTTTAGTAGTGAGCTTGTGCTAGATGTGGCTAGTTAGCGTTAGCTAGCTAACCTAGCCAATGAGGTGTGTGTGAAAGAAATAGTCAAATAAATTATGCTAGTTACTACCCCTGATAACTTTACCAAATAATAATGTTTGAAAGAGTGAGAGTGTGTATGCTATATAAATAGTAATCGAAATGGTAGATACTACTGTAACCCTGATAATGTGGTCAGATAACCGTGTGTGTGTCTATGTGTACAGTAGGTGACATGTCCATGATAGCTATCTAATAACTATAGTTATGCTAGGTAATGGTTTGGCTTATCATGTTCATGTCTATGTAGAAGAAGACTGTAGGAGGAAGTGGAGAGGACTCAGGGACAGGTATCAGAGAGAGAGAAGGGCAGAGAAAGAGAAGAAGAGGTCTGGGTCAGCAGCTTCAGGTCAGCAGCCTTGGCGATTCTGCCACATTCTTTCTTTTCTGGATCCATTTATTGTGCCTAGGGCAACGAGTGGCAATTTTACAGCCAGACCCTCTACTACATCATCCACAGGTGTTGTTGCCACCGGTGCATCAAGACCCTCAACGTCACCTACAAATGCGACCATCACCTCCACCGGTGGAGTGAGACCCTCTACAACATCATCCACGAGTATGACCACTACCGGTGCAGCCATGGAAGATGATGAAATGGAGGAAGCACCTCTGGATCTAGGACCACCTGAGATTATTATGAACCTCACGGAAGTGACCACTGAGGACCTCGTTGAGCAGGATGTGGCCGTGGAGAGAAACAGAGAGAGAATCGGAAGAGGAACAATGTCACACCAGGTGTCATCAGAGGTACCAGCCCCCAGATCCACTCAACTCATTTCAGCAAAGGCTCCTCAAAGCCGTCGAGAGGGATGCAGTCCAACCTGATGCTCACAGGAAGGAGGATGAAGAGACCCTCTTTGCCATGAGCTTGGTGCCAACCCTGAGGAGGCTGCCTCAGCAAAGAGAAGCAAATGTATCAGCTGCTTTTCGAAGCCGAATTCAATGGTACGTTTTTTTTCTCTCCACATCACAGGTAGTGTCATAAGTGTGTGACAGTGAAGTAAAGTAGGTCATTTTTACAGTATAGTCATGTAGGTTAATTGGTATTTCAGATCAAAGTATTAATATGAGGCAAATGTATAGCTGTTGTTTCTGGGTTAGAAAATATCCTAAAACAGTTTGCTGTCGAAATATCTGCCTGTTATATTCATCTTTTGATCTGAAATACAAATTCCATGAGTAAACAGCAAGTATTACCAACTTTACCACACTGTTCCTATATTTATGCCACTAACTACACTATGCAAGCAGTATTTAGTTAACATAAATCTCACCTTTTATGGTATCATATTATGTTAAGCTTGTATGTGTTGTTTTTCTCTTCCCTTTCAGAAATGGAGTCAATTTAGCCGACCAGCTCACAGGAAGGACAGGAAGAGGAGAGGAGTTGTCTGGTTGTTGTTTTGACCTCCCTCATTGTACCTTTCTTTTCACACACGTCAGTTCCATTTAAATTCAGTCAATTCATAAAGTCATTTGTTTACAAAGTCTTAGGATAGCATTCATTATTAGTGTTGCATAGATTTCTGAATTGAAACTCATACAGAGTTTTCACAGATGCTCTTGGTCTCTTACGAGACTAAAGGTCAATATATTTATTTCATTTAAAACCACTTGAAAACCAGGGTGTTGAATCTTTTTGTGAAGTTATGTTCCATTGACTGGTCCGTGACGTCCAGGGGCCATTTGTTTGTTTAGCTGTGTTATGGCTACATATTATTCCCTTTTTCTCAGAGACAGAGACACACACACACACACACACACCTCTTCGTACCTCAGATCTCCAGTGCCCTGCCCTCTCTCTCTTTATGGCCATGTCTGCAGTTCCCCTACTACGTCTAGGCTTTGAGTAGTCCCTGTATTGGTCTGCATTTGTACCATGCCAGGTGTGTATAATACTGATGTTAATGGGAGAGGGAAGGGGTTAAGGTGTGGTTTTTACTCTCAAATTGAAAAATGCAATTTATGGACCGGTGGATGGTTCTTAAAATAACCTTTTGTGTTATGGGGCTCTTCAAAGAGCTGTTTCACACCACGGCATACTGCCATGGGACTTCACCTGCTGGCGATGAGAAGTAGGTGGTCAGCTTTCTCCATCACCTGTAGTGCCTGTCTGGGGGCGTTGTTGGCACATGCCCTGGTGACATCAGGAAGGTGACCATTTGGCGTGGCCATCTCCATCCGGAGTGGCACCTGGAATGACCTCCGCAGGTAGTTGTGGAGAACACACGTGGCCTTCACGCAGGTATCGACATTTGAGGGGCTGTGACCAAGCACTTTCTGATACATTCTCCACCGGGCTGCCAGAATCCCAAAGGCGCATTCAACAACTAACCTTGCCCTGGACAGTCGTTTGTTAAAGATCCTTACAGGCTTTGGCAATGGCAGCTGGCGTCCAGCGTAGGGCCTCATGAGGTTGGGTCTTAAAGGGAAGGCCTTATCGCCGACGAAGACGTGAGGAACAGATCCCAGGTCTTCAGCCCCAGGGAGTGATGCAGGTGGTGGAATCTCTAGGGTGCCATCCTGAAGTGCCTGGCTGAAGGCAGAGTCCCGGAGGGTCACGCCATCACTTCCCTTGTCGTAAGCACCAACATCGACAACACGGAAACAGTAGATTGCATCTACTACAGCCAAGAGTACAACTGAATATGTACCCTTGTTGTAGAATTGCGAACCCGAGCATGGTGGAGCCTGGATTACTACATGTTTCCCAGCAATGGAGCCAAGACAGTTGGGGAAATTCCACCTCTCCAGGAACTCGGCAGCGATGGCCCTCCAGTCTTCCTGCTTGGGGACAGGCATGTATTCACCAACCAGACAGTCCCAAATGGCTTGTGCCACAGAGGGGACAATGCCTGCCACCGTGGACCGTCCAACTCGGAAGCTGAATCCTATGGTCCTGTAGGAGTCCCCTGTCGCCAAGAATCTAAAATATAATCCAAAGTAATGATCAATATTGTATATAACTTGAATTCCACCCACATATTATATCTACTCATATAGCTACCTCATTACTGTTTATTATGCTTTACTAATTATATTGTAATACTCATCAACCATCCTTAACAATGCCTTGAAACAGTACAATTCAGTCTATGACTATATCAATACATTGTTGTCCAGGCCAACTCTACTCTTAGAAAGAATGGTACTATCTACTTAAAATGGTTCTCTGGCTGTCCCCCATAGGAGATACCTATTAGGTTCCAGGTAATACCGCTTTTGGTTCCAAGTAGAACCCTATTGGGTTCCATGTATTAAGTATTATACCTGGAACCTATGGAGAAAGCAGAAGGACACTTTTGGAACCTTTTTCTCTAAGCGTGTATGCGAGTCCAATAAGAATGTAATGAATGACTGTAACTGTCTTGAACAACAATGGGTCCTGGAGAAGACTAGCCTACCTTCATCAGGGCAGAAGGCACCTTTCTTTTCATTTGGTAACATTGCATAATTAAAAAAGGATTATAAATTAACTTTGGGAAAAGTTATAGTCCCAATGAACATTCCATAAAAGTACATCTGATGTCAAATAGGGACTATTAACTAGAGCCCTTTAGCTAGCTAGGTTGCACATAAAAACAAAATCAAATATCAATCAATTATGATATCAAATGCTTTAAAAATGTACTAGAATGTAGCTTAGGTTCATCTGCAACAACTGAAAAGTCGGACAGTAAAATAGTTTTCCAACAGCAAGGCGCAGATCAGCATGGCAGTTGCCATTATAAACGTTTTTCTTTATAATGTTGAAATAGAATGTCTCCAACCCCCATATCACAAATCGAAATCATATGTATGTACATTGTAGTCCTACAATGAATTGAGAGAGCCTCAAATATAATTATTTTGTATATACCCACTGTTTGGCATGAATAGCGGCATAGTTGCCTGTTTCAGTCATGTCTTTGGTCACGTTTGCTGTGGGTCAAACAAAAACATCCCAATGAGTGGTTGATAATGGAGGCGATGGCTGTAGGATGAGGTTGGTGAAGAGTAACTGCAGAAACTTGCGGTCAAAACTTGTTATCCCTACAATGCAATACGGCGGTGACCGACTTGACAAAAGTGATCAGCTCGAACGCGCCCATTCTCTATACCAACATGTGTCCTCTCTTGAAAAACCGGAGCGTTTGAAAATTGCGGATGGGGCAACGAGGATGTCTAGAGACTTTAAAAAAAAATCTCTCTCGGAGTGAAAGGTTATACTGTATTACGTAATCAACCTTTTGACATAACTTGACTAAACTTTAAAGTAGGCCAATCAATATTCTGTAGGGTGTAGACTTATTTGTAGCCTAAAGAAGAAAAAAATAGGCCTGTTTTAATTCTTCTCATGTCAAAACATAATTTCATTAGATTTATTTGACCTTATACAAAAATATTTCAGGTAAAATTGATGCATGCTTATGTGAAGCAGCTAGTGAAGATGTGTCTCCCTGGTATCTTCATTGTTACCCTGTTGACCCTCTCTATTCCTGCTGTCCATGGTGGGAAAGTCCTGGTGTTTCCTCAAGACGGCAGCCACTGGGTCAACATGAAGGTCATTATTGAAGCGCTGCATTCAAGAGGTCACAGTGTGTCAGTAGTACGGCCATCAGACAGCTGGTACATCAAAGAAACATCCTCTCACTACAGTTCAATCACTATTGATATTCCAGGTGGAGCTGATGAGGAATTATTTCGCTCATTTGTGTCAAGACTAATACAGATAAAGAGGGAGGGAAACTCTCAGCATATCGGACTGTTAGCTAATAGGCCTATTGGCCAATTTCTCGGGCCACTATACCTATTTTGCCAATTGGCCTGGGCCCTTTTACTCAACGAAGTCCTGCTTATCCATCACGACTGGACTACCGACGTTATCTGCCCAAGGTTTTATTTTCTCCTGAATGCCCATCTGCTAGCTTGCTAGCCGTGGCCCGCTAGCTGTCTAGAACATATTGGACTGTTAGCTGAATCGATCCATTGGCCAATTTCTTGGGCCACAATACCTATTTTGCCAATTGAACTTGGACCCCTCTGCGACTCAGGCGAAACCTACTAATCCATCACGACTGGTCTATCAACGTCACCGCACGAGGCTAAAACAGACTTTCCTCCGTCGCAACGTCCCTCTAAGGCCCTTCTGCTAGTTTGCTATCCCCGGTCTGCTAGCTGTCTGAATCGCCGTGTCTCCAGCCAGCCCAACCACTCACTGGACCCCTATGATCACTCGGCTATACATGCCTCTCCCTAATATCAATATCCCTTGTCCATTACTGTCCTGGTTAGTGATTGTCTTATTTCACTGTAGAGCCTCTAGCCCTGCTCAATATGCCTTAACCAACCATTTAGTTCCACCTCCCACATATGCGGTGATATCACCTGATTTAAACGTCTCTAGAGACAATATCTCTCCCATCATTATTCAATGCCTAGGTTTACCTCCAATGTACTCACATCCTACCATACCTTTGTCTGTACATTATGCCTTGAATCTATTCTATTGCGCCCAGAAACCTGCTCCTTTTACTCTCTGTTCCAAACGTACTAGACAACCAGTTCTTATAGCCTTTAGCTGTACCCTTATCCTACTCCACCTCTGTCCCTCTGGTGATGTAGAGGTTAATCCAGGCCCTGCAGTGCCTAGCTCCACTCCGATTCCCCAGGTGCTCTCATTTGTTGACTTCTGTAACCGTAAAAGCCTTGGTTTCATGCACGTTAACATTAGAAGCCTCCTCCCTAAGTTTGTTTTATTCACTGCTTTAACACACTCTGCCAACCCAGAGGTCCTAGCCGTGCCTGAATCCTGGCTTAGGAAGACAACCAAAGACCCTGAAATTTCGATCCCTAACTATAACATTTTCCAACAAGATAGAACTGCCAAAGGGGGCGGTGTTGCAATCTACTGCAGAGAGCCTGCAGAGTTCTGTCTTACTACCCAAACAATTCGAGCTTCTACTTTTAAAAATCCACCTTTCCAGAAACAAGTCTCTCACTGTTGCCGCTTGCTATAGACCACCCTCTGCCCCCAGCTGTGCCCTGGACACCATATGTGAATTGATTGCCCCCCATCTATCTTCAGAGTTTGTGCTGCTAGGTGACCTAAACTTGGACATACTTAAATCTAAGCTTGATGCCCTCAATCTCACACAAATGATCAATGAACCCACCAGGTACAACTCCAAATCCGTAAACACAGGCACCCTCATAGATATCCTAACCAACTTGCACCCCAAATACACCTCTGCTGTTTTCAACCAATCTCAGCAATCACTGCCTCATTGCCTGCATCCGTAAAGGGTCTGCAGTCAAACGACCACCCCTCATCACTGTCAAATGCTCCCTAAAACACTTCAGTGAGCAGGCCTTTCTAATCGACCTGGCCCGGGATTCCTGGGAGGATATTGACCTCATCCCGTCAGTAGAAGATTCCTGGTTATTCTTTAAAAGTGCCTTCCTCACCATCTTAAATAAGCATGCCCCATTCAAAAAATGTAGAACCAGGAACAGATATAGATAGCCCTTGGTTCTCTCCAGACCTGACTGCCCTTGACCAGCAAAAAAAAACACCCTGTGGCATTCTGCATTAGCATCGAATAGCCCCCGTGATATGCAACTTTTCAGGGAAGTTAGGAACCAATATACACAGGCAGTTAGGAAAGCTAAGGCTAGCTTTTTCAAGCAGAAATTTGCATCCTGTAGCACAAACTCAAAAAAGGTCTGGGACACTGTAAAGTCCATGGAGAATAAGAGCACCTCCTCCCAGCTGCCCACTGCACTGAGGCTAGGAAACACTGTCACCACTGATGAATCCACTATAATTGAGAATTTCAATAAGCATTTTTTTATGGCTGGCCATGCTTTCCACTTGGCTACCCCTACTCCGGTCAACAGCCCTGCACCCCCCACAGCAACTCGCCCAAGCCTCCCCATTTCTCCTTCACCCAAGTCCAGATAGCTGATGTTCTGAAAGAGCTGCAAAATCTGGACCCCTACAAATCAGCCGGGCTAGACAATCTGTACCCTCTCTTTATAAAATGACCTGCCGAAATTGTTGCAACCCCTATTACTAACCTGTTCAACCTCTTTCTTTCGTATCGTCTGAGATTCCCAAAGATTTGAAAGCTGCCGCGGTCATCCCTCTCTTCAAAGGGGGAGACACTCTAGAACCAAACTGCTACAGACCTATATCTATCCTACCCTGCCTTTCTAAGGTCTTCGAAAGCCAAGTTAACAAACAGATTACCGACCATTTCGAATCATTCGAATCATTACCTTCTCCGCTATGCAATCTGGTTTCAGAGCTGGTCATGGGTGCACCTCAGCCACGCTCAAGGTCCTAAACGATATCATAACCGCCATCGATAAGAGACATTACTGTGCAGCTGTATTCATTGACCTGGCCAAGGCTTTCGACTCTGTCAATCACCACATTCTTATCGGCAGACTCAACAGCCTTGGTTTCTCAAATGATTACCTCGCCTGGTTCACCAACTACTTCGCTGATAGAGTTCAGTGTGTCAAATCGGAGGGCCTGTTGTCCGGACCTCTGGCAGTCTCTATGGGGGTGCCACATGGTTCAATTCTCGGGCCGACTCTCTTCTCTGTATACATCAATGATGTCGCTCTTGCTGCTGGTGATTCTCTGATCCACCTCTACGCAGACGACACCTCTACGCCTACCGATCCTCGACTTTGGCGATGTTGTTTACAAACTAGCCTCCAACACTCTACGTAACAAATTGGATGCAGTCTCTCACAGTGCCATCCGTTTTGTCACCAAAGCCCCATATACTACCACCACTGCGACCTGTGCACTCTCGTTGGCTGGCCCTCGCTTCATACTCGTCGCCAAACCCACTGACTCCAGGTCATGTACAAGTCTCGGTAAAGCCCCGGCGTATCTCAGCTCACTGGTCACCATAGCAGCACGCACCCGTAGCACACGCTCCAGCAGGTATATCTCACTGGTCACCCCCAAAACCAATTCTTACTTTGGCCCCCTTTCCTTCCAGTTCTCTGCTGCCAATGACTGGAACGAACTTCAAAAATCACTGAAGCTGGAGACTCATATCTCCCTCACTAGCTTTAAGCACCAGCTGTCAGAGCAGCTCACAGATCACTGCACCTGTACATAGCCCATCTGTAAATAGCCCATCCAACTACCTCATCCTCATACTGTATTTATTTATCGTGCTCCTTTGCACCCCAGTATCTCTACTTGCACATTCATCTTTTGCACATCTACCATTCCAGTGTTTAATTGCTATATTGTAATTACTTCGCCACCATGGCCTATTTATTGCCTTACCTCCCTTATCCTACCTCATTTGCACACGCTGTATATAGACTTTTTCCACTGTATTATTGACTGTATGTTTGTTAATTCCATGTGTTGTTGTATGTGTCGAATTGCTTTGCTTTATCTTGGCCAGGTCGCAGTTGTAAACTTGTTCTCAACTAGCCTACCTGGTTAAATAATGGTGAAATAAAATAAAATAAAATACAAATTTCATTGAGAAAGAAAAAATGTAAATACATTATTTACTGGCAAGAGAGATTGATACCACTTGTTAGCATAATGGATAGTTGCCTACTTGACAGTGATGGATAATAGCATTGTTTTATTACATCTGCAGCTAAAAACATTTCATATGTATTATATTTCATCATGTAAATGATGGCATAACTTCTGTTTTGATAGTAATAGTCATAATATTGTATTCTGCATGTGTTACAGAACTGTACAAAAGCCTGAGCTTTTTTCATTAAATAAATAATTTATGTTATAACAAATGCATTGTACAGACAGACCAGTTGTTACATTTTAATTTGTCCCTGGTTAAACTTAATATCCAGTGTTACACATGAGACGACACATAACACGACTCCTTTTCAACAGTGCTACATGTACATATTCTGCTTAGTATGAGAGATATCCCTTTTCTCTGAATAATGTCAACTACTGTATGTAGTTTAGCTGGGCCTGGGTTTGAGCCTGGAAGTCAGTGGTCTGGGAGTGATGGGATGTGACTCACAACAGAATGAGAAGGCCAGTCCAGAGAGGTACACCTCCCAGCCAGGGTAAAGACCAGTCCTTTAGTATGTACCTGCAGATGGCCAGAATGGGAAACCATAGGAAGTGAAGTGCAGCGTAGCCCAGCCCAGCTGCAAAATGGCCGTCAGATACATTACCAGACACAATTTTGGATACACCTACTCATTCAAGGGTTTTTCTTATTTTTTTAAAACTATTATCTACATTGTAGAATAATAGCAAAGACATCAAAACTATGAAATAACAGATATGGAATCATGTAGTAACCAAAAAGTGTTAAACAAATCAAAATATATTTTAGATTCTTCAAAGTAGCCACCCTTTGCCTTGATGACAGCTTTGCACTCTTGGCATTCTCTCAATCAGCTTCACCTGGAATGCTTTTCCAACAGTCTTGAAGGAGTTCCCACATATGCTAAGCACTTGTTAGCTGCTTTTGCTTCACTCTGCGGTCCAACTCATCCCAAACCATCTCAATTGGGTTGAGGTAGGGTGATTGTGGAGGCCAGGCCATCTGATGCAGCACTCCATCACTCTCCTTCTTGGTCAAATAGTTTTGAAATCTTCACTATTATTTTACAATGTAGAAAATATTAAAAAAATAAGAAAAACCATGGAATGAGTAGGTGTGTCCAAACTTTTGACTGGTACTGTACATTCTATTTGACCTAGAACTGAGTCTGAAATGAGTCAAAATGTCTTAAGTAGAAAATATACATGAGGTACTGACATCATGAAGCAACAAATTAAAACTGGCTCAACCAGTTAGTATAAAATTGCCTGTATGACTGTATAAACGTATATTTCATTGAAGGCAGGTCCATGACATGACAGTGTGTAAGTGGATCCCCACTGTTGCTGGGCCAAATGCGGTTGATGATAATGAAAGAAAAGCCTGCACATGGTATACACGTATGTTCATGGTATACACCTATGTTCATGGTTTACACGTACGTTGCTCTCATATACATTCCATGGGTGCCGCATGCAACCGTTTGTGGGCATTTCTGTCATTAGTTTCATGAAATGCACTCACTCTCTGAATGATGGGGTCATTGAAAATGCAAAAGGTAAATCCCAAAAATGGTAAAAGAAATCCCCCCCCCAAAAAATCCTTATTTACAAATAGAAAGAGTACTTTCAAACAAAGCTGTCAATTCAGGTAATTTACAAAGTCTCTACACAAGGCATGGGCTATGGCAAGGGCCTCAGAGCCATCAGAACCATCTGAGAGCTGCCTCAGCGGGCAGGCCAGCCAGGTGAGAGGAAGGGTGGGGTGGAGGAGCCTGTCCTCTCACGTTGTCCTGGTTCTCAGAGAGCTCATCCTGAGCACGGTGAGCTCTGCTACGTCTGCATCCTGCATCTCAGACTCCTGCTGGCAGCTCTCTCTGATCACATACACTATGAGTCCCACACAGATGATTATGAGAAGAAATATACCTATAACCTGATATATCAGGGGGCAGAAATAAAGATTGAATAAGGTGAATAACATCCTAAATGTGACTGCAATGCATAGACTAGACATCTTTGTCATTGATAACCCACAACTCCGTCACTCCACATAGGTAGAGTGATTTGTAACAGGTAAGAGCTGTGGAGTAACATAAGGAGCTAGGGGTATGTATCAATTGTTTCCAAGTAGGAGTGCTGACTTAGGATCAGTTTAGCCTTTTAGATCTTAATGAATAAGATTACGTGGACGGGGAACCTGATTCTAGATCAGCTCTCCCTCTCTGAATTGTTTGATACACATGGCCCCTAGCTCCTCATTCCACCTCATATAATGAAACATATGCATGTAACAATGTAGTATTTATGTGATATGCATGAAATGAGACTCACCTGAGACACAACAAATAGCTGCTGTGAGCGGAGCATTAGTTCTTGCGGTGTGACATCTCCCTCACTAGTTGGCTCACACCATTTCTGCGGTGCTGCTTTATCAACTATGACAAATCTGCCCTTCCAGTCTGTCATTGCACAAGCAAAGTACTGGCCATCGAGGAACAACAAGATCAGCCAGACGATTGCAGGAACAAAACTGGAAAAAGACACAGTCTTCTGGCACCACGTATCGCACCTGCATCCTTGAAAGATCAGCATCAACGTGAAGGCCATGACAGCAGGAATGATGAAGAAGGCAGATGAAAACACTCCATTCCATTTAGGATTGCAAGGACACTCAAACTCCAGCTCCACCAGCTTCTCTAGTCCCATGAGGATAAATCCAAAAGCCACATTTGAGACCAGAGGACTGTTGCTAAGTTCATTTTTCAGTCTGGTAAGCCATTGTTGTCTACTATCCATACTAAATATACCAAAAAATGAGAGTAGTAGAGGTAAAAAGCCCAACAGAGGGTGTACCGTTGTGAACACATTGGCAACAGTTAAGTGATGCGTGATTAACAGTTCTAGGGGTAAGTTTTTCCCTCGGGCAAAATTCCACACTTCCTCTCTCATTGGTTTTGAACAAAGGAGGGTGTGTCATCGGCTCTGACCTTTCCCTAGCTGATTGGCTGGTGGGGGGTTTCAGATGGGGTTACATTTTAAACGTACTCTTCCACAGATAAACTAGAGGGAGGAGAGTAAAGTGGAGGGAAGTCCAGTTTGTTCTGCCATTGGGTGAGAAGACTAGCCATTTACAATACTTCTTCTAGCACACAAATACTCACAGTGCAATGGCCGGTGGATACTGTAGTGCGGCAGCAGTTGGCAGCAACTTTGGAATCAATTTCTCAGATACATTTGGCCACAGAAGCAGATTGTGGACAGTACTACTTAAAAAAGTGTCCCTCAAATAGATATTACATGTGTACTGTATACACACTGACTGAATGGGTTGCCATAGTCTGGCCTTTCATTTATCATAGTGTGTTTTCCACTTGTTTACAAAAAAAATCATTAATATATACCCATTCAGTATATTGATTTCCCCACTGCTAATGTTCACACAACACAATATACCCAGTATGATTCAGTTGAATTCTGGCTTCTATAATGAACCACCAGATGTCGCCCATGTAACACCCCTGCACAGCTCTGGAATACAGGGATTAATGGGAGGCCATGTTAGTTAGGGTCAGTCTAATTGAAACACAGTCCAGTCCAGTCCAGTACAGTAACCAGGGTTCACTGTGTCCTGGGTTATGTCTTCTGGTGAAATTAGCTGCTATGTGTGGTTCATGGCAGGGTTGTTACCACCCAGTGACCTGTTTCCTATGTATTTACAGTATTATGATGGGGCATGGCATTTGGGAAGATTAAACCACAGCCTATAATTACTTACCCTCAGCCATGATTTACCTGAATTCCTTGCAATTATAGCAATTATCCGTGTCTCTATAATTGTAATTGGTCAAGAGGTCTACTTAGAGATAAACCACCTAAAGTGGCCACTTTCTTTCTCTGTGTGCGTATGTGTGTTTGCGCGCTCGCGTTGGTAGTTGCTCGCGTTTGTGGATGTGCGTCTTGCGATCAAGCTTTCATGCGCCACATTTCGATGCTAAAATTCCATATGTCCATAGACTGTCTGTCAATAAAAACGATTGACTCAATAAATGTGCAAAGGTAATCAAATTGATATAGGCAATAATTCGCGCATGTTCAGAATGACTGTTTGTAAAATGTACACTTTTATTTTGGGCTCTGAATCGCCTCGTTTCTATGATCGCCAATGCGCATCGGTCTGCGCATCTCTGATCCTTCGGAACTACAACCGTGGACGCTCGCACTGACATCGAAAGACCTCCTCCGCAATCCGACGAAGGAGGCTCCGTTTATGGCCCTACTACATCGGCATCCCTGACGGAGCTATCGGCCTGTCCTGGACCATTCCTTGCTGCCTTCATTTCGTTATTTTCAGGAGGACTTTACCTTTATAGCCTTCGTAGATCATTCTAAATAACTCCGCATCTCCTCTGCTATGCACTTTTAGACCAGATCTATAATTCCCGCGATCAATATCTCATCTCCCACAATCGCCTTGTCTCATCCCTGCCTCGTCCTCTCTTCGAACCCCAAGAATGCAGCCTACTGCTGTAATGTTGGCTGTGGTCCTTTTTGGAAACTTGGTGCTGCATTACGTCTCGGCTCAAAACGGTAAGAATGAAGATGTGACCATGCCCGAGACTGTACACAATCGCAGTCAGACACAGTGTTTTGCTAATTGTTCCAATTAGGAGCCTACTGTGACTCGAGAACATGTATTTTATTACGATTTGAGGAAGTGGGCGTCTGTCATTTTACATAATGTCAAATATGAGGGGCATGGGCGCACTTACGCATCGCAATAAAGTGTTTATTTAGAACACATTTGTTTACATAACTCTGTTCACAGTATTTAGGGTGCTCATATTTTTTTAGACAATTTCCCTACGCACACGATTCTCACTTGTACAGATTAAGGAAATGGATTGAAACGAGATAAATATGCTATCGAAAACCAGAGCAAAATATGGTACTGCAAACCAGAGCATCGTTGTGTTTGCTTGGTGTTTCCTAATATAAACTCTTTTAGCTATTTCGTTCTGTTTGGAGTTAGTATTGTATTATTATTATTTGATGGATACATTGGAATTCCTTAGTCTCCACGAAGTCAGCTGGGTTTGAATGATTTGTCTTCATTGATAAAATAGGTTACTGAATGCACAGATTGTTGACACTCTTTGATCGTAGCATATTTAGTGTTTGGGATGTAAGTATTGTTATGTTGTGAAGAAGAGCAGCGTAATGCATTCCAAGCGTAATGGACTGGACTGTTGAAGAACCTGCCAAACAGTCTGCACGATTCACGACTGTTAAACCCATAGTCTCTCTCTGGCTAAAAGACAACAAACAAATCATCGGGCTTTCATATTAAAGAGGTCAACGTTCCACTGGTATGTGTGTGTGTGTGCCTGTGTGTGTGTGTGTGTGTGCCTCACTTCTACATCTCATGTGAATTAATAGGCAACCATTGTCATTGATATCATTTTTAGTGACAGTGTTGATATTTGGAAAGGTCATTACTCGTTTTCTGCCCTCAAAATACAATCTGCCTTATTGTAAACAGCATCTTTTGTTTCCTGGAAATATTTAGACCCATTGGTTTCTCTCTGTGTGTCAGTGGAGTTGAGATTCTATTACATAATTGAGGCTTCTGAATCCCACTGTTGGCTCAAAGCAGAGTGTTGATAACCTCAACACATATACACAAGTTCCAACAAAACACATTTACACTATCTGTGTGTAGCCTACATGTTTGAAGGCTATAATATCTTGTCCCGCAATATGATGGATAACCTTTCAAATGATTATCACCAATTTGTTTCCATATTTTGTTGATTTCAATTGTCTCTCCATGGGCCATCCAAGTTTATGTCTTCCAGTCTTTGATGAACACACAGTTACAAGGGGCAGGATTGAGGGAGGCATCATTTGCTTGACATGAAGGATGTCTGAGCCTCCTCATCATTGCGTGCTAAGGGTTGCCTTCCCTGACATGCCCCTGATGGATGGCCAATCCCAGTGAATCACTTCTGCCACCCAGAGGGGGCACACCAATCAGACGCAGTCTCTACACAAACACATGTTCTCAGAGCTGAGCTACTACTAGCTATTGGTATATTTTATGACAATAATTGTTTCAATGACGAAACTTGCAATTTTGGATCGTGTTATAGGCCTATAGAAAGCTAATAAAAATCCACTAGTCTATTCCTGCAAGCACTGAATTTGTGTGATAACTACTTTGTTGAGGGAAAAACTACTTGCTACGATTGTGGTATGTTGTTGTTTCACCTAATTATTTTAAGATTAATGCACAAATGTAAGTCGCTCCGGATAAGAGCGTCTGCTAAAGGACTGTTAGCACTGTGAATACAGAAAGATTGTAATATGAAATTGTACAGCAATAGTTGGAATTGTAACCGGAAGGTAGCAAGATCAAATCCCCAAGCTGACAAGATAAAAATCTGTCGTTCTGCCCCAGAACAAGGCAGTTAACCCACTGTTCTTATTGAATTGACTTTGTTTAAATGGAATTGACACCAACCCTGCTTACTACTAGTGTACAATGCGTGTACCAAACATTAGGAATGCCTTCATAATATTGAGTTGCACCCCCTTTTGCCCTCAGAACAGCCTCAATTCGTTGGGGTATGGACTCTACAAGGCTTGACATTTTTCCACAGGGATGCTGGCCCATGTTGACACCAATTCTTCCCACAGTTGTGTCAAGTTGGCTGGATGTCCTTTGGGTGGTGGACACACGGGAAATTATTGAGCGTGAAAATCCCAGTAGCGTTGCAGTTATTGGACACTCAAACCGGTGCACCTGGAACCTAATACCATACCCTGTTCAAAGGCACTTCAATATTTTGCCTTGCCCATTCACCCTCTGAATGGCACACAGACAATCCATGTCTCAAAGCTTAAAAATCCTTCTTTAATCTGTCTCCGCCCCTTCATCTACACTGATTGAAGTGTATATAACAAGTAACATCAATAAGGGATCATAGGTTTCACCTGGTCAGTCTGTCATGGAAAGAGCAGGTGTTCCTAATGTTTTGTACACTCAGTGTACATTAATTAATTGATCTGGTGGATGAATTATGTGTGTATGAGGACACGCTTTGATGGTCCCCATCCACAAAGTCAGATATACGCCCTCTATTGTTTGGGTAAAGCCCAAGTGAAGGCATTCCAGTCTTTGCCCAGTGTTAGTGCCCACTCCCTGGGTCTCATAGCGACACACAGGGCTCCCTCCACCATGGGCTCTGCTGCTCTGTGGGAGACAGACTGGTGCTACCTTGTCACTCTGTGTCTGTCTGAGCCTCACTGTAACTGGTGAAGACTGATACAACTCTTTTCTTTATTAGCCTACTGATGTATTACAGTTTATTAAAGTGATATTGGATTTTAGACACTAGTGAGATACAGTTCTGAACCTAGATACTGTAAAACACATTTATGAGGCTGTTATATAAACACAGTAATCATATTTTAATGGATGGTATACTGATGCTATTTGGTCACACAAATATGGGTATACCCTCCAAACAAATGAATTCATATTTCACAGTCTGGATTTAGTGTGAGTGATGTAACGTGGCAGGCGTCTCTATTTCACGTTTGATTTCCTCAGCAATATTTCAGATTCGGGGCAATGGCGTGTAAAGAAGTGTAATTATAAGGGCACGGCATTTAATCACAGTACAGTATCTGTGAAGCAGTGGAGGGAGCTGAGCTGAGACTATTATACCTCTATATGCTTGGGGAGCCTGACCAACCATAGATGGCTGAGATTCAGCAACAGATACCTGGAGGACTGTAAATAGCATTGGGCCATTCTGCCGCCAGTCGCTATTTATGGAGGGGAGACACAGCACCCTGAGCACAGAGAACTGTGGCTTTAACATCCTTTTGCGAAAGTGAGTCCATTAACTCTTAATGGGTAGCAGCATCCCTGTGCACAGCTGCTTGGCTCTCTGAAGACTCACTAGATGCATGTGAACCATTTAAGCTCTTAAAGGGCCTCGTTCTTTTATGCATGACGAATATGAAGAGGGGTTCTCTCCTGTCCCTAACCTGACGATGCTGCTTATGGCAATGCGCCATGGATAATCTCCCCCTAATGAACAATTGAACAGCCACAACAGCCGTAATCAAGTTCAGGACATTTGTGTGCATAATATCTTATTTTTGAGTTGACATAGAATACAGACCACTATGTGAATTCCTTTGATGTGAGTTACCAATAGAATCATGAACCAAGTCAAGCATCAACTCAATGCTGCTCTAAATGCATCTGTTATTTTTCCATAAGATAGAGCTATGACTCATTATTTCTTCATGTAACACAGTATTAGTAGGTTTGTGTGGCTCAAAGCCACAGACAGTTAGTTTATCGACACAGTCCCAGTTTCTATCACTAAACACGTTTCATGATCAAATCCCCTGAATCAGGGCCAGGCAACATTATAAAAATAAATCAAAAATGGCATATCTCTTACAATTAATAAGGGATTCAATCAATGTAACTGCAAGGTACAGAGTAGCTTGGTAATTGTGAGGTAATTAATTGTAAGTCCATGCTGTATCACTGCCCATGTTCTGAGTAGCAGAGGACACATCTGTGAGACCGGAAAATGTGCTGTGGGACGTAAGCCAGTTCTTCCACTGAGTCACACTAGCCCACTGTGAAACATGATACATACTGCACCGATGGCAACAGCATCAGGCACCCCACAGCCTCCAACACAGTACACACCAGACATACTGTAGCTACTGGTGATGATACCCAAATGGAAGATGCTAGAGGGGATTTTAAACAAAATGGAGACTTAATGTTGATATGTGGTTGTGTGGAATATTCGTTCTGGGAGATTTGTTTGTGGTTACAATATGTGTTGTCACAGTGTGTCCAGTGAAGAAAACACCTAATTTAATAGTCATTGTCACAAACTGTTATGGTGACATGGATGAGTGTCAACTAGTCCTGTGGCATATGGTATCCTAACCATGCTAGCTTTGCACAGTGACAGAGGGCCTGGGTTGTCTGTCATCTTGACCCCTGAAAGGGTTAATCGGGGAGCAATGTTTGCTGGTTGAGGGGGATAAGCCCATTTCAACTGGGGATGGGGGGTGGGGGATTTAACTCTCATGAAAGCTGTGGCTCCCCTCTATGACCTGAATGGCTGTCCCTGAGTAGTTACAGTAAGATGGCAGAGGTCACCTCCTCCCTCTCATCTCAGCTGCTGTTGCTATCAAGGTATATTGTTGATTTGTTCAAACAGATGAGGAAATCTATACCCGCCCACCCATCGATGTGTTAAGAGCAGCTCAGAAACAAATACATCATCCTTCAACCCACAGCAGTGACTTATTTACAACTGTCAGAGCAGGAGGCTTTGTGAAACCTTGGGCAATCGGCCAAGTGTAACACCTCTTAACCAGATGCTGGAAGCCAGCTTAGTTGGCACTCCTACAAAAGTCAGATATACTGGCTAAGACAATGGAGCATCACACCACAGTACACTGATACTATAGCTACAGTGCCTTGCAAAAGTATTCATCCCCCTTTGCGTTTGTCCTATTTTGTTGCATTACAACCTGTAATTTAAATTTATTTTTAATTGGATTCCATGTGAATTTGAAATTGGTGAAGTGAAATGAAAAAAATAACTTGCTTCTAAAAATAAAAAAAATATTGGAAAAGTGGTGTGTGCATATGTATTCACCCCCCTTTGCTATGAAGCCCCTAAATAAGGTCTGGTGCAACAAATTACCTTCAAAAGTCACATAATTAGTTAAATAAAGTCAACCTGTGTGCAATCTAAGTGTCACATGATCTGTCACATTATCTCAGAATATATACACACACCTGTTCTGAAAGGCCCCAGAAACTGCAACACCACCAAGCAAGCGGCACCATGAAGACCAAGGAGCTCTCCAAAAAGGTCAGGGACATAGTTGTGGAGAAGTACAGATCAGGGTTGGATTATAAAAAAATATCCAAAACTTTGAACATCCCACGGAGCACCATTAAATCCATTATAAAATAAAATGGAAAGAATATGGCACCACAACAAACCTGCCAAGAGAGGTCCGCCCACCAAAACTCCCGGACCAGGCATGGAGGGCATTAATCAGAGCGGCAACAAAGAGACCAAAGATAACCCTGACGGAGCTGCAAAGAGCCACAGCGGAGATTGGAGTATCTGTCCATAGGACCACTTTTTAAACCGTACACTCCACAGAGCTAGGCTTTACGGAAGAGTGGACAGAAAAAAGCTTAAAGAAAAAAATAAGCAAACACGTTTGGTGTTTGCCAAAAGGCAGACTCCCCAAACATATGGAAGAAGGTACTCTGGTCAGATGAGACTAAAATTGAGCTTTTTGGCCATCAAGGAAAACGCTATGTCTGGCGCAAACTCAACACCTCTCATCACCCCGAGAATACCATCCCCACAGTGAAGCATGGTGGTGGCAGCATCATGCTGTGGGGATGTTTTTCATCGGCAGGGACTGGGAAACTGGTCAGAATTGAAGGAACGATGGATGGCGCTAAATACAGGGAAATTCTTGAGGGAAACCTCTTTCAGTCTTCCAGAGATTTGAGACTGGGACTGAGGTTCACCTTCCAGCAGGACAATGACCCCAAGCATACTGCTAAAGCAACAGTTGAGTGGTTTAAGGGGAAACATTTAAATATCTTGGAATGGCCTAGTCAAAGCCCAGACCTCAATCCAACTGAGAATCTGTGGTATGACTTAAAGATTGCTGTACACCAGCGGAACCCATCCAACTTGAAGGAGCTGGAGCAGTTTTGCCTTGAAGAATGGGCAAAAATCCCAGTGGCTAGATGTGCCAAGCTTATAGAGACATACCCCAAGAGACTTGCAGCTGTAATTGCTGCAAAAGGTGTCTCTACAAAGTATTGACTTAGGGGGGTGAATAGTTATGCACGCTCAAGTTTTCTTGTCTTATTTCTTGTTTGTTTCACAATGAAAAATATTTAGCATCTTCAAAGTGGTAGGCATGTTGTGTAAATCAAATGATACAAATGATCCATTTTAATTCCAGGTTGTAAGCCAACAAAATAGGAAAAACACCAGTACACAGAGGTGACACTCATATCTCCATTCTCAAACATAAATAAATGCCCTGCACGTAGCCAGTGCAGTGGCCCTTGGGGTTATCTAGCTGCGGTCTGTCTGTGTTGTGGGACTGGGAGGCAGGTTACAGGCGGTTGACTCAGAGCCACTGCCTGCCTGCCTGGTGATGTGTGCTCTGCAGTCCTCAGGGAAGAGAGCTCCCCAACTCACTCAGTTGGCCGAGCACATGTGTGATGGGCCACCACACAGACTCAGAGGGGATCTATTCACCACAGTATACTCTATATGATGCTATATAATATTATAATGAAGTGCCTCGCAGAATAAACAGAGATTAATGGATGCTTGTGACTCACTGTGCTGTAAATGAATCCCTCCTCATTATGGTATCATTTCATTCAGATCACCTATGTAATTGTGGTAGTATCCCTTTAGCAACATTACAGGCTACTCTCTTCTATGAAAACCTCCTTGTCCTCTTCACTTTCTGTTGCCCTCCAAAAGAGTTGAGGATGAGAGGCCGGTCCAGTTCTTTGATCTCAGCGGATGCTTTAGTTCAGAGGCAGCCTGAGCAGAGTCAGTGGGCGTCCAGGCTGGGCTTTACCCTCTGTGATGATGGGGGGTGGAGGTTTAAGCTAGATGGACCCAGATGTTTCAGGAGAAAGACACAAGCACTAATTACTCTGCATGTATCTGGGCTTCAGGCAAGATGGCACAAGGTCTGTTTAGGCTCTGGTCTGTGTAAATCAAGACAGCCTGGATCATGTCCACAGCCAAATCATTTACCCTTTTCCTATTGCTTTATTATTTACAGCTGCCTGTGACTCACTTCTAACTGTTGCTGCCAGGGTATGGTACGGTATGATCCCCACCCATGTATTGTTCCGTCTCTGGAATATCTTGCTCTGGGTGGACCAGACCAAAGAGTATTTGGCTTCAGTTGTGTACAGAACATATTGTCTCTAGCTGTAGAAACACAGTGGTGTTTGACCTAAAATGGAAAATTATAGCCTACAATATAAACTCAGTCTCTTGGTTACAAACTGATACAGCACAGTACATTATTTGCCCAAAACCAAAACGCAAAGTATCTAGGTTAAATTGCAATAATGAAATGTTATGCACAGCTCATTTTAACCCAGTACTGACAGCTATGCGTAGGCGCCTAGTAACCTCCCCCCACTACTAACCTCCCCCCACTAGGCAGCTAGTAACCTCCCCACACTAGTAACCTCCCCCCACTAGGCAGCTAGTAACCTCCCCCCACTAGGCTGCTAGTAATCTCTGCCCACTAGGCAGCTAGTAACCTCCACACACTAGTAACTTCCCCCTACTAGGCAGAAAGTAACCTCCGCCCACTTGGCAGCTAGTAACATCTCCCCACTAGTAATCTCCCCCCACTAGGCAGCTAGTAACCTCCCCCCACTAGTATCCCCCCCACACTAGTAAACTCCTCCCACTAGGCAGCTAGTAACCTCCCCCCACTAGTAATCTCCCCCCACTAGGCAGCTATTAACCTCCGCCCACTAGGCAGCTAGTATCCTCCCCCCACTAGTAACCTCCCCCCACTAGGCAGCTAGTAACCTCCCCCCACTAGGCAGCTAGTAACCTCCGCCCACTAGGCAGCTAGTAACCTCCCCACACTAGTAACTTCCCCCCACTAGGCAGAAAGTAACCTCCGCCCACTTGGCAGCTAGTAACCTCTCCCCACTAGTAACCTCCCCCCACTAGGCAGCTAGTAACCTCCCCCCACTAGTATCCCCCCCACACTAATAAACTCCCCCCACTAGGCAGCTAGTAACCTCCTCCCACTAGTAATCTCCCACCACTAGGCAGCTATTAACCTCCGCCCACTAGGCAGCTAGTAACCTCCCCCCACTAGTAACCTCCCCCCACTAGGCAGCTAGTAACCTCCCCCCACTAGTATCCTCCCCCCACTAGTAACCTCCGCCCACTAGGCAGCTAGTAACCTCCCCCAACTAGTAACCTCCCCCTACTAGGCAGCTATTAACCTCCGCCCACTAGGCAGCTAGTAACCTCCCCCCACTAGTAACCTGCCCCCACTAGGCAGCTAGTTACCTCCCCCCACAATTAACCTCCCCCACTAGTAAACTTCCCCCACTAGGCAGCTAGTAACTTCCGCCCACTAGGCAGCTAGTAACCTCCCCCCACTAGTAACCTGCCCCCACTAGGCAGCTAGTAACCTCCCCCCACAATTAACCTCCCCCCACTAGTAAACTTCCCCCACTAGGCAGCTAGTAACCTCCCCCCACTAGTAACCTCCCCCCACTAGGCAGCTATTCACCTCCACCCACTAGGCAGCTAGTAACCTCCCCCACTAGTAAACTCCCCCTACTAGTATCCTCCCCCCACTAGTAACCTCCGCCCACTAGGCAGCTAGTAACCTCCCCCAACTAGTAACCTCCCCCCACGAGGCAGCTAGTAACCTCCACCCACTAGGCAGCTAGTAACCTCCCCCACTAGTAACCTCCCCCTACTAGGCAGCTATTAACCTCCGCCCACTAGGCAGCTAGTAACCTCCCCCCACTAGTAACCTGCCCCCACTAGGCAGCTAGTTACCTCCCCCCACAATTAACCTCCCCCCACTAGTAAACTTCCCCCACTAGGCAGCTAGTAACTTCCGCCCACTAGGCAGCTAGTAACCTCCCCCCACTAGTAACCTGCCCCCACTAGGCAGCTAGTAACCTCCCCCCACAATTAACCTCCCCCACTAGTAAACTTCCCCCACTAGGAAGCTAGTAACCTCCCCCCACTAGGCAGCTATTAACCTCCGCCCACTAGGCAGCCAGTAACCTCCCCCCACTAGTATCCTCCCCCCACTAGTAAACTCCCCCCACTAGTAACCTCCCCCTTACTAGGCAGCTAGTAACCTCACCCCACTAGTAAACTCCCCCTACTAGGCAGCTAGTAACCTCCCCCCACTAGTAACCTCCCCCCACCAAGGCAGCTAGTAATCTCCACCCACTAGGCAGCTGGTGACCTCCCCCCACTAGGCATCTAGTAACCTCCCCCCACTAGTAAACTCTCCCCACTAGTAACCTTTACCTACTAATAACCTCCCCCCACTAGGCAGCTAGTAACCTCCCCCCACTAGTAACCTCCCCCCACTAGGCATCTAGTAACCTCCCCCCACTAGTAACCTCCCCCCACTAGGCAGCTAGTAATCTCCCCCCACTAGTTATCTCCCCCCACTAGGCAGCTAGTAACCTCCCCCCACTAGTAACCTCTCCCCAGTAGGCAGCTAGTAACCTCCGCCACTAGGCAGCTAGTAACATCCCCCCACTAGTAACCTCCCCCCACTCGTAACCCCCACTAGGCAGCTAGTAACCTCCCCCACTAGGCAGCTAGTAACCTCCCCCCACTAGTAACCTCTCCCCAGTAGGCAGCTAGTAACCTCCGCCACTAGGCAGCTAGTAACATCCCCCCACTAGTAACCTCCCCCCACTCGTAACCTCTCCCCACTAGGCAGCTAGTAACCTCCCCCCACTAGTAACCTTCCCCCACTAGTAACCTCCCCCCACTAGGCAGCTAGTAACCTCCACCCACTAGGCAGCTAGTAACCTCCCCCACTAGGCAGCTAGTAACCTCCCCCCACTAGGCAGCTAGTAACCTCCCCCCACTAGGCAGCTAGTAACCTACCCCCACTAGGCAGCTAGTAACCTCCCCCCACTAGTAACCTCCCCCCACTAGTAACCTCCCCCCCACTAGGCAGCTAGTAACTTCCGCCCACTAGGCAGCTAGTAACCTCCCCCCACTAGGCAGCTAGTAATCTCCCCCCACTAGTTATCTCCCCCCACTAGACAGCTAGTAACCTCCCCCCACTAGTAACCTCCCCCCACTAGGCAGCTAGTAAACTCCACATACTAGGCAGCTAGTAACCTCCCCCCACTAGGCAGCTAGTAACCTCCCCCCACTAGTAACCTCCCCCCACTAGTTACATCCCCCCACTAGGCTGCTAGTAACCTCCCCCCACTAGGCAGCTAGTAACCTACCCCCACTAGGCAGCTAGTAACCTACCCCCACTAGGCAGCTAGTAACCTCCCCCACTAGGCAGCTAGTAACCTCCCCCCACTAGTAACCTCTCCCCACTAGGCAGCTAGTAACCTCCCCCACTAGGCAGCTAGTAACATCCCCCCACTAGTAACCTCCCCCCACTCGTAACCTCTCCCCACTAGGCAGCTAGTAACCTCCCCCCACTAGGCAGCTAGTAACCTCCACCCACTAGGCAGCTAGTAACCTCCCCCACTAGGCAGCTAGTAACCTCCCCCCACTAGGCAGCTAGTAACCTACCCCCACTAGGCAGCTAGTAACCTACCCCCACTAGGGGCAGCTAGTAACCTCCCCCACTAGGCAGCTAGTAACCTCTCCCCACTAGTTATCTCCCCCCACCAGGCAGCTAGTAACCTCCCCCACTAGGCAGCTAGTAACATCCCCCCACTTGTAATCTCCCCCCACTAGTAACATCCCCCCACTAGTAATCTCCCCCCACTAGTAACCTCCCACCACTAGGCAGCTAGTATCCTCCCCCACTAGGCAGCTAGTAATCTCCCCCCACTAGTAACCTCCCCCACTAGGCAGCTAGTAACCTCCCCCCACTAGGCAGCTAGTAACCTCCCCCCACTAGGCAGCTAGTAACCTCCCCCCACTAGGCAGCTTATCTGCTCATGTGCTGATGATACAGTACATTACTGTTGAGCAGGTAGGTTGGGCTGTTCTGGGAGGGCCTGTAATCTGTTGTAGTAAGACACACGACTCTAGCGCCACAGAGAGACCGCCTGCTCTGCTATCTCTTCCAGGCTCTCTCGTCTTCAGCATAGTCAGAGTTAGGGTTAGGGTGTGGCAGCCTTTTCTGTGATTCATCTGAGGACACATGGCGTAGAACCAGCAGTCAACGGAGGCCTTGCAACAGGAACCCTAAGGCACAGCCCAGGTGATTTGGCTTCAGATTGATGAGTGCATTGGTTCTGTGCTAGAATGGCCTTGCAACAGGAACCCTAAGGCACAGCCCAGGTGATTTGGCTTCAGATAGATGAGTGCATTGGCTCTGTGCTAGAATGGCCTTGCAACAGGAACCCTAAGGCACAGCCCAGGTGATGAGTGCATTAGGTCTGTGCTAGAATGCTGGCATATGGTTGTAGGGGCTGACCACTGCTGTGTAGCGGTAGTATGATTCATGTAATGAGAATGGCGTACGCGCACACACACACAGTGAAGATGATTCTGTGACTTTTAAGTCCAGCTGATAGTGAACCACAGGATGGATGACCTCTTAAGCTTTAAAGGGCCTCGTTCTTTATGCATGAGGAATATGAAGAGGGCTTCTATCCTGTCCCTAACCTGAAGATGGGTGGCAGGTAGCCTAGTGGTTAGAGTGTTGGGCCAGTAACCGAAAGGTTGCTGGATCGAATCCCTGAGCTGACAAGGTAAAAATCTGTCATTCTGCCCCTGAACAAGGCAGTTAACCCACTGTTCCCCTGTAGGCTGTCAAGGTTACTAACTCCAGCATTTTGACATATACAATCAGATTGAAAACAGACAGAATGTTTGTCTTGCTGTAGAAGAATAAAGAACTACAGTAATAGCCATCAGGCACGGGGTTCAAAGCACATGCAACGTCTGCTGTTTCAGCTTCTATGTATTTCAACACCTTTATGATTCCTGACTGAGTCAGTTATGTTCCGGACCAGATTGGCTGTTAGAGTAGTTTCCTATTTCAGTTTTCATTTGACCAAAATAAATCAAAATGGCCTGTACATAAGGTTCTCATCATGGCTTCATAGGGATTGACGGAAATTATACTCAGCCAGTGTTACAAGTAGTCACATGACTTTCCATCGGCTCAAGCAGTGCCCTTTGACATAACTGTCACATCACGCAACATGAGTTTCCTTAATGTGGCAAACCAACTAAAGACCTCGGTAAACAGAGAGCTTTGTAATCAGTTGCCATTTCAATCTAACATCAAAGAGGTACAAGAAAGCAAAGGCTTCCTATTATGCAATATCTGTTCAGAAACTCACAGGGGTGTAGTTCTGTGTGTTTCAGTGACTGTCTGATATAATATTGAATCTATTTATGTGGTTTGTAATCTCTGCATGCCATGTAAAGGTTGACAGATAGGAAGAAAACATAACTTATTGATTAGATGAAGAAACATGTTTTGACTAAGTTGTCCATAATATGTTCTACTGCATGTCAGTTTGCTATGTTCTACTGCATGTCAGTTTGCTATGTTCTACTGCATGTCAGTTTGCTATGTTCTACTGCATGTCAGTTTGCTATGTTCTACTGCATGTCAGTTTGCTATGTTCTACTGCATGTCAGTTTGCTATGTTCTACTGCATGTCAGTTTGCTATGTTCTACTGCATGTCAGTTTGCTATGTTCTACTGCATGTCAGTTTGCTATGTTCTACAGCATGTCAGTTTGCTATGTTCTACTGCATGTCAGTTTGCTATGTTCTACTGCATGTCAGTTTGCTATGTTCTACTGCATGTCAGTTTGCTATGTTCTACGTTAGTAGTTTCACATCTTTATACATTTCACAATGGTGTGAGTAGTCAACATGTTTTGCACTGTAAATCCATTTTATTTGTTTGTTTACACAGAAAATATATAACTCTGCTGAATTCCACTGCTAAAATTAAATGTTTTGATTATTCTGACCATAATGGAAAGCACAGCTATTTATTTTCAGCCATTTGAGTACTGTAGGAAATGAAAATCATCCTAAACCCTGGTGAGATCCCACAGGTGGTTGATGACAGAGACTGTGATTGGTTGGCTGTGACCTCAGCTGAAGGTCGTGTGGCCATGATTGGTTCAGGGATAATAGAGTAACATTGGATAGTGTACATTGGGTTTCAGGGGCCATTAACCTGTTTCTCATTCACACAAATCTCTTACTATTTTATAAACTGTCTTTCTTATACTCAACCACCCACTTTAAGCTTTGTAGCTTGCTTTTTTATTGATTTGCCTTTAATCATCCTCTTCTTTTGTTTCCAACTGATCCCTGTTTGATTTGCTCCTACCTCCATCCCCTGGTCTCTCCATCCCCTCCCACTTCCACTCTAACCCTTCTTCTACCCCCCTCCCCTCCTCCCCAATAAACTTTTCCTCTCCAGCTGGGTTTGTGAAGTCGCCAATGTCTGAGACTAAGCTCACGCTGGACACCTTTGAGCTGTACTGCGATGTGGTCGGTAACCCCACCCCCGAGATCCAGTGGTGGTACGCCGAGATCAACCGCGTCGACTCCTTCAAGCAGCTGTGGGACGGCGCCCGCAAGCGCCGCGTGTCCATCAACACGGCCTACGGCAACAACGGGGTGAGCGTGCTGGGCATCACGCGCCTCACGCTGGAGGACTCCGGGACCTACGAGTGCCGGGCCAGCAACGACCCGCGGCGCAACGACCTGCGCCAAAATCCCGCCATCACCTGGATCCGAGCCCAGGCCACCATTTCGGTGCTGCAGAGTGAGTGGTCTATGTCCTGTAGTACCTAGCTGGTGAACAAACTAACAATCCCCTGCCTGTCCCACCACCCCACTCCGTTAAAAAAAACTGAGTTCACACCTTCACCACAGCTGTCCCTGGCAAAGACAGAAATAAAACAAAACACCAACCACCACCTTGTTATTTGTTCATTTCAAAGACTTGTCTTTGTTTTATTTCTGTATAAGAAATTGGAAGACATTGTATTTTATATTCTCCTAGAAGTACTGCCTTTTGTGTTTTTGTTCTATTATGTTGATAGCTCCTATTTGTTCCCTCCTCCCCCTGCAGAATTTGAGGATTCAAATCAAACTTTATTTGTCACATGCGCCGAATACAACAAGTGTAGATCTTACCGTGAAATGCTTACTTACAAGCCCTTAACCAACAGTGCAGTTCAAGAAGAGTTAAGAAAATATTTACCAAATAGACTAAAGTTTTTAAAAAATAATAAAAAAGTAACACAATAAAAATAACAATAACGAGGCTATATACAGGGGATACCGGTACCGAGTCAGTATGCGGGGGTACAGGTTAGTTGAGGTAATTTGTACATGTAGGTAGGGGTGAAGTGACTGCATAGATAATAAACAACGAATAGCAGCAGTGTACAAAAGGGAGGGGATGGCGCTAATGTAAATAGTCCGGTGGCAATTTTATTAATTGTTCAGCAGTCTGGGGGTAGAAGCTGTTCAGGAGCCTCTTGGTCCTAGACTTGGCCCTCCGGTACCGCTTGCCGTGCGGTAGCAGAGAAAATAGTCTATAACTTGGGTGACTGGAGTCTCTGACAATTTTATGGGCTTTCCTTTGACACCGCCTATTATATAGGTCCTGGATGGCAGGAAGTTTGCGCTCCAGTGATGTACTGGGCCGTAAGCACTACCCTCTGTAGCGCCTTACGGTCAGATCTAGAGCAGTTACCATACCATGCGGCGACGCAACTGGTCAGGATGCTCTCGATGGTGCAGCTGTAAAACCTTTTGAGGATCTGGGGACCCATGCCAAATTTTTTCAGTCTCCTGAAGAGGAAACGGTTTTGCCGTGCCCTCTTCACCAGTGTCAGGACCATGATAGTTCGTTGGTGATGTAGACACCAAGGAACTTGAAACTCTCGACCCGCTCCACTACAGCCCCGTCGATGTTAAATGGGGGCCTGTTCGGCCCGCCTTTTCCTATAGTCCACAATCAGCTCCTTTGTCTTGCTCACATTGAGGGAGAGGTTGTTGTCCTGGCACCACACTGCCAGTTCTCTGACCTCCTTCCTATAGGCTGTCTTATTAGTTGTCGGTGATCAGGCCTACCACTGATATGTTGTCAGCAAACTTAATGATGGTGTTGGAGTCATGTTTGGCCACGCAGTCGTGGGTGAACAGGAAGTACCGGAGGGGAATAAGTACACACCCCTGAGGGGCCCTAGTGTTAAGGATCTGCGTGGCAGACGTATTGTTTCCTACCCTTACCACCTGGGGGGCAGCCTGTCAGGAAGTCCAGGATCCAGTTGCAGAGGAAGGTGTTAAGTTCCAGAGTCCTTACTGATGAGCTTTGTGGGCACTATGGTGTTGAACGCTGAGGCAGTTAGGCAGTTTACCTTCGCTTCCTTGGGCACAGGGACTATGATGGTCTGCTTGAAACATGTAGGTATTACAGACTCGGTCAGGGAGAGGTTTAAAATGTCAGTGAAGTCACTTGATAGTTGGTCCGCTAATGCTTTGAGTACAAGTCCTGGTATTCCGTCTGGCCCATCGGCTTTGTGAATGTTGACCTTGCTCACATCAGCTACCGAGAGCGTTAACACCCAGTCATTCAGAACAGATGGTTCTCTCGTGCATGCTTCAGTGTTGCTTGCCTTGAAGCGAGCATAAAAGGCATTTAGCTCGTCTGGTAGCCTCGCGCCACTGGGCAGCTCGTGTCTGGGTTTCCCTTTGTAGTCCGTAATAGTTTTCAAGCCCTGCTACATCCGACGAACGTCAGAGTCGGTGTAGTAGGATTCAATCTTAATCCTGTATTGACGCTTTGCCTGTTTGATGGTTTGTCTGAGGGCATAGCGGGATTTCTTATAAGCGTCCGGATTAGTCTCTCGCTCCATGAAAGCGGCAGCTCTAGCCTTTAGCTCAATGCGGATGTTGCCTGTAATCCATGGCTTCTGGTTGGGATATGTACGTACGGTCACTGTGGGGACAACGTCATCGATGCACTTATTGATGAAGTCGATGACTGAGGTGGTATAGTCCTCAATGCCATGGGATGAATCCCAAAACATATTCCAGTCTGTGCTAGCAAAACAGTCCTGTAGTGTAGCATCCGCGTCATCTGACCACTTCCGTATAGAGCGAGTCACTGGTACTTCCTGCTTTAGTTTTTGCTTGTAAGCAGGAATCAGGAGGATAAATATGGTCAAATGGAGGGCGGGGGAATGCTTTGTATGCATCTCTGTGTGTGGAGTACAGGTGGTCTAGGATTTTTTCCCCTCTGGTTGTACACGTGACATACTGGTAAAAATGTGGTAAAACTGATTTAAGTTTGCCTGCATTAAAGTCTCCGGCCACTAGGAGCGCCGCTTCTGGGTGAGCATTTTCTTGTTTGCTTATGGCCTTATTGAGTTGGTTGAGAGCGGTCTTAGTGCCAGCTTTGTTCTGTGGTGGTAAATAGACGGCTACGAATAATATAGATGAGAACTCTCTTGGTAGATAGTGTGGTCTACAGCTTATCATAAGGTACTCTACCTCAGGCGAGCAATACCTCGAGAGTTTTTTTAATACAGCTGCACCAGCTGACATTGCGCACCAGTTGTTATTAACAAATAGACACACACCCGACCCCTCGTCTTAACAGACGTAGCTTATCTGTTCTGCCGGTGCATGGAAAACCCTACCAGGTCTATATAATCTGTATCATCGTTCAGCCACGTCTCGGTGAAACATAAGATATTACAGTTTTTAATGTCCCGTTGGTAGAATAATCTTAATCGTAGGTCATCAATTGCACTTTCCAATGATAGCAAGAAGAACGGATGGCAGTGGGAGTTTACTCTCTTGCTCGCGGATTCTCAGAAGGCAGCCCGATCTGCGTCTTTTCTTCAAGCAAATTACAGGGATATGGGCCTGTTCCAGTGAAAGCAGGATATCCTTCTTGTCGAACTCGTTAAAGGAAAAGGTTTCTTCCAGTCCGTGGTGAGTAATCGCTGTTCTGAAGCCCAGAAGTTATTTTTCGGTCATAAGAGGCGGTAGCAGCAAAATTATGTACAAAGTAAGCTCAAAAATAAAAACGAACAAAATAGCACAATTGGTTGGGAGAATGTAAAACGTCACCCATGTTCTTCGGCTCCATCTTCTATCTTGACACAACTCTCAGAATTCTGTAGATTTCCTGCCTCTCCCAAAGCCCTGAGCGTTTTGTTGTAGATCACCACAAACCCAGAAACCTCCCCAGTCTCTGTCCACCTACTCCCGCTTTCCTCCCACACCAACCTCTCCTTCTCCACATACAGCCCATCCTGGCCGTCCTGGCCCTCTCCTTTGTCTCATGTGTCCTTCGACAGTTGTCTCGTTTCTTTCCCTATTCTCAAAAAAAAAATCAAAATTTCATCCATTTATTTCTGTATTTCTTTTGTGATGTGTGTTTTTCTGTTGAGTTGCGTGGGTTGTTTTATTCACTTCAAAGCCCGGTGAAATTCTGCCCTGTCTGCACCATGTACTCTAGGCATCGCAACGCTTTGAAGTTGTGCCGCTTATTTTAGTGGGGAAGGGGTAGATGGGACATAAGAAGACAAGGAGGGAGCTGTCCAGGTGTAAAGCGTGACCTTGTTTTAAACACATGACTCACCCTAATCCAATAAAGGACAGAACACAGTGATTTTCTTAAATTTATTTTTTTCCTTTCTAGATTTGAGAGAGCTGGTTTCATTGCTGCAGCAGACAGACTCTCTCTGGAGTCGCCTGTGTACTGTATGACCTTGTACCTACTTAGCCATTATTAAGTGTTTGAGCATGAATCAGTAATGACATTATATCCTCTACCCTCTCTGCTGTATTGCATACAAACATTCAAACACACTGAATGTCAACTGGACCCTTTAAATGAGCGCATGATGCAGTGAGTGCCCAGCCCATTGGAGCACAGAGAGATGTGGAATGTTGTTAGTCACAGCCATGCAGCCAGAAACTCTTAGAGTTTTACTACAGGAGTCAACTCCTTCATCTCCTGAGCATTAGCTACTGAACTGTCTGTAGTACACAGTTTTTACCGTGCTGTTGGACTACTGTCTGACTGCAAGGGCTGCATGTGCACACTCTCCTAATCTCACACCCATTATACTACACTCCGCCAGCTGGCTTGAGACGTGTACAGTCGGCCGACAGTAGATATCTGAGTTTACTGGTGGTAGAAATGTGTCCGTCATCAAGCTAACATGAAATTGCTCAATCCAATGTTTTCTTATTTAAAAAGACACATTCATTCCAAAAGGATCTGTATGTGTTCCAATAATTGAGTTAGACCTTTTGTCATCCAATATATTCTGTCATTACTGAGTGCCAACGTTCTTGTTATAGACTTGTAATAATATGTGTATATAACATGTATACAACAGGCTATACACACTGAACCATTCTTGTTATAGACTTGTAATAATATGTGTATATAACATGTATACAACAGGCTATACACACTGAACCATTCTTGTTATAGACTTGTAATAATATGTGTATATAACATGTATACAACAGGCTATACTCACTGAACCAAAGGAGACGATAATGTATAGTTCTTCGGGTAAGGTTTTCAAATATGTGCTAGTCTTGTTTTAACCCTTTAATTTGTGATTGGAATGAATCTCAAGGTCTACGCACAAAGTCAAGGCCGTTTTTTAAAATTAACTTAATATTGTTACTACATTTGTAATAAACTCCTCAGTTTAGGTTACAATTGAATCAACAGTGTATTTAATTGCACTAAATTAACTCATCTATACAGGCCTCAGTGTGATTTGGTTTAGATCCCTTCCCAACCTGTGTTGTGTTCTAGCTGATAGCTGCTCTGTTTATTGCAGGGGGGGTTTGGCTCAACATACCAATCAAGTGGGCAAACATCCTCCTTCTGTCAGCAAGAAATAGACATTACTGGCACAATCCTCTAGGACTGTATGCAGGTCATAATGTAATAAAATGTACTACACTGTTATGAGTGGGTAACAGTATCAATGTAATGATGCTTTTACAATCCTAGACACAGAGGTGGCCACGTGGTCAGTGCCTGTGTGCTGTGCATGACATCACTGATTCATTCTCTTTTTGAGCAGGTGTCCTACAAATGACCTTCTTCTGAGCTGAGGAAACCTCCCACGGAAAACAATGTGCTTTTATTGCCTAATGCAAATTTCTTGAAATAACTATTTCTGTGTAGTCTGTGTATATTCCCAGGATGCCACACTATGTGGGCTGAGAGGCCTGTATAGGGGTTCTGAAGCAGAGAGAGAGGAGGGGAGACAGAGAGAGCGAGAGCAATAGAGGGAGAGAGCCATAGAGTGAGAGAGAGGGAAAGGGCAGGAGGGGGAGAGAGAGCAATAGAGTGACAGAAAGAGAGAGAGAGAGAGAGAGGGGGGGGGGGAGAGCAATAGAGTGAGAGATAGAGAGAGGGGAAAAGAAAGAGGAGAGCAATAGTGAGAGATTTCCCTCTAGCTATTGGGTATACAGAACTGCAGGAGTAGGTGCTGCCATGAATGCTAATATAAGTCACGAGCCAGAGCCCAGAGACTTCCCCTCCCCTCCTCCACTAGGAGGTTTGTAGTGGCAGCCAATAGGAAGATTATTATGCTCCTCCCCCTTCTCCTCCCTCCTCTAGACCGGGGTTGCGTGGTTGCCAAAGCTGGCCCGCCGTGGGGGAGGGAGGTAGTGAGGGGAGCTTCCTCACTACCCAAGGCTGCCTGCCTGCGCTCTCTGATGACACATCCTGCTTGAGCCTCCCTCTATGTCCTTGAGAAATGGACCCTTGGGTTGGTTGCTCTGTTAACAAATACACTAAATGATTATACTAGTAAAGAGCTAGTGGTTGTTATAGTGTAGTGCAGCAGTAGTCAAGCCGTTGTTCAGCTCATCTTTGTTTGCCACGATTATATACTTTGTCCTCTTCTGTTTAGCTATTGTTTTTTTCTTCCACCCGATAGGATTGCTGAAGATTAAACCTTATTAATTTCCTTGCTTTGGTTTGAATGACAGGACAGCAGTTATTTGGAAGTCAGTGATTGGACATGTAAAAATGTATGTTGTTCAAATTTCCTTTATACATTCAACCTCATATTTGTATAATCTCATGATAATTTCAAGGTTACATCACTCTTTTCGTATCCAAGTGCCTTCCCGAATCAATTTGTACTGTTTAAAGAACCTTGTTGCTGTCAATATCAAATTGAGTGCTACTGTATGAATTAGGCATAATGATAATACAGTCAGGTTCAGGAAGTTATCAAGTGCCAGTGGTTCCAAACCAAAGATGCTTTGGTGCTGGTCATCACCTTAACGATCATTACTTCCACAAATCCAGGTAGTCTAGCGGGTAAGCGTGTTGGGCCAGTAACCCAAATCCCTAAAACGACTAGTTGAAAAATCTGTCAACGTGCCTTATTTGCACCTGTAAGTTGCTCTGGATAAGAGCGTCTGCTAAAATGTAAATGTAGTGTCATTATGATTATCTATCATCTCAAAATGGGCGCGGGAACAAGAGGTACTAGGCCTGAGACTAATCATCATTCTAATTTTACAGACTTCATTTTGTGAGAATATTTTAAGTGAGTTTTTTTAAGCCCATCTATTGTACGGTAACAACAGAACCAAAGACAGATACAGGGTTTAGTGTTGCAGGTATTTTCCTGCCGCTCCATGTCGTGTTTCTTTATGTATTTGTGTTGTTGTTGTCTTCTGTTCCAGCCCCAACTCCCACGCACGTCCGCCACTCAGTCTGTGTGTGGGGAACAGTCAGTACAGTTACAGTTCTGCTATAGTGTTGAGCCCCAGTTCAATGATAAGGGGTTGCTGTCTCTCTGTGTGTTTCAGAGCCCAAGATCAATGCGTCAGATCAGATCATCCTGCCCTCGGAGACAAAAGGGCCCCCTATCACCCTGCAGTGTAGCCTGACCAACGCCCACGAAGGCCAACAAGAGAGCTTCTGGATGAAGAACGGAGTGGAGATCGCAGACACACGGAACGAGCAGAAGAACACAGAGTACATGTGAGTCCTTACTTATTCTGTAGTTCTCTTACTAGAGCATTCAACAAAGCCTTTCTAATTGTCACACAGACTATCAACACTAAGACCAATCACCCTGAGATGGAAATAAGAGCCATGTTGCCAAGTCCTTTAGTGAAAACAGTTGTTGGGCAGCTCCATCCCTTGCAGGGCATAGCCATCAGAGCAGCCTCTGAGCTTAGAGCAGAGCAACCAGTTCCTGTACTGCACAACACCCCCATAGACATCTCCCAGACTCTCCCCAGCCAGGCGCGGATGGCTACATGAGGAGACCACTGGGCAGCTCCTTTCCTGTCACATTACATTTCAGTACTCTATTAATGGCTGACCCCAGAACAGACAGCCCCGTCCTAACCTCTCCTCTCTCCTGGCTGCCTAAAACACAGCACAGTGCTAACAATGTACGCTAAGGACTTCCACACAACATGCATCATTGGGTGATGTACAGTGATAGACAACAGAATTAGATTTTTTTTGTATTTTTGACTGAGCTCAAGTTACGGAGTAACTGGTATTTTGTGGTTTGTTGCAGAATCAAGAAACCAAGGTCAGACGACGCAGGGGAGTACATGTGTGTTTACACGTTTGAAATGGCTCCCAACGCCAACGCCACTATTGAGGTAAAAGGTAAGACTCCGACCACCTGATCTCACTCACGGTATAAACAAATGACAGATACTCTGTTGATTTTTATAATTCATCAATACTGTCACTTTCATTTGACCCTCTGCCATACCTAAGAGAGAGATACAGTTCTCCTATGAGGGATCTGATGGATAACACAATCTAGAGCTACTTCCTGTGAACAGATCCCCTTCCAGTGACAGACGTTGAGATGTTGGTCCGGTGATGTGTTTTGGTGTTGACAGGCTGGTCTCTGGAGGCTGCTGTCACTCATTGAGAGGACAGGGCAGGACAGGCCAGCTGAAGGGAGGGACTGAGTCCTGTCTTCTCTGCTCTCTCTGTACACTCGATTCACACAGACTTCCTTCAGGCTACTGTCTCCTCTGTAGACACTGGTCAACAGTGATTTACTTGATTTATTCGTCAGATTATTATTAAGATTTTGCACCAGTTACCACATATAATTGGCACAGGACCAAGGGTATCGTATTTGTGTCGCATTTGTTATATTTTTAAGGGTAACTGACGATAATTAGTGATAATGTGTCAAATAATGTGGCTTATTCTGTACCATATATGTTGGATAACATCGTTTCACATTTGAAAGCACATATTCATAATTGTTAGGATCATTCATTGACGTGAAAGACGCTTATAGAAAAACTAAAACCATAGCGAGATAGAAGTTGACAGCTCACCCTTCAAGTGGAATAAGGGATTTTACTCTGGGTGAGAAAGGACTTGCAAAACCCTGTTCTAGAGAAGCTTGCCTGCACGTACAGTGTTAAGCCAATTTGTTGTGACATTGCTATGGTTGTGCATAGTGAGCTTGCCATTGACTGTTATGCCTGCCTGGCTGTATTAAGCGCTAGCTGCCTGCGTGGTTGGTTGGTTGCGTAACGCGTGTGATGACCGTGTATGCTCTGCAGCTCTGCTGCTTCCTCCACCCTGAGATGACAGGCCTCATCTCCAATCAAACCTCAGCGTCCTGACCCTAGGGCCGTGTGAAGGGAGGTAGGCAGGCAGGCAGCCAGGGAGGCTTGCTGCCCCTGGCTGTTAGAGCCTGTACAACACACCGTTTCCTGGACATACAAACACCATGGCAGCACTGCCTCTCAACATTATTGTTTACTGACTGGGAGTATTAACTGAATTGTTGACAAACGCTGTTAGTCGTATTTTGGATGCTAATGTCTTGGTTTAGAGGAAGCACTGGCACGACAATCATTTTTGAGATAGATTTAGATACATTTGCAGGCTTTCCTGTTAATTATTACAGTTAAGGACCGATTGAGGAATAGGCTCAATAAAAGCTACAGCGAATGATCATTCTAAGCAGAAATACATGAAAGTTGTGACCAACTGCATCCAATTAGTCTTGCCCTGCCTTATACAAGGGCACTGAGTCCCATACCATTAAACCCATACTCGGTCGTACCACCAGGTCCCATACATTAAGCATGGTAGAGGGGCCGAGCCTGTGTGCTCTCTGCTCCTGGCAGCCGAGCTCTGAGCTCCCCCCAGCTGCAGTGTCCTTGTCGCTCCCATCTCTCCAGCTCTCAGCTCAGAGCAAGGCAACAGATGGAGGCTTGTGTGATGGTGGTGTGGGATTAAGGTTCAGAATCCGCTCCCAGCCATTTGTAATGGCAGGACTTTGTTGTCCACGATGATACAGTAAGCTGCTGTCCTGAGCATGCATATTTTGCGCATCCCAATTATCCTTCGTATTTTTACATATCCCATTTTGTTGTGTGCTATCTACGCATTTTTTAAAGAGATAATTCCACATGCCCTGTTGATTGAATCAAATCAATTATGAATTTTGCAGATCTAGATTTCTTTCAGATTCCTATTTTTTGTCAAACGCACAGTAAGGGCCACAGGATAATGTGTCATATAATTCTTTATACCACGACATTGTTGAATACTTGTTTCTGATTGGCTTGAAGGGCATTTTAGAGCATGCATTATTTTTCTATAAAGTACAGTATATTTGCACGGTAGAATTCAATGGCTATAGTGTTTGAGCTGCTTTTGAAAGCAAAAGTCGAATTGAAAACATTATTGGCATCGTTTCATTCCATTTTTACAATAGTAAGCTAGGACTGAATGTTTGGTTAGTAAACTTGCAAGCTGCTCCAGTGGATGTTGAACACATTTCTACCTGCAAATTAACACATTTCTAGAAGTAAATGTGTTAAATTATAGCCATGGTATGCAAGGGATAATCAACTCGTGGCTCTATGCTTTCTCTGTAAAATAATTCAACTTTGTTAGTTCCACTCCACACGATCATCAACTTTGAGCTCAAATGCTCTTTAAATTCAGTGGAGAGATGGGAGGTATCAAAAACAGTAAATAGAAATGGGACCTAATCGCCTTTCTCTATATATTTCTGACACACAGGCAGACAGACACATCCACACAGCAGCACTGTAGATCAGTAATCACACAAGCTGTTGGGGGTGTGAAATGGAAGATTTCTGCCTGTTTTGGCACCACTCAGAGGGCAGTCAGTCTCCATGCTGTCAGTCAATCACAGTGGAAGTGAGCTGGGGATAACGAAGACAGAGATAAACGTGGCCCCTCCCCCACTAGCCAGCGAGCACGTGTGCACCATAGTTACAGTAGGAAGGATGATGTCACTTTGAGCTCAAGCCACTGCTGCTCAATCATCCTCCATGACAACGGCCGCTGCCGCGCTGCAGAAAACGCTGCAGCACCAGGCCAGCCTCTCCCCTGATCCTGCTTAATTGCATGGAAGGAATTACCGTAATTTCAAGGATTAGCAAAAGGCTGTGGCAGTTGTCTCCCGGCTCCAGAGCCGAGTTAAACAGAGGATTCTGCCTGAAAACCCAGGGTGTCGCTGGGTTGGAGAATCTCACCTTTGAGAAAGTCTGTCACTTGTTGACTATGAACTGAAACTCTGCAAGATATGTAGGCCTACACCATCAAAGGGCAGACTTGGAAGTAAGCCACAGCAAACCATGAGCTCTACCTTTTAAAGAAACTTGAAAATTGAAAAAAGCAGCTAAATGTGTCCCTGCCTCGATCACTGTTGTGATAAAGCATTGATTCCAGTGTAAGTCCCTCTTCAGGGAAGTCAGGGCCTCAGCTAAATCATGGAACAATTCCCCAAATCCTTTCTTAATTTACCATCACTTTCATGTACATCTTAATGTTAGTTACCAAAATCAAAATGGGTCCCGACAGACTTGACTATATCATCTGATGTCTTGTTATTAAGAGAAGCCGATGAGGAACGACTTTGACACAAACATAGAACGTCTTGCATAAAATGTTTTTATTCAAATGCATTTCACTCCCTTTTCCCCTTGTTTTAGCGGCACCTGAGATCACGGGCCACAAGCGCAGTGACAATAAGAACGAGGGGCAGAGTGCTCTGTTGTACTGTAAGTCTGTGGGCTACCCCTTTCCCATCTGGACATGGCGTAAACTGGATGGCTCAAACTACATGGTACGTGTCCTCTTCCTTGGCTCTATATAATGCTAGATCAGGGGAACCCAAACTTTCTTAGCCCACGACCCCATTTTGATATCTGAAAATGTTCGCGATCCCAACCATGTGAAAAGAATTATGTCATTAACAGCCAATGTTTACTTTTTAATTTGGGGCTTTGGCAGTCAATTGAAAAGCATTCAACAGTAGTTCTGATTGACGGTGAGTTGAGAAGACATACTTTTAATGTGGGGCTATGACAATCAATTGCAAATTAGTCTGACATAATGTATCTTATCTCACCACCACTAATGATATGGGTGTGCTTAATGAATGCTGTGTCGGAGCTTCTCAAAGTCAGGGGGCGTGGTCGACCGTGCGCACCTCATATCTGCTGTCACATCCAACCTGGATCAATATTTGGTTATAATGCAGACGAGAGCACTGATGGTGGTTTCAAAACAACTGGGAACTCTGAAAAATACGAGGTCGAATCAGGTCGGAAAGTTGGACCCGAGTTCCCGAGTTCGAATTCTGAGTTGGATGATCGTTCAAAATTATTTTTCCCAGTCGGAGCTCGGTTTTCTCCCCGAATTCCCAGTTGCCTTGATTGCACTGAAGTCGGAAGTCAGAGATTTCCGAGTTCCCAGTTGTTTTGAACGCGGCATTAATGCTCAGTGGAGACGGCAGAGTATTATTCCCTTTGAGTAAGGAACCAAAACTCCTCCTCAGTGACCGTGAATGCATTCGGTCACGACAGCTCGATCAGCTGTTCGATATCACACCAGCATGTCAACTGAGCCAGAATCACAGTCAAACGGATTAGGAAGTAGGTCCGAAAGTGCTCTTCCAAGCATTGGAGGTGAGTAGTCATCACTCATGTGGGACACTTACTGATGCTGTTTTCTGTTAGACACATGCACAGCGAAGGGAAGGGGGCATGGTTTGTGTTTGAAAGACTCTCTCTCCAATAAGAATTATTTCCTCTGAATCCACTGATTTGGTCACTCATCTGTAGAAGGATTTTGTATTTCCTATGCATGCTTGCGTTCAGTTTGGTCAGTTTGGTCAGTTTCCCAAATATGTCTGTTACATAGGCAAAGTCAACCAAGTCTGTTTTTTGTTGTTGTGAATGACAATTGTTCCTCTCTCAATGCAAAGAAAAAAGTTCAACCACCAAGCCTCGTGTGAAATAGAACCCTGTAATGCTCTGATCCCATATCTCCACATAGTTTAGCGAACAGGTGTGCGCGCAGTGGATGTGGTTTGATGTATACTGAACAAAAATCTAAATGCAACATGTAAAGTGTTGGTCCCATGTTTCATTAGCTGAAATAAAAGACAATGTCCATACGCACAAAAAGTGTATTTCTCTCAAATGCAGAGATAATCCATCCACCTGACAGGTGTGGCATATCAATAAGTTGATTAAACTACATGATCATTACACATGTGCACCTTGTGCCGGGGACAATAAAAGGCCACTCTAAAATGTGCAGTTTTCTCACACAACATGCCACAGATGGATGTCTCATGTTTTGAGGGAGCGTACAATTGGCATGCTGATGTACAGTAACAGTGTTGCTTCTGTTCCTCTCCTCACCCCTACTTGGGCTTGAACCAGGGACCCTCTGCACACATCAACAACTGCCTCCCACGTAGCATCGTAACCTATTGCTCCACAAAGGTTACGGCCCTTGCCATACAATGCGTCCATATGGCAGAGGGAGACACATTCATAACTAGAGTGCAGAGGCCTGCCCTCCGTCCCGCCATAGATGGAGCCCCATCTGTGCAAAAGCCCACCATTCGATCCCATGGAATCTGTTTTTCGTCAATATAGCCAAGCAGCACGCTGAACATCCTCTGTGCTGTTTCATGCTCGGAAATCGTGAGACAGAACAATATGTCCTTGTGAATAGCATCCCCTGACGTGTATAGCGAACAAAACTCATGCATGGCCATCTCGGCCCTCACAGCTAGCGTCCATTTAGAGAGCATTAGCTGGGGAGTTTGAGTTGTTCAGTCAGTATTCTCTTAATGGCTAGCAAAAGCATAAATTCTTTAGCAGTGTTATCTGACAAAGGTATTGATGTGAGTTTCTGTGCCTCTGCCTCCCCACGCATTGTTTTCACCTTATCAATTGCGGCCAGTAATATCAAAGTCTCTGCAATAGTGTGTGGTTTCATAGCACAGAGGGCCTAGTCATTCACCGTGGGAATGATTCAGGTGCAACGGTCAAGTGCAGTCTTTTCCCATGATCTAAGGGGGCTTTCTGGTTGAATTTTAGATTGGAATCTTTTTAATTTAGACTAAGGTTAACCACATTACAATGATTTTGAGATACAAAGATGATATTATAAAATACATGTATTTTTTGGTACATTTTTTCCCAGATTTTTAAAAATCTCCCTCGACCCCATTTTCATATCAGGTGACCCCGCATGGACCCTAGTTTGGGAACCGCTGTGCTAAACTACTGTGATCACTGTCTGGAATGTGATCGTAAAATTGTCTGTAACATAGAAATAATTGATATGCTAATTTACCCTCCTCCTCTAGGAAATCGACAACTCCTCTGGTCGCTTCTTCATCACCAACAAAGACAACTACACAGAGCTGAACATCATCAACCTGAACCGCACCTCGGACCCTGGTGAATACCAGTGCAACGCTACCAACCACATTGGCACCAAGTCCATGTCGTCCATCCTGCGGGTGCGCAGCCACCTGGCACCCCTCTGGCCCTTCCTGGGGGTGCTAGCGGAGATCATCATCCTGGTGGTCATCATCGTAGTGTATGAAAAACGCAAGAGGCCAGACGATGTGTTGGACGGTAAGACAACGTTAAATCTAGTATTATATTGTATCTCTTTGGGGAGACAAGACAACCTCTCGTCATGTTGTCATCGTCAGGCCTGTTTGATTATAATACTGGTCAGCGTTACTGGATGCTCTCATTGAAATGACTGTATAGTATGTAAAAGGGTTCTCGATCTCACCTGAAAGAGACCAACATGCTAGCAGCGGCAGGGGAGTATGTACTGATTCAAGCAGTACTTGTGGCCATGGGGTAAAATCAGGGAGGAAGAGGGAATTATGACCCAGGAAATAGGCTGCTGTTCCTAGAACAATACAAAGACATTCTCACTCCAGTTAAACAATGATTCAAATATCTGATTATGGGGCTGCACTCGGCTAGAAGTTCAACAGCCATCAAGAACCAATTCAAACAGGGTTCCTCTACCATCAGCACACACATTAATTACACTGTTACCAAGTGAACATGTTGCGGAGGCTATAAACACGGTGCTGAATATTCATGACGCTGACTCTGCTGTGTTAGCAGTAGCAGCGGAGACCCACTGTGAATAATTGACCTCTGTCGGGGGACACGCTCCCTGGATGCTCCGTCAGTACTGAGAAGGGAGACAGAGACACCGCTGGCTGTCACACAGCGCAGCGCCACACATTAGCTGCATAATAATATGACCTTTAGAGATGCTCCACATTAGTAAACCAGGAGGGGGTCCACAGCTAACCTTTTAAATGAAAGGGTTGAAGTGCCGTTGCGGTCTCGCTAATGATGATAACCAGGGACCATTTTATCACCCATCTGGAGAACTGATCAATTCATTTCATTGACAATAATTTGAGACAGGGAATCAGGGGAAGTTTGATGTGTTAATTTGGCTTTGTCCTACAAGTTCTGCCTATGGCTGAGGGCTTAAAGTAGAGCATCGAAAATCCCTGTTACCTACTCCAATCAAAGCCCTTTACATCCACAGGTAAGTTATCCTCAAAGTTGCCTACGTTGGTAACTACTATTTACTACTTTTACAGAGTAATATCTGTCCTAATAACAAAACCACTTGATAACATACAATAATATAAACTGTTAAATCTAGGTTTAAAAGTGTCCAAGTCAAACAAAGGCATAATAATTTGAGTGTAGAGTCAAAGCCAAAAAGGCCGTTGAGGCTTCACCCACCCATGGTTCTATCAACTTTATTCAGGATATCAACAAGATATGAATTCATTGGTTACTGACTTCTTTCCCCCTCTCTCCAAATGGCATCAATATCTAAACGGTTGGTAAGTGAGAGATCTTGCATGTTTTCAGAGAATGATTTTTTTGATTTGATCCGTTTCTACTACAGTCCATCCAGACGACCATGTCAACACCCGTCTATCAGATTATTTGACTACAAGTTGTTTGGCGTCTTTGCAAAGACAATATATATGTTGAAATTATGTATTTCTTCCATTCATATTCATTTCCATTAAGAGGGGCCAACGCAGTATGACATGTTTTCTCCTGTATAGGTGGTGGTCTCTGATGTTTAAAACATATATTGCTATCAGCCTACTGAAATGCACTGCTATGTTTATAGCTGTATACATTTTATACCAGTCTTCTTCACTCGTCTTATATAGGAGTGTTCAATCACTCAAACCGCCCCACACACGAGGAGAGATAGTATGCACTCTAGGTTCCCCAAGGCACTGATATACTGTACATGCTATCATAAAAAAAAAACAAAGACTGGGTAGATTAAAAAGATAAATTATGCATACTCCTATTTCTGAAGTCTGAATTGTGTATGCACTGTATAATCCTTCCCATGATGGTTTCAGCGTTAAATATTGTTACACTGCAGTACACGATTAAACAGAAATGATGTAAAGTCACCAATAAAGTAAGCATTGGCTTTGTGTACAGTGTGAAGACAGTGTAGTGCTTTGACAAACACCAACCAATCTCCTGCACCCGTAGGCAAGGCCTCTAGTTTGGCAAGGGTTTATGTACTGGAGGAGGGGGAGAGAGAAACTCACTTTGGTGTAGAACGGGTTGGCAACAGCGTGATATTTTGTTTGCCCCCCAACGAGTAGATGAAGGTAGATTATCTGCCATATTCATATCAAGTGAATCAGAGATGCAGAACACTGCATCACTTGTGCTAATAGCCAGCTCTGAAATCTCCTTTTAGTATCCTCTATCCCCAAGAGCTTTGTTATATGTAGGTGTACATTATGAATTCTGTCTTCATGATGGCTAAATTGTGTATCAACACTGATAAATGCACTGCCAAGTGATCCAAAGCAAAGGTTGAGGTATTTTGGAAAGCAAATACATTTTTAAAGAACTTGTTGTGAGGTTTCCACTTTCTTTTAGTGTGTGGGATCATTAGGGAACAACCAGGAAAAATGACACTAGGCAAAATGTAGGACGGCAGGTAGCCTAGCGTTTAAGAGCGTGAAGCCGTTAACCAAAAGGTCGCTGGTTTGAATCCCTGAACTGACTAGGTGAAAAGTCACTCTGGATAAGCGTGTCTGCTAAATGACTAAACTGTAAAAACGTAATGGAGAGCATATCAACCCATTGGCATACAATAATAACTTGCTGAATACATTGATCTTACCCTGGCTATACTCTTAATATTCTCCACACTGTAAAAGTCAGGGTTTTTGTTTGTTTGCAATTTCATGACTTGAATCACATATTCGAAACATTATCTTTGCCCGACTGGATAACTCTGCACCCAGGGGCTAGTTGTAAGTGAACTCAGATGGTAGTGTAAGGGTGGGAAAAGGTGGGGATTGGGCACGTACAAACAGACGTGCCCCCTCTGTCCCCAAGACTGTCTCACAGGCAGCCATGCTGTCCCGTCTCACATTGTGACCACCATACCCCCCATTTAACTGCCAATGGCATGCTGCTGCTTTCTGGGCCCGTATTCATAAAGCGTCTCATAGTTTAGTGCTGATCTAGGATCAGGTCACCCCTTTCTATATAATCTTATGGATTATGATCTAAAAGGCTCAACTGATCCTACATCAGCACTTCTACTCTGAAATGGTTACGTGCCCCAGATCTCTGGTTGCATGCTACTGAACACACTTTCACTCTCCATGCATACTATACTGACCTACTGACCCATTCTTTCTTGTGTGTGGTCAAACACATGCCACTGTGGCACCTTGAAAGAGTGGTTATCTGTACTAACTAGCTAATCACTAATGTGCGATGATGTCCACTGACACTGCATGCTGCTGTGTAATTCAACTCTACACTAAAAACATGATTCTACTAAAACATTTTTTTTTGTTGCTCATTTATGTACACGTAAAGCCTGCTTTCACAACTCAGAGCTTTTATTGTCAGACTCTGTCAAATTAAAAATGTAGACCTGGAGACTTAAAAAAGTTCACTTTATTCCTATAACTTCGGCATTCTGTAATGACAACTGGAACTTGGGAACAACCCATGCAAAAGACCCATACCGCGGGATCCACAAGGGAACTTGAAGAAAACCGGAACATTGAAGATGTTAACATCAGTTGCAAATTTGCAATAGTTCACACTGACGTGATGTGACTAACTTTTAAACTGCTAGTCATGTAACAATCATTTAATTGAATCCATTTGGTATTTAATTACAGTTAAGATGTCAACATCAACATTTGAAAGAAAATATGGGAGCAGTGTGTTGGACACTTCTGAGGGACGACCATGTTGTCTCATATTCCATTGTTTTTGTGCTCTTTCCCCTCTTCTCTCCCCTTGTGACGAAGATGATGAGCCAGCCGCACCAACGTAAGTATGATAAATATTCTGTTCTCTCGAGACTACAATAAAAACAATATACATACGGTACATTCGAAAAGTATTCAGACCCCTTGACTTCCCCCACATTTTTCTACAGCCTTATTCTAAAATTGAACCACACACAATACTCCATAATGACAAAGCAAAAACAGCTTTTTATACATTATTCCAAATGTATAAAAAGAAAACTGAAATATCACATAGGTATTCAGACCCTTTACTCAGTACATTGTAGAAGCACCTTTGGCAGCGATTACAGCCTTGAGTCTTCTTAGCAGACCTGTATTTGGGGAGTTTCTCCCATTCTTCTCTGCAGATCCTCTCAAGCTCTGTCAGGTTGGATGGGGAGTGTTGCTGCACAGCTATTTTTAGGTCTCTACAGAGATGTTCTATCGGGTTCAAGTCTGGGCTCTGGCTGGGCCACTCAAGGATATTCAGAGACTTGTCCCAAAGCCACTCCTGTGTTGTCATGGCTGTGTGCTTAGGGTCGTTGTCCTGTTGGAAGGTGAACCTTTGCCCCCAGTCTGAGATCCTGAGCAGGTTTTCATCAAGGATCTCTCTGTACTTTGCTCTGTTCAGCTTTCCCTCGATCCTGACTAGTCTCCCAGTCCCTGCCGCTGAAAAACATACCCACAGCATAATGCTGCCACCACAATGTTTCACTGTAGGGATGGTGTCAGTTTTCCTCCAGATGGGACGCTTGGCATTCAGGCCAAAGAGTTCAATCTAACATCAGACCAGAGAATTTTGTTTCTCATGGTCAGAGTCCTTTAGGTGCCTTTTAGCAAACTCCAAGCGAGCTGTCGTGCATTTTACTGAGGAGTGGCTTCCATCTGGCCACTCTACCATAAAAGCCTGATTGGTGGAGTGCTGCAGAGATGGCTGTCCTTCTGGAAGGTTCTCCCATCTCCGGAGGAACATCGGGTTCTTGGTCACCTCCCTGACCAAGGCCCTTCTCCCCCGATTGCCCAGTTTGGTCTGGCGGCCAGCTCTAGGTAGAATCTTGGTGATTCCAAACTTCTTCAATTTAAAAATGATGGAGGCCACTGCTGTTGTTGGGGACCTTCAATGCGTTTACATTTTTTTTAATCCTTCCCAAATCTGTGCAGACACAATCCTGTCTCTGAGCTCTAAGGACAATTCCTTTGACCTCATGGCTTGGTTTTTGCTCTGACATGCACTGTGGGATCTTAAATAGACAGGTGTGTGCCTTTCCAAATCATGTCCAATCAATTTAATTTACCACAGGTTACCACAGGTGGACTCCAATCAAGTTGTAGAAACATCTCAAGGATAATCAATGGAAACAGGATGCACCTGAGCTCAATTTTGAGACTCATAGCAAAGGGTTTGAAAACTTATGTAAATAAGGTATTTCTGTTTTACAAAAATTTCTAAAAACCTGTTTTTCCTTTGTCATTATGGGGTATGTGTAGATTGAGGAGGGGAAAAATTATTGAATACATTTTACAATAGGTCTGTAAAGTAACAAAATGTGGAAAAAAGGGGTCTGAATACTTTCCGAATGCACCGTATATACAGGTGAAGTCAGAAGTTTACATACACTTAGGTTGGAGTCATTAAAACTCGTTTTTCAACCACTCCACAAATGTCTTGTTAACAAACTATAGTTTTGGCAAGTTGGTTAGGACATCTACTTTGTGCATTGACAAGTAACTTTTCCAACAATTGTTTACAGAGATTATTTCACTTACAATTCACTGTATCACAGTTCCAGTGGGTCAGAAGTTTACATACACTAAGTTGACTGTGCCTTTAAACAGGTTGGAAAAAAAACTCCCTAGAAAGGCCAAAACCTAGGAAGAAACCTAGAGAGGAACCAGGCTATGAGGGGTGGCCAGTTGTCTTCTGGCTGTGCCGGGTGGAGATTATAACAGAACATGGCCAAGATGTTCAAATGTTCATAAATGACCAGCATGGTCAAATAATAATAATCACAGTAGTTGTCGAGGGTGCAGCAAGTCAGCACCTCAGGAGTAAATGTCAGTTGCCTTTCCATAGCCGAGCATTGAGAGTATCTCTACCGCTCCTGCTGTTTCTAGAGTGTTGAAAACAGCAGGTCTGGGACAGGTAGCACGTCCGGTGAACAGGTCAGGGTTCCATAGCCTCAGGCAGAACAGTTGAAACTGGAGCAGCAGCACGGCCAGGTGGACTGGGGACAGCAAGGAGTCATCATGCCAGGTAGTCCTGAGGGATGGTCCTAGGGCTCATTAAATGTCAGGAATTGTGAAAAACTGAGTTTAAAATAATTTGTCTAAGGTGTATGTAAACTTCCGACTTCAACTGTATATACACTACCATTCAAAGGTTTGAGGTCACTTAGAAATGTTCTTGTTTTTGAAAGAAAAGCACATTTTTTGTCCAATAAAATAACATCAAATTGATCAGAAATACAGTGTAGACATTGTTAATGTTGTAAATGACTATTGTAGCTGGAAACTGACAATTTTTTATGGAATATCTACTTCGGTGTACAGAGGCCCATTATCAGCAACCATCACTCCTGTGTTCCAATGGCACGTTGTGTTAGCTAATCCAAGTTTATCGTTTTAAAAGGCTAATTGATCATTAGAAAACCATTTTGCAATTATGTTAGCACAGCTGAAAACTGTTCTAATAAAAAAAAGCAATAAAACTGGCCTTCTTTAGACTTGTAGTTGAGTATCTGGAGGATCAGCATTTGTGGGTTCGATTACAGGCTCAAAATGTCCAGAAACAAAGAACTTCCTTCTGAAACTTCAAATCAAATCAAATTTTATTTGTCACATACACATGGTTAGCAGATGTTAATGCGAGTGTAGCGAAATGCTTGGCAGTCTATTCTTGTTCTGAGGAATGATGGCTATTCCATGGGAGAAATTGCCAAGAAACTGAAGATCTCGTGCACCGCTATGTACTATTCCCTTCACAGAACAGCGCAAACTGGCTCTAACCAGAATAGAAAGAGGAATGGGAGGCCGCAAAACACCAGTCTCAACATCAACATTGAAGAGGCGACTCCGGGATGCTGGCCTTCTAGGCAGAGTTGCAAAGAAAATCCATATCTCAGACTGGCCAATAAAAATAAAATATTAAGATGGGCAAAAGAACACAGACACTGGACAGAGAAACTCTGCCTAGAAGGCCAGCATCCCGGAGTCGCCTGTTCACTGTTGACGTTGAGACTGGTGTTTTGCGGGTACTATTTCATGAAGCTACCAGTTGAGGACTTGTGAGGCATCTGTTTCTCAAACTAAACACTAATGTACTTGTCATCTTGCTCAGTTGTGCAAAGGGGCCTCCCATTCCTCTTTCTATTGTGGTTAGAGCCCGTTTGCACTGTTCTGTGAAGGGAGTAGTACATAGCGTTGCACGAGATCTTCAGTTTCTTGGCAATTTCTCCCATGGAATAGCCTTCATTTCTCAGAACAAGAATAGACTGATGAGTTTTAGAAAGTTATTTGTTTTTGGCCATTTGAGCCTCTAATCAAACCCACAAATGCTGATGCTCAAGATATTCAACAAGTCTTTAAGAAGGACAGTTTTATTGCTTGTTTCATCAGCACAAACGTTTTCAGCTGTGCTAACATAATTGCAAAACTGTTTTCTAATGATTAAAATGGCTGCAATCCCGTTAACGGGATGATATGACAACAGCCAGTGAAAGTGCAGGGCACCAAATTCAAAACAACAGAAATCTCATAATTAAAATTCCTCAAACATACATGTATCTTATACCGTTTTAAAGGTAATCTTGTTGTTAATCTCACCACAGTGTCCGATTTCAAATAGGCTTTACAGAGAAAGAACCACAAATGGTTATGTTAGGTGACCACCAACTCAAAGAAAAATTCTGCCATTTTTCCAGCCAAAGAGAGGAGTCACAAAAAGCACAAATAGAGATAAAATGAATCACTAACCTTTGATGATCTTCATCAGATGACACTCATAGGACTTCATGTTACACAATACATGTATGTTTTGTTTGATAAAGTTCATTTTCATGTTTAAAAAAATCTCAGTATACATTGACGCGTTACGTTATCTAGTTTCAAAAACATCCAGTGATATTGCAGAGAGCCACATCATTTTACAGAAAAACTCATTATATATGTCGATAAATACAATTGTTAGACATGGAAATATAGATATACCTCTCCTTAATGCAACCGCTGTGTCAGATTTCAAAAAAACTTTACGGAAAAAGCAAACCATGCAATAATCTGAGACGGCGCTCAGAAAATAAATGGGCCTCTGTACGCTTATGTAGATATTCCATTAAAATAATCTGCCGTTTCCAGCTACAATAATAATTTACAACATTAACCATGTCTACACTGTATTTCTGATCAATTTGATGTTATTTTAATGGACAAAAAATGTGCTTTTCTTTCAAAAACTGACATTTCTAAGTGACCCCAAACTTTTGAATGGTAGTGTACATATCATAATTTCCCCTGGAACTGACTAAACTCTTGGTATTTCTTCACTAGGAAAACAAATTCGACAAACAACCACAAAGACAAAAACGTGCGCCAGAGGAATACGAAATGAGAAGCTACTCGTTACAGTGAGTATTCTGGCCTTTAGAAAAAGGAATCTAAGGCATATGGAAGTCAACATTGAACTAAGTGATATACTGTAGGAATGTGATCATGTGCACAGGGTATACTAATTCCTTCCTCCCCCTGATTTTCATTAACAGATGACTAACTGCATATCTTGACCACATGAAGGTATCTGAGGAGGGAGCTCCAGGCAATTTTTAATGAAGCATATCTCGTCTCTCTCTCATGAGAAAAAACAATAACAGCGTAACACTGGCAGAAAAGAACAAGATGGCTGTCTTAAGCATGCCTTATTCAGTCTTACATGAACAGTCCTGGACGGAGAGATGACTAATTCCATCACGAAAGGTGTGCACATCTTTTTTTGTGTGCCGTTTGATGTCTCTTTTATTCATTTTATCATGTCCTCCAACCAGAGGTGATCCTTTTTGTATTACATATCATGTAAAACGCATGCAAATTATTACGCAATAGGATGCCCAGAATAGACTTTGTTGTTTTCCCTCATGTCTGTGTGGCTATTTTGCATCCAAAGGAATTATGTTTTTTTATGAAATTGTCCTGAACTGAAAAATACTGTTATATTCTTAAATAACTTTGTACAGCTGATTCATTGTCATTAAACTAGGTTTGATTTAGTGAAAGGAAAGTCCACTCTTAACAGCCATTATAGTGAAAATGTGATGCAAGGGATTCAAAGTCTGGCAGTATTTACTTGAAAATGATTATAGAAAATGACTACTATATATCTATCTAGTTATAAATAAAATTACAACTAAGTGTTTATTTTTCAGAGTAATTTAGGATGTCTTGTATATGTTGAGGTACGAGTGTTCAAACAATAGCAAATACTGTATGTGAAGAAAAAAATACATTTTATATTTCCCAACTTAATTCATTCATTTTTATTTTTCTGAAATTGTACAGCATGGCTATTATCCTATGCAATATGTATTCATATAGAGATATATTGGGGGTAGTTTGTTTTTCTCAGTGAAGCTTTAATATTGTGGGATCACTTGGAAGCTGGTATAGCAAAATGCACTGCTGTAGCTGCATGACTCCTGTCCTATAAATACAGTGTATCCATGTGTATTACAGTGCAAATGGACCGACATTAGGCTGGAAATGGAAGGAGCTACGGTATCTCTAGCCACAATAAAACATCAGACCAATAACATACGAGACCAATACATTTTTGAAAATAAAAGGCTCCAAAATACATTTTGTTTCTTTGCCTCAAATTCTTTCTAGAAACTGCAACATTTGTGCCGGTTTAAATATCCTCCTACAACACAATGGTCACTATGTTCCAGCACACATTTACAAAATCAGCAGCATGAAGAACAACACATCCCCCAACTTTTCCACAACCCACCTCCCACATGTGTACCGTGTGTAGTGAGTTGACCTGTCTCTCTCTGGCTGTTTGTGTTGATGAGCTTCAGCTCCTCAGTCCTGGAGCACTCTCCTCAGCTCCCCCTCCACCTCCTCCACCAAGGCAGGGAAGCTGGGGTCCAAGAGACACAGGCGGACAAAGGGCTCCAGCTCCCCACGGGACAGAGCACTGTGGCGGTACACCAGGGGCAAAGACAGACTATGCTCGCCCAGGAAGTGCTGAGAAAAAAATAGATAGACCAGGGACCTGTTCATTTCTTTGTATACAATTAAAGCCATGATATTGGCTAACTATAATCTCCCAAGTCAGTTAGGTGTTCATTATTTCATTGGCCTACCCTGCACTTCAGTAGTGGCGGGGAATAACTACAACCCCATGAAGTGTAGGTTACATTCAAGCTCAGTGGGTGAGAGTAGTAATGTTAAATAGCTACTATTTATTCACCTTGCGCGATTGTCAAACTCCATCAAGTGATCATTAAATGAATCATCACCCTCAGCATTCATCAGTCATCTATCTAATCACTGTGTTGTGTCAGTACCAACCTACCTGGGTAAGACGTTTGATGGATAAAGAGCCCTGGACGACCTCCGGTTCAGTAGCCATAGCCTCCCCAGCACCCGCCTGATGACAAGGTTAAAAGAGATGATACTAATGCCACAGGACTTTACAGGGCAACACACCAAGGGAGGTTAAGCTGCATCATAGCTGCATCCTTTATTGAATGATTTCCCTCAGTCATCATGGTTCATTCATCCTCACTGAGAGCTTTTTCAAATGTGTGTGATGGTGTTTATTGTTGGTTTAATTTCTCCCCCTTCTGCGTGGGGAGGTTAAGGATGAACATATTTCACATTGTCATTGATTCATACATAAAATCCATATTAACCTAGTTGGTTCCAGGGCCATTCAGTATTAAACCAGCTATATTGTTTTCATGCCTGTAAATATCACCATCTAGTGGGTGATTCTTACTGTAACAACAGCAACTTTAATACCTCAACTATAGTTTGCCTCATACATTATGAAGAATAACATTCTTAAAATAAGAACAGCTTTAAAGGTGAAAAAAACAAACATGCAATGCACTCATTTCAATTAGATAATGTATTGCAGGAGCTGTTCCAATTCAGATGTTCCAAAATACACTTTCATGATACAATACGTAGCTACATGTTTTCAGTGTGTATGTGTTGTTGAGTACCTGTTGATTCTGTGCAGTGGTCTTGGTAGGGGGCTGATTGGGTGTTGGGGGGCAGCTGAGTGGTGGTGGCCCCCTCTGTGTGGTGACAGGCAGGTACTCCTTCAGTCTGAGTACTGCACTGCTACACTCCTCCAGGGCCTCAGCCCTGCTGCCACTGAACTGCATCCTGATCAGACGGCTCTCCCCCTGCACATACACAGCATTGTTTCGTTTGAGAGCTAGCCAATATCTCCTCTTCGAATGCTACTAAGACAATCTTAACAAGCTTGACACGCCACTTACAATTCATCAGTGGCACTTATCTAGAACACTTATTTAGCCTACATATCACTCACAAGCCAGGCCCTTGGCAGAACATGGGCAACCAAAGCACTGCTTACAGCCAGCTAGTTGTTCCAAGACTGGTAAAATGCATCGTGTCAGGCCTCAGATCCCCTTAAATCAGGCCATTTAATGACCAATTACACTGTTGTCTCAGCACAGCCACCCCTGCCAAACATCAGGTCTGCCACGCTCATGTCAGTGTGAAATCTGGCTATGGTAAATAAAGCTGCCACTATACAAATTGCTGAGGAAATTCCAGACTAAAATTCCGGTGTTGCCTTGTAGTCAACATTAGCCTAAGTTTCATATAAAACTAGGTGCTAGAATAATAATACAATTTGGTATGTAGACTCTTGTATACTTTAGCTAGCTACTATTTAAAAATAAGTGTTGTTTCTTAAAGCAAATAAAGGCTTTCGCAACCCACCTTAACAGTCAGACGGAACAGCAGGGTATCTGATTTCTGCTGAACTTTGAGGTAGCTTGGAGCATCAAGTAAGGAAAACCCATCCTGAAAAATATGGAATCACAACAATCAGACAGACTAACAATTGTAAACAAACAACAGTCAAAAGTCATAGTAGTAAAACCAAAGTCATATTGGATAGGGCACATAGCTAATCATCATGTCTTCAATGAGACAAAAAAGTACATTTAATAGTATCAGACGGAGCATGCAGCAATCACAGCTCTACTTTTGGATAGCAGGAGCTGGAGCAATCTCAAATTATCTGAAATGACATAAGTACGCCTGCAGGGGGCTCTATTGACTCAGAAACCCATCCAGACCCTGTGACCAGCATCATGCCATCAGAATGTCTTTGGAAAGATAACTTCCATCTCAAACAACCAGCTGTTGGAGGCTGAATGTTGTTGAACTAAATATTAGTCTTGATTGAGTCATAAGGTCTGTTCGAATACTCATACAAACCGTGCTATTTGTGACGTGAATTGAGTATATAAACTCAGCAAAAAAAGAAACGTCACTTTTTCTTTAAACAATAATTTGTAAAAATCCAAATAAAAAATAATGTGTTTAAACACCGTTTCCCATGCTGGTTCAATGAGCCATAAACAATTAATTAACATGCACCTGTGAAACGGTTGTTAACGTTAAGACACTAACAGCTTACAGACGGTAGGCAATTAAGGTCACAGTTATGAAAACTTCGTACACTAAAGTGGCCTTTCTACTGACTCTGAAAAACACCAAAAGAAAGATGCCCAGGGTCCCTACTCAACTGCGTGAACGTGCCTTAGGCATGCTGCAAGGAGGCATGAAGACTGCAGATGTGGCCAGGGCAATAAATTGCAATGTCCGTACTGTGAGACACCTAAGACAGTGCTACAGGGAGACAGGACACACAGCTGATCGTCCTCGCAGTGGCAGACCACGTGTAACAACACCTGCACAGGATCGGTACATTCGAACATCACACCTGCGGGACAGGTACAGGATGGCAACAACAACTGCTCGAGTTACACCAGGAACACACAATCCCTCCATCAGTGCTCAGACTGTCCGCAATAGGCTGACAGAGGCTGTATTGAGGGCTTGTAGGCCTGTTGTAAGGCAGGTCATCACCAGACATCACCGGAAAAAATGTTGCCTGTGGGCACAAACCCACCGTCCCTGGACCAGACAGGACTGGCAAAAAGTGCTCTTCACTGACAAGTTGCGGTTTTGTCTCACCAGGGGTGATGGTCGGATTCGCGGATTGATTTGGAAGTGGAGGGTCCATCATGGTCTGGGACAGTGTGTCACAGCATCATCGGACTGAGCTTGTTATCATTGCAGGCAATCTCAACGCTGTGCGTTACAGGGAAGACATCCTTCTCCCTCATTTGGTACCCTTCCTGCAGGCTCATCCTGACATGACCCTCCAGACTGACAATGCCACCAGCCATACTGCTTGTTCTGTGCATGATTTCCTTCAAGACAGGAATGTCAGTGTTCTGCCATGGCCAGCGAAGAGCCCGGATCTCAATCCCATTGAGCACGTCTGGGACCGATTGGATCAGAGGGTGAGGGCTAGGGCCATTCCATTGGGTCAGAAGTTTACATACACTCAATTAGTATTTGGCAGCATTGCCTTTACATTGTTTAACTTGGGTCAAACGTTTTGGGTAGCGTTCCACAAGATTCCCACAATGAGTTGGGTGAATTTTGGCCCATTCTTCCTGACAGAGCTGGTGTAACTGAGTCAGGTTTGTAGGCCTCTTTGCTCGCACACGCTTTTTCAGTTCTGCTCACACGTTTTCTATAGGATTGAGGTCAGAGCTTTGTGATGGCCACTCCAATATCTTGACTTTGTTGCCCTTAAGACATTTTGTCACAACTTTGAAAATGTGCTTGGGGTCATTGTCCATTTGGAAGAACCATGTGTGACCAAGCTTTAACTTCCTGACTGATGTCTTGAGATGTTGCTTCAATATATCCACATAATTGTCCTCCCTATGATGCCATCAATTACGTCATTATGGCCAAACAGCTCTATTTTTGTTTCATCAGACCAGAGGACATTTCTCCATAAACTACAATCTTTGTCCCCTTGTGCAGTTGCAAACCGTAGTCTGGCTTTTTTATGGCGGTTTTGGAGCACTGGCTTCTTCCTTGCTGAATGGCCTTTCAGGTTATGTCGATATAGGACTCGTTTTGCTGTGAATATAGTTACTTTTGTACCTGTTTGCTCCAGCATCTTCACAAGGTCCTTTGCTGTTGTTCTGGGATTGATTTGCACTTTTCGCACCAAAGTCCGTTGATCTCTAGGGGACAGAAATCGTTTCCTTCCTGAGCGGAATGACGGCTGCGTCGTCCCATGGTGTTTATACTTGCATACTATTGTTTGTACAGATGAACGTGGTACCTTCAGGCATTTGGAAATTGCTCCCAAGGATGAACCAGACTTGCAGAGGTCTACCATTTTTTTCTGAGGTATTGGCTGATTTCTTTTGATTTTCCAATGATGTCAAGCAAAGAGGCAGAGTTTGAAGGTAGGCCTTGAAATACATCCATAGGTACACCTCCAATTGACTCAAATTATGTCAATTAGCCTATAAGAAGCTTCTAAAGCCATTAAATAATTTTCTGTAATTTTCGAAGGTGTTTAAAGGCACGGTCAATTTAGTGTATGTAAACTTTTGACCTACTGGAATTGTGATACAGTGACTTATAAGTGAAATAATCTATCTGTAAACAATTGTTGGAAAAATTACCTTTGTCATACACAAAGTAGATGTCCTAACCGACTTGCCAAAACTATAGTTTGTTAACAAGAAACTTATGGAGTGGTTGAAAAACTAGTTTTAATGACTCCAACCTAAATGTACAGTGCCTTGCGAAAGTATTCGGCCCCCTTGAACTTTGCAACCTTTTGCCACATTTCAGGCTTCAAACATAAAGATATAAAACTGTATTTTTTTGTGAAGAATCAACAACAAGTGGGACACAATCATGAAGTGGAACGACATTTATTGGATATTTCAAACTTTTTTAACAAATCAAAAACTGAAAAATTGGGCGTGCAAAATTATTCAGCCCATTTACTTTCAGTGCAGCAAACTCTCTCCAGAAGTTCAGTGAGGATCTCTGAATGATCCAATGTTGACCTAAATGACTAATGATGATAAATACAATCCACCTGTGTGTAATCAAGTCTCCGTATAAATGCACCTGCACTGTGATAGTCTCAGAGGTCCGTTAAAAGCGCAGAGAGCATCATGAAGAACAAGGAACACACCAGGCAGGTCCGAGATACTGTTGTGAAGAAGTTTAAAGCCGGATTTGGATACAAAAAGATTTCACAAGCTTTAAACATCCCAAGGAGCACTGTGCAAGCGATAATATTGAAATGGAAGGAGTATCAGACCACTGCAAATCTACCAAGACCTGGCCGTCCCTCTAAACTTTCAGCTCATACAAGGAGAAGACTGATCAGAGATGCAGCCAAGAGGCCCATGATCACTCTGGATGAACTGCAGAGATCTACAGCTGAGGTGGGAGACTCTGTCCATAGGACAACAATCAGTCATATATTGCACAAATCTGGCCTTTATGGAAGAGTGGCAAGAAGAAAGCCATTTCTTAAAGATATCCATAAAAAGTGTTGTTTAAAGTTTGCCACAAGCCACCTGGGAGACACACCAAACATGTGGAAGAAGGTGCTCTGGTCAGATGAAACCAAAATTGAACTTTTTGGCAACAATACAAAACGTTATGTTTGGCGTAAAAGCAACACAGCTCATCACCCTGAACACACCATCCCCACTGTCAAACATGGTGGTGGCAGCATCATGGTTTGGCCTGCTTTTCTTCAGCAGAGACAGGGAAGATGGTTAAAATTGATGGGAAGATGGATGGAGCCAAATACAGGACCATTCTGGAAGAAAACCTGATGGGGTCTGCAAAAGACATGAGACTGGGACGGAGATTTGTCTTCCAACAAGACAATGATCCAAAACATAAAGCAAAATCTAAAATGGAATGGTTCAAAAAGAAACATATCCAGGTGTTAGAATGGCCAAGTCAAAGTCCAGACCTGAATCCAATCGAGAATCTGTGGAAAGAACTGAAAACTGCTGTTCACAAATGCTCTCCATCCAACCTCACTGAGCTCGAGCTGTTTTGCAAGGAGGAATGGGAAAAAATGTCAGTCTCTCGATGTGCAAAACTGATAGAGACATACCCCAAGCGACTTACAGCTGTAATCGCAGCAAAAGGTGGCGCTACAAAGTATTAACTTAAGGGGGCTGAATAATTTTGCACGCCCAATTTTTCATTTTTTGATTTGTTAAAAAAGTTTGAAATATCCAATAAATGTCGTTCCACTTCATGATTGTGTCCCACTTGTTGTTGATTCTTCACAAAAAATACAGTTTTATATCTTTATGTTTGAAGCCTGAAATGTGGCAAAAGGTCGCAAAGTTCAAGGGGGCCGAATACTTTCGCAAGGCACTGTATTTAAACTTCTGACTTCAACTGTACTTAACGTTAGTTGGCTACTAATACATCGAACTTGCCAGGCAGTATTATTAACTATCTGCTATCTAACTAACTACCCAACGTTTATTGACTTGATCATTTACATAATTCTTAGCTAAGTGGCATGGACATTGTTCATTCTGGCTATCTACTCCGATTTCAGAGCACTCTCGCGCAGAATAACAGATGAATTCACGAATGCTCAACACCCGTTGAATATGGCCGGTGTCAGTAAACGTTGGCAAAAGAAAGCATAAATATATTGTTGCCAGCAGCAGTTACAGTCACCAACACTCTAGATAACATGAAAACACTATAATCAGCTCTGCTAGGGCAAGTAAAATGGTCGGAGTGAGGCGTTCTCTCAGTCTCATTTGTGTCTGGAAGTAGCTAGCCAACGTTAGCTTGGGTACTTGACTGCCTTTCAACACTCGGATCAACCCTACTCCTCGGCCATAGCGTCCAGTGTGCGCTCTGAACGCTCCGAACTTATGAACGGACAATCTGACAATTTGGATTTACAAACACACAGAGCACACTCTGGCACTCCAAATTGAATTTACGAACACAACCGAAATCGTAAAATGTTTAGCTAGTCAGTTCTTATGCTAACAAGCTAGCAAGAGGTTGCATAGCAACAGCATCAACTTCAGGTAGACAGGCAAAGCTCTAGTACGCTCAACTGAAACAATATGGTTTGTTTACAGTATACTAAAATGAACTAATAGTATATAGTATGTAGTAAATACTCATTAAGTATGTAGTATACAGTATGTTAGTATGGGTATTCGAACACAGCTAAAGTCTGTTGAGTAGAAATCTCTCCATGATTAGGCTACAATGAATAAAAACAGGTGTTAGTTTAGTTCCAAGTATGAATCAGAAGCTTTTCTAACCAAGTGAAAAATGACACTTTCCTGAATACTTTCAGATGTCATCTGACACCTTACAATTTATAACTATTTAACATCAACTAAAGTACAAATCTATTTAAACACTATTCTGTTTAGTAGTTTCTTCAGCATTGGAATTTGCGTTGAAATGTACCAGGGAAATATAGGTCAATAATACCTGCTGTGTTGACAGGAGACAGTAGTTGTGTTTTGCACATTATTAATGATAGAAAATGTGTTGGACCTTGTCCTGAGCACGGGGAAATGCTAGCTTTATGACAGGATATTTGGAATAACATTTTACCATAGCAACATATCCTTCTTAGTGATATAGATACTGCAAGTTATGTTTCTCCATTTCAAATGGACTTCAGCACAATGGAGGGATGGATGCTCTACTCAGCTCTGTTACATAAAACATTACACTTCAGCTCTGTACTTCCAGATTCAAAACAGATTTCAATTTTCCTACTCCGCTGAGATGTTCTGAAGGGATTACATCAAATTTGTATTTTTAGTTGAAAATTATCATATCAGGAAGGCATCACATTACATAATTTCAACAAGACTTGTCAAGTCATTCTGAGGCATAGCCAATCGTTTTCTGAGTCAGGTTGAGAGGTTCCATTTTCTATAATCCCAATCCCCTCCTTCCTCCAAATACTGAGAGAAAGACCCTATTAAACCATATCTTAGAATCAGGAGTAATCTGGATGATGATTACACTCAATAACCCTCTCTCTCCTCCAGCATGGTGCATCCTAATATGGCATCATCATTCAGTTGGGACTCCCCTGGCATCAGCCACCGTGTATTACTGTAAACTCCCTTTATTGAAAGATACTCAAGAGCGTTACGATTAAGGGCGCCAATCTGTCAATGACCGCTATCCCCTTTTGTCAGAGAGCACTTTGTGTCCTGACCTGAATAAGCATGTAGCCTTGCCTGGCACCCTGGCTCAGCAAGATGGCTGTAGCCACTTTCCATCCATCACTTGCTGTGGCATAGCGCAGCTATGGCCATTGTGTTTCTACAGCAATTTCTGCTGAGTCTCTCAGCTGCAGACAGAGTCTGGCAGTGAACCTTGAGAAGACACAGGATAAACTGCACACTAACACAGGCACTATTCTGTAGACAGAACAGTGGTGGCAGGCAGCCTAGTGGTTAGAGCGTTGGACTTGTAACTGAAAGTTTGCAAGATCAAATCCCCAAGCTGACAAGGTAAAAATCTGTCCTTCTGCCCCTGAACAAGGCAGTTAACCCACTGTTCCTAGGCTGTCATTGAAAATAAGATTTTCTTCTTAACTGACTTGCCTGTAAAATAAATCAAATAGAAAGTACAACAGCAACATAGCTGGTGTTCAGTACTTGTTTTCGTTCCCTGTGTTTCAAAGGACTTGGAATCAAGTAATTTCTCAACATTGTTGCAAAAACATACAATTATATCCATAGCTAGGCTATCTGCCTATAAGCCAAATAGTGGAGATCTAAGCTTAGACTAGCCCTTGATAATAAAAATAAGTGTACACAGTTGAGTGTACAAAACATTATTAACACCTTCCAAAAATTGAGTTGCACCCCCTTTTAACCTCAGAACAGCCTCATTTATTTGGGGCGTGGACTCTGCAAGGTATTGAAAGCATTCCACAGGGATGCTGGCCCATGTTGACTCTAATGCTTCCCACAGTTGTGTCAAATTGGCTGGCTGTCCTTTGGGTGGTGGACCATTCTTGATACACACAGGAAACTGTTGAGCGTGAAGAACCCAGCAACGTTGCAGTTCTTGACACACTCAAACTGGTGCACCTGGCACCTACTACTATAACCCATTCAAAGACACTGCAATCTTTTGTCGTGCCCATTCACCCTCTGAATGGCACACCCACACACAATTAATGTCTCAAGGCTTAAAAATCCTTCTTTAACCTGTCTCTTTCCCTTTATCTACACTGATTGAAGTGGATTTAACATGTGACATAAATAAGTGTTCATAGCTTTCAACTGGATTCACCTGGTAAGTATGTCATGGAAAGAACAGGTGTTCCTAATTTTTTGTACAGTCAGTGTAATTAGGCCAACAGGTTGGACAATAACAGTTATTATGTCTATGGAGTGTACATTTGGCAATCATTTGGTATATAATAATGAGTTATTGAATATATTTTGGGAATTTTTATTTGTATTTGATCTTATTTGGATACATTGATATTTGGCCTAGAGATGTGTGAAATGTGCAAGTGTAACCGATGTGAAATGGCTAGCTATTTAGCGGTGGTGCGCGCTAACAGCGCTTCAATCGGGTGACGTCACTTCAATCGAGCTCTGAGACCTGAAGTAGAAGTTCCCCTTGATCTAAATAGGCTGTGGCTTTTGTGGCGCGATGGGTAACGACGCTTCGTGGGTGTCAGTCGTGGGTGTCACTATGTGTGCAGAGGTTCGAGCCCAGGTAGGGTAGAGGAAAGGAAGCTCGATTGAAGTGACGTCACCCGATTGAAGCGCTGTTAGCATAAGATCAAATAAAAATTCCCCCAATATATTCAATAACTCATTATTATATACCAAATGATTGCCAAATGTACACTCCATAGACATAATAACTGTAATTGTCCAAACTGTTGGCCTAATTACACTGACTGTACAAAAAATGAGGAACACCTGTTACACGAGTCCAGCTCAAAGACGGTAAAAACTAGATTCAGATCCATCCAGGAATTACTTTAATTTTTGACATCAAAGTCTAATGTAGTTAGACCTCAACTCACTTACCAGAAGATCGTGGCCTTGGGACACCAACATATGACCAGATTCCACAATGGTGAGCACCAATTCACCCGCGCTTTCACTGGGCTCAAACATCTAGACAAGTTTCAAGACACATTTTCAACATCTACAGCTGGATGATTCACAATCACATCTGAGGCAAGTTCTTTCACTAACCATAATGTAAAGTGTAGGCCTATACGTATTTTATTTACTAATGTAGTAAACTAGTCTACATTTGTAAACAACGTTTGGTTAGCCTATCTAGCAAGTGGCATTAGGTAGCTAACTTTAGCTAGCGTCATCCACTACAACACAGACGTTGGACAAAATTCACAACTAGACAACTTCATGTCACCTTCCATGGATTACCGCCGTCTTCTTTGGTCCCAGGCAAAAAACGTCCAAAGCGTTTCAACGTCCATATAGATTTATGTACAGTTGCCATTTGTAAAAACAATTCTAATAATAATATATATATATATATATATATATATATCTCAGAAGAGCTATATATCAGAAATCACGAGTCACGCCTGTAGATTGGGTTTCTGTGTGCGCGCATGCGCTGGGTTCTGGCTGGGGATGCTAGAAGTGCGCCTTTTTTTGTGCTTGCCTATCACACATGTTGCACCTACTCAACTCTAACCTAATCCCCAGGCTCAATTGCTCAACCTTTGATTCGTTTAGTGATGTGTTAGCGGTGCTGGGTTAGAATAGAGACCACGTTTACATGCGCACAGTATTCATAGCGCATACACCGCTTAAAGTCTTGGATAAAGTGTTTACATGCACCTTTGATATCCCGCTCACGTGCATCTCTGTACCCATGAATAAACAGAATATTCCCCATTTAAATGTATATAGAATAGTAACTGAAATATGGACACTGACTGTAGGCCAATAACCTCTCACAAATATAATATTAACTCATGCAGAATTATGCATTTCTTGCAGTAAAATTATACAACAAATGTTAATTTAGTCTCAGGAACAGGAGTGGAGAAATATGATTTCTTTCTTTCAGCCTCTCTTTAGAAAATGTGAATGAGCATGTCATGTAATGTGTTATGTGTTATACAAGCAGTATTTCACCAGTGGTGGTTGCTGATGTTTAAGATAAGGTAGGCCAATTTTTTTTTTTATGAGCATGGCCTTATTTCTATTACAGCATATTGGATGACTGTAATTCATATTCCATTCACCTAGCTCAATGTAACATCGATAGGTTTAGGCTACTACATGATCCTCAAATTTTCCCAAAACCAATAATGAGGTTGCTAAAACCTAGCCTACGAATGAAAGTTTACAACGTAGGTGCACAGGTCGAGAGAAAAATGTGAGTAATAGAGGTGACAGTGACACATTCAGTACCGCCTTGCACACTCTTGCCTGCATCTAGCTGATATAGGGTGTAATCATTAGTCCACCAATTGGAAACAAGCGTTTCTATTGGATAAATTCAAATATGTTTATCCCTGTTTCGTTCTGTTAGCTTCTGTTGAAGAAACGTCAATCAACAGAATCGGGGGAATGAATACACCCTTGATCACACGCAAACACAGTTCACTTTCATAGCAGCCACATACAAACAGCATGAACATTTTGATCGTTGTATAATTCCTTTTCGCATCTACACGCTTTCCTCCTCCCACCTTTTCCGTTAGCTTCTGGATTTCAGTACACAACACATCAGCTGTCTGTGACCAGGCAAAAAAAACTTTCCAAGCCAAACCTTCCTATCATAACTGCTAACCGCTACACACAGCCTACATCGTTGTCACCATATTAGCTAACAACATTAGAAATGGCATAGTCAATATAGCCTCTAGAACTAACGTGTTAGTAAACACGCTACAATCATGCAGTACAGTGTACAGTCAGCAAGAAGTTACACCCAGTAGCAATCATTTAATAAAACCAAAAGCTTACCTTGGTCTTGGAAGAGTTCAAGTGTTGGATAGCCATAGCCAGATAGCTAACATAGTATTCCTCTGTTTGGTCCCAGGTGTTTTAGTAGGCTAAATTAGCTAGCTAAATGAAATTGAAAGTTGAAAAAAATATATATAGTTCTTTCTCTCTCTCTCTCTCTTGCTTTTCCTTCATTTTTAAATAAATACATTTCTTCAAAACTGTTCAACTATTGACTCTTTGAGTCAACTACTCACCACATGTTATACACTGCAGTCCTAGCTAGCTGTAGCTTATGCTTTTAGTACCAGATGTATTCTCTTTTCCTTTCATTGGGTGGACAACATTGCAGTTCATGCTGCAAGAACTCTGATAGGTTGTCCTCCAGAAATTGTCATAATTGCTGTGTAAGTCTATGGAAGGGGGTGAGAACCATGAGCCTCCTTGGTTTTGTATTTAAGTTAATGTACCCAGAGGAGGACGGAAAATGGTGGTGCTACCCTCAGAGTGCTGTTGAGCCTACTGTAGACCTTCATTGCAAAACGGTTTGTTTTAATTATTTATTTGGTGACGTGAATATATTTAGTATAGGCCTAGTTTTAGCAAAAAAACATTTTTTTTTAATGTTTCACTTTATATATATATATATATATATATATATATATATATATATATATATATATTTATTTATTTAAATTTATTTTCCCCCCTTTTTTCCCCCAATTCCGTGGTATTCAATTGGTAGTTACAGTCTTGTCCCATCACCGCAACTCCCGTATGGACTCAGGAGGTCGAGAGCCGTGCGTTCTCTGAAACACAACCCAGCCAAGCCGCACTGCTTCTTGACACACTGCTAGCTTAACCCGGAAGCCAGCCGCACCAATGTCGGAGGAAACACCGTACACCTGGTCTACCGTGTCAGCGTACATTGCGCCCGGCCCGCCATAGGAGGCGCTAGTGCGCGATGGGACAAGAATATCCCTGTCGGCCAAACCCTCCCCTAACCCAGACAACGCTGGGCCAATTGTGCACTGCCCCATGGGTCTCCCGGTCGTGGCCCGCTGCGACAGAGCCTGGACTCAAACCAGGATCTCTAGTGGCACAGACCGTAGACCACTCAGGAGGCACTATATTTATTTTGATGGAATTCACTGAGGAGGATCGTCCTCAACTTCCTCCTCTGAGGAGCTTTAACTGATTTTCAACCACATAAAATATGCACCCAAGACGAACTGAAGTCTTATCAGAAACTTGTTTCATGGTTTTCTCAGCTTTTCATTTCCTTAAAACCGGTCAAACTGATGACATTTGGATATTTTGCACAGGACCAATCTTTCCACTGTTTTGGAATTATTGCGTTTTCTTCCCGGTCCCTAAACAAAACAGACAACTTTACCATTGTTACCTAGATTACTAATGCATTCATTCTATCGATGTAAGACATTATTCTGCTGAGCACTACTTTATTTAGTCTTCTGGGGCAACAAGTTATGACAGAAGAGAAGCTGCATGTATCTTAACTATAGTTGACATAGCAAATGTCAAACAAAATGTCTGAAATTATAATATGGCCTACCAAATGTTGGAAATTATAAGCAGAAACATGTCTAAATTAGGGGTGAAAGTAGCCAGTAGGCTATAAGGTCCAGTGCGGAGTATCAGCAAAATAAATAATTATTATTTGAAGTGATTTGTTTGACAATCAGATGAAAACATCATCACACTACACCATGATATTTGAAACTGAGCCTGTGCAGACTGAGAAAAACAACAGTAAAGGGGATAAGATGTTTGCATGCCTCAGTATCCCGTCTAAGATCTGCATATCCCAGGCATCTTATCCGAGTTTCTCATACCCGGGATACAAGATTTTTCAGGTTATTGTAAACGGAATATGATGTTTATGTGTCAACTAAAAAAATGAATAGTTGAGTATCCCGAATAATAACGGGATATTGGTGTGCATGTGAACGTGGTCAGTGTAGTGTACAGATGTAGGATCTTAATTTGAGCCATGTTTGCTGTATCAGGAAAATAATCCTGGAAATGTGAATTATATGTGGATTACAATGAAATTACATTTTTTGTAGGGGTTAATACATTTTTCATAAGGAAAAATCAAGTCTGAAATTTCAAGGTGGAAATTACAAACTTCATAAGCCTTTTTAAACCTCAAATACAAGTTTTACATTTCCTGCATTACATCATTAGGCTATATATTAGGCTATAGGCTAAAAACGGTATAATGGGTCTGCACTGAAAAAGTCACATAACGCTTACTTAATTTTTAGGTTTATTATTTTTACTGCATCACGGATAGCGTACACAGACGTTTCAGCTTGCAGTCTTCTTCAGTGTGTAGGTAAAAAATGTTTTATTCAAAACCGTATTTGTAGGGAAAAACCGATGAGCAGCAGGTGCTTCTAATCAGGGTTGCCACTCATCTGCCAATCAGGGATGTGGCTTTTCTGATCTACCTGTATACCACAAAGAAATTCAGAATTATTGGGTATGGGATCGGCCACGAAGGGCAATTGAGGGCATCAGGCGTGAACCATTCATGAATCAATTGCCTTAGGTGTCGGCTCACTTGGATACATTATATCATTTCATGAGATGGCTTACCACAGCCTATATCCTTTTTTAACATTCATTAAGTTGATTTCATTTGTATCATGTAGGCATTGTTAAAGTTGAGCAAAATAGACAAAAAAATACATCTCTATAACCCTTTAACCATGTATATTTCATATACATTTTGAAAAAACGTGGACATGTTTGGTCTGTGAAAGTTATCTTGATAAATCACCTGTGCTGTATGGCATTAAATTAGTGCAGCAGTTTCCCTTACCAGCTGATCATTCTACCACAGCTGCTGTCTGTATATCCTACAACCTGATGAACAAAAGCATGAAGAATGGCATAGTAGCGTGAATATCACCTTTGGACACGCATAGCCTGGGCTGGCATAAAACAATCCCGAGGGGATATACTGTTGAAATCGGAAGTTTACATTCACTTAGGTTGGAGTCATTAAAACACATTTTTCAAACACTCCACAAATTTCTTGTTAAAATAAACTATATATTTGGCAAGTTGGTTAGGACATCTACTTTGTGCATAACACAAGTAATTTTTCCAACAATTGTTTACAGACAGATTATTTCACTTATAATTCACTGTATCACAATTCCAGTGGGTCAGAAGTTTACAAACACTAAGTTGACTGTGCTTTTAAACAGCTTGGAAAATGATGTCATGGCTTTAGATAGACTAATTGGCATCATTTGAATCAGTTGGAGGTGTACCTATGGATGTATTTCAATACCTACCTTCAAACTCAGTGCCTCTTTGCTTGACATCATGGGAAAATCAAAAGAAATCCGCCAAGATCTCAGAAAAAATGGTAGACCTCCACAAGTCTGGTTAATCCTTTGGAGCAATTTCCAAATGCCTGAAGGTACCACGTTCATCTGTACAAACAATAGTATGCAAGTATAAACACCATGGGACCACGTGGCCGTCATACCGCTCAGGAAGGAGACGCGTTCTGTCTCCTAGAGATGAACGTACTTTGGTGTGAAATGTGCAAATCAATCCCAGAACAACAGCAAAGGACCATGTGAAGATGCTGGAGGAAACAGGTACAAAAGTATCTATATCCACAGTAAAACGAGTCCTATATCTACATAACCTGAAAGACCGCTCAGCAAGGAAGAAGCCAGTGCTCCAAAACCGCCATAAAAAAAACAGACTACGGTTTGCAACTGCACATGGGGACAAAGATCATACTTTTTGGAGAAATGTCCTCTGGTCTGATGAAACAAAAATAGAACTGTTTGGCCATAATGACCATCGTTATGTTTGTAGGAAAAAGGGTGAGGCTTGCAAGCCGAAGAACACCATCCCAACCGTGAAGTACAGTGGTGGCAGCATCATGTTGTGGGGGTGCTTTTCTGCAGGAGGGACTGGTGCACTTCACAAAATAGATGGCATCATGAGGCAGGGACAATATGTGGATACATTGAAGCAACATCTCAAGACATCAATCAGGAAGTTAAAACTTGGTCGCAAATGGGTCTTCCAAATGGACAATGACCCCAAGCATACTTCCAAAGTTGTGGCAAAATGGCTTAAGGACAACAAAGTCAAGGTATTGGAGTGGCCATTACAAAGCCCTGACCTCAATCCTATAGAAAATGTGTAGGCAGAACTGAAAAAGCATGTGTGAGCAAGGAGGCCTACAAACCTGACTCCGTTACACCAGCTCTGTCAGGAGGAATGGGCCAAAATTCACCCAACTTATTGTGGGAAGCATGTGGAACGCTACCCAAAACGTTTGACCCAAGTTAAACAATGTAAAGGCAATGCTATCAAATACTAATTGAGTGTTTGTAAACTTCTGACCCATTGGGAATATGATGAAAGAAATAAAAGCTGAAATAAATCATTCTCTCTACTATTATTCTGACATTTCACAGACTTAAAATAAAGTGGTGATAAAGTGGTGATCCTAACTGACCTAAAACAGGGAATTTTTACTAGATTTAAATGTCAGAAATGGTGAAAAACGGAATTTAAATGTATTTGGCTAAGGTGTATGGAAACTTCCGACTTCAACTGTAACTTTAAAAGGACACGATAGCTATTCAAGAATTGGGGAGAGCTTTGCTTATTTGCAGTTCCTGCTCCTACAGACTGGTCTCATAGACTAGTCATATTACTATGATATGTTACATGGTTACATAAGATAGAAGGTTACTTATGGCAAATAATGAAAGGAGTGGGGTTGTTCGAGGTGGATGTATAACGCGAACGGCGTGTTTGAATCTAATTACGTTAGCAACATTTTAACAATTTTTCGCTACTTTTTAAATGCTTAGCATGTTAGCTAACCAGTGCTTGACTTGGACTGAAATAGGTGCCGATACTGTTATATTTAGGTGCAGGAGCTCCACTTAACTTTTCAGCTAATATTCTATAAGAGGAACAGGAGCTCAAGCAGTAGAACAGTTAAGGTGCCGGTACTCAGTGAGCTCTTGCCCAAGTCAAGCTAACCTGATCCACTTTTTTAAACCTTTATTTAACTAGCCAAGTCAGTTAAGAACACATTCTTTATTTACAATGACGGTTACCCCCAACCGCCCTATGGGCCTCCCAATGACAGTCAGATGTGATGCAGCCTGGATTCAAACCAGGGACTGCAGTGACGCCTCTTGCATTGAGATGCAGTGCCTTAGACTGCTGGGCAAATTGGAGCCACCCCTTCACCTAACCCTAACTTTAACCCTTCCCCGAACCCTAACTTTAACCTAACTCCTAACCTTAATCCCTAACCCCTCATGCTAGCTAGTATTAGCCACCTAGCTAGCATTAGCCACCACAAATTGGAATTCGTAACATATCCCTTTTGCATATTCGTAACATATTATATGAATTGCAAGTCGTAACATATCATAGTAATTTGTAACATATCATACAAAATGGATGATGGACATCCACAAATTAATACATACCATATGAAAGGTAAAATATCATACTAAATGGAGTGTCTCAGATTTATGTAGACTACAGAGTAATACGAAATGCTCTAAAACCACGTTGGCTCCTATGGCAACCCATCAGCTTCATGAATATTCATCCTACCAGAATGCTTGGGACAATAGATGTCAGCGGGTCCTTGGATGCTGCTGCTGATGTAGCCTATGGTGCGTGATTGCATTGCATTGTTTATCATTGAGAGGCAGCTGACACAAATCTGGAGGAAAAGAGCATCCCTCCTTACGCCGTTCATGACCTCCTCGTCTCCTCTCTGTCAGTCGGCACGTCCCTCACATATCATGCTAAGGTGGCTTCTACCAGATTTCCCCCCTCACTTGGTGCGCACACGGTTTGAGCGTACGTGCCTACCACGAGTGTTATGGTGAATCGGACAGCGAGAGAAGGCATATCTAAACTGTAAGGTAATGATCGAGAGAGGAGCCTCTTCCTGTATTTGCACCAGAAGAGCCACAGCCGCCCGTGTCATGTGTATCAGTGTAATGCTTTCAGGGTTTGAGATTAGCTCCAGACTGGTCGCTCTCACTCACAGATAGGGAGCTGTGTGGTTCGTGGCTATACTTCTCAACAATAACCATCCTATTCTGGACATCTATTGCATTTGAAATTGTTCGTTCCGTCTCAATGTCATAATGGACAGGTTGCACTCCTCCATGCGTAAAAGGCTCTACAGTTTGCCACAGCATATTGGACAGAAAGCTTATATTATGGGCGAAGGAGAAGACGGCGACAAGGACACCCGGAGGAAGAGTATTAGGATGAAACCCTTGCCGTCACCAACCTCCAGAGGAAGCATCAAAGGCATCGGGGAGACCAGAAGTGGAGACACGGTGATCATGGAGACAGACATTGGGAGACCAACGAAGACCAGTTTAAACGGAGATTGTCGGAGATTTCGTGGCAGTTTCTCCTCCATCACCAGTCGGCATGTGCACGACTCAGACTCGGCGGAGCAAAGGCGCCTCATCACGGAAGGGGACGTCACCCCGAGCGAGGAGAGCCCCCCCGGGGCTATTGGCGGTGGGGCGGACCAAGGTGCGCAAGGCGCCAGCGCTGGTGGTGCTGGTGGTGCCCAACATGCTTCTCTTGACCAGGAATCAGGGTTCATAAAGTTGGATGGTATTGATCAAATTTCGCCGGACGACGAGAGATTGTACCAGGCAGGATTCATACACAGGCAGTTTGGGGCAATGCTGCAACCGGGGGTCAACAAGTTCTCCCTAAGGATGTTTGGGAGCGAAAAGGCGGTGGAACGGGAACAAGAGCGGGTTAAATCCGCCGGATTTTGGATAATTCACCCGTACAGTGATTTCAGGTAACTACCTCCATTGCGTTCTGGTCAGACGTCAGAGCGTCATGCGCGGATGAAGTGTGGGCAGGATGCGTCCATACACACTCACCTAGCCTTCAAGGCAAATGAAATGGGTACTTTATTTTCAACTGATAATTTCACTATCTCACTATCAGGTACAATGGCAAATGCATTAGTGATAGGGTATTTAATGATGGCATAAGAAAATGCCATCATCTCGGATATAAAAGGATACATTTGGTTTATCCCTAATTCTGTGCATAAATGTGTGTGGAACAATTTGTTTAATGAATTGAAAACAAATCAAAAATAATTTACACGTCTGAGAATTACATAATCCCATGATACTTACTCTTCATTTTAAATGTATTTATTAGACATCATCTATAATAACTTATTCAACATTGGAAATCTAATAATAGTCTAATAAATGTAATGTAGGCAGATATATACGTGGCATCAGAATAATGTGTGGCAGGAACAGGCCAAACATCACACACATAGATGGTTCTCAAAGGTGTCTGTTCATTTTCTTAAACACAATCAATAGAAGTGTACCAATGTAATATTCTCTCTTTTTCATTAAATCCAAGTTATATTCAGGGAAATGATTTATCACTAATCAATGTACAGCAACTCTATTGGCTTTATGTGAGGTGATGTGCTAATGACTGAATAATTACCCCCCCCCCCCCCCCCCCCCCACACACACACACACTAGTATTTAAGGTTTCAGGTTTCATGTGTTAAAAATGATCATAACCAGTTCTACCTATAAATTACCAGTATCATTCTTCAAGTTTTCATATGAGGTATACATGGAAGTGCAGCCTCATTCTCTTGTTATTCATTAAGTATTGCCCTTGACTGTGACATTGGCTATACAGTACAGTGCATGCATGTGATGCATGGCTTCGAATGTAAAGCACAGGATTGCTTAGCATTATGGACATTGTCCATTATTGATGCTATACGTCAAGGGCCTACTGGCCATATGTCCAAAAACATACAGTGAATTGTGAAGTATATCCATAGAACGGGTGGATCATGGCTACAGAGAGTAGGAGTTCCAGCACAAACCAATATGAATGTAGCCTGCATTTATAAAGCATTTTCACCCATTTTCAAAATAAGCAGTGATCTTTATAATCCCAATAATGTAATTAAGTTAATAACAACCTCTTACACAGGTTTAATTTCTTTAGTGGATTGTAATCATTCAGCTCATGCATGTAATATAGGATAGATTAGGAGGGAATATTTTATTAAAGACATTTTTTAAAGTATCGCAGCAACCAGATACAAAGTTTGATATTGCAATAGTAATATTTGTTATGCATAATTTAAATAGTAAATATATATTGTACAATATCATACTATATTATATTAAACTATATTGTACAATATCATACTATATTATATTAAACTATATTGTACAATATCATACTATATTATATTAAACTATATTGTACAATATCATACTATATTATATTAAACTATATTGTACAATATCATACTATATTATATTAAACTATATTGTACAATATCATACTATATTATATTAAACTATATTGCAGTTTAACACAATTTGAAACAAATGATAGTAATATACATGAATCCTTATGGTTCTTTCATGTATGAGTTCAACCAAATTATCTCAAATTCATGAAACATTTGAGAGGTGATCTTAACCTACCTAGTCACCATACTTTTCAGTATTCTGATACGTTCAAAAATATTTAGGTCATTGACACATTTTGTCTCTGGCTGCCATATTGGGGATCTGTATCAGCGTTTCAAGGACAGTGAAATGGCACATGAAAACTTTTTCAAAAGTTGAACTCTGACCTCATGCTTACCTTATTCTTTTGAGGTGACACTGAATTGTCAACTGGACATACACAATCTCTAATCATATAGTTAAAATAAAAGCCTCCAGCTATTGATATTACATGCTGGCTAATGCCTTTATTGTTACCAGACGAAACGCTAAGTGCAAAAATGTATCATAGTGTTGTGAAAGACAATAGCAGAAGCCTAATTGCCCGGCAGATCTTTCCCTGTCCTTGACATTGGATTTGATCCAGCTAGTTTGTCTTTGGTTCATCTACTGTACACTGATATAATGATATACAGTAATGCCTCATCCAACCCCATCACCTGTCACACAAGCAGAAGGTGTGTCATAACAGTAGTGCTTCAAGAACAAGACCAGGTTTGTCTCGCATGCGAGAGACAAGTCTGCGTGACGAGTGTTTACAGGCAGGCTAGGCTGGCGGCCAGAGAGGGAGAGAGGGAGCAGGCAGGCAGCAGTGTCAGGCAGGCAGACACAGCCCAGGGCTGTGGATAGAGAGAGAAGTCTCAGGGAAAGGAAGGCACTCCATGGAAAACAGACTGATTTATCTGCTTGTTTCCCCATTGGTCTTGTGAATCTACACAGACATTCTGCTGCCTTCACATCACAGGATGGTGCACATTTCTCAGATGCCTGGATTACTTAGCTCAGGCTGCCAAGAAAAGAAATGGGATGTCATTTGCTTTGCCTTTGCAAGAAGTGTCTGTGTGTAGGTGTGTGTGTGTGTGTGTGTGCACTGTGCAAGTGACAGTATATAATAGTAGAAATGCATATCTGTGTAAGTTGGGAGTTGAATCATACGATTTATTGTACCATCATTTTTAATTTGTTTTATCCAAGGATATTTTCCAACAGTGTTGAGTAACCTTCATAATACACAGTATTTAGTAACTGGAACACTGGATTCCTTTTGTCTTATTGTCAGTATTCTGATTATGTTTACGCATTTCATACCAATGTTATTGGATGATTTCTTTCTCAGTGGGGAGTATTGGTATTCAGCGAGGGCTAGATCACAGATGCTGCAATCAATTACCTGGCTGTTACCCCTCTCTCCCACCACAAGGGCCATCATCTCCTTTCCCAATGTGACCCCTCCCACCTGTACCACTACAGATAGCACCTCCTACACTAAAGTCCCTCCTCTGTCTCCCACACCTGCAATTGCCTCCCACTCTTGCTATAATTACCTACACCCCCAACTTCACTCTTTCCCCTTCTAAAGAAGTGAGGCTAGAGTTACTCTATAGACAGGAGTCTGCCAGTTCTATTATACCCACTCCCTCTGTAGCTACAGTCTCTGACTCCGCCTGGCATCCAACACATCCTAATGTCCAGTGGCCATGCCTGCCAAGTGGCATGAGAATCAGGTCAATCACTTGCCTTGCTCAGTGTGTGTGGGAGGGTATTACTGTATATCGGCGTAATTATATTTGAAACATTTCAGCTAGCTGACAGCAGTTTACACGCAATAAAATCAGTTGACTGTGATTATATGGGACGTTCCTCTCACTTGTGCAATTAAAAATCTCTTTCAGTCCTGACTCATTGTTAAATGGTCTGCTATCGTTATAATTTAGTCATCCAGTTGATGCCTTTACCCTTAACATAGGTCACGATGAACATTCTGTGCTTCAGCAAGCTTAAGTGTCCCCATTGAAGTACAATACTCTGCTAATGAGTAGTCTTGAAAACCCGACCCTAGGCAACAGTGACTAGGGTCTGGTTTCAATGATGGAATCTTTTGGCATAGAGGAACTGTCACTGCCTACGTTACTACTTTATCAGCTTAAATAAACTACAAAACAGTTGCTAGCAAGATGGAGATCACAGAGGCAATTTTTAACGAGTGCGTTTCCCAAGTAGCTAGTTTGCACAGGTTTTAGTTAAGGTAGTTGATGCAAAGGTATTGACTGCAAACTTCTGATTTTTTTGTCTTCCCTTATCTGCGTAGGCAGTGACGAAGCCAGACCCTAGTCACTGTGTTGCCTAGGGTCGGGTTTTTGATAATAGCTAATGAGTGCAGCTGTCTAAATGTATATGAGATGAACAAACTACTTTTTTGCAGTATCATCCCACTAAGCACCCTCCACTAACAGGTTGCATAGCTACAGACTTGTGTGAGAGATTGGATTAATTCTTGTTTGCGTGGAGAATCATTGTACCATCTAAATCACTGTGAAATGTATTTTCCATAACCAAAAATATTGTAGTTTCATCTGTTTGAAGCTGGTGTACAAAACCGAAAGTAAAACATGTAAAAACAAAACTTAAGAACTGGAAGCATAGAAATAGCGGACATAGAACAATCTATTGCTTCTTAGACTTGCTTTCAATGAGAATGACATCTCTATAACTCACATTTCTATGTGAATTTGGTCAGGTCACCCAAAAAGCTACATATTGCAGCTTTAAAAGAGGAAGATTATGATAATGAGGAAGTGTTTGATTCTGTGTTGTTCAAATAAAATCAAAATCAAATGTATTTATATAGCCCTTCGTATATCAGCTGATATCTCAAAGTGCTGTACAGAAACCCAGCCTAAAACCCCAAACAGCAAGCAATGCAGGTGTAGAAGCACGGTGGCTAGGAAAAACTCCCTTGAAAGGCCAAAACCTAGGAAGAAACCTAGAGAGGAACCAGGCTATGAGGGGTGGCCAGTCCTCTTCTGGCTGTGCCGGGTGGAGATTATAACAGAACATGGCCAAGATGTTCAAATGTTCATAAATGACCAGCATGGTCAAATAATAGTAATCGCAGGCAGAACAGTTGAAACTGGAGCAGCAGCACGGCCAGGTAGACTGGGGACAGCAAGGAGTCATCATGCCAGGTAGTCCTGAGGCATGGTCCTAGGGCTCAGCTCCTCCCAGAGAGAGAGAAATAAAGAAATTCACACAAGATACCGGATAAGACAGGATAAGTACTCCAGATATAACAAACTGACCCTAGCCCCCCGACACATAAACTTCTGCAGCATAAATACTGGAGGCTGAGACAGGAGAGGTCAGGAGACACTGTGGCCCCATCCAATGATACCCCCGGACAGGGCCAAACAGGAAGGATATAACCCCACCCACTTTGCCAAAGCACAGCCCCCACACCACTAGAGGGATATCTTCAACCACCAACTTACCATCCTGAGACAAGGCCGAGTATAGCCCACAAAGATCTCCGCCACGGCACAACCCAAGGGGGGGCGCCAACCCAGACAGAAAACACAAAATAGTTCCCCAAGCAGGCATATTGACTACAATCAGAGACCGAATAAACACATGGCTGAAATTAAAGTATAGAAGGAGATGAAGGAGGATCTTGTAAAGGGCATGGTTGAAGAAGTCAGAACTCTGTGATTGAGTTTCAATTTCCCTGGCTGCTCCAAAGCCTTTGCTATTTAATATTGTCATAATACGCACAAATTAAAGTGTCACTGGGAGTCACACACAATCATGACTACAGAAATTCAGCAATATTTTCTCTTCTCAACTATTGCATAACGTTGAGAGGGAGAGGAGGAGCACAGCACATCTTCTGAGGGGAAAAGACGGCTTAAAAATGGCATCGTAATCCAATCTAAAGGCTCATTTCCAGAGCCAAAGCTGTACAGCCTCATTTCTGCTCATTGCTGAACATGCGTCTTCTTCCTTTCTTTGGGGAAGTGATGTAGTCAGCCAGCCAGCCAACCAGCCTGCAGCAGATGTGATTGATTGCTGTTTTGTATGGGGTGAATCAGTGAGAGATTTGGCAAGGTTAATGACGGATGATGTGACAGCAAAACGTTGTTCTCCAATCTTTAAGTACCTTTTAATAACCTTGTAATTCAGCAGCACGCTTAACGATGCATCATCAGTAGTAGTATATTGCTTAATACTGCCGTATCGCCACGGAGTTGGAAAATGACAATACTTTTAACATGAAAGCTTATTTTGGTTTTAAAGACTCTATTAAACATGAAACAGTGCTCCCAAACCAATCAGAAGAGGAGGTTAACCTGGCCTGCTGTGTCTGTCAATCAGTCGACTTCCTCCCTCCGCCTCACCCTCTGCCAGGAGTTTCCCTGTTCAAACCTTCAAATCCCACATCTCACCTGGCCTTTTATTCATCCTGCATAACCATCGCCATCTCCCCAAAGAGATTTCACTCGGCAGTAAAAAAGGCCTCTAAAAAGACATCTTCTAGTTCCTTCTCCTCCTGTTCCCTTTACACTGGAATACATTAAAGAGAAGTAGAGCAGATTTAGAAGACAGAATGCACATTACTGTAGGTTGAATACATTTCGAGGGCCAAGAAACACCTTTATGTCCAAATGTGCATTAGCAGAAATACTTCCTTCTGAATGCATTTGGTAACACCCATTAGTTCAGCTTGCTTTAACTCTCCATGACAGGGTTATTATCCTGTTTCTAAAATACACCTCTGTTTGGAAATGTACTGTAGCGGTCAGCCTGTAAAACTGGGATAGGAGTTGTGGCTGTCATTATGAAACTAAAGGGGAATGCTTGCTGCTGAATCAAAACTGTTGCTCTGGAAATACAAATGTTTCAGCAGCTCAAAAGTAAATATATGAACTGTCCCTTGTATTACAGTCTAGACAAGTATTCTGTGTGTATAATGGCTTCCGTTTGAATCCCCTTTTGGTTCATCAAAACAATAATGGCATCCCAATTCAAAATGAGGTCGTATAACTGACTCCCCCATTTCTATTTTGTGTACATAAATGAAGATTGCATATTGAATGAAAGCAGAACTGTATTTGTATGGTGGCTCGTCATATTGATCTCGTGACAGTGCTTTATAAAATGTGTCTGTTGGAAGCACAACAAATAGCTTGTCATACAGAAATTCAGCTTTGCCTGTTCAGTCATAGATTGTTTCTAGGTTGAGAAAGCTATGGACTAAATCAATGTACAGTAGACTGTTTCTAATACACTATAGTGACTGTGTACTAAAACCTCTCGGAAAATTGCCATTTGAATGACAAATGACACAGGTGTAGTACACGGTTGCAATGCTCTAGTACTGTTCCTCTGCTTGCTGAGGATGCACGCACACACGCACACACACACTTTATTGCTCGCTCTCGACTTGCTCGTAGCTCAGGTAGAAAGGGAGGGGGTGGGATCAGATGACAGTGTTGTCTACGTTCAGCCAGGTTGATTACAGTTGATTTGAGGGTGCGTTTTCATATTGATTTGTTTGGGTCTTGCGGGACCTCTAGCTTGTCATCGGGTGATTTATAGAAAATGAGCTGGGAGGAAATAATGCAGGCTCTCCACCCTGCTTGGTGGCCACATGCAGCCGTAGTTTCAGTCTGACTGCTCAAACCCTATTGGTGGGTGTTGGGAGTGAGAGTCGCCCCCTGCTCCGGCCCCCAGCCAGCCCCCATGGAGCATGTCTCCCCTCTCCTCTGCACGGCACACCACAGTACAGTGCTAATAGACTATGGCGTAGGGGATGCCATAGTGGGGAAATGGGTGCGGCCGGAGGAGTCATTGCACCCTTTTTTTCATTTAGTGAAGGTAAAGCACAGGATTAGCGTGAGCTCTGGGTCTGGCCGAGCCTGAGAGTGGGGTAATCAAAAGAGGCTGCTGCCGTGTCCATCCACCAATATTAGGAGCACACATCACATCACAGAGATTATTACAACACAATTTATTTAATGGAGGGAGGATGGGATGGAGAGGTTGAGGGTGGGCCGTGGGGGCGGGCTGCCAGTCAACGTGGCACGGCGGCAGAGTGATTGAAATGTACCGTGTGACCTCAGTACACTTGTGGGAGCGTGACACGCAAAGCAAACACTCCTCATTTGAGAAGATATGTATGTTTATGTATTCTTATTATGTCATTTAATTAGAAATGAACAATAGCGTTGGTAATCTGCTGGGGTGAGATTATATTGATTGATATACATTTCTTTGAAGTATTTTTGTCACCTGGCAAATATGGTGTTGGTTCGTTGTGTGTCCTTCCCATTGCTCTGTCCTCTGCAACATCAATTTATAATCTCACCAGGTGGATTCACAACCCCAGACAGCCCAGATCCATTCACGAGTTTTTCTTCTTTTAACACTTTTCACTATCAAATGTGTTTTTCTTGCCGCTAGACGTCTGTGATTATTGTTCCACGGACCAGTGGTAAATATGTCAGTTTCAGTTATCTCAACGTTTCAGGGGCAGTGTTGTGTGATGTGAAAAAGTTATTTCTCTCTATTCATCACCCTGCAGTGAAGGAGAAAGTCTCAAGCCCTGTGTGTGTGTGTGTGTGTGTGTGTGTGTGTGTGTGTGTGTGTGTGTGTGTGTGTGTGCCGTTGGTGTGACATCTAGGTGACCTAGAGCTCTGCAGACCTGCCTGCTACAGCCTGCTAGACATAACTATCCCCAGGCCATTTGGATAAAAGACCTGTGATAGGAGAATATAGAATGAACCAGCATTCCCACATGAGATAGGTGGTGGAAAAGGGAGAGGGGGTCTAGATTTTCTGACTAAAATCTATGTGGATTACAGTCAGATGTCATTGTGGTGATGTTTCTTAATCTGGGTACATGATGGCAGCCTTGTGAAATTAACAGCAAACTTTCTTGAAGAAATACACGTTTGATTTGTAATCATCAAAGCCAGCTGAATCAGTAGTTACCATTGCTGCAGGTTCCAGTGACACATTACTGTGTGGATCAGTGACGTGTGGGGAGGTCGGTGGCTGGTGAGGCACTAGCTATTATCAAAGCCAGATTTACTCACAAATAAACCTTGCTGAAGCCCAAGTTCACCATACAACAGATAGCTCCAACAACCACAGTGACATAGGCTATTAACCGAAATTGACAAAAATATTCACCAATGTAGGCCTAAATACAAATGTAGCTAAGATTCACAAGCGATAGCCAAATATTTCTTATCATCCGACGCTGTTTAACTCAGCCCCACCATATCACAGACCGGTGTAGCCAATCACAATTACAAACATGTTGGTGGTGGTGGCATTAAAATACCAGTATATGGACACAATTCCACCAAAGCACCGCACGTGCAAGCAAGCGCACACAAATATTATGAGAAATATTATTACACACACATATAATTAATAATATTGCTGACACACCCTGATATGTTTCACCTGTCCTCGTTATTGTCTCCACCCACTCCAGGTGTCGCTTGTTTCCCCCAGTGTATTTATCCCTGTGTTTCCTGTCTCTCTCTGTCAGCTCGTCTTGTATGTTAGTCAAGTCAACCAGCGTACTCCTTTTGCTATTCTCTTTTTGCTAGTCCTTCCGGTTTTGACTCCTGCCTGACTCTGGACTTCTTTCCCGCCTGCCTGATCATCCTGCCAGGCCTGACCTTGATTCTGCCTGCCCTTCGGTCCCTTTTGGACTCTGAACTGGTTTTGACCCTTTTGCCTGTACACAACCGTTCTCTTGCCTTCCCCTATTGGATTAATAAATATTGTAAGACTAACCATATGCCTCCTGTGTCTGCATCTGGGTCTCGGCTTGTGTCATGATAATTTCTAACTGTCCAATTATCACGTTTCAGACAAGACCCAAATGCAGACTGTGTTGAAGTAACAATGTTTATTACAGCAACGGGGCAGGCAAATGACAGGTCAAGGCAAGCAGGTGTCGATAATCCAGAGAAGTGGGGCAAAGGTACAGGTCGGCAGGCTGGCTCAGGGTGGGCAGAAACGGTCAAAACCAGGAATAATCAAGAGACAGGAACAGAGGGGAAAACTCTGGTAGGCTTTATGAAACAAAACAAACTGGCACCAGACAAACGGAGAACACAGGTATAAATACACAGGGGATAATGAGGAAGATGGGCGACACCTGGAGGGGGGTGGAGACAAGCACAAAGACAGGTGAAACAGATCAGGGCATGACACCAATGCAGCCGTTTTTATCTCAATATCAAATCATATCTGGGTAACAATTAAGTACGTTACTGTAATTGTTTTTCAATTGAAGTGGTCAAAAATAACACAAAAATACAATAGCTAAAAAATAATAAAAGCAATTTCTCAAGCAAGAAGACTGCCTGGGATTGGTCTGAGAGAGGGGCCTAATTGCATGAGCCTAATAGGAGGGATATGTAACCTGATAACTAGTTGTTATTGGCAGAGAGAAGGGCAAACTCTCTTTGTTATTGGTCTATTAACCTATATTGCCTGGACCTCCTGAGTGGTGCAGTGGTCTAAGGCACTGCATCACAGTGATCGAGGCGTCACTACAGATCCGGGTTTGATCCGGATCTGGAAGAATGCCAAAATCCCGAAGTATCCCTTTAAGTTTAGGCATTAATTCTGAGTGGTTAAGGTTTGGGAAAGGCTTAAAACTAAAAAAATAAAAACGAGTGTCTAGCACTGCGACTGAACACGTGACCCTCAGAGCCGGAGTCTGCGGCTTAAACGCCCATCCAAAACAACCAGGTTGTAAGCCTATTAAAAGGTAATAGTTGCTCACATTGCCCCTAGTGGACAGTATAGCTTCCACATTTCGACAGGTTCTAACGTAATCTGGTACCGGCAGAATCAGCACGTCCTGGAGTATCCGTAACAGAATGAGCTGGAACAATGATGAAAATGACCTTCAGAAGAAAGTATTTTATAAGGTAGCTGAGGCCGTGGCCAGGATTCAGCAGGTTAACTGTGGTACTCAATGGACAGCACCTCTGTCTAGCCATCTATAATTGTTACCGTTTGTGGACAGGCAAGTAGACGGTTTGTGGACACAGTTAGTTTCACACGCACTGGTTACGTTTTACAAGTTTGAAAAGGCTAATAAACAATTATTCTCATATTCATTCAACAGTACCCTAACCCGCAAATTGCAAACAAAAATGCAGGTCTACCTTTACTTGTAAACAAAGTCTATTCATCTGTCCTAACATCACGGACTGCTTAAATCAAATCATTCTGTATTCTGCTTGATGTAGGCCTACCCAAAAACACGAAGTCGTCAAGTGTCTGGGTTCATCATTACCACGAAATGCTCCCCTAAGCATGTTGCTTTACTAAGGTCCTTCTTTTCCTTTAGGCTACCATCCCACTGGGCACAGACGTCAATTCAACGTCTACTCACATTGATTCAACGTAACGTCATTGTAATGACGTGGAAACAACACTGATTCAACCAATGTGTGCCCAGTGGGTTAGCATTGTGCATGGTCACATGTTGTTTTTGCTGCTCATTTGTCTTGTGGGGTTTTGCATGGGTCTCCGAGCTGTGTGTTAATAGTTTAAACAGACAGCTCGGTGCATTCAGCTTGTCAATACATCTTACAAAAACAAGTAGTGATGAAGTAAATCTCTCCTCCACTTTGAGCCATGAGTGATTGACATGCATATCATTAATGTTAGCTCTCTGTGCTGTGACCACATGACTGAACAGTGTCCAGGTGTGACAAAACTAGTACCTGTAGGGCCTGATCAAACACCATTTTTCAAAAGGGATGGTAACCTAGGAATGGTAACCTAGGGATGGTAACCTAGGGATGGTAACCTAGGGATGGTAACATGCTGATTGGTTGGCTATTTGAGCCAGCATTCTTAGGTAGCGGAATGACTTTTGCAAATAGGAGTGGCAATAATTTTCCATCCAAGTTGTCAGATCACAGTGTCTTGTCATTGTTGATAGACAACAATCATTTTTTCACCTCTTCCACACTCACTTTACGGAATTCAAAATTACAAGGCTTGTCTTTCAACATTTGATCAGTTATACTTGGATGTGTAGTGTCAGCGTCTGTTGCTGGCATGTCATGCCTAAGTTTGCTAATCTTGCCAATGAAAAAATCATGAAAGTAATTGGCAATATCCGTGGGTCTTGTGACGCATGAGCCATCTGATTAAATGAATGATGGAGCTGAGTTTGTCTTTTTGCCCAAAATGTAATTTAAGGTTCTCCATAGCTTTTTACTGTCATTCTTTATATCATTTATCTTTGTTTCATAGCCTAGTCTAGTCACATAATTTCTCAATTTGCAGTATGTTCGCCAATCGGTTGTGCAGACAGATTTATTTGCCGTTCCTTATGCCTCATCCCTCTCAACCATACCATTTTTAAATTCCTCATCAATCCACTGGGATTTAACAGTTTTTACAGTAATTTTCTTAATGGGTGCATGCGTATTAATAACTAGAATAAGCAATTTCATAAATGTGTCAAGTGCAGCATCTGGTTGATCCTCATGACACACCGCGTACCAACAAATATTATTTACATTAACAACAATCACTACAAAAGATATTGTATGACCTCTTATACACTATATTAGGCCCAGCCTTTGGAACTTTGGCTACTATATATGGCTACTATATTGTGATCACTACATCCGATGGATCTAGATACTGCTTTCAAGCTCATTTCTGCAGCATTAGTGAAGATGTGATCAATATACAGTATGTTAATGATTTCATTCCTGTGCTGTTTCTAACTACCTTGGTAGGTTGACTTATAACCTGAACCAGGTTGCAGGCACTGGTTACAGTTTGAAGCTTTTTCTTGAGTGGGCAGCTTGATGAAAGCCACTCTCATTATTTAAATCACCCAGAAAATATACCTCTCTGTTGATATGACATACATTATCAAGCATTTCACACATGTTATCCAGATACTGACTGTTAGCACTTGGTGGTCTATAGCAGCTTCCCACCAGAATGGGCTTTAGGTGAGGCAGATGAACCTGTAGTCATATTACTTCAACAGTATTGAACATGAGATCCTCTCTAGGTTTTACAGGAATATAACTCTAAATATAAACAGCAACACCTCCACCATTGGCATTTCTGTCTTTTCTGTAGATGTTATAACCATGTATTGCTATCACTGTATCAAAGGTATTATTATCTAAGTGAGTTTCAGAGATAGTCAGAAAATGAAATTATGAGAAGAGCAGGCAGGGGAAACAGTACAGGTGGCTACTGGTAGCACAGCCAGTCTTTTTGTTCATACCACTCCTGTTTAAACGATCTGATGATTTTCTGGCCCCTCTTCTGAGGAAGGTCAGGAAGCCAGCTGTTTTTTATTTAGCCAACCTGTATTTAACTAGGCATGTCAGTTAATAACAAATTCTTATTTACAATGACGGCCTACCCCGGCCAAACCCTCCCCTAACCCAGACAATGCTGGGCCAATTGTGCGCCGCGCTATGGGACTCCGAATCATGGCCGGTTGTGATACAGCCCGGGATCAAACCCTGGTCTGTAGTGACGCCTCCAGCACTGTGATGCAGTGCATTCAAACAGGTCAGGTTGTTTTTACTCGCTATCAAGCTTCCTTACGCAGTTTACGAGATGAGCGACACATTATGTAGACACGCCCAAATAAGCAGTGCTTTTCCCACACAGCTTGTTTAAGCCTTAAAGGCAATATACGAGCGCAAAATAAGAAATCCGCTCAATGCATCAAATGGAGCTAGTGTAAGCAGCAAGGCCTATACCTACCCTGTCCATCAACAGTGACGGCAGTCAGGAACGGCGGTCAATGATTTGAATGGATGAGCACAGGTCGACAAGAGCATTTGATGCAGTTTTAGCACATTTGTGGATTTTGGGCATGAAAAACGCCAAACTCATTGTGAAAAAACATTACATTGCATAAAATAATGGCAATTTTGTATATAATTGATGTTTTTCTTGTATATAATTGAATTTCTTTTGATACAGCTTTTTATTAGAACAATATAGGGCCTACCCTGACTGCACGTCACTCACTGGTCTCTCTCCGGCAGCGCCCCTGTAACGGCTCTCGTCAAAAGGAGTGGATCAAAGCGCAGCGTGGAAAGTGTTCATGATTTTTATTTTCAAAAACACTCAAACAAAATAACAAAAGTGAAAACGAAAGCACACAGTTCTGTCAGGTACAGACACTAAACAGAAAACAAGATCCCACAAAACCCAAAAGGGAAATTACAACTTATATGTGATCCCCAATCAGAGACAATGATAGACAGCTGCCTCTGATTGGGAACCACACACACACACACACATACATACACAAACGGCCAAAAACAAAGATATAGAAAACATAGACTTTCCCACCCGAGTCACACCCTGACCTAACCAAACATAGAGAATAAAAAGGATCTCTAAGGTCAGGGCGTGACAGCCCCATTCTACACACACCCACACCCACCCACACACACACACACACACACACACACACACACACACACACTTTCTCTCTCCTGCTGAAGAGGAGCATGCATAAAAGAGAGACAATATTTTGAGTCCTATTTTGTTATCATCTACCATAAGCAAGCTATTAATAGTGAGTGTCTGTAGAGAGTGAGTGTCTATACACTGAGAGAACAAGACATTAGGCACACCTCTTTCCATGACATAGACTGACCAGATGAAAGCTATGATCCCTTATTGATGTCACTTGCTAAACCCACTTAAATCAGTGTAGATGAAGAGGAGGAGACCGGTTTTAAGAAGGATTTTAAAGCCTTAAGACAATTGAGAGATTGTGTATGTGTGCCATTCAGAGGGTGAATGGGCAAGACCAAATATTTAAGTGCCTTTGAACGGGGTATGGCAGTAGGTGCCAGGTGCACCGGTTTGAGTGTGTCAAGAACTGCAACGCTGCAGGGATTTTTTCCTGTGTGAATCAAGAATGGTCCACCACCCAAAGGACATCCAGCCAAATTAACACAACTGTGGGAAGCATTGGAGTCAACATGGGCCAGCATCCCTGTGGTAATCTTTCGACACATTGTAGAGTCCATGCCCCGGGTTGCAACTCAATATTAGGAAGGTGTTCCTAATCTTTAGTCCACTCAGTGTAGATAATGAGTGTCTGTAGATAGTGAGTGTCTATACAGAGTGAGTGTCTGTAAATAGTGTCTATAGATAGTGAGTGTCTGTAGATAGTGCGTGTCTGTAGATAGTGAGTGTCTGTAGATAGTGAGTGTGAGTGTCTATAGTGAGTGTCTATAGAGAGTGAGTGTCTATAGCTAGTTAGTGTCTATAAATAGTGTCTATAGATAGTGAGTGTCTGTAGATAGTGAGTGTCTAGCGAGTGAGTGTCTATAGCTAGTTAGTGTCTATAAATAGTGTCTATAAATAGTGTCTATAGATAGTGAGTGTCTGTAGATAGTGCGTGTCTGTAGATAGTGAGTGTGAGTGTCTATAGAGAGTGAGTGTCTATAGCTAGTTAGTGTCTATAAATAGTGTCTATAGATAGTGAGTGTCTGTAGATAGTGAGTGTCTAGCGAGTGAGTGTCTATAGCTAGTTAGTGTCTATAAATAGTGTCTATAAATAGTGTCTATAAATAGTGCGTGTCTGTAGATAGTGAGTGTCTAGCGAGTGAGTGTCTATAGAGAGAGAGTGTCTATAAATAGTGTCTATAGTGAGTGACTATAGAGAGTGAGTGTCTATAGCTAGTTAGTGTCTATAAATAGTGTCTATAGATAGTGAGTGTCTAGCGAGGGAGTGTCTATACAGAGTGAGTGTCTATAGAGAGTAAGTGTATATAGATAGTGTCTATATAAAGTGAGTGTCCGTAGATAATGTGTCTGTAGATGGTGTCTTTTGATAGTGAGTGTCTTTTGATAGTGAGTGTCTTTTGATAGTGAGTGTATTTTGATAGTGAATGTCTATAGAAAGTGAGTGTCTGTAGATAGTGTCTGTTGATATTGTCTTTAGATAGTGTCTGTAGATAGTGAGTGTCTGTTGATGGTGTCTTTAGATAGTGTATGTTGTAGAGGTCGACCCATTATAATTTTTCAACTCCGATACCGATTATTGGAGGACCAAAAAAAGCCGATACCGATTAATCGCCCGATTTTTATTTATTTATTTGTAATAATGACAATTACAACAATACTGAATGAACACTTATTTGAACTTAATATATTGGTGGTGCCCCTTGCTTAGTGGTGTTGCAGACTCTGGGGCCTTTCAGAACAGGTGTATATATACTCAGATAATGTGACAGATCATGTGACACTTAGATTGCACACAGGTGGACTTTTAACTAATTATGTGACTTCTGAAGGCAAGGGGGTGAATACATATGCACCCACCACTTTTCCGTTGTTTATTGTTATAATTTTTTGAAACCTGTAATTTTTTAAATTTCACTTCACCAATATGAACTATTTTGTGTATGTCCATTACATGTAATCCAAAAATGTAAAATTACAGGTTGTAATGCAACAAAATAGGAAGGGGGATGAATACTTTTGCAAGGCACTGTAGATAGTGTCTATAGATAGTGTCAATATATAGTGACTGTCTATAGATATTGTTTATAGATAGTGTCTATAGATAGTGAGTGTCTGTAGATATTGAGTGGCTGTAGATAGTGAGTGTCTATAGATAGTGTCTGTAGATATTGAGTGCCTATATATATTGTCTATAGATAGTGTCTGTAGATAGTGTGTGTCTATAGATAGTGTGTGTCTGTAGATAGTGAGTGTCTATAGAGAATGAGTGTCTATGGACAATGTCTATAGATAGTGTGTGTCTGTAGATAGTGAGTGTCTATAGAGAATGAGTGTCTGTAGATAGTGTCCGCTGTCAGTTGTTGACTATTAGAAGAACCCTCTTGCAAAATGTTTGTTATCTAGCCTTTTCTCAGACCAGTCATGTTTGAGAAACGGACTTGGCCTCTATTCACCAGGTCGTTGGCAGCAGTATCAGTGCTGCCTGCTAGAGTACTACTAAACCATAAGGAACCAGTGGGGCTCCTACTCAGTGCAACAACCTCTCCACTTATGGAGGGATTGAGTGGAGTCCAGCAGAATAAAGAGCCCTGTCTGTGTGGTTGCCATGATTCACAGGAAGTACTTCCCCATTCCCCAGCCGCAATGTGTTTAGCCTCCTCCCGCCCTCACGCTACGCAGGCCGTCTGACTAGAAGACTCGGGAAAATGGCTGGATTAAGAGACATGCAGTGTTGGTGTGACTCTCCCATTTCTCTTCCCCGTCTCCAAAGACATCTTCTTCCCCCTGTTATTTGTAAATCAGGTTATTTTCTTCCGGGCTGTTGTTAGCACCTGAATAGGGAAGATGATGGCAGGGAAATATGTTTAAATCAAATGCATTTGCACTATTTAGCACATACACTCAAGAAATGACAGAAATAACAAATAAACAAGATAAATCCGCTCCTATTTGGTTTAACAGTCAGATAAGCCTCTGCTTTTGCCTTCTCACGCAGACCAGATCAACTCTGCATCGCGTCCCACATTTTTATTTCATTTTATGCTTAAAATGACTTCTTAGTAAGGGTTTTCCATAAACTGCTGGGTTTTAAGCTGCATTAATTTTGGCTATATTTTCCCCTCTTATCCATATCTTTTTGGGGGGAGGGTGTGCTAAAATGTGCTTACAATTTCTGTAGAGTTTCTAGCAACAGGGCTCAGTATATGAAAAGAGGAGAGATTATGTGCTCCTTTATCCACTGAGCAGAATATAAGGAGATAAATTCTTCCTCCCTCATTCTCTCCTCAACCTTTCTCTCCCACTCATTAGTTTTGCACCATCTTGTTTTCACTCTCGGTTCTCTCTCTCTGTGTTCCACATTTTTATCTTTCTCCCTCGCTCTCACTCTGACCCTGGATCAACATCTCTGAGATGGATAGAAAGGCTTTCATTTCTGTGGCTCCATTTGCTGATTACATCACCTGGTTGGGGAAGATAATTGACAGGTCGGGGCTAAGGGAGTGAGGGGGCTCGGGGTAGGTGGCGAGGGCTGGGGCTCGAGCTAGGCTAGGCTAGGGCTGAGTGCTGAGGGTGGGCTCTGGGGCCGAGGTTGGGGTGTGGGGCTACATGGGGCTGGGGGTTGAGCATGGGGGCTGGGGAAGGGAGCGGCAAGGTGACAGTGTAGCCTGCAATGTGACTGACTGCTAATATAATGGCAGCTACGGTAGTACATTAGGTTAGCTCTTCATCTGGTTTAGGAGACAGCTGTTCACTCTCTCTCCTGGGAAACAGGGTGACGTGTGTATAGGAGGCACCCAGCACAGTGCGCTGTTCACTCTCCCACATCAACACTCCGTGGTTGACTGATAGAAGAACCCTAGACATGACATGGGAGATACAGTACATAGATAACAATGAATCATGATAATAAAGATGGCTGCAATTAGGGGGTGAAATGGCAGGCAGGCAGAAAGTAGAGAAGGGTGATCCAGCTGCATGTAGTCTGGGGGATGAGAGCAGGTTGGAGAGGAGTCTGTGGGTGCATCTCAAGTGGCACATTATTCTTTGGGCCCTGGTCAAAAGTCGTGCACTATTTATATAGAATTGGATGCCATTTCAGGATCCGCCTGTGTTGAGTTGAGTTGAGTTGAGTTTATTTTCTTTTTACAGGGACAGTGCACATTAATCAACGTTTCAGTAAAAGTGCCGGTTTTAGCCAGCCGGCTAATTTTCAACCTCAGTCCCTGGGCAGGTTATTAGACCCTGGGCAGTTGTCTATGCCCTGTGTTCTCCTCTGATAGGCCTATGGACTGTGCATAGTGGTCCTTTTGTTTTTGTGGAGGGCACAGTGAGTTGCTGACTGCGCTGCTTGCGGAGTATCCTTGTGGAGTCTTTTATTCCCCCGAGCAGGTAACTAACGGGCCGTGCTCTGTTCTGCGTCTACTCTGCTCTGGGGAGGGACTCTGCTGTGTGCGCTGCGACCAGGGACAAGGACAGGGACAGGGACACTGTGCCTCTCTATTGGTGGCGGCAGCCAGCAGCACCTTAAATAGAAAAAAATGGTAATATGCTCCAGGGGTGTTGGGCGGTGGAGAGTCTTCTCCGACTCCTTCAAACGTTCCGTCTCCCTTGTACTGCAGTTTATTCTGCAGTGGCTACGTTGATTAGGTTGTTGATATTCATAAGAGAACGATTGAGTATCCGAAACTGATACATATTTTAGATGGGCTTATTGCTTGATCTCTAGCTTTGCTGTGTGGCTTTGTTTTATTATGGGGTCTTAGTATTTGTCTTTGGAAGTGGTTCATTTTTCATAAATAAGTGGTACATGTGTTTTCACTGGTCACAGTGGAGGTCATTATGCGCCTGACAGTTAGCAGTATGCATTCTCAGTCTATATGCAAAAGGATTAGACTCTTCTTAGCTGTCGAATCCCAGAATATACGATCTATTAACTCTGACTTGAATACAGACAAGGCCTGAGACAGTATAGATCTCTACCAGCTTCAGCATCAGAGGTCAAACCTGTCTCTGGAGTTTAGGTGCAGTTGGGAGACTCTTACAGAACAGGGTTTTTCAGCTGGATGAAATTCCTGCAGTGGTCCAGCAGCACCTGGCTATTGTAGTCTTATTAATGGTATTATTCATATGCTGTGCACTATTTGGAAGGGGCTGTTCCTTACATTAGATTCCCCCTTTCTCACGTTGGTGTTTAGTAAATCGATTTGGTGCTTTTTCTACGGTGAATTCTTCTTACAACAGCGGCACTGCTCAGGACTGATAAAACAGTCAGTCTCACCTAAAAATAGTCCCTTTCGACTGTGTAGCCCAGTGTCAGTGATGTGCTCCCTGCTTGCAGTGAGCCCGCCGGCTGTGCTTAGCAAAGTCAGTGCCGTCATTGCAGTTCATCGGAGCAGGGTGTCAACAAACATAGGATTAACCCTTTTAACACAATTCTCTCCTGGACACTTCAATTTCCTCCTGTTATTGTCTCGTAGTGTGCCATCTGGCCCAATGGAGAACTGTCTTGCACAATTGCTATGCAATGTGTTTTGTAGCCTTCTGTGTGTATGTGTATGTGTGTGTGTGTGTGTTGTCTTGTCCTTTTGGCAAAATGTGGTGTCTGGAAAATGTATGGCTGTGTTGTAATAGACTAACATGCTTCATTTTCACTCATCACTCGCCTGTCAGAACAGGCCTAAGGGTTAATGGATTACCGCCACTGCACACACACACACACACACACACACACACACACACACACACACACACACACACACACACACTTCACACACACACACACACAGTCAAGCCAACTGTTCACTGTGCAGTACAGTAGTGACACCCGGGTTAGAGTAGCCAGTGGCCAGTAGTCATATTGATGCAGTCAGTGTGTGCTGCTTGTGTCTAATGTGACATGGGGCCACATCCTCAGGCAAATGGCGAATCAGCACGTTTGACGAGGATTCCTCATCCTCACACAAAACAGCCTCTCACAAGAACTAGGTAAGGGAGAGAAAAAACACACAAAACAAGGACATGCATTATTCAAGAGGGGAACTGCTTTTCATATTCATAAATAGATCAACATCAATCATTCAATCAGCCAGAGTCACATTTACAGTGGGAATGACTGTGCTGCTGCTCTCTGGGAAGGAAGAGCAGGGAGGAACAGGAACACCACACATTGTTGTTCTACTGTCCTCATTCAGTCTGACGCCATGCCGAATGAAGAGGAGCACACACACACACACTGCTCCTCATTGCTGTTTCTGTCTGCAAGACTAGTGTAGCCGACATGACAGACAACCTGGATGCCATGCCATCGCTCTCCCAGCGTGTCTGCCAACAGGTAGAGACAGCACCCTGCGGGCAACGCACGCACACACACACACACACACACACACACACACACACACACACACACATACACACACAAACCGGCTGTAGATCCTTTATGCCTTTTCAACATGTTCATGTTGGGGGAGAGGAGTGTGTGTGAGTAGCTCACTGTGGGTGATGCCAGAGCCCCAGTGTGACAGTGACACCAGGCTGGGCTAGTGTGGCCCCAGGTAGCTATCTCCAGGACAGGGTGGTGAGTGGGAGAGAGGTTTATCTTGTAGCAGGAGGCACTCTGAGGGTAAAAACATGGGTCTGCAGTCCTTGGTCTCTTCCCAGGAGAGCAGACGGTGTGGTGTGGACCGTACCTCTGTCTCTGTACACGAGCAGGCATGGAAATGTCACGGTCTGTCGTCATGACAGTGAGCAGTCCCTCCCCAGCACTATAACAACTCAGGTGTAAGCTATGCAACCGGAGTCATTTCCCCTCTCTCCTCCCTCAAACTCTCCCTCTCTAACGCTCCCTATCCCTCTCTGGATCTCTCTCTCTCCTCCCTCAAACTCTCCCTCTCTAACGCTCCCTCCCTCTCTGGATCTCTCTCTCTCCTCCCTCAAACTCTCCCTCTCTCTATCGCTCCCTCCCTCTCTCTATGGCGCTCTCCCTATCATCCTTGTCCTCCCCCTCTCTCCCTACACCGCAGCAGGTACCCCTGCCTGCACTGATATCACCATGAAGGACGCTGCCTTTTGTTTCATGAAGGGAAAAGCTATCAATCCACAAGTCAGTGCTTTCAGACAGACATAGAGATGGGGATTTTGTGCCTTTGTGATGTTCGTCCACCACCCTGCCCTGCCCTGCACTCACTGCTCAGTCTATCTATATTTATAGAACAATGTTCCTTTAGGTCAGGATAGAAAACACAGTAAATGGATCCCTGCTATGTTTAGGTGGGCTGACCCCCATCAGAAGGCAATAGCAAGAGTGAAAAGGAAAAAGAGCACACACACACACACACACACACACAGAGACACAACTCATGCACATTTACACAGAACCAGATGTGTCCTTGATTCTTGAATAGAAATACTAATACATACACTAACTACATGACCAAAAGTATATGGACACCTGCTCGTCAAATATCTTATTCCAAAATCATGAACATTAATATGGAGTTGCCCCCCTCCCCCCCTTTGCTGCTATAACAGGCACGTTTCTGCTGCTCCAGAGTCCAATGGTGGAATCCAGAGTCCAGCTCTTGCAGGGCAGACATTTGACAAACTGACTTGTTGGAAAGGTGGCATCCTATGACAGTGCCACGTTGAAAGTCACTGAGCTCTTCAGTAAGGCCATTCTACTGCCAATGTTTGTCTATGGAGATTGCATGTCGGTGTGCTCGATTTTATACACCTGTCAGCAACGGGTGTGGCTGAAATCATTTCAAGGGGCGTTCACATAGTTTTGTATGTATAGCGTTGGTTTCCATCCAATTGACGACAGCTTTTCATGCAAAAATATTTTTTTTAAATGTCTTTCCGTCTAAATGGATACAGTTTTCAACTCTACCGATGGTTTTGTCACAAAAACAATGTCTGTTATAAAGCAAATGTGCCCGCTCTGGTCTTGCCACAGGTACTCTAGTCAACAGTTCCTCGCCTACATGATGAGATTATTATGGACAAGAGCCAGATCATTTTGATTTGTCAAACCGGCAACCAAGCATCAATCATCATGTCACCAGAATCAGACCATCAATATTTATTGGAAAAGAGCATCAAGATCATTGCGCACTTTCACCACCCTGTGAAGTCCATAATAACTTATTTCATCTGTAGTTTAATTGACTGCATGCTTTCCCAAGTCGTAGTGGGAGGACCACACACCATATCATTGCTTGCCTCCAAGTCTCCTACGATATGATGGTTATTATATCAATATTTGCGCATAAAGGCGTTTCTACAGGAATTTCTCACATAATACATTTTACAGACACAAAAATATCTCACCTTGTCTTTAGTTGTTTCATCATTTGAAAGTTTACTGACAAATTAGCTGTTTCCATCAGGCCTGTCTTTCTTTCTTTTAATCCGACATGTACGTTACTCACAAAAAAAGGTTGGATGTGAACCTGGTTAGTAGCTAGATTTCCATCCAATTGGCGACAGATGGTAGTACGAATACTCTAAAGTCTGTATAAAACAATATGCACATTTTTCCACCAGAGATAAAACGCTGTGCGCGATGTAGTGCAGATAAAAATACCTTTTGAGTTGAAATTCCCATGTACTGCTACAAAAACACCATTTAAATGTGTTTTCACTGCATTTTCAACTCTACTGATGATTGTGCCACAAAAAGCGATTGCGTTAAATAGCGAATGTGCCCACTCTTCTCTTGGCACGCGCGCTTTAGCCAACAGGTCACAGATACAGTGCGGGTATAGCCTACTTCATGATGCGATTATTATGGACAAAGAGACCGATTTATTTTTATTTGCCAAAATGGCAGCCAAGATTCGATCATCATGTCACCAGAATAAGACCCTCGATATTTATTGGAAAGGAGCATCAAGCTCATCACCTTGCATCACCTCAGCACCTAGCATCACCCTGTGAAGTTCATCATTTATTTCATCTGTGTTACGGTGCGTGAATGAGGACCCAAAAGCGAATTAACTTAAACAGAGCTTCTTTAATTACCAAACATAGGTAGGCTCAGACGGACCGGCAGATTCCGACAGGACAAGACAAGGTTACAGCAAACATGACGACAGTCTGGTTCAGGCATGAAACACAACAAACAAGAATCCGACAAGGACAGGAACAAAAACAGAGAGAGATATAGGGACCTAATCAGAGGGAAAAAGGGAACAGGTGGGAAACGGGGTGACGAGGTGGTTAGGAGGAGACAAGGCACAGCTGGGGGAAAGAGGGGGAGAAAAGGTAACCTAACAACGACCAGCAGAGGGAGACAGGGTGAAGGGAAAGGACAGAGACAAGACACAACATGACAGTACATGACAGTACCCCCCCACTCACCGAGCGCCTCCTGGCGCACTCGAGGAGGAAACCTGGCGGCAACGGAGGAAATCCTCGATCAGCGCACGGTCCAGCACGTCCCGAGAGGGAACCCAACTCCTCTCCTCAGGACCGTACCCCTCCCAATCTACGAGGTACTGGTGACCACGGCCCCGAGGACGCATGTCCAAAATTCTACGGACCCTGTAGATGGGTGCGCCCTCGACAAGGATGGGGGGGGGGGGGGGGGAAGACGAGCGGGGGCGCGAAGGACGGGCTTGATGCAGGAGACATGGAAGACCGGGTGGACGCGACGAAGGTATCGCGGAAGAAGAAGTCGAACTGCGACAGGATTAATGACCCGAGAAATACGGAACGGACCAATGAACCGCGGGGTCAACTTGCGAGAAGCCGTCTTAAGGGGAAGGTTCTGAGTGGAGAGCCAAACTCTCTGACCGCGACAATATCTAGGACTCTTAGTTCTACGCTTATTAGCAGCCCTCACAGTCTGCGTCCTATAACGGCAAAGTGCAGACCTGACCCTCTTCCAGGTGCGCTCGCAACGTTGGACAAAAGCCTGAGCGGAGGGGACGCTGGACTCGGCGAACTGAGATGAGAACAGCGGAGGCTGGTACCCGAGGCTACTCTGAAAAGGAGATAGCCCGGTCGCAGACGAAGGAAGCGAGTTGTGGGCGTATTCTGCCCAGGGGAGCTGTTCTGACCAAGACGCAGGGTTGCGAAAAGAAAGACTGCGTAAGATGCGACCAATAGTCTGATTGACCCGTTCTGCTTGACCGTTAGACTGGGGGTGAAAGCCGGAAGAGAGACTGACGGAAGCCCCAATCAAACGGCAAAACTCCCTCCAAAATTGAGACGTGAATTGCGGACCTCTGTCCGAAACGACGTCTGACGGAAGGCCATGAATTCTGAAAACATTCTCGATGATGATTTGTGCCGTCTCTTTAGCAGAAGGAAGCTTAGCAAGGGGAATGAAATGAGCCGCCTTAGAGAACCTATCGACAACCGTAAGAATAACAGTCTTCCCCGCTGACGAAGGCAGTCCGGTGACAAATTCTAAGGCGATGTGAGACCACGGTCGAGAGGGAATAGGAAGCGGCCTGAGACGGCCGGCAGGAGGAGAGTTACCGGACTTAGTCTGCGCGCAGACCGAACAAGCAGCCACGAAACGACGCGTGTCATGCTCCCGGGTGGGCCACCAAAAACGCTGGCGAATGGAAGCAAGCGTACCCCGAACGCCAGGGTGGCCGGCTAACTTGGCAGAGTGAGCCCACTGAAGAACGGCCAGACGAGTAGGAACGGGAACGAAAAGAAGGTTCCTAGGACAAGCGCGCTGCGACGGAGTGTGAGTGAGCGCTTGTTTTACCTGCCTCTCAATTCCCCAGACAGTCAACCCGACAACACGCCCCTCAGGGAGAATCCCCTCGGGGTCAGTGGAGGCTACTGAAGAACTGAAGAGACGAGACAAAGCATCAGGCTTGGTGTTCTTAGAGCCCGGACGATAAGAAATCACGAACTCGAAACGAGCGAAAAACAGCGCCCAACGCGCCTGACGCGCATTAAGTCGTTTGGCAGAACGGATGTACTCAAGGTTCCTATGGTCAGTCCAAACGACAAAAGGAACGGTCGCCCCCTCCAACCACTGTCGCCATTCGCCTAGGGCTAACCGGATGGCGAGCAGTTCGCGGTTACCCACATCATAGTTACGTTCCGACGGCGACAGGCGATGAGAAAAATACGCGCATGGGTGGACCTTGTCGTCCGAGAGGGAGCGCTGAGAAAGAATGGCTCCCACGCCCACCTCTGACGCGTCAACCTCGACAACGATCTGTCTAGAGACGTCAGGTGTAACAAGGATAGGAGCGGATGTAAAACGATTCTTGAGGAGATCAAAAGCTCCCTGGGCGGAAACGGACCACTCAAAGCACGTCTTGACAGAAGTAAGGGCTGTGAGAGGAGCTGCCACCTGACCGAAATTACGGATGAAACGACGATAGAAGTTCGCGAAGCCGAGAAAGCGCTGCAGCTCGACGCGTGACTTAGGGACGGGCCAATCAATGACAGCTTGGACTTTAGCGGGATCCATCTTAATGCCTTCAGCGGAAATAACAGAACCGAGAAATGTGACGGAGGAGGCATGAAAAGTGCACTTCTCAGCCTTCACAAAAAGACAATTCTCTAAAAGGCGCTGGAGGACACGTCGAACGTGCTGAACATGAATCTGGAGTGACGGTGAAAAAATCAGGATATCGTCAAGGTAAACGAAAACAAAGATGTTCAGCATGTCTCTCAGGACATCATTGACTAATGCCTGAAAGACAGCTGGAGCGTTAGCGAGGCCGAAAGGAAGAACCCGGTATTCAAAGTGCCCTAACGGAGTGTTAAACGCCGTCTTCCACTCGTCCCCCTCCCTGATGCGCACGAGATGGTAAGCGTTACGAAGGTCCAACTTAGTGAAAAACCTGGCTCCCTGCAGGATCTCGAAGGCTGAAGACATAAGAGGAAGCGGATAACGATTCTTCACTGTTATGTCATTCAGCCCTCGATAATCTATGCAGGGACGCAGAGACCCGTCCTTCTTCTTGACAAAAAAAACCCCCGCTCCGGCGGGAGAGGAGGAGGGGACTATGGTACCGGCGTCAAGAGCTACAGACAAATAATCTTCGAGAGCCTTACGTTCGGGAGCCGACAGAGAGTATAGTCTACCCCGGGGGGGGGGTGGTTCCCGGAAGGAGATCAATACTACAATCATACGACCGGTGTGGAGGAAGAGAGGTGGCCCTGGACCGACTGAACACCGTGCGCAGATCGTGATATTCCTCCGGCACCCCTGTCAAATCACCAGGCTCCTCCTGTGAAGAAGAGACAGAGGAAACAGGAGGGATAGCAGACATTAAACATTTCACATGACAAGAGACGTTCCAGGAGAGGATAGAATTACTAGACCAATTAATGGAAGGATTATGACAAACTAGCCAGGGATGGCCCAAAACAACAGGTGTAAAAGGTGAACGAAAAATTAAAAAAGAAATGGTTTCACTATGATTACCAGAAACAGTGAGGGTTAAAGGTAGCGTCTCACGCTGAATCCTGGGGAGAGGACTACCATCCAGGGCGAACAAGGCCGTGGGCTCCTTTAACTGTCTGAGAGGAATGTCATGTTCCCGAGCCCAGGTCTCGTCCATAAAACAGCCCTCCGCCCCAGAGTCTATTAAGGCACTGCAGGAAGCTGACGAACCGGTCCAGCGTAGATGGACCGACAAGGTAGTGCAGGATCTTGAAGGAGAGACAGGAGTAGTAGCGCTCACCAGTAGCCCTCCGCTTACTGACGAGCTCTGGCCTTTTACTGGACATGAAGTGACAAAATGACCAGCGGAACCGCAATAGAGACAGAGGCGGTTGGTGATTCTCCGTTCCCTCTCCTTAGTCGAGATGCGGATACCTCCCAGCTGCATGGGCTCAGCACCCGAGCCGGCAGAGGAAGATGGTAGTGATGCGGAGAGGGGGGCGACGGAGAGCGCGAGCTCCTTTCCACGAGCTCGGTGACGAAGATCAACCCGTCGCTCAATGCGAATAGCGAGTTCAATCAAGGAATCCACGCTGGAAGGAACCTCCCGGGAGAGAATCTCATCCTTTACCTCTGCGCGGAGACCCTCCAGAAGACGAGCGAGCAAGGCCGGCTCGTTCCAGCCACTGGAGACAGCAAGAGTGCGAAACTCAATAGAGTAGTCTGTTATGGATCGATTGCCTTGACATAGGGAAGACAGGGCCCTGGAAGCCTCCTCCCCAAAAACAGATCGATCAAAAACCCGTATCATCTCCTCCTTAAAGTCCTGATACTGGTTAGTACACTCAGCCCTTGCCTCCCAGATTGCCGTGCCCCACTCACGAGCCCGTCCAATAAGGAGAGATATGACGTAGGCGACACGAGCAGTGCTCCTGGAGTAAGTGTTGGGCTGGAGAGAAAACACAATATCACACTGGGTGAGGAACGAGCGGCATTCAGTGGGCTCCCCAGAGTAACACGGCGGGTTATTGATTCTGGGCTCCGGAGATTCGAAAGCCCTGGAAGTGGCCGGTGGATCGAGGCGGAGATGGTGAACCTGTTCTGTGAGGTTGGAGACTTGGGTGGCCAGGGTCTCAACGGCATGTCGAGCAGCAGACACTTCCTGCTCGTGTCTGCCTAGCATCGCTCCCTGGATCCCGACGGCTGAGTGGAGAGGATCCGAAGTCGCTGGGTCCATTCTTGGTCGGATTCTTCTGTTACGGTGCGTGAATGAGGACCCAAAAGCGAATTAACTTAAACAGAGCTTCTTTAATTACCAAACATAGGTAGGCTCAGACGGGCCGGCAGATTCCGACAGGACAAGACAAGGTTACAGCAAACATGACGACAGTCTGGTTCAGGCATGAAACACAACAAACAAGAATCCGACAAGGACAGGAACAAAAACAGAGAGAGATATAGGGACCTAATCAGAGGGAAAAAGGGAACAGGTGGGAAACGGGGTGACGAGGTGGTTAGGAGGAGACAAGGCACAGCTGGGGGAAAGAGGGGGAGAAAAGGTAACCTAACAACGACCAGCAGAGGGAGACAGGGTGAAGGGAAAGGACAGAGACAAGACACAACATGACAGTACATGACAATCTGTAGCCTAATAAACTGCATGCTTTCCAGAGTCATAGTGGGAGGACCACACAACATATCATCCTCACTAGTTGATCAATTAAATCAATATTTGTTTCCATTTGTTGCGTAATTAATTTTACAGACACAAAAAGATTCCATCTTGTCTAACGTGTTTGGTTTTGTCGACATCTGGAACGTTTACCGACAAATTAGCTGTTTCCATCAATCCTGTCGTGAAATGTTTTATCCGACCTTCGGATAAAAAGGTTCGATGGAAACCTGGTTGTTTGTTCCACAATATTTTCATCGTGGGTCACAACCTTCATCACCACGGTTGTGAATCTCTGACATTGAGGAGACCTAGAGACATGAGGTATCGGGGGACAGACACATGGTTGGTGTCTGTAGTAGGCTATAGTATGTACAGTACATGACCAGAGGCTTGGGAAGGCTGTTGACCACAAATACCCCATTTCTTCATCCAAGGGAACAGGTGGAGTTCACACAGGTGTGTGTCCCCTCTCTTGGCCACAGGCCCTCTCAGGGGATCCTGACAGTAGCTTACATACCCCTCCTTCCCTCATTCTGAGGCCCAGTAAGCATGTGGAGGAGCCCTCCTCCCCTGCCTCTCTACAGCCTCCCCCTGTCTCTTCTCAGCCTTCTCTGTCTCTCTCTCTCTCTCTCTCTCTCTCTCTCTCTCTCTCTCTCTCTCTCTGTCCAAACAGACAAGACAGTCTGCCAGCTGGGCCTTTTCTACTTCCTGATGTCTCTGTTTGTTTCTTCACGACCTAGTTTAAACTAACAGTCAAGTCACCATGAAACTGGCAGAAAAGTGGCGAGGACACTGAGCAGGTGTTGGCACGAAAATAAATGGATATATTAGCACATAGTGATTGCAGCGACATTAAGGGCTGTTGGTGCACCTCCAGCCCGTTAGCAAGCTGTTTTGTCGTCATGGTGTCAACTCACATACTTCTTCCTGACATGGGGAATACGAGGGAATGGGAAGAACATCGAAGAGCAAATGTCATTACCCGTGTACATGTTATTTCCTTTGAAGTTGTGTCTTGTCCTCTTGGGCTTTAAATCTTAACATGAGCAAACACAGTGGCGGAAACGTCTTTCTAAATATAACTCTGCTTGACAAGAAACTGAAACCGTGGATACCCTTTTACTTTGAAGAATTCCTATTACTGCCACTGTTTCGTGTGTCAGTGTGTAAGCGAGATGGGGTTTAGTGTGTGTCATTGTGTGTGTGGGTGAGTGAGTGTGTGTGTGTGTGTGTGTGTGTGTGTGCGTGTGTGCACACGCAGGTGTGTGTGTGTATTTTTGTAAACCGTAATCCATGGCTCAACTGTCTTAGACAGCTGTGTGTGTAATATCCCTGTAATTAATGTTTATTTCAAAGTAATGTGTCCACAGACAGGCAGCACAGTGATCTCAGAGGCAATTGGAATGTTCATCTCCACTGAGAGGCATCACAGCAAAGCAACCATCAACATTGTGAATAGTATATTTTTCATTTCTTCTGGGTCTCTGCTTTAAATTGGTTTTGCTCTGAGATGGATTTTTATGGGGCCGGTTAAACTTGAGTGGTTAAATCATCCTGCCCAGAAGAACTAGTTCACAATGCGGGACGCGCTCCCTCTGTGCCATCTATAGAACACCAAGGATACTGTATATCAACCTGTATACAACACCACCAATCTGGATTTAATTACGAAGCGGGCGGAGAGTGTAATTTACAACCAAATTGTCCGACTGGGAAGATGGACAACGTCACCCAACACTTTGTAATCAACATTTAACCCTCGTTGACCTTTTTAAATGTGCGCCCAGCAACCACAAGCAGGAGACAAATAGGTTACGCATCAAGACAGACTGGGAGATGTAGGCTAGGCTGCGTGTGTGGGCCATTACTCCTTCAAGAGAGCCGCAGGCGGATAACATGTGAGCACATGTTGTGACAGCCATGGGTCACACAGGTTCTGGCCGTATCGGGGATTTAACAGTTAGTTTAATTCAATATTTGATATTGAATCATTAACTTTAAAAGGCCTTCAAAGACAGGATTTAGTGGCGGGTCAAGACACATGGCCATAGTGTACATAGTGCACATAGTGTACACAATCCTAAACCACGTTCATTATTGAACATGTTGAATGTCAGTGGCAGTATAAAGCTGTTCAGTACAGTACAGTCTATGTGATGGTATAAAACGAACCGCTCATCCTAGATAGCTGCTGTAGCTTACAGTATGTACATTTAATGTGATCAGTGGTAGCGGTACTTCTCAGGGAGAGGCAGCTGTTGATCTTTTCTCCTAAATCCTTTCTACCCAATTCCTGTCTCTCCCAGGTGCTGCTGGAGTTGACTATAGTGCTACTGATAGTGGGGAACCTGATCAACATCCCTATGTGGTTCCTCCTGTTCTCTTCCAGGTTCTATGCCATCTGTGGTTCCTCCTGTTCTCTCCTAGGTTCTAGGCCATCTGTGGTTCCTCATGTTCTCTCCCAGGTTCTAAGCTCTCTGTGGTTCGTCCTGTTCTAGGTTCTACTGGGACCTGACCATGCTGCTGCTGATGGTGGGGAACCTGATCGTCATCCCGGTGGGCATCACTTTCTTCAAAGACGAACACACGCCCCCCTGGATCATCTTCAACGTGATCTCAGACACTTTCTTCCTCATGGACCTGGTGCTCAACTTCCGCACGGGCATCGTCAAGGAGGACAACACCGAGATCATCCTGGACCCACAACAGATCAAGATCAAGTACCTGAGGAGCTGGTTCGTGGTGGACTTCATCTCCTCCATACCTGTGGACTACATCTTCCTCATCGTGGAGACGCGCATCGACTCAGACTTCTACAAGACGGCCCGGGCGCTGAGGATCGTCCGCTTCACCAAGATCCTCAGCCTGCTCAGACTGCTCAGGCTGTCCAGGCTCATCCGATACATCCACCAGTGGGAGGAGGTAGGGTACTGTATGAGGGTGTGTGTTTGTGTGTTGTGTTCGTACGTACAATATGTGCGCGTGAGAGATGGGAGATTATTAGAATCCATAGTATATCTACCAAACACAGAATACCTACACATGAACCCAGACCATCTTTACTACAGTCGACTGTCCTCTGTGGAGTATAGCCCCTCAGAGAGAGATAACATTGTTTACTGAGATCCATAATGTGTTACCGTTCCCCTGGGGTTGGGCTAGAGGAAGCTACTCTAGCTAGCTGTGTCTGATTAGATCCACTAGTGAGGCAAGGTGAAGAGGCTTTTTGCTTCACCTCATCCACCAGTGAGATGATGAAGAGAGAAACGTTGATTACTGTTCTGTGCACCAGCAGTCTATCTACCAGTCTGACGAAGGGAGTCGAGAGAGAGAGAGAGAGAGAGAGAGAGAGAGAGAGAGAGAGAGAGAGAGAGAGAGAGAGAGAGAGAGAGAGAGAGAGAGAGAGAGAGAGAGAGAGAGAGAGAGAGAGAGAGAGAGAGAGAGAGAGAGAGAGAGAGAGAGAGAGAGAGAGAGAGAGAGAGAGAGAGAGAGAGAGAGAGAGAGAGAGTCTGCTGCTGAAATACAGGGATGATTATAATTTCTGTAATAATTAGAAATGTTCCCGTCCCTCCCTGGGTGTATCCTTGAGCACTGTCCCAGACGTAAGAGGTGCAAAGTGAAGCAGCAGAGCACAGCAGGAGATGCATTCAGTCAGTCAGTCACTAAGGAGACAGAGACACTCCTTCACCACCAGGAAAGCAGGGCGCACACAGACCCAGGCACCGCCACAGTGAATTTACATACCAGCCAACAGATGGGGCTCCCTGCCCAACCACTGCCATTCATGCTCTAGCTTCTACAAACATTGTATTTGTCTAAACTGCATAGTGCTACTCCATTTGAAGCCTTGTCATGCACTCTTAGAAAAAAAAGGGTTATTCGGCTGTCCCCATAGGAGAACCCTTTTTAGTTCCAAGTAGAACTCTTTTGTGTTCCATTTAAAACCCTCTGGGAAAAGGTTTCTACAATGAACCTAATAGGGTTCTGCCTGAAACCCAAAAGGGATCTCCTATGGGGACAGCCGAGGAATCCCTTTAGGTTCTAGAAAGCACTTTTTTTTCAAAGAGCGTGTAGCATTGTTTTTTATTTTATTTTAATATTGCAGATAGAAGCCAGAATCTATCAATGTAATTGTCTGCATAATTTCCAATCCCCCATATTTTTTTTTCAAATATATTTTCCTTTATTATTTACCCCTAACCCTCCACCCCTCGCCTAATTGGAATAAACTAATAGACAACAACACTTAGGCTTCTCCTTCCAGCTTATACATACTATATACATTTTACTGACACAGTATATTTTACAATAGTTATATTTTGTTTGTTTTTAGTCTCATCCTTCATTGTTTGTAACATTGAAATGTTTGTCAGGACAGGTTCCCTCTCTTTCTCTCTTCTACAGTACTACTTAGACAGAATGATTGTGTCCATCCCTATAGGGTATTTTGATCACGGCTCTATTCAGCTCTCTAAACCAACTGAGGCGCTCTCTTTCACAGTTGCTGTAAAATGCCTTCAAATCACGGCTGGGTGTGTTCACCTGAGAGTTTTACTTTGCATGAACAATGGGGGAGGTTGATTAGCTGGCTGATTGCCAAACAGACCACAACACTAAACCACACCATACCCAGGGGCATTTTAAAAGGGGCCTTTCAACCACATCGACAGACAGTTTGAGGCAGCATACCACTCAGGTTGTCAAGTATACATCAAAGAGGCAGCATTGCTAGTAAATGAATCTCATCACCATCAAACCCATTTGTCTTTATGTCTTCATGGGAACTGGGAACTGGGACTGATAGAGGGGACTAGCCAACACAGAGGCAGATTCTATTTGTATGTGTGTGTACAGTGGGGCAAAAAAGTATTTAGTCAGCCACCAATTGTGCAAGTTTTCCCACGTAAAAAGATGAGAGAGGCCTGTAATTTTCATCATAGGTACACTTCAACTATGACAGACAAAATGAGAGAAAAAAAATCCAGAAAATCACATTGTAGGATTTTTAATGAATGCATTTGCAAATTATGGTGGAAAATAAGTATTTGGTCACCTACAAACAAGCAAGATTTCTGGCTCTCACAGACCTGTAACTTATTCTTTAAGAGGCTCCTCTGTCCTCCACTCGTTACCTGTATTAATGGCACCTGTTTGAACTTGTTATCAGTATAAAAGACACCTGTCCACAACCTCAAACAGTCACACTCCAAACTCCACTATGGCCAAGACCAAAGAGCTGTCAAAGGACACCAGAAACAAAATTGTAGACCTGCACCAGGCTGGGAAGACTGAATCTGCAATAGGTAAGCAGCTTGGTTTGAAGAAATCAACTGTGGGAGCAATTATTAGGAACTGGAAGACATACAAGACCACTGATAATCTCCATCGATCTGGGGCTTCATGCAAGATCTCACCCCGTGGGGTCAAAATGATCACAAGAACGGTGAGCAAAAATCCCAGAACCACACGGAGGGACCTAGTGAATGACCTGCAGAGAGCTGGGACCAAAGTAACAAAGCCTACCATCAGTAACACACTACACCGCCAGGGACTCAAATCCTGCAGTGCCAGACGTGTCCCCCTGCTTAAGCCAGTACATGTCCAGGCCCGTCTGAAGTTTGCTAGAGAGCATTTGGATGATCCAGAAGAAGATTGGGAGAATATCATATGGTCAGATGAAACCAAATATAACTTTTTGGTAAAAACTCAACTCGTCGTGTTTGGAGGACAACGAATGCTGAGTTGCATCCAAAGAACACCATACCTACTGTGAAGCATGGGGGTGGAAACATCATGCTTTGGGGCTGTTTTTCTGCAAAGGGACCTGGACGACTGATCCGTGTAAAGGAAAGAATGAATGGAGCCATGTATCGTGAGATTTTGAGTGAAAACCTCCTTCCATCAGCAAGGGCATTAAAGATGAAACGTGGCTGGGTCTTTCAGCATGACAATGATCCCAAACACACCTCCTGGGCAATGAAGGAGTGGCTTCGTAAGAAGCATTTCAAGGTCCTGGAGTGGCCTAGCCAGTCTCCAGATCTCAACCCCATAGAAAATCTTTGGAGGGAGTTGAAAGTCCGTGTTGCACAGCAACAGCCCCAAAACATCCCTGCTCTAGAGGAGATCTGTATTGGAGGAATGGGCCAAAATACCAGCAACAGTGTGTGAAAACCTTGTGAAGTCTTACAGAAAACGTTTGACCTCTGTCATTGCCAACAAAGGGTATATAACAAAGTATTGAGATAAACTTTTGTTATTGACCAAATACTTATTTTCCACCATAATTTGCAAATAAATTCATTAAAAATCCTACAATGTGATTTTCTGGATTTTTTTCTTCTCATTTTGTCTGTCATAGTTGAAGTGTACCTAGGCCTCTCTCATCTTTATAAGTGGGAGAACTTGCACAATTGGTGGCTGGCTAAATACTTTTTTGCCCCACTGTGTGTGTGCGCGCAAGGCGTGCTGATCGGCGCTGGGTAGGCAGGCTCTGCCTCGGTGCTGGAACACTACAGTGGTAACGCCACAGAAATGTCATCTGGCACTCCCGAATAACTTGTCGACCACATCTCACCACCTGACTGACTTTTTGACTTTTTCGTGATGACGACTACATTTCAAATTACGACATTTTTAGAACTGCATCATCATTTGACCTTTTCTAATAATATGTCTTCTTAAATTGCTGGTAGCTGAAGAGCAATCCACAGCGCCATAGGAAATACAGTACTTCCTGTTTAACTTGCAAGGTCTTTGATGTTGTTGACTCCGTTGCTACCCCCAGCACAGCGACATTGCTCGTTCCTCTGTCATAGTTGGTCCTGGAGACGTCTGATGCCCTCTGACCTGCTGAGTGAAGGAAGGCTTCATGTTCTCACCTGTCATAGTGAACAGAAGACAAATGCCTCCGCAAGGCAGCTCCCCGTAGCACTGTCACAGTCAACAGAACAGCTCAGCCCGTAGTCTCCTCTAATCACAGCTGATATTCTAACATCCTGGCCCACACACACCCTCACATTAAGGGTTAAATGAACCCCTTGGCTGTGAAGATGTCAGGGGCTTTATTTTCTGTGTGTGCGTGTGCCTGTGTGTTTACATGACTTGCTACTGTAACATGTGCTTAGGGGCAGTATCTCAAGTCTTGATTGGTGCCCCGTAGTCAACTCTGACCCTTTGTTGCATGGCACAAAGGACTTCCCATCCTATCAAATCAGCATCTCAAGTTTTAAACAGCTATCTGTTAAACCTCACAACATTAACTAACCAATAATAAACGCATACAGAATAAAAACATTGATCAAACATTCCATTCCAAGACATAATAGCCGTGAGGGCTCAGTGAACTACAGTGTTTTACAGCTTACAAACAGGCTGTGGTTGATAGTTGTGGTGGTTGTGTGTGTGGGGGGGGAGGGGGAGTGGGGGGCATTGTTGTAGATAATGATATTCTAAGTGGTGTGCAGATATCCATCATATCAAAGGGAGGAGGCTGCAATCAGTGCCATGGCATCTCTCCTGTCTGTCCTCCTATCCCCATCTCTCCCTGTCTAGACAGCTGGGCTGTACTCATTGTCATATTTCATTGGGATAAAAATAAGACGCTGGCCGAATATCCTCCTCATCGGAGTTGTCTCCTATAGACAAACCCAGTGACTTGAATTAAATTAGTCAACATGTTATTAAATCAAACTCAAACGAATGCACTAATGACTCATTTGTGAGAGAAGCTCCCATGCCAGATGTCTTCAACATCACCATCCCCCTGCTTGCTGCTTTTAGCAGGGATGCAGAGGCATTTGGGGCATTGACGAGGAAATAGTTTAAAAGACAGAATTGTCAACGGCCTTATGTGGAAATAGTATAAAAGCCAAAGCATCAAGCCCCAGATTTGGATTTTTTAAAATCTCAGTCAGCACTTAGCTGCACTTAATTTCGCAGAAAGAGAGAAAGAACATCCTTAAATACTTTTCCGACTTAGAGTTAACAAGAATAACATTAGTGGGCGGCGGTGGATCGTTTTCAACATGGCAGACAATTCCACAGTGTTTTGAACTTGGTGTCAGGAGCTTTTGGAGCACCACCATCTGTGTTTGTTTAGTGGATGGAGGCAGGGAGTCCATCTCTATTAATATTGGCATCTGGGATTGTTAAGATGGATGGCTTTTCTGCCCAACTGGCTGTGTGCAGGATGGAGGGGGGGGGGGGGGGGGAGGATCCGATATGCCACAGAAAGATATCCCAAGGTGCTTCGATAAGAGTGAGCCACGTGGTCGCCAGGCAGGCAGGCACGCCACGAGGGAGGGATGGAGGGAGGGCACTTCCATTCATTTTCCACCCAATAAATCAGCACACACAAAATATGTAAATAATGCAAATCAGCCAATCAGTCCTCCACTTGGTGACCCGTACCTTGGCCAAGGACTGCTGTTTCACTGATAAGAAAGAAGAAAAGGTTTAATGGGGTATTATTGAGTGCACAATGAGGCTTGCCAGCAAGAGTGACAGGTCCTCAAGACTGTCTGTGAATGTGCCTTGTGTGATATTAATACCTACAGCAGGGCCCCTCAGAAGACTTCTACATTAAAATGTGTAATCCGGCACGCACCCATCGATGCTTCTCGGTAGGAAGCTGAATGAAAGCGTTCTGTGGCTTCCTCAAAAGCCCTCTAGGCCAAGGCTTGTATAGACAGCTGATGAAAGAGTGCCCCATGTGGTTCTTTCTCTCTGTCGCCCCCATTTCTTTATCTACACAACTCCCTTGTCTACCATTACAGTGTGGATGAGGGTCTGGCATTTTGTCAGGGCATTTCTTTATCAACACAACTCCCTTGTCTACCATTACAGTGTGGATGAGGGTCTGGCATTTTGTCAGGGCATTTTACTGTGTCACCCATGTTGTTCTTTTATACTGAATTCCAGCCCAATGTTGAACTAAAATCAGAAAAGGGGGGAGGGTGGCATTGTGAAACAATAGGATTTTTCTTGGATTTGGTGGTCGACACGATGCCAGACATTCATCATCATTAGCAGCCTGGACGGGAAACACCAGATGCCACAGCATAGCATTACATTGACTGTGTCTCACTCACAGACGTATGCATCTATTCTCTCTCTTTCTCTCTCTCTCTCTCTCTCTCTCTCTCTCTCTCTCTCTCTCTCTCTCTCTCTCTCTCTCTTTCTCTCTCTCTCTCTCTCTCTCACCTGGACCACACTCGTCTCTCCCTCCATCTGTCTGAGATGGCTCTGCAGCTGTGACTGTGACTTCCTGTGTGTCCCAGATAGCTTCCTGACACGATCAGGTGTCTCCCTATTGATCAAATGGATGTCTTGTCTGGGCATGTCTGTCTTTCTGGACTGGGTCCTGTTTCTTTCCACTGTGACGTCTCAGACAATTTAGCTTTCTTTTAATCTAAAAGAAACAAAGCAGCAATGATCCTTCCACATTTACGATTTGTTGAGAAGACAACGATGATGCACATGTGAATGTGCAGTACGCATTAGATGTAATGTTTTTCTTATTCATCTTGACCACAACACAGACACATAACAGTTCGATATGTCATTAGAACTGTTGTAGACATTCCCCTAGCTATTAACCGTAATAATGTAAAGGATATTGAAGGTCACCTAGGTGGTAAAAGCCTTGGTTTCAAACAGAGTAGAGCTCGTCCATAGCTCTCTCCATTGAGAGCACTGATGAGGTTAGGTGATAGAGTAACGTGGCTGCCAATGTCAGAACCCCTGCCCTTAAGAAGCCTTTGTGGATTGTCTGGGTGCCCTCGTCATTCATGGCTCTGTTGTTTAGCCGGATAGTCATGCGGCCAGGCTTATTGTATGTCCCTATCAATTAAAACAAAGAGGCCAGCCATCCATCATCCCTTTAATGTGTTGTACTCTACAATGCAGTGTGTGTGTGTGTGTGTGTGTGTGTGTGGCTAAGCTGCATGTTGTGACATGCCAGCAGCCCCAAATGACTTTAGAAGCAAATGACAGTGAGTGCATGGTGCACAGTGTCCAGCCCCTCCCCTGTACATCTCTAATGAACACTTGGCAATTAGGCACAGAGCCATTTGTTTTTTTGGCCCCCAACAACGAACAGGTTGTTTTTCCATTTAGTGGGAATGGGAATATTTTTGTTGTAATTGAGTTAAGGCTGAGAGGAGATATAGGCTAGGAAGATATATAGCTAGGACCCCCCCCACCCCCCCCCCCCCCCACTGAAATGTACTAGTTAAAGCCCCTGCTCTCTTTTTCTGTCTCATTTGCCAGTACTATCTGGAGATTTGCATTGCATTATTCTGTCAGGAGAGCTTTATACTCCATTCAGTACAGAAGTTCAACAAGTATTTTAAGGGCACATCCCACTGGGCACACACATCAATTCAACGTCTATTCCACGTTGGTTGAACGTAATTTCATTGAAATGACGTGAAAACAACGTTGATTCAACAACGTTGAATCCCGTGTGCCCAGCGGGATGGAACTTCAACAATTACAGGGATTTGACAGTAGAGTTTTCTTTGTACAGTACTAGTAGTATTGGACAGGTATTTGTATCTCACCTATGTAGCTTCCCTACTCAAATCGAGCAATACATATATATATAACAAGCGACCTTCTTAGCTTGACACTTCACGTTGACTAGCTCCATGACTATTGTAATGTTAGTGACATAAGATGCTCGGACGGGAAGTGTGAACAGATAATTCATTCATTGTTTTGCTGTGAACGAGATCCTGTGGGCTTGAACAATGTATGTTTTATATCATCCATTTTTAATGGGCAGGAAATGTCTACATTTAAATGCATTACGAACGCATCCACTGTATCAGAGAGCTCACTCTCCCCTTTTGGAAAAACAATTTTACAAATTAAAAAAAAAATCTCAATCTCATGTGTGAGATTGGATGGGGTAGGTCATGATTTTTTAATTTGACACACATGGGGATGTTGACAACTCTTTAATGGAATGGAATGCCATTTAGTTCCAGCTGGAGAATCAACATCACAATATATTGCTTCGTATCAGCTACCATAACCATTATTGTGTTTGGAAAGAGAGTGGGCTCTTTAAAAACCAATATATCCTCCTTGTGTTTGGAGTGGAGCACAGCTGTGGAGAGGAGAGAGGGAGAGAGGAGGTGAAGAAGAAGAAGGGAGTGGTAGATTAAGTGAAAAGGACGCAGCCAGGGGAATGACTCGGCTCAGATGATGTACAGTTGAAGTCGGAAGTTTACATACACTTAGGTTGGAGTCATTAAAACTTGTTTTTCATCCACTCCACAAATTTCTTGAGTTTTGGCAAGTCGGTTAGAACATCTACTTCATTTTTTCAACAATTGTTTACAGAGATTATTTCACTTATAATTCCCTGTATCACAATTCCAGTGGGTCAGAAGTTTACATACACTAAGTTGACTGTGCCTTTAAACAGCTTGGAAAATTCCAGAAAATTACGTCATGGCTTTAGAAGCTTCTGATAGCCTGATTGACATAATTTGAGTCAATTGGAGGTGTACCTGTGGATGTATTTCAAGGCCTACGTTCAAACTCAGTGCCTCTTTGCTTGACATCATGGGAAAATCAAAAGATATCAGCCAAGACCTCAGAAAAAAAAATTGTAGACCTCCACAAGTCTGGTTCATCCTTGGGAGCAATTTCCAAATGCCTGAAGGTACCACGTTCATCTGTACAAAAAATAGTACACAAGTATAAACACCATGGGACCACGCAGCTGTCATACTGCTCAGGAAGGAGGTGCGTTCTGTCTCCTAGAGATTAATGTACTTTGGTGCGAAAAGTGAAAATCAATCCCAGAACAACAGCAAAGGACCTTGTGAAGATGCTGGAGGAATCTGTGAAGATGCTGGAGGTACAAAAGTATCAATATCCACAGTAAAACAAGTCCTATATCTACATAACCTGAAAGGCCGTTCAGCAAGGAAGAAGCCAGTGCTCCAAAACCGCCATTAAAAAGCCAGACTACGGTTTGCAACTGCACATGGGGACAAAGATCATACTTTTTGGAGAAATGTCCTTTGGTCTGATGAAACAAAAATAGAGCTGTTTGGCCATAATGACCATTGTTATGTTTGGAGGAAAAAGGGGGAGGCTTGCAAGCCAAAGAACACCATCCCAACCGTGAAGCACGGGGGTGGCAGCATCATGTTGTGGGGGTGCTTTGCTGCAGGAGGGACTGGTGCACTTCACAGAATAGATGGCGTCATTAGGAGGGAAAATTGTGTGGATATATTGAAGCAACATCTCAAGACATCAGTCAGGTTAAAGTTAAAGCTTGGTTGCAAATGGGTCTTCCAAATGGACAATGACCCCAAGCATCTTCCAAAGTTGTGGCAAAATGTCTTAAGGGCAACAAAGTGAAGGTATTGGAGTGGCCATCATAAAGCCCTGACCACAATCCCTTAGAACATTTGTGGGCAGAACTGAAAAAGCGTGTGCGAGCAAGGAGGCCTACAAACCTGACTCAGTTACACCAGCTCTGACAGGAGGAATGGGCCAAAATTCACCCAACTTACTGTGGGAAGCTTGTGGAAGGCTAAACGTTTTACCCAAGTTAAACAATGTAAAGGCAATGCTACCAAATACTAATTAAGTGTATGTAAACTTCTGATCCACTGGGAATGTGATGAAAGAAATAAAAGCTGAAATAAATAATTTTCTCTGCTATTATTCTGACATTTCACATTCTTAAAATAAAGCGTTGATCCTAACTGACCTAAAACAGGGAATTTTTACTTGGATTAAATGTCAGGAATTGTGAAAGTCTGAGTTCAAATATTTGGCTAAGTTGTATGTTAACTTCCGACTTCAACTGTAAATACACCACGGACTAAACACTTTGAACAAGCGCCCAGAGCTTTAGCTGGATGTCTCTGCCATGCACTCACTCTGGATCCTGGCGGCCTGACGCTTCCCTCTTACCCCAGCAGAAACTTCTTGGGGACATTATTGTCTCTCCCCTTTCTGGCTGGCCCATCTGACGGAGGTGATCTGATGTGATGGCCCAGCGTCCACACTGTCCCAGAGAGGCCCGTCACACAGCCTGTCTCAGTACTAGTCCCTGGTCCCTGTCTGTTGTTTCCACACAGCCACTCCGATAGAAACAATGAAACGTCAGATCAACAAGCACTGGGCTTTAGGAGTCAACCGGAGACATCTAGCCTGAGTCAGGAGGAATGGTGGAAAGCACCTGCCTGTGTGTGACTGTGGCTGGCTTCTCTTCTCCCCTCTTCCCAACGTTCGCCAGCAAAGACGAGAGAGATGGAATATCCCTCTCTCAGCCTTAAGCTTTTAAATGGCGCTGAGTGGCTTGTAATAAGGAGAACAGCAGTTAACAGTGCACACCGCGGCCCTCAATGGGATTAAGTGGCTTTAAATTGTTGAAGCCATTAAAATCCACACTAGAGTAGAGTAGGCGTCCTGTAGCTGCTTATGAGTCTATTTATCATTAGGATTAACAACGCTCGCCCATGCTGCCCACACTCAGTCTGCAGGGAGGCATACACACACCTGCCCATCCCTCCATCCACTTTGTGTTAGTGTGCTTACCTAAGGGGTTGATTAGAGTGATTCAATAAAGCCTACTCATAGGCTAAGCCATGCTCACATGACCATCCTGACCATCCTCTACAGACCACCCATGTCAACGTCTGTAAAAAGCACAAGCGTTACATCGAAGATGAAGTTCGTTATGTTGCTGTACGTTGAGGCTAGGGTCCTGCATGTGTGATGGAGAACACTGTGGCCTTGGACTAGAACGTATGCTCAGATTCAGACTCAACGTGGTCTGGCTCAGCCCACGTGTTGCATATAGGAAATCCACTGCTTGGCCTTCACCTTGACTATAAAAAGTATTGACCAAAGGGTTAGGGAACAGAGTAAACAGGCAACACCCCTGGAGAAAAGGGTCTTTGTAATCCAGGGCTTTGTCTGCCAGCCAGCC